>NC_047038.1:35185705-35791669 GCF_011762595.2 Tursiops truncatus
TTTTACTTATTTAATTTTGGCTGCGTTGGATCTTCGTCGCTGCATGCGGGCTTTCTCTAGTTGCGGGGGCTACTCTTCCTTGCGGTGCGTGGGTTTCTCATTAGGGTGGCTTCTCTTGCTGCAGAGCATGGGATCTAGGCACACGGGCTTCAGTGGTTGTGACACGTGGGCTCAGTAGTTGTGGCTTGCGGGCTCTAGAGCGCGGGCTCAGTAGTTATGGTGCATGGGCTTAGTTGCTCTGCAGCATGTGGGATCTTCCTGGACAAGGGCTCAAACCCATGTCCCCTGCATTGGCAGGTGGATTCTTAACCACTGCGCCACCAGGGAAGTCCCTCTGCTTTACCATTTTAAAAAGTATGTGACCATGTTCTGGTGACTTTCTGGATATCATAGTCACCTTCTACAACCAGAGGCTCATATTGGCCTTGTTGATCTGCTCTCAGAGACTGGAAGCAACTGCCCACAGCTTGGTGACTGGAGTACAGCTTCTCACTGATAGAGCACCTGCCATCAGTTACTGCCCCACTGGGATTCACAAGCCTAGCTTTCCCTGGTAACCTTAATATTCTTCCCTCCTCACAGATAGAAACAGATACATATTTGTTACTTTGTCTCAAGCTTTGTCTGTCCTTTGCTTTTCCTCCCCCAGAATTAGTCAATCTCAGTTACTAATTTTTAGTTTAATATCTTCTTGGATGACACACTTGCCTACTGGATATACCTTTTTTAATCAACAAAAGTATCAGAAGTTGGTCTAGTGTCTAGAACTAGATGTTGCCCACCTGTCTTTTCCTTTTTCACTTGTGTAATTCCCTCTCATCTATGACTTTTTTAAACATCCTCCTCAAAAATAACTTTGTAAAATCGGTTTAAGACCCACAACATCCATGAATCCTCTAAATGAAATCAATCTTTACCTCTTCTTCTATTTCAACACTCCAGCCAACAATCAGTGTTTTGGAGACATATGCTACCTCCCCAATTAAACAGAATTTTCTAGTTAGTGATAATTAAAATTATTATTGCAACTTTAATCTAAATGTGACTATACACCAAGCACTTAGATAACCACTTTATATACATTATCTCATTTGTTCTTTATGACATCCATTTGTAGTAAGCATTAGGCCCAGTTTTAATGCAGAAAATGAGCATTAGAGAGAATAAGTTCCTTGACCAATGTTATCTAGCTAGTAACAATAGAGCCAGATAATTTCTTACCTTCTTGCTTACCATTTTGTAGCATATATTTATGTTTTTATGGTTTGCCTCCTCCTCCACTAGAATGTAAGTCCTTAAGGACAGAGATTTTAATCTGTTCTGTTCACTGTTGTGAACACTTGGCCTCTAATAAGTTCAGTCTCTGTTTCTCTCTCTCTCTCTCTCTCTCTGTGTCTCTCTCTCTCTCTCTCTCTCTCTCTCTCTCTCTCTCTCTCTCTATATATATATAGCAATGCATCATAAAATAATTAAGTAAATTATGTAAGCTCCAACTAAATGTAAGACACAAATGCTTTTTTATCCATCAAGGTCTGCCTCAAATGCCACGCTGTGAATCTTTCCTGGACCTTCCACCCATCTCTCAAACTGGAATTGATCTTACCCTTTCACATACTCCAGCCCTTTCACCGCACTGACTAGTCTTATAGTTCATTATTTACTTGTTGGTCTATGCACAAATAAACATAAAGCACTTTGCAACATAAAAACACCTCCAAGTTAAAAAGTTTTCTTTTAATTTTTAAAAATGTTAAAGTATGTAGTTATTTTGGTTTACTTTAACCTGCCCTCTCAAAGAAGACAATGAAGAAAAAGGTGGCCAGGCTGCCTCAGATGTGCCTAAAGTTCAAAAAGTCACTTTTCAAAGAAGGAAAGGGCACCAGTGGCCAATTGGAACATGGCTTTGTTTTCTGTGATTTCACTGCTGCCACACAGGCGTGACAAAGCCAGCACCAGGCGCATTCCTCCTCTCCAGGAAGGTATAGTTATGTGTGACTGGTGTCAAAATGGAAGCCATCATTCAGTGGAACAAAACACCACGGGACTGACCGTCCTAGCAGAGGCTCCAACACCAGCTGGGCACAGCTGGTCACAAGCAGGGCACTCCTGTGGGCACGTTGGCTCCCACCCCAGACCCATCTATGCTTTTCCCTTGTATGAATAGATGGAAGGGATCTATTTTATTTATGTATACATCCATATAAAACATATACGCAAATATATATTCTACAGAATATTATTTATAATATATATATATATTCACTATGTATATTATAGAAAGAAAGAATGTATATAATCCCATGTTGTACCCCTTTCCTTATTGACTGATTGTTATATATATAATATATACATATTATATGTATATACAAATACACACTGAGAGAACATGTAGAATATAACATATAATCAATCATATATAATCAATAAGTGAATAAGTAAAGGAGTACATGGGAGTTACAATCAAAACACCTCTTTTATATTAAAAAATTATCCAAATACTATTTTATCATTACTTTTTAATTATTTTAAAAATTAGATAATTTAGATAAAACAATAAGATCCATTGTAAAATATCTAAATCAATTTCTCTTTCTTGATAGTAGGTGAATAGAACACAGATATGAAACCTTATAAGCAACAGGAATCCAAACACTAAGAATACAAAAGTACCAGCATTTTTTGTTTACTGGTACTAATGTCCACAGCTCCTAGGGCACATTTGAGAAACTTCCTAAGAAAAAAATGTTTTATTTATATTTATTTATTTATTTTGGAGTATAACTGCTTTACAATGCAATTAGTTTCTGCTTTATAACGAAGTGAATCAGCTATACATATACATATATCCCCATGTCTCCTTCCTCTTACATCTCCCTCCCACCCTCCCTATCCCACCCCTCTGGGTGGTCACAAAGCACCGAGCTGATCTCCCCGTGTTATGCGGCTGCTTCCCACTAGCTATCTATTTTACATTTGGTAGTGTATGTATGTCCATGCCACTCTCTCACTTCATCCCAGCTTACCCTTCCACCTCCCCATGTCCTCAAGTCCATTCTCTACACCCGCGGCTTTATTCCTGTCCTACCCCTAGCTTCTTCAGAACTACTCTTTTTTTTTAAGATTCTATATATATGTGTTAGCATACGGTATTTGTTTGTCTCTTTCTGACTTCACTCTGTATGACAGACTCTAGGTCTACCCACCTCACTACAAATAATTCAATTTCATTTCTTTTTATGGCTGAGTAATATTCCATTGTATATATGTGCCACATCTTCTTTATCCATTCATCTGTCAATGGACACTTAGGTTGCTTCCATGTCCTGGCTATTGTAAGTAGTGCGGCAATGAATATTGTGGTACATGACTCTTTCTGAACTATGGTTTTCTCGGGGTATATGCCCAGTAGTGGTATTGCTGGGTCGTATGGTAGTTCTATTTTTAGTTGTTTAAGGAACCTCCATACTGTTCTCCATAGTAGCTGTAACAATTTACATTCCCAGCAACAGTGCAAGAGTGTTCGCTTTTCTCCACACTCTCTCCAGCATTTATTGTTTGTAGATTTTTTGCTGATGGCCATTCTGAGTGGTGTGAGGTGATACCTCATTGTAGTTTTGATTTGCATTTCTCTAATGATTAGTGATGTTGAGCATCCTTTCATGTGTTTATTGGCAATCTGTATATCTTCTTTGGAGAAATGCCTATTTAGGTCTTCTGCCCATTTTTGGATTGGGTTGTTTGTGTTTTTTATATTGAGCTGCATGACCTGCTTGTAAATTTTGGAGGTTAATACTTTGTCAGTTGCATAATTTGCAAATATCTTCTCCAATTCTGAGGGTTGTCTTTATTTGTTTATGGTTTCCTTTGCTGTGCAAAAGCTTTTAAGTTTAATTAGGTCCCATTTTGTTTATTTTTGTTTTTATTTCCATTTCTCTGGGAGGTGGGTCAAAAAGGATCTTGCTGTGATTTATGTCATAGAGCGTTCTGCCTATGTTTTCCTCTAAGAGTTTTATAGTGTCTGGCCTTATAGTTAGGTCTTTAATCCATTTTGAGTTTATTTTTGTGTATGGTGTTAGGGAGTGTTCTAATTTCATTCTTTTACATGTAGCTGTCCAGTTTCCCCAGCACCACTTATTGAAGAGGCTATCTTTCTCCATTGTGTATTCTTGCCTCCTTTATAAAAAATAAGATGACCATATGTGCTTGAGTTTACCTCTGGCTTTCTATGCTGTTCCATTGATCTATATTTCTGTTTTTGTGCCAGTGTCATACTGTCTTGATTACTGTAGCTTTGTAGTATAGTCTGAAGTCAGGGAGTCTCATTCCTCCAGGTCCATTTTTCTCTCTCAAGATTGCTTTGGCTATTTGGGGTCTTTTATGTTTCCATACAAATTGTGAAATTTTTTGTTCTAGTTCTGTGAAAAATGCAAGTGTTAGTTTGATAGGGATTACATTGAATCTGTAGATTGCTTTGGGTAGTAGAGTCATTTTCACAATGTTGACTCTTCCAGTCCAAGAACATGGTATATCTCTCCATCTGTTTGTATCATCTTTAATTTCTTTAATCAGTGTCTTATAATTTTCTGAATACAGGTCTTTTGTCTCCTTAGGTAGGTTTATTCCTAGATATTTTATTATTTTGTTGCAATGGTAAATGGGAGTGTTTTCTTAATTTCACTTTCAGATTTTTTATCATTAGTGTATAGGAATGCAAGAGATTTCTGTGCATTAATTTTGTATCCTGCTACTTTACTAAGTTCATTGATTAGCTCTATTAGTTTTCTGGTAGCATCTTTAGGATTCTCTATGTATAGTATCAGGTCATCTGCAAACAGTGACAGTTTTACTCCTCTTTTCCAGTTTGGATTCTTTTTGTTTCTTTTGCTTTTCTGGTTGCTGTGGCTAAAAATTCCAAAACTATGTTGAATAATAATGGTGAGAGTGGACAGCCTTGTCTCGTTCCTGATCTTAGTGGAAATGGTTTCAGTTTTTCAACATTGCTAACGATGTTGGCTGTGGGTCTGTCATATATGGCCTTTAGTATGTTAAGTTCCCTCATGCCTACTTTATGGAGGGGTTTTTTCATGCCTACTTTATGGAGGGTTTTTATCATAAATGGTGTTGAAGTTTGTTGAAAGCTTTTTCTGCATCTATTGAGATGATCATATTGTTTTTTACCCTTCATTTTGTTAATATGGTGTATCACATTGATTGATTTGCATATATTGAAGAATCCTTGCATTCCTCAGATAAACCCCACTTGATCATGGGGTATGATCCTTTTAATGGGCTGTTGGATTTTGTTTGCCAGTATTTTTTTTTTTTTTTTTTTTTGTGGTACGCAGGCCTCTCACTGCAGTGGCCTCTCTCATTGTGGAGCACGGGCTCCGGACACGCAGGCTCAGCGGCCATGGCCCACAGGCCCAGCCACTCCGCAGCATGTGGGATCCTCCCGGACCGTGGCATGAACCCGTGTCCCCTGCATCGGCAGGTGGACTCTCAGCCACTGCGCCACCAGGGAAGCCCCTGTTTACTAGTATTTTGTTGAGGATTTTTGCATCTCTGTTCATCAGTGATATTGGCCTGTAGTTTTCTTTCTTTGTGACATCTTTGTCTCTTTTTGGTATCAGGGTGATTATGGTCTTGTAGGATGAGTTTGGGAGTGTTACTCCCTCTGCTATATTTTGGAAGAGTTGAGAAGGATAGGTGTTAGCTCTTCTCTAAATGTTTGATAGAATTTGCCTGTGAAGCCCTCTCTCTGGTCCTGGGCTTTTCTTTGATGGAAGATATTTTTTCACAGTCTTAATTTCAGTGCTTGTGATTGGTTCGTTTATATTTTCTATTGCTTCCCGGTTCAGTCTTGGAAGGTTGTGCTTTTCTAAGAATATGTCCATGTCTTCCAGGTTGTCCATTTTATTGGCATATAGTTGCTTATAGTAATCCTTCATGATCCTTTGTATTTCTGCAGTGTCAGTTGTTACTTCTCCTTTTTCATTTCTAATCCTATTGATTTGAGTCTTCTTCCTTTTTTTCTTGATGAGTCTGGCTAATGGTTTATAAATTTTGTTTATCTTCTCAAAAAGCCAGCTTTTAGTTTTATTGATCTTTGCTATTGTTTCCTTCATTTCTTTTTCATTTTTTTTCTGATCTGATCTTTATGATTTCTTTCCTTCTGCTAACTTTGGGGCATTTTTTGTTCTTCTTTCTCTAATTGCTTTAGGTGTAAGGTTAGGTTGTTTATTTGAGATGTTTCTTGTTTCTCGAGGTAGGGTTGTATTGCTATAACCTTCCCTCTTAGAACTGCTTTTGCTGCATCTCATAGGTTTTAGGTCATCATGTTTTCATTGTCATTTCTTTCTAGGTATTTTTTGATTTCCTCTTTGATTTCTTCAGTGATCTCTTGGTTATTTAGTAGTGTATGGTTTAGCCTCCATGTGTTTGTATTTTTTACAGATTTTTTCCTGTAATTGTTATCTAGTCTCATAGTGTTGTGGTCGAAAGAGATACTTGATATGATTTCAATTTTCTTAAATTTACCAAGACTTGATTTGTGACCCAAGATGTGATCTATCCTGGAGAATATTCCATGAGCACTTGAGAAGAAAGTGTATTCGTTGTTTTTGGATGGAATGTCCTACAAATATCAATTAAGTCCATCTTGTTTAATGTATCACTTAAAGCTTGTGTTTCCTTATTTATTTTCATTTTGGATGATCTGCCCATTGGTGACAGTGGGGTGTTAATGTCCCCTGCTATGATTGTGTTATTGTCGATTTCCCTTTTTATGCCTGTTAGCATTTGCCTTATGTATTGAGGTGCTCCTATGTTGTGTGCATAACTACTTACAATTTTTATATCTTCTTCTTGGAAGGATTCCTTCATCATTATGTAGTGTGCTTCTTTGTCTCTTGTAATATTCTTTTTTTTTTTTTTTGCGGTACGCAGGCCTCTCACTGTTGTGGCCTCTCCTGTTGTGGAGCACAGGTTCCGGATGCGCAGGCTCAGCGGCCATGGCTCACAGGCCTAGCCGCTCTGCGGCATGTGGAATCTTCCCGGACCAGGGCACAAACCCGTGTCCCCTGCACATGCAGGCTGACTCTCAACCACTGCGCCACAAGGGAAGCCCTAATATTCTTTATTTTAAAGTTTATTTTGTCTGATATGAGAATTGCTACTCCAGCTCTCCTTTGATTTCCATTTGCATGGAATATCTTTTTCCATCCCTTCACTTTCAGTGTGTATGTGTCCCTAGGTCTGAAGTGGGTCTCTTGTAGACAGCATATATATGGGTCTTGTTTTTGTATCCATTCAGCCAGTCTATGTCTTTTGGTTGGAGTATTTAATCCATTTACATCTAAGGTAGTTATCAATATGTGTGTTCCTATTACGATTTTCTTAATTGTTTTGGGTTTGTTATGGTAGGTCTTTCCTTCTCTTGTGTTTCTTGCCTAGAAAAGTTCCTTTAGCATTTGTTGTAAAGCTGGTTTTGTGGTTATGGTCCTGAAATCTGTTAGCTTTTGCTTGTCTGTAAAGTTTTTAATTTCTCCATCGAATCTGAATGCGATCCTTGCTGGATAGAGTAATCTTGGTTGTAGGTTTTTCCCTTTCGTCACTTTAAATATGCCCTGCCACTCCCTTCTGGCTTGCAGAGCTTTTGCTGAAAGATCAGCTGTTAACCTTATGGGGATTCCCTTGTATGTTACTTGCTGTTTTTCCCTTACTGCTTTAAATATTTTTTCTTTGTATTTAATTTTTGATAGTTTAATTAATATGTGTCTTGGCATGTTTATCCTTGGATTTATATTGTATGGGACTCTCTGCACTTCCTGGACTTGATTGACTATTTCCTTTCCTATATTAGGGAAGTTTTCAACTATAATCTCTTCAAATATTTTCTCAGTCCCTTTCTTTTTCTCTTCTTCTTCTGGGACCACTATAATTTGAATGTTGGTGCATTTAGTGTTGTCCCAGTTGTCTCTGAGGTTGTCCTTGATTCTTCTCATTCTTTTTCCTTTATTCTTCTCTGCAGTAGTTATTTCCACTATTTTATCTTCCAGGTCACTTATCAGTTCTTCTGCCTCAGTTATTCTGGTAATGATTCCGTCCACAGAATTTTTAATTTCATTTATTATGTTGTTCATCATTGTTTGTTTGCCCTTTAGTTCTTCTAGGTCCTTGTTAAACGTTTCTTGTATTTTCTCCATTCTATTTCCAAGATTTTGGATCATCTTTACTATCATTACTCTGAATTCCTTTTCATGTAGACTGCCTATTTCCTCTTTGTTTGGTCTGGTGGGTTTTTACCTTTCTCCTTCATCTGTTGTGTTTTTCTCTGTCTTCTCATTTTGTTTAACTTACTGTATTTGGGGTCTCCTTTTCACAGGCTGCAGGTTCATAGTTCCCATTGTTTTTGGTGTCTGCCCCCAGTGGGTAAGGTTGGTTCAGTGGGCTGTGTGGGCTTCCTGGTGGAGGGGACTGGTGCCTGTGTTCTGGTGGATGAGGCTGGATCTTGTCTTTCTGGTGGTCAAGACTGCGTCCAGTGGTGTGTTTTGGGGTGTCTGTGGCATTATTATGATTTTAGACAAGCTCTCTGCTAATGGGTGGGGTTGTGTTCCTGTCTTGCTAGTTGTTTGGCACAGGGTGTCCAGCACTGTAGTTTGCTGGTTGCTGAGTGGAGCTGGGTCTTACCGTTGAGATAGAGATCTCTTGGAGACCTTATGCTATTTGATATTACGTGGAGCCAGGAGGTATCTGGTGGACCAATGTTCTGAACTCAGCTCTCCCACCACAGAGGCACAGGCCTGACAACCGGTCAGAGCACGAAGACCCTGTCAGCCACACAGCTCAGAAGAAAAGGGGGAAAAAGAGAAGAAAAAACGAAATAAAAGAAAATAAAGTTATTAAAATAAAAAATTTAAATAAAATTACTAAAAATTAAAAAGTAATAAAAAAGAGAAAGAAAGAAGGGAGCAACCAAACGAAGAAAGAAATCCACCAATGATAACAAGCGCTAAAAGCTATACTAAAAAAAATAAAAGTACAGACAGAACCCTAGGACAAATGTTTATAGCAAAGCTATACAGAAAAAACTCACACAAAGAAGCACACACATACACACTCAAAAAAAGAGAAAAAGGAAAAAAAAAAAAAATATATATATATATATATGTATAAAAAAGAGGAAGAGAACCAAATCAATAAACAAATCTACCAATGATAATAAGCTCTAAATACTAAACTAAGATAAACATAAAACCAGAAACAAATTAGATGCAGAAAGCAAACCCCAAGTCTACAGTTGCTCCCAAAGTCCACTGCCTCAATTTTGGGATGATTCGTTGTCTATTCAGGTATTCCACAGATGCAGGGTACATCAAGTTGATGGTGGAGATTTAATTCACTGCTCCTGAGGCTGCTGGGAGAAATTTCCCTTTCTCTTCTTTGTTCGCACAGCTCCTCGGGTTCAGCTTTGCATTTGGCCCTGCCTCTGCATGTAGGTCACCTGAGGGCATCTGTTCTTCGCTCAGACAGGATGGGGTTAAAGTAGCAGCTGATTAGGGGGCTCTGGCTCACTCAGGCTGGGGGGCGGGGTACAGAATGCTGGGCGAGCCTGCAGCTGCAGAGGCCAGTGTGACATTGCAACAGCCTGAGGTGCTGTGTGTTTTTCCGGGGAAGTTGTCCTTGGATGACGGGACCCTGGCAGTGGCAGGCTGCACAGGCTCCCGGGAGGGGTGGTGTGGCTAGTGACCTGTGCTTGCACACAGGCTTCTTGGTGGCAGCGGCAGCAGCCTTAGCACTTCATGGATGTCTCTGCTGTCCGCCTTGATAGCCGTGGCTCACGCCTGTCTCTGGAGCTCGCTTAGGTGGTGCTCTGAATCCCCTCTGCTTGCACACTCTGAAACAATGGTCTCTTGCCTCTTCGGCAGCTCCAGACTTTTTCCCGGACTCCCTCCCAGCTAGCTGTGGCACACTAGGCCCCTTCAGGCTGTGTTCACGCAGCCAACCCCAGTCCTCTCCCTGGGATCTGACCTCTGAAGCCCGAACCTCAGCTCCCAGCCCCCACCCGCCCCGGCGGGTGAGCAGACAAGCCTCTCGGGCTGGTGAGTGCTGGTCGGTACCAATCCTCTATGCGGGGATCTCTATGCTTTGCCCTCTGCACCCCTATTGCTGTGCTCTCCTCTGTGGCTCTGAAGCTTCCCCTCCACCCCCCGCCCCACCATCTCCACCAGTGAAGGGGCTTCCTAGTGTGTAGAAATCTTTCCTCCTTCACAGCTTCCTCCCCAAGGTGCAGGTCCCATCCCTATTCTTTTGCCTCTGTTGTTTCTTTTTTATTTTGCCCTACCCAGGTGTGTGTGGAGTTTCTTGCCTTTTGGGAAGTCTGAGGTCTTCTGTCAGTGTTCAGTAGGTGTTCTGTAGGATCTGTTCCACATGTAGATGTATTTCTGATGTATTTGTGGGGAGGAAGATGATCTCCATGTCTCACTCCTCTACCATCTTGAAGGTCTCCTCCCAGAAAAAGATTTTTTAAATAAACAAAACTGTGCAGACACTGTCTTGATTACATACTCAAAAGACTGATTAAGGGAGATACAACTCTAAAGTTAAATCACAGATTTTATGTGGTTAAAAAAAAATCAGCTTGACAACACCAAACATCTTTCAGAATCTTCTGGGATTTTAAACTTTCTCTTGAGAGGTCTAGGTTTTTAAAATTATTTTAAACATTCTGATTATTAATTAAAATGGGCATTTATATCAGTGATATCAGTTTTGGTATATATTTAGTGCTGACATACTCTTTCCATGAGAGAGTTTTTATTTTAAAAATATGGATTAAAAATGACATAATCATAAATCTTAAAACACTTCATTTATGTTTAACAAGAAATAACTTCCCAATGATTTGCTTCACAAAAAATAAGACAAAACAGTAAACTAAACAAAAAAAAAGCAATAACAGTTCCACTGGGAAACAAAAATGACTTTCTTTTCTAAGTACTAAGACAATATCTATACGATATCAAATACACTAATGAGACAGATGTCATAATGAGGATAGAAGGCCTGTTTTTCTTCTTTCAAAATCCTGGTGAAGTCACCAGTGAAAGGAAGTTGCAAGGATAAAAATGAGTAACTCATCTCTTTATCTCCTTTTCATTTTCTTTCAAAATATTTTTATTGTGTAATATTAGGCCTAAGTGGACTTAAGAGATTTATAAAGTATAATGATAAAACAAACACCATGACTCTGATTCCTGATTTCATGTGCACAGAGAAACACTGTTAATTCTATTTGTGGAATTCTTTTCTCTTTCCTTTTATTTATTTTATTTATTTATGACGTTTTAGGATTGGGGGCAGATAACTGGTTTTCTGAAATAAGAATCTTTTCTTCTTGAGTAACTGATCCAACAAGTAATACCTCAAAGGTAGTGAGCTACATGTTGTGAGGTACAAGCAGATAGGATGGGGCAAGTGTTAGAAAAATAATTTGCCAGATTATTTCAAATTTCTTAGTGGCCCAAGGTTGAGATTACTAATTGCTATGGCAAATTTCATTGTCTTTTCCTATTGGTTTACCCTGCAAAGCGTGCTCAGAATCAAATTTCTTTAGTTCATAAATATTAAAATTAATTATTTCCATATGTGAGGCACTGTTTTGGGTGGTCAGTATATAAATAATATACTGTAATAAATGAGAGAGACAAAGCCCCTGTCCTGACAGTGCTTACATTCAAGTAGGGAAAAGCAATTGAATAAAGTACTGAAGAGATACACAATATTTAAAAGAAAATAATGGAATGATGTGTTTTTATATTGGCAGAGTTTATATAGTAAAATATCCAACAAGACATTATATTAGTAATTTCCCCTTCTACCTCTTGCTCTGTTTTTCTTCAAACATAGTATGTTTTTCATATTTACTCATAAAGAAAAAATTAAATATACCTTTTAGACAAAATAGCACTTTCTCTTATAGACAAATTATACAATGTGTAAATAACCTCAGAATTCTGAGGAGTTTTGTTACAGGTAAACTGAGTTTGAATATCAGCAGTCCTTTTACACCGATTCTCAGAAAAGTTGGTAAGGTTGTCTAAGTGGAATATTTTAAATGACTTGTAAAGACTGTCGAGGAAAATAAAGAGCCTTGTTTACTCATGGATGCTGATGAATCAATTTACCCCTGAGGCAATGATATTAATATGTCACCTCTATAGATCGTCCTAGGTGATTTGGCGTATATAAAAAGCGGGATACCCTTTCCTTATTGATTAGACTAAGCTATGTTAAAATAAGCCTCTCTAATCAATTTTTTAATCCAGCAAAAAATAATGGAAAATATACTAAAACATTTTCTCTGTTTTAAAAAATATCAAGGGGAAAGTTAGTCCTCATCAACTGCTTTTCTTTAGCGTAGTTTCCATGCCTGGTGAACAATAGAATAGTTAGGCCATCTGCTGGTAAGTGGCAAGTAGGCAACGTTTTTCATCCAAATTCAACTAAAGGCACCTCGGTGGTATTTCAGGGACTTAAGGAGTTAATTAACAGAGGTCTTGTTTTGTTTTGTTTTGTTTTTCCCTTACCCACATTAATTGGTAATCTTTCACTTTAAATATTTCCAGTCACAGTAATTTACCATCATAACTTTAAACCCTTCTAATTGAGGGGCAGCTACAACAGGAATATGCGACTCTAGTGCTTGCACCATTTATGTATTCAACTAATATTTACTGAAGGTCTGTTATGGAGAAGGCAGCATTTTAAACATACAGCAATATACACGACAACTTCTTTACCCTCACAGAACAAATATTCTAGATGGGCAGGTGTTGCGTTAACTAGTAAAATAATTAAAAAATAATTTTTTCTTAAAGAATGAGTAAACCAAGCTAGAGTGTTTCTTAGTTTATAGTAGATGCTGCAGTGTTTCAATCTGGTTTCTAGAGAGAAAGACAAGGATTCTTGAATTATTTTTCTGGAAAATACTAACTTATTCTGTCAGCTGATGTCAACCAAATTGAATCAATGGTGCTAAAATTTACTTCTGACGATTCCTGGCCCTTGTAAATTTGACTGACTCTAATTTCAGTGATCTTCCCAAATTGTAGCAATCCATGGAAATGATATATCCCTGTAACTAGGGATTGTAAGCAGACTTTCCTTGAAGCAGTAGAGACTAACTCTCCTTTCAATGTGAAGGGCAGAACAAGACATTCCAGCACTGAGGATATCTGCATTAGGTCATCCCGAATATAATTCATCGATGTTACTGCTAAAGCTTCTGCTAACACAACAGAACCTGTTCTCCAGGTAAATTGAGGACTTCAATTTTCTGGGGACTTCAATTTGGCACCATTCCCAGGATCATACTCTTTCTCATACACACACACACACACACACACACACACACACACACACTCACACAACCAGCCTTATAGGTTCATTTCTAGTTCATAGGATCCTGCAGCAGGAACAAGTTATCTAATTAATACCCAAATTGCCTAATTAATACTCAAATCATCCAGTTAATATCAATTCTAAAACCGTCTTATTTTGTTGCTGTCAACATCTTCCTTCACGGGATTCTTTACACTCTAGCCCCTATTCCCATTGTTCTCTATAGATTTCATTCACAAACATTTCACGTTTCATCCATATAAGTTCATAAATCTCTTCATTCATTTAAATGGCATTAAACTCACTGCAAATCTTTACTGTTTGATTGCAATGGGCTTGACTCACTTTGGGCTTCTGTAGCCACTACAATATGCCCACTGAGAGGAGACAAGAAGGAGGTAGGGTCCCCCAGGAGAATTTGTCCCTCTAGTGATATTTACATATTTAAAGGAGAAATATTTTATAAGAGGAGCCAACTTCAAATATGTCCTGGACTGCACCTGAAATTAAGAAGTTAAACCTATGGGGTTTCTTCTGTTTTTGTTTTTGTTTTTCAGTGAATGAGGTACTGAGCCAGAAAAGATAACAGCCACCAGAGTTATCCTCCTAAAACAGAAATACAGGACTTCCAATGTCCCTGCATTGCCTGTAAGAATGCAGGCAACCTTTGGCTGCAGTCTGCATGCATCAAGCCTGTCCTCCTAACTGGTCCCTGGCATGGGAATAGGTAGAGAACGTCTTCAAAGCAAATATCTTGGACTCAGAAAGAAACCTTTGAAAAGAAAATCTTACTCCAAGGCAAGACCATCTGGCCACAGTGGTGGAGAGTGGGGAATGGTGGAGGAACGGCCTCATGGGAAGAATGCAGCTGCATTTCAAAACAACTAGGGCAGAGTCTCTGGACAGTGATGCAAAAATGCATCCAGTTTTGTGGGGTATCGTGTGTAGGACCAGGAGTGCTTGCGTTGCTGGAACTAGCGACAATGCTGCTGCTCTGCGTTGCCAGTTGAAGAGTTGCCATGGTTAGAATGTGGCTTTTATTGACTTTGAGGGTACTGGTCAATCTGAACTATGAGAAGAGCAGCCTGATTGGTTGAGAGCAATTGCCTATATCTTACATATTTCCCAACGCTTTACACTCTTCTTGACATACATATGTTCTGCCATTAAATCACTGTATGACTTTGGGTAAAACATTTCACCTCTGTGAGCCTCATTTTTTCTGTTAGATAGAGATGATGACAATGCCTGTGTCAGAGTAGTTCTGAGAATAAGGTGAAGTGATGTATATGAATACATTTTGTGGTTCTTAAAGCATTAGACAGATGTAAAGTATCAACGGTTGGAAAGCTGTTTTGTACTACTAATTCACATAGGTATCCACACATTAACATTTTAGTGACTAAAACAGAATACTAATTATTGTATTGATATTCTTCTAATCAACAAAATAAATAACATCACTTGTAAGGATATATATATATGCATATAAACACACACACACACACTGCCCCCCCTAGGACTCAAAGTTATTTTCAGTTTGCATTGAAAAAGAAATGTAGATCGTAAATATTTTGATGTTTTTTGCCTTGCCCACTTGTACAAAAGTTGACTACCACTCATCTATAAAAATAGGTCCAAAGCTGTTAGTGGGATACAAGATAACTGCAAGTTAACCTACTTCTCCGTTTCATCTTGCTAGATTACCCTCCCCTTTTCTTACTACGTCCTCATCAAGTACAGACCTCTAAATTTTATCTAGTCTGTGTTCTCTTACTCTTCCGTGCCTTTGAAAATGTCAAGCCCTACTTTGAATTTCTTGTCCACTTTTGTTTATCTCTTTAATAAAAAAATTTCTTCTCCTTCAAGATGCAATTCATGTCACTTTCTCTGTGAAATTACCCCAGTTCTCAATCAGTAGTGGAATGTCCCCTTCTTTGTAGCCCTTCATACCCATATTAAATATTAAGTGTTATTTTATAAATGCTTATAAGTATTTAATATAAACCTTCTCATTTAAATAAAACTCTTAAAGAGTAGGAATATTTTTATGTACGTCCTTGTATCCCTGTACGTAGCCTAGTGCTTAGCATTATTACTATTACTATTTCTACTATAGTAATTTTTAACTAAATATACATTAAAAAGAAATGTTCTAGGGACTTCCCTGGTGGTGCAGTGGTTAAGAATCCGCCTGCCAATACAGGGGACACAGGTTCGAGCCCTGGTCCAGGAAGACCCCACATGCTGCAGAGCAGCTAAGCCTGTGCACCACAACTACTGAGCCTGCACTCTAGAGCCCGCGAGCCACAGCTACTGAGCCCGCATGCCACAACTACTGAAGCCCCCATGCCTAGAGCCCATGCTCTGCAACAAGAGAAGCCACCACAATGAGAAGCCCGCGCACCGCAACGAAGAGTAGCCCCCACTCGCTGCAACTAGAGGAAGCCCACGCACAGCAATGAAGACTGAACACAGCCAAAAATAAATAAATAAATTTAAATAAATAAATTTAAATAAATACATAAATAAAATGAAAAGAAATGTTCTAGTAACTCACTCAAAGTTTGAAGATGAGCCTCAATTTTATTTTTTCTCTCCTTTTTGTTCAATTGTGGGAATAAAAAGACAAGAAAAGACCTTGAAGGAAGATTCATATGGCTGCCAGGTACATAGTCTTTCCAAAAGTACTCTTGTGAAGGCAGAGTACTTAGTCCTTCCCAGTATGCAGAGAGGAATGACTGAGGCCAAAGGGACAGAGAGAGTGAAGAGTCCTCATGGTTGGGGGGTGACATTGGCCTATGGTTCTCAGTTGATCTAAATGGGATGGACAACAAGGTTAGTGAGGGTCCATGAAGCTCTGACATAGTGACTGTTTTTCCAAAGTGGAGTCCATTAAGAGACAAGGATAATTCAAGCGAGTGGCCAGCTAGTGGACAGTTTTGATAAGCGAACACTGTCCACAGCCCTAGAATGCAGCACAGAAGGCTAAGACAAAGTTTAGTTCTGCACATAGACAAATTCTTGCAATGCAATGAGAGCAGAATATACCGATACCAGATTGTGCAAGCAGGGGAGGGATGCAATGAAGCAATATCCAAAATTGCAAAAGCAAAATCAGTATTTTAGAACAAAATAAAATATTTTAGTCAGAATATGTAACACATTTGAATCTGGACTTGAAAAAATATTCTTACAGTAGATTTCCCTTAGAAGCATTAGTGTCACAAAGAAAAAAAAAGATAATGATCTAAGCTAAGAAAGTTTCTAAATATCCATGACTAGAACGTTTTACCAAATCTGGGTGGAAAGATATGTGCAATTAGATAGTTCTTAACTTGGTATGCACGTGAGTTACCCTGAGTGCTAGTTGTACTATAAAAATAGGTAAGGAGTTTGGTAAAATTATATGTCATTTTCTCATAAAGTGTACAGTGTTTTAAAAAATGGCTTTCAAACCAAATAACCCAATTTGCATTTTATCAAAAAAGAAACACTCAATACAGGAGAGGTTGAAAAATTACAACCTTAAATATGACTTTTATGACTACTCAGAAATTACCTTTGATTCTAAGAGACGGTTACACAGCAGGTAGTACATACAGGACACCAAACCTGTGGAATTTGCTGCGTTTAATACACTTGGGCTGCAAAAGCGTGGTGACTACAGCACTGGCATTGGAACTTTGTACTTTAAGCAGGACTCAACTTAAAAACATATAATATAGCATATTATCCCAAATGGTCCTAAATGAGGTTCTCCAGAGGCAGAGCCTGAGACAGGGACTCAGGTATAGGTAATTTACTGAACACACGCTCAGGAGGATAAATACACTGAAGGATTGTATAGGACAGAGAGAGGGAAAGGGCCGAGCAAGGATATGTCTCACTTATAGTCTAGACTTGGCCTGATCCACTGGGGAGAGCAGGAGTCCTGGAGGACATACTAAAGTTTGCTCAGCTGAATTGCTATGCCTTGAGGAGAAGGGGCTGGACATTTCTATCCATTGTGTTCCACATATTTCAGACACTGGTCCTATGGGAGGAGGGATGTGGTTGGAATTTCTCAAGCATACCCAGGCCAAGGACATTTCTCTGGAGATAGAAGCCCTCTGAAGCACATTCGCAGCACCTGTGGGATGAGTGCTGTGAGGGCCCATTGAAAAGAATTTGGGCTGAGCACCCCAAGCAACTACTACCAAAATCCAATGTACGTATACCGGATTTAAAATGCGAACATAAATTTGCTTTTAATGTATTCACTCAATAAATATACACATATAAATAAACACAAAGAATTTAGGGCCAAACATTCATATATTAATTAACTGCAAACATTCTTTAAGCAGGTGAAACTTTACAAACCATCTTATTTCCATTTTTGTTGATGCAAGAAGTTCTAACTTAAATTATTGGAAAAAGTATTTTCCCAAGTTTAATGATTTGTGATTTTCTTTTTTTAGCTTTATTCCATTCTATTAGATATGTTTTTATTTTATGGAACATCAAAATTCATATTCTGGAAGTAGGCAGGGTATAAATTATAAATAAGGTATCACAAGATAGAATGAGGCCAGCTGAAGCCTCATAACTTTTATTCTTTGATATCTGAAAACATTAGATACCTACACTGGAAACTAAATATTCTAAACATCCTTCCACACTTTCCTGAGCCAATGCCTACTTATTTTTCAGACTTCATAGTTGGGTATATTCAGGTAACCCACATAGCTTTGCAAAAGCAAAGTGAAATGCTACCTATAATGGTGAGAAAGTTAAGATATATTTATTTTAGATTAGTTTCTGATTTCAGTTTAAGGAACAGTCTGGGAAAATAGCCACCTGTCACTGGAGACACATGATTCATATACTCATTTAAATGAACAAAGAAACAAAAACAAAAAACAACAACAACTATATATATATATATAAAATCTTTGTGTTTTCACTATAGTAACAGCTCTATAATATATACAGAAGTTACAAAAATTATAAGGATATATTAACTACCCTGAAAAGAACTCACCATCCAGCAGTGTCACATACTCAACTAGCCACAATTATATAACATGAAAACTACAAGAGAGGACTGTTAACAAAAGACACAAGTACAAGAGGTTTGGGGAATAATATATTCTTCTGGGGAAATCCAGTGTTAAGAAGTTTTCATAGATGTCATCATTTGCACTAAAGCATTAAAGTATGAGTTAAGGAAGGAAAGGCATAATAAGTAGAATGAGTGAAAAGGGTGCAGTCATCAGAAGATCTCTTTGGATAATTTCATATGTGAATGATAGGGATGACCCAAAAAGGTTGAAACATCAAGTTTCTGAAAGTACAGGGGCCAAAGCATTTTCTAACATATAAATACCAGAAACAAACAGTTTTCTTTTCTCAAAGTGCTATCATCAAAACGAATTAGCTTTGACTATTTTCAGACCTTGAATCGCCTTTTACACAGTTTAAAATTCTAGAAGTTGTATATGATTGGCCTAGGTTGTGTCAGGTACTCACCCTTTCACCAGAGGAAATATGCCAGTCCTTGATGAAAAGTTTTATTGAGACTACATCCGATGGAGAATGGAAAGATGTCCAAAGAAAATTGGATGTGCTGTATCTAGAAAAAGATGTAATTGATAATTAGGATGGAAGACACAAACATCCAGTTCCCTGTTAGAAGAAGTCAAGTTAGTGCAAATGCTCTCTTGCCCCATATCATTCCCTTGTCACATAGCTTAGGAATGTGAACAAATGCTGAGATACATAAGTTGAGTATTTCATCTTTATTGTCTATACTTCCTCACCCTGAAACATACTAATAGAAAATGTGTTAATTTCTACAGTAGGAGAGAGTCAGGAAAGGGTAAGAGCTACAGAAGTGTCCCTCGACGATTGAGATCTAGAATGGTTCTCTTCCATTGGTTCCTTGATGTATTGCTAGCAGAAAGGAAAGGAAACACATGACCCAGGTTATGAAAAACTGTATAGATACATGCCGAACATTGATTGCACTTTTTTTTTTTTTTTTTTTTTTTGCGGTACGTGGGCCTCTCACCGCTGTGGCCTCTCCCGTTGTGGAGCACAGGCTCTGGATGCCAGCAGCCATGGCTCACAGGCCCAGCCGCTCCGCGGCATGTGGGATCTTCCCGGACCGGGGCACAAACCCGTGTCCCCTGCATCGACAGGCGGACTCTCAACCACCGCGCCACCAGGGAAGCCCTGATTGCACTTTTTAATTTTCCTGTCAGATTAATTTTTCGTCAGTGGTCCAGGGAAATATGTGATGATTGAACCACAATTTTGCCAAGTTCCTTGTTTCTCTCTTCTTCTTTCTACCTTGAAATAAACTTCTGCCACCAGACAGTTTTACTGTCTCCTGATGCCTGGTACAATGTTTTATCATTTAGTGCGTTGGATTTGGAATGGTGCTATGGAAAGGACCTGTAATGCAGCACTATATCTGTATGTCTCTTGCTCTAATGCATGTTCACAATCCTAGACCACAATGGCTAGATCACATTTCTGCTAGTATTCCCAGGGCTATGGACAATAAGCAC
Source organism: Tursiops truncatus (assembly GCF_011762595.2). Lineage (NCBI taxonomy): Eukaryota > Metazoa > Chordata > Mammalia > Artiodactyla > Delphinidae > Tursiops > Tursiops truncatus. Next base: position 35,205,664 of record NC_047038.1, read on the forward strand.
TTAATAAACATTTTTAATAAATAATTGAAGTTATAGGCATATTGCATATTACTAGAGTTTGCTTCAGTATTCTTCCTTTGTCACACACAATGTCAAATGAAAAGACAAACTATTAAAAAGCAGCTCTAACTACATAGGATAGAAGATGATGGGAGAACTTAAGTATGTGATAAACTTAAGTGTAGCAATCACCTATTTTATAAAAAACTGAGATAGCTCCAATATTAACAATAGGATAATTTTTTAAATTTATTTACTTATTTATTTAATTTTGGCTGCATTGGATCTTCCTTGCTGCGTGCAGGCTTTCTCTACCTGTGGCAAGCAGGGGCTACTCTTCTTTGCAGTGCATGGGCTTTTCATTGCGGTGGCTTATCTTGCTGCAGAGCACAGGCTCTAGGCACACAGGCTTCAGTAGTTGTGGCATGCGGGCTCAGTAGTTGTGGCTGGCGGGCTCTAGAGTGCAGGCTCAGTAGTTGTGGCGCATGGGCTTAGTTGCTCCGTAGCATGTGAGATCTTCCTGGACCAGGGATTGAACCCGTGTCTCCTGCACTGGCAGGCAGATTCTTAACCACTGCACCACCAGGGAAGTCCTAACAAGATAAATTTTAAAAGAAACTGTTAAATACCCAAACAAGTTGTAACTATCAGATTTTCTCGTTATGTTAAGGCAAGTTGGTTCATGAAGTCTTAGAGGCAAGAATAGAAAACAGAGGAGCAATGATGAGTATTATTAATTTATTCATAGTTACAAATAAAAGGGCATCGCAATCTTTACACAGTGGGTATTCTCTATATTCGAGGATCCAGTCATTTCAGATATTTATATCTCTCATCTGTTAGTTTCCTTAAAATATGCATTACACCACCCACGATATTGCTTTAGAATATCCCAAAGAGAGAAAGGCCATAGGTGTTCCCATCATTTATTTTAAAGAAATCTTTCAAAAAGGAGGAGATGATCCAAATTGTATGCAACATTACTTGATAACAAGGTGGGAATCAATTGACTTGAACTTCATATTCTGAGTCATTTTTTCTCTATTTTCATAATAATATAAATATTTATTTTAAAAATCATTAGTTTAGCTGTTATTGAATATGTATTGAATTCTAATGATTCTAGACATTGGAGGGATCGTGGTGGTGAAGAAGACATAGTTACTGCTTTCAAGATGCTCAAAATATAGAAAGTTAAATTCACAAACACTCTAATATAAGGCAATGGACAACACAGAGATCAAATATGGAAATTAATAGGCCACACGGTTCCAAAAGGATTAGTGTTGGAGTACAGCTCATTTTAAAATTTCATGTCAGGTCCACCATACACTCAATGGTAAAGAGCCTTTTAGTGGACATTTGTGGGTATGAACTGCCTGACATCCTTTTCTGCTATTTATGGTGACAGCACTATGGTTTTCCATTTGGATCCTACCTTACCCCACTCTCAGTCCATGTGCTTCTTATAGGGCTGGGTCATGCATTACGGAATGATTGGTGCCAGGAGAGTCATGCTACAAACCAGAGACAAGGAGATCCAATTCCACATATCGTGTGTGGAAATACTGGGAAGAAAAAAAATCTTTCTTCTCACTGAAAGTACAAGCTGTATGATGACAGAAATCTGGAACTTCTGGGAGTCGCGAGTTAGAGCCTTGGAATATTTGCCGCAAAGAAAGGAGCAGAGTTGAGAGATAGAGAGCAGGTCCTAATTATATCACTTGAGCTGCTGGTTTTATTTATTTATTTTTAACCTCTTTATTGGAGTATAATTGCGTTACAGTGGTGTGTTAGTTTCTGCTTTATAACAAATTGAATCAGTTATACATATACATATGTTCCCATATCTCTTCCCTCTTGCGTCTCCCTCCCTCCCACCCTCCCTATCCCACCCCTCTAGGTGGTCACAAAGCACCGAGCTGATCTCCCTGTGCTATGCGGCTACTTCCCACTAGCTATCTATTTTACGTTTTAGTTTACGTTTTAGTGTATATATGTCCATGCCACTCTCTCACTTCATTCCAGCTTACCCTTCCCCTCACCATATCCTCAAGCCCATTCTCTAGTAGGTCTGCATCTTTATTCCTGTCTTGCCCCTAGGTTTGTTTTTTTTTTCTTTCTTAGATTCCATATATATATATGTTAGCATACGGTATTTGTTTTTCTCTTTCTGACTTACTTCACTCTGTATGACAGACTCTAGGTCCACCCACCTCACTACAAATAACTCAATTTTGTTTCTTTTTATGGCTAAGTAATATTCCATTGTATATACGTGCCACATCTTCTTTATCCATTCATCTGTCGATGGACACTTAGGTTGCTTCCATGTCCTGGCTATTGTAAATAGAGTTGCAATGAACTTTGTGGTACATGACTCTTTTGGAATTATGGTTTTCTCAGTGTATATGCCCAGTAGTGGGATTGCTGGGTCATATGGTAGTTCTGGTTTTAATCATTCTTAACTCTCCCAGTTAAGTAATCTAAGTATATCCCCTTTTGCTTCAGCCATTTTGAGTTGGGTTTCTGCCACTTGCACCCAAAAGATTTATGGCAAAGACAGGTCTTTTGAGTGGGTTTAAGGGGTAGTTTGAGAAGGAGAGGAAGAGGTATCCTTCAAGGCATAGAGAAAGAAAAGAGTGAAGTTACTTACTTTACCCTCAGCCCCTAAACAACACAGAATTTGAGTTCTAGAAACAATACTTTGACCAAAATATTTGGTGACATTCATGATACTATTTCCTAATCTCTTGGTTCAGAGTGCTGCCCACGTAGCAGCATTCAGTGTTCATGAGCACAGGAGTATGTGGACTACACCACAATTGAGTAATTACAGCTTCAATCTGGATACCACTTCTAATGCCACTCCTGGTGTTTAGGTTACTATGGGCCAACTTCTTGAATTTTCACTCCTTAACTTTGTAAATTCATAATATTGGAAACAGTGGGACCAATCAAAGGCACGACAGTGCAGGGAAGTCATGCTTTCTGCCTGCTCTTCAACAATTCTTTCATTGGTGTCCTTTTTCAGAAAATTTTTCTATTGATACTTTCATATGGTTCTAAAATTCATGTGAGTAAAATTCATGCTATGCTTATGAAGACAATTTTTAAAATAGAGCTTAAGAGTAATGATTAAATTTTCTCTGTGTGATTACTAAGAAAAATGTGTCATTATAAATTTCAATTAAGCCCTGTATTCTGCTGTATTCTGCCCTGAAGTCAAATGCAAACTTCCTATTGAAATCATTTACTAATCCACATATACTAAAACTATTAGAATTATTACATGTTTTACTACTTTTAATATATGGTTTTCTTCCTAGTTATATTTCAAATTTTGCCTAGAATATTTTAACTTTAACTTTTATAAACTCTGATATAAACATCTGAAAAATTTGTTTTAAATTTATATTATATATAACAATATTTCTTGATGCTCAGAAACAGAAGTTATTTTGTCAAAATATCACTTCTGAAGTAGAAGTATTTTGAATTGTCTTATTGTAATGTAATTTATTTTGACAGTTATTTATTGAATGCCTACTATAGCCCATCATTGATCTAGATTCTGGGCATACAGCAGAGGACTAGTCCCATGGGACCTCTGTCCTCTTGTACAGGAGACAGAATAAATAAACAATCAGATAAATACACAAGATAACTTCAGTACAGTTAGGGAATTAAAACAGGGTGCTCTGATAGAAAATCAAGTGAAGGTGCATTTCTGAGGAGGTGACATTTGATCTGAGACCTGAATCTGTGTTATGCAATGCTATGGGCTGAATTGTATCCCCCAAAATTCATATGTTGAAGTCCTAACCTCATTACCTCAGAATGTGACTCTATTTGGAGACAAGGTCTTTAAAGAGGTAATTAGGGTTAAATGAAATCATTAGGGTGGCCTAATCCAATATGGCTGGTGTCCTTATAAGAAGAGGAGATGAGGACACAGACATGTACAGAGAAAAGACGATGTGAGGACACAGCAAGAAAGCAGCCATCTACAAGCCAAGCAGAGAGGCTTCCAAAGAAACAACCATGCAGACACCTTGATCTCAGACATCTAGCCTCCAGAACTGTGAAAAAATAGATTTCTATTGGTTAAACCAGCCAGTCTGTGGTATTTTATTAAAGCAGCTCTAGCAAATTAGCACATTCTACTATGAAGGCATTGAATATCTTGGGAGTAGGAAAATCTCCCATTACAACCCGCAATCCTAAATATCTGCCTACCCTCAATTTCCAATTGTAATCAAGTATAAGAAGAGTAGAAAATACACAGTTATTCACAAACTTTCCTTGGATCCAATGCCCTCAAGTTCCAAATCTTTTATTGGAGCTTGTAGTAAGTAAGAAGGGGACCAAAGTCGACTTGTATCTCTTTTCAGAGTCATACCCACACTTTGGGGGAGATACTAATGAGTGAAGAGGTAAATAAAAATCAGAAAGCATGTAGTAAAAGAAAACACAAAGGTCAAGATATATTTCCTAAATATTTGAAAAATTTATAAACATATCAAACTACAATGTAACATTAATTATTGATACTAAATTTTATCTTTATGTCATGTTTGAAGTTTTAAGTCAACAGAGGTGATAAGGTAAATGTTGTTGATATGGGGAGAATTAAGAAATATATCTTCAATGAGAAAGAAAGAAACCTTCCCTTTTTGCATTCCTGACACATGTATAGAGCTGTGCTTGAGAACACAAGATACACTTTGCTTTTCTTCTAATACAGTCATGTATTTGTTTTAATTAGTTAGAACTTTTGGATTGCAAGTGACAGAATACTAAATTGATTTAATTTAAGCAAATCAGTTGATGAGTTATTGACTGAAATAATCACGAAGAACAGAGAGGGAAGTGACCTTCCAAAATGAGAACCAGAGACTCAACTGCCATATAGCCTCTGTCCACCCACACCTCATATCTGAATGTGGGCTACTACTGAGGAACAACTTTTTCATATGGCAAGGAACTTGACCATAGAAAGCATTTGGCCTTATCCATATGTCACCATAAGCAAAGAGAAAGAGGCTCTTCACCACCAGTTCTCATTATAAATGATGTAAGGAATGACTTATATTAGATTGGCTTGGTCATGTACCCATTCTTGAATCAGTCATAGATGGATGAGATACTATTGCCTTAGTCTTAATCATAGCTTTACCCTTGCAGTCAGGAGGAAAAATCTGTTACCAGAGGGAGAACTGGGAAGGGGAGGAGCAGACAAAACTATTAACTCCAGGAGGCTTCCCTGATGGCGCAGTGGTTGACACTCCGCCTGCCAATGTGGGGGACGCGGGGTCATGCCGCGGTCTGGGAAGATCCCACATGCTGCGGAGCGGCTGGGCCCGTGAGCCATGGCCGCTGAGCCTGCGTGTCCAGAGCCTGTGCTCCACAGCGGGAGAGGCCACAACAGTGAGAGGCCCGCGTACCGCCAAAAAAAAAAAAAAAAATTAACTCCACACTTTCAGCAGATGTAAACTAGAGATGGACCATTCACTGCAGTCTTCAGCATACTTAAGACCCTTGTAAAGACCCAAAAGGGCAAGATTCTTATACAAAGTGGTGTGTTAATAATTGTTCTACAATAAATTTGTTAGTGTATCTTGAAAAATAAATAGAATAATTAATGCATAAAATAAAATCAGAGTTAAAGTTGAGTAAAACAGTTTTAACACAGAGTGATGCTGAGTTGAAGTTTAGAAACTCAAATTCTCCTATTTAACTATTTGAATGAAAAACCTTTTGAAGACTTTTATTATTATGTGGATTAAAAGAAAAAAAGAAGCATGAGCTAAATTTTTAGACCTGTAAATTTAGAAATTTTGGCAGAAAGCCAAAAATTAAAATAAAATCTGACTGAATATATAAAAACTGCCCTTTTATTTTTTCTTGTACACTACTTTACAGATTATTACTTGAAGAGCCTTATTCCTTTAAATGATAACACAGGAAAAAGAAACATGACCAGTATTAAAGATTTGTTTGCAAAATACCTCTGAATTTTCCCCCCACACATATCATCATGTTTTAAGCTTATAATCTCTCTGATAATTCTTTGACCTCAAATATCTGTAAGGTGAGTGATATATAGGTTGCTAGAACAGTAAGTATGAAATGAATCTAAAGATCTCATCTTGTTATTCCCTAAGGTTTTCCAAACAAAGTCATGCGCTAAAATAATTATTGATTATGCAAACAACTATCTGTCATGGCTTATGATATAGAAGATTCAGGAAAAAGATGCAGAAAATACAATATTTAACCTGAATGTGATGATAATGTAGATGGCAAAGCATGGTAGATATGAAGTAGAATCACTTCACTAAAAGAGAACCTGAAGGTGATATTTTAATCAAAATTCTCTTATTTTACAAATGAAGGAACTGCAATTTTCTGTAAATGAAGACACATAACATATAAGAAACCATATGTAGTCATGTAAAAGTATAATTATCTCAGAGTCATTTAGGAAGCCAAATTTAGTGAAAGATTAGAAATTAAAATTTCAAAATCCCAAATAAATGTTGAGGCCACTTACCTCACACCCACATTGATGCTGGGAGATTTTGAGCTTTGTTTTGCTTGCAGACCAAACACAAAGCTTTCTTTATGAAAAGTATAATATTCTTGAAGTACATAAGCATTTGTAAGGACAAGCAAAGAGCAAATCTAATGCACATAATTTAAGTAGTGAGGAAACTCAACATAAGTGAAAGATCATCGTGCAAACAAGTTAATTGCAAGAGGTTCACATGTTTATTACAAATTCCCAAAATGCCAAATCCCTACTTCTGTAGATAAGAAAACAAAGAACAAGGAAAAAGGAGAGAAATCATTAGTGTTAGGGACATTACAAACATTTTTTTTTTTTTTTTTTTTTGCGTTACGCGGGCCTCTCTGTTGCGGCCTCTCCCATTGCGGAGCACAGGCTCCGGACGCGCAGGCTCAGCGGCCATGGTTCACCGGCCTAGCCACTCCGCGGCATGTGGGATCTTCCTGGACCGGGGCACGAACCCATGTCCCCTGCATCGGCAGGCGGACTCTCAACCACTGTGCCACCAGGGTAGCGCTACGATCATTTTTAAAAATCACATTTCACCTGAATAAATCCTCTTAACATGGTTTTCTTTTCTTTTTCCCAAGTACTTCATACTAAAATCATTTGTTTCAATTTAACCCAAATGTATTTCTATGTGCTGAAATATTTTTAAAAAGGAAAAAGATATTATTGGAAAACAGGAACGGCCAAATAACTTGTAAATATAACCTTCACTTGTCTTGCTATAGCATTTGGCTCTGGAAGAATCAGTGTTTACTTTAAAATATCCTAGTGATGAATTCTTGAATTTCTGCATATCTCTTGAATCCCTATTCTAGACTGCATTTCTTTTTTTTTTGGTACGCACGCCTCTCACTGTTGTGGCCTCTCCCGTTGCGGAGCACAGGCTCCGGACGCACAGGCTCAACGGCCATGGCTCACGGGCCCAGCCGCTCCGTGGCATGTGGGATCCTCCCGGACCGGGGCACGAACCTGCGTCCCCTGCATCGGCAGGCGGACTCTCAACCACTGCGCCACCAGGGAAGCCCTAGACTGCATTTCTTTTACTAACTTTCAGCCAAATATAGTAGTGCACTGACTGTCGATAGCTATCAATCAGACAAGTCACACACCCAGCCGGCCTTTGACAAGGCACAAATCTGCGAGGCACTTCATGCTTGCCCCTCTTACAGTTTGATGACCCACAAGGCACTGAGGAAATATTTTTCTAGATTACATAGATTCTTTCACTAAAGTCATTCATATTCTGTACACTCCAATCTTGCCTAAATTTTAGAGAGCCTTCACATAAATACAGTGAATCCAACAGTCATTTAAAAATATAAGTATTTTAATAATAAAAGCTGAAATGTATTTCACCCTGACAATGTGACAGGCATTGTTTTAAGTGTTTAACATGCTTAACTCATTCACCAGGCAGCATGGTATGGTAATCAAGAACCTGACTTCTGAAGACAGAATGCTTGAGTTCAAATCACAAGTCTGCCACTTGCTACAAATGTGGCCTTGGATAAGTTACCTCGTTTATTAAATGGGATTAATAATAGCAATATTTACTCTATAGGGTTGTCATGAAGATTAAATGAGTTAATACTTGTAAATTTGACTACTCCTTGGGCTCTAGTAAATACTATATAAGCATGTTAAATAGAATTTCAATTTTAAGTAAGTTTAAGTTCTGGCATTTTACCCATCTTATAGATGAGGAAACTGAGATAAATATGTCAGGTAACTTGATCAAGGGTACATAGCTGGTAAGTGGTAAAGCCAACTTCTCTAAATGTGGTGTCCTATTTCATGTGTGTGTGTGCACACACGTGCACACGCACATATGTGTGGTCTCAAAAGTGAGTGGAATAAAATAAATAATATTTTTAAATGGATGAGAATTTTCTAAATATTTTGAAAAATATCAAATTAGATTTCTAGTTAACTAGATGTCCACTAGACAGAAAGTTACACACACAAAAAAATCAACAAATATAGTTAAATTACTGAAAATCAAAGCTAGAAGAAATACTATTAAAAGAATATGAAGAAAAATGACATATATATATATATAGGAGAACAATAATAACAATAACCACTGAGTTCTCATCAGAGACAATTTCAAATGAGATAAAAAGTAAGAAGATATATACATATATATATATAAACTGTTAAAAGAAAAATGTCAATAAATAATTTTATATTCAGTGAAAATATCCTCCAAATAGGAAGACAAAATATATACATTTTCAGATAAAAAAGCTGAAAGAATGAATACCAGAAGATATGCCCTTCAAGAAATGTTAAAGGATGCTCTTCACACTAAACAAAAATGATACCATATGAAAACCAAAAGGAATAAAACAGGAATTTTCCAAAGGAAAAATGAGCACTAAAAATGGAAATTTGTGGATTAATGTAAAGTTTTTCTCTTTTATTTTGTAATTTAAAATATGCAACTGACTATTTAAAGTAATATAATAATAATGCAATACTTTCATCAAAAGAAGATAAGGAGAAAAATGGAAGAAAAAATAAAAATAAGCAGAAAAAAGTCATGAAATGGTAGGTATAGAATCAATCATATCAAAACTGAAAGAGGGCTTCCCTGGTGGTGCAGTGGTTGAGAGTCCGCCTGCCGATGCAGGGGACACGAGTTCGTGCCCCGGTCCGGGAGGATCCCACATGCCGCGGAGCGGCTGGGCCCGGGAGCCATGGCCGCTGAGCTTGCACGTCCGGAGCCTGTGCTCCGCAACGGGAGAGGCCACAACAGTGAGAGGCCCGCGTACCGCAAAAAAAAAAAAAAAAAAAAACTGAAAGAACTGATCATTTCAAATTATAGACAGAGATTGCCCCACTTCTATAGAAAAGGAAGTCAAAACAATTTGCTATTTAGAAGACATAATTTACCTTTAAATTATGGCAAGTGATATACCGTGCAAACACTAATCTTAAAAAGCCGAAATGATTGTATTAATGGCAGATGAACTACATACTATAAGACAGAGTCTTACAGAATCATACAAAGGTAAGAGCACTTTCATAATGATAAAAAGGTCACCTAATCAAGAAGACATAACTTCCAAAATGTGTATGCAATTTTTATATGGCCAATAACCAAGTGAAAATGAACCCAGGTGGATCTGGTGCACTTGGTGGATTTATGTCACAGTTGAGAAATCCTGAATTAATGAAACCTCGATCTTTCATAATGGGCAGCAAAGAAATCTGCCCAATCTTTGTCCAAAAGGGAGATGTTATTTTTATTATACTGAAAGGACAACAAACCCTGCCCTCTGCTCTATCTATAGGAATATCCTTGAAAATATAGGCACAGATGTCCAGAAATGTGAGAGATGAACCCATGGAGAGAATATCTCCCAAAAATAAGTATAAATGTAGAAACAGGTATGAATGCACTGACAGTGCTGTCTCTCATATTTCACTGTATGTAAATACATAAATAGCCTACGTGACATTTTCATTATGAAATATGACAGGGTCATTTCCAAAATACTAGTTTTGCATCTTCATAAATTACCATGAGGAACTTTTATTGTAACAAGAAAATATAAAATATCTATAGCGACACCATTTTATATTTTCCTGGGCTTTCTGACTACTTGGGGAATAGCTGAGAAAACAGATCGCATTTAAAATAAATACTCCATGAGAACTCATTGAGCACAAAAAGCAACATTACTGCAGGTCCCCATGTAGATTGGTTTCCAGTATTAGACATGATAACTGGGATCACAGTAATGTAGAGATCCAAGTAAACTGCAATGGAGAATTGAGCCGATTTTCTCAAAGTTTTAGAAGGGAAAAATAGAGGTGTTGAAATAATGGGCATTTTGGTAAATGATTCATATTCATTATTTTAACAAACATTTATCACTTTGTGACAGACATGAATATAGGTGCTAGATACAGAATTGAGTTAGGCAGCCCTTGTTTTCATGAATTAAGTATTTTAGAAGAGATAGACAATATACAAATAAACTGATAATTTAGTTTGCTCTAGTGTAATCCTTGAGGATGACAGAGGGCACTTGGATAACAATTTTGATGCTGATCTTGATGCTTATCATGTACCACACCAGGGGCCCAGGAGGAGCACGGGGCAGACATAGGAGAGCTGCATACCACACCCGCTTCCGTTCACATGCTCTGCAGGGAGCAGACCACCAGCTGATCACTTTCCACCAGTGCTCTAGTTCTTGGCCTTTAGGGGCCACTTCTTCCTTTGAGGCTCTGGTGGAGGTGGGTGTCCTCCTCTGTAAGAACTGGTACATGATATGAAGACTAAATGCCCAATTCTTGTTGGTAAGGTTTGATATGGAATCACAGCTACAATGATATATATTTTGGTCAGCACTTGGTTGGTTTTAAATAAAGTACACACTATTTTATTCTCTATGCTGTATAAAATGTATAAAAATGAATAAGTGACCAGGTGGCATTTTTTTTTAATTATAATGATCATAGATGGAGAGACTTGAAATCTGAGAGAACGGCTACTGTGCGAAGATATGGGAAAAGCTTACTGGTGAAAGTAATGGCACTCTGGACATCTGGACCTGGAATAACCTTAGAGTATTCAAGGAACAGCAAGAAGGCTGGAAAGGAGTGGAAAAGAATAGTAGAAAATAATGCCAGAGCATGGGGAGGGGGTAGGCTATGGTAAAGATCTCAGCTTATGGAAATAAATTCTTTTCTATCTGCCCAGAGAAACTTTTTCCTTTCTTCTAATAACAGAGCCCCTTTCCTATGGAGCTGATTTGTCTCCCCAGATTAAAGGCATAGGCACAAGACCCAGACCTGCACAAATAAGATTTAATCCCCTAGTCATTGCTTGAGGGTAGATGCATTATCTAAACCAGGCCAATCAGAGGCATTCTTGGGATTTCTCTGACGGAGTTTTTTGAGAAATTACTTCTTTTATTCCATCTGGAGAATAAAACAATCAGAGACATGTACACCTGTGACATGAAAAGAGAGGCTGGGCCCTGATGATAATCAAGACTTAGAATCCATGTTGTATATCAGAGAGCCAGAGAGTTGCATACACCTGCAAGTGCCACATATTAATTAAGTTGGTCTGATTTGAGTTTAGCAACTTACAGCTGAAAAAGTCTTGGCTAATATGCCCAGAAACACCCAGTCCCAACATCTTGTTTACTCTTGCCTTGCTATTTAAGCAGAATCATCAGGGAAGTCCTCAGAAAGTCCCCATTGGCCACAGTTGTTTACTCATCCAACATATAGTTCCAACACTGGAAGAGCAGCCTTTAATGCTTATGATCCTAAACTGTTTGTTCTATAGCCTCCACAGAGTGCAGAGAGGAGTCGTCCTCTTCAGTGTAATGCATATCCATGTGAAATATATGCCAAAGTTGGCCCAGGTTTCTAAAATTGCGGTTCTCGAGAGACACATCTCTTTCAATTCACTTACATAGGACTTTTAAAGGATAAATCTGCCGCAATGATGGCTTCGTTAAAGCACATTCTGGTATCATCTGTCTCACTTTTGACTCTTAGTTGAGCTGTCAATCCATTATTCTTGCCTCATACAACTCTTATGGTAAATTGTACATCAGAATTCTTATTTCCCTTTTTTACCATATAACATTCTTATAATTATCCCAGTCAGTATCCTGATAAACGCTGATAGCTTAAATTATCACCAGTATGATATTGTCTTCTAAATTTATATCTCCACTCCAGTCTTCAATGCTAACATATGGGGCCAGATATCCAGCAACTCACTCAACTTTTTTACCTAGAAACCTTAAATTTAGTTCAGTACTCAACATGCACATAATCATAACATGCACCATGTCACAATCTCCTTCCCTTGACATATGTCTCATTGATTTTACCTTTTAAATAACATTACTGTCCTAATCTTTGTAACCATCAACCTAGTCCTATTACAAATACCTTTTATCTGGATTTCTGTAGTGTCACCATAACTGCCCTCCGTGAAATTACTCTGTCCCCTTCTAATTACTACTCCACGTTTCAACAAAAAATAATTTAAAATTCAGTCTAATCATTCCGACTCCATGCTTAAAATCTACTGATAAATAGAGGCTCATAGGTTTTCACATAAATATAAAAATCCTAAGCATGCTCCCTGAGGCCCTGCAGAGTCCATCTCTTGCCTTCCAGTCCATCCACATCTCAAATCGCTCTTCCCCCCATTAATTCCTTTGCACACATTCTTTCTACTGCCTATAATACAAAAACCTGCTTCAGTTTTGCAGCTGTAAATTACATCTAGTTGCTGTCCTTATTTCTTCTTCCTCTTCCAATATCTGTGCCCATCCCTTTCTAATACAAGCATTCATACTCAGAACTAGGTGAATATTTTTATTACTGTTTTTATTTTTCAGAGTGAGATATGATAAGGAATGTGTTTCATAGATAGAGAAGGGAAGAATTTGAATTGAGGTTTATTACCTTGTCTTGATGATAGATAATTTTTCTTAGTGACAGGAGGGTCTCAATAATTACACTTGCCTCTAATATGTTTACTGGGATGAGTAAGATATGGCACACAGGGACCCCCGCCTCAAAAAAAGTGTGTGAATAAGAAGTAGAAATCTTGACAATTACTGCCGTATACCACTAAATCTGTCCAGGGATACAGCTTTATTATAGTATCCTTAAAACTTCCTGGATCTGAGCCTATAAATCGTATCAGGAATCTTTCGAATTCCTTTACTAGATGGGTTAATATTTTTAAAAATCTCTTCTAATACATAAGATACTTTAAGGGGAAATCTAATTGAACGTAAGGAAAAGTTGTCCTCAGGATTTACTGAGTGATACTAAGAAGCCTCTGGCTGCTGCTATTAAAAAACCATGATTTTCCTGGAGTAACCTAGGAAAGAAGATGTCAGAATTGTATTATAGACATGGAAAGGGATTATCATAGTATCCTTTCTTTATTCCTTCAAAAGTAGCCTAATGTCTCTACATCTCTTTTGCACAGCTCACTTTTTCTACAGCTACTAGTTTAAACCTTAACTAGCCTCCATCCACATAATACTATTACATGAAAAAGTGAGATTTAATACTTTAAATTCCATAGTCATTAGACTAGAAAAACTATCAACAGGAAAGCTGGTCCCTGCATCCATCTGTGGAGAAAATCTCAGTTAATGTTGCTGTGCACAGTGAAAGTCCAGAGGCAGACCACTAAAATTAACACAGGAATGATAACTCAAATCGATATTTTAGTTTCACTCAATCACTTCACAGATTAAAGCATAATTAATTTCATTGGGTGTGCTAAGGAGAATCCGTCTCAGTTGTGATGTTTTATATAATACTATCCTTATACACTTGTTCCTAAACAAAGCAGCTTGGAAAATAGGCAGAAAACATCCTAATTTCCTGTTTGTCTCAAATGTGGATTATTTTCTCTATATATAGATATAACTGGAAATTTAGAAGACACGATGTGTGGGAAAATCTTCAAGAACAGAATAAGAATTCAAAATGCTTATGAACTGTATATGAGAAAGAAAGAGAAAAAGAGAAAGGAAAGAAGGAAAGAAAGAAAGGGGAGGAAGGAGGGAGAGAGAGAAGGAGAGAGGAAGGGAGGAAAGAAGAGAGAAAAGAAAGAAAAGAGAGAGAGGAAGGGAGGGAGGGAGGCAGGGAAGAAAGAAAAAGAGAAAGATGCTTCCAGTTCACACCTATGATCTCTGTGATAATGATCCATTACGATCCCTGGTGATAGAAATTCTTTAACATCACATGTGTTACACACGTGACCTAACATGTCAGATCAGTTCTTGGTCACTGGTAAAGGAAGAGAAAAAATAAAATAAGAGAACACACATAAATTCTATTAGTGAGAAAATAAAGCTGAAATATTCTACACTATTTCTCTGAGCCATTAAACATTAAAAAAATATTCTCTGATTCCAGATGTAATAAAAATTTATCTTTAGACACTGATGATTTTTAAACATTAAAAATCATTTTAAATATTAAAGAACATTTAAACATTAAAAATGCTGAAATTAAGAAAATATATCCTTCTTAGTAGCTAGCTAGCTAGAAGGAGAAACAATAACCACTGATTTTTCTCCAAACATCCACTTATCATTCCCCACTCCTGGACCTAGAAGTAGTTTTTATAGCCTTGAAAAAAATGTCAGAACCATCTCTGTTGGATTTAAAGGCTGGCTCATGTGAAGGGGATTAGGAGAGCTGTGGGAAAAAGCAGGGCTGGAATGTGCTTCAAAAGCTGCAACTGTTACAGATGAGTCATGGCCGTGGGCTCCTCAAGCTGGGCAAGGCAAGTTTGGTGCAGGCAGGGCTCAGCCTTGAAGGGTTTACAAAATAAAAATCAATAAAATAAATCTGTTTCTGTAGACTAGACTCTATTTCAGGTTTAAAGAAAGAAAAAAATGCTTTAATGTCTTTGTGTCAGCTTTGTTGAGAAAAAATAGAAAAATGTGTATTTTAAGTGATTATGGGTGATTTGCCTATGAAAAAAGGTAGTAAGTATTTTCATGGCAAACACATTTATCGAGCTTTCTCTAAACAGCAAGACCTCAATTAGCAGCAGCCGCTAATGAAACAGCAGAAACCCTGATAAAAGTCAAGGTAGAACTTCCTTTACTTACAATATTTTTGCTTGGAAAGAAATGGGACAGTTAGAATCTCTGTAGTAATTGGCCATTTGCTCCCCGCCTCTCCAACACATTCCAGGATTCCTTCCGGGAAGAGTAAGCAAAGGAATTAGTATCCCTACCAAGGCAGCTGTGATTCTCCCGCCATCACCCTTTGCCCCCTCTGCCCCCCAACTCCCTGACAGTCCTCCGGTCACGTGTATTATGGGGATCGAAGGACAAAATGAAAATCACGGATCTGCCTCTGAGACTTATGATCTTCTAGTGCCATCTATCGCTGCTCTTATTTCTGATTTTCATAGCCAATTTTTTAAAAAGTCTAAGCAATTCAGGACGTTTTATCTTAAATGATTCATTAAAATATTGAAGGTTCATTCTCATTTCATATGCAGTGACTTTCAGCAATGCTTTTCTCCTAAATAAAATGAAGGAAACAAGACCCATTTACAATCTTGGTTTGTAGTGGAACTCAAACAAGGTAAATAATCCCAGTTCTGTTTCTGAAAATCCCTCCCTTTAGATCTGAGTTATCAAGGTGAATATCTCAATTCTTCAGTCTGAAAGAATCAATCAGTATTTAATGATTTCATCAGTATTGGCTCTATCCAGATATCAAAGAATACTGGTGAGGGAAAAATACCGAAATTGTAGTTTTTATTTTTCAATTAAAAATGGAATTTTTAACCTAGAATTGCCTAAAATTTTGTAGCAGATAAATCCCTCTCTTCCCTCTTGCCTGTATAGGTTCTGCTAGCACTAGTATTTTGTTTACATGAGCGACAAGAAAAGTAGAAATGGACAAAAATCTGATGCTCTTGACTGTTGTAGGTGATAATTCTGTTGGGCAGAATTAGTGCGACAATGTTTTCTATGCTGAATTGACAGATAATTTTACTTGCATAGAAAGAGACACTACTGATTTAACAATCTAAATTCTAGGTTCCAAGAGAACAAGGTGGAAATTCCCTTTGTTTTCTGGCTTGACCTGCTGATTAAACATTAAAATAAAGTGAGCCTCCCATGTGGAATGCATGTGTTCAAAAGGTATCTGGCTGAAGTTGTAGTTCCTGACTCCTACTTGGCAATGTTTTGACAGCACATTCCGATCATGTCAAAACTGGCTGTGATTCTTGACTGTTGATCAACTCCAAAGGCTATTCTAAAAGTGACGAGAGAAGTAAAATGTTTCCTTATTTTTAAAAATATTATTCTCTCAGCCTATATTTTTCTTTGTTTGCTCTTTGTTTGTGTTTTTTCTCATTTTTCTTTAAGTGCCAATGGAGGAATGTGTGCTCAGGTTTATCACGGACACAAACCGTTCAGAGCTAAATAGGTGAACAAATCAGTGGTCAAAAATAATTAAGTACTTTTAGGCATCTGATCGGGGTGTATGTGTGTGACAGAGAGAGAGAAACAGACAGACAGAGAGACAGAGATCGAGAGAAGGCATGTTCTTAGTATCCTCCTATTATATCATTAATATATATATATATACATATCCTCCTACTATATATAAAACTACCCTGAGTTGCTAAATTTAGCAAACTTTCCTTCTTTGCCATCCTTCATTCTTTTCTTTCCTTTCAAACTAGTTGAAAGAAAATATTAGATTCTTGCTCAGAATCCGATAACTGAAACACGTTTTACTAAGGCAAGGAATAAAAATATTAGAGACAACCTTTTATACTGTGCCTTAGAGAAAGATTAATAAGATTAAGAACAAGAAATGGAAATTGTTTAGAAGTAGTGGCCATCTCTTATGTTGCTGTGGCAAAAAATAAAACAGAGCAAAATGCACAAAATTTCATTAAATACGTCTGACTGCAAAAGGAAACTAATTAGAATATAAAGGGAAAATGAATCAGCTGGAGGTAACATGATTTGAGCAATGGTTTTATTAGAAGGACCAGAAGAGGGCGCACATCTCCTACAAATGACAGCAAACTTTAAACAAATGACAATTGATTGAATGTTTCATCAAAAAATGAAAACAAGGGACTCACTTCTAATGTGTCATAATAATAGATTTCTCTAGCATATTTTAACGATAAAGGATAAGCTGACAACATTTTATAACATCAAATAAAAACCAAAAAAATGTACAATTAATTTGTATTACTTTAGTCGTAGCTGAAGACGTTAAGCTAATTTATTTTTTAAAAATAAATCACCAGCCTTTTCCATGATTTCATATTGAAATGAGGATATAGGAATGGTATGCTTTCCTTGCTTTTGTTTTTCTTATCTTATTAAGAATAAAAGAAAAGCCATGACTAATTTCCAAAGTTAACTAACCTCACTAAACAATTTGACTAAAGATAGTTTTTAGGACAGTCTCCAAGGAATTTTCTTTCTCTCTCTCTCTCTCTCAATCTCTCTGTCTCTCTTTCAATAATTAGATAGGTATACACATACATCCATGTATGTATAAATACATGGGTGTATATACATATAGGCGTGTGTAAGCTGCACACACAAAGAAGTATGCAAAATTATAAATCATTAATAAGATGGTGTGTTAGACTTACTAAAAGATAAAATTACTCTAATTTTTTAATAGGAAAACATTATTTCACATGCATTATCTTTTGGTCCTCATTATAATTCTTGTAACTAGAATTTTAATCACTCCTAATTTTACAAGTAGGGAATCTGAATACTAAATTAATTGTCATGGTATAAGTTTATTCAAAACTTTGATACATGAAAGAAATGTAGTATAATAAATAGAAAAGAAACATGTCAGTTTTGAGCCCAATAGGAAACAGGTGGAGCCCCCAAATCAGAACAACTCCAAGAGGTTTATTTATAAAGGGGCTAATTACAAATGAGTGAATAATATGAATGGAAACCCATGGGGATAGTGCAGGAACTCAGGGAAACAAGAAATTGCTAAGAGGTTCCTGGAACAGAGGAGAAAGTCTGTAAGAACATACTTTGAAAGATAGTGATAGCTCCACTAAAAGAAACAAGGGAATGGAATAAATTTCCAGGCTCACTTGCCTGTCTCTCTCTAATCTCTTAAAGATTTACGACATCCCTAACTCAAGAACTGGGGTTTGTTTTTTTGTTTGTTTGTTCAGTTTGATTTTAGTTTTGGTTCTTTAAGAGACATCAGGCTTCCAGAGTTAAGAGCAAAAGAGGAAAAAGTAGACTTGAGAAACAAATAGATTTCCAGCACAACGGTATTTTTATCAGCTGCCTGTAGTGTGCCAGAAAAATTACTAGACACTCCCATTAAAGTTACTTTATTTAATCCTTAAAATAACCCTGCAAGGCTAATAATATTATTGCCTTTATTGCCTTTTTTGCAGAAGTGGAAACTGTGGCTTAAATACATTATTTTGTTCAGGGTCATATGTCTACTGAGTGGCAGAGGAGGCATTTTAAATTAGATCTGTTTTACATAAAAGCCCCCTTTTAAATTGTTACGAGTAAAGATTTGGAATTAGAATCCTTTGTATAAATTCTACATCAGCTACTGAATAACTCTGTGAACTTGAGCAAGTCACTTAACCTCTAAAATTCTTGTCTTCATTTGCACGGTAGTCACTATTATGTACCTTATAGGATTTCTTTCTTTTTTTTTTTTTTTTTTTTGGTGAGGTTTAATTTAAATACCATATGTAAAGACAGTTAAAATGGTATGCCACCTGGATGGATGATTTAGAGTTGAATACAAATGTAAAGTGCTATGATTTCATCCAAAGACAGAAATAATTTGAGTTAATGTTATTATTAGGGGAATAGAGTCAGTGAGAAATCCTAGTGGCAACTGATTACACACAGTGTATTGAGAAAAAAAAATTAGATGAGATTAAGTTATAGAAGGACTTACAGACCTACTTTGCTCCATGGGGTGTCAACAAATATTCTTAATAATTCATAAATATGTCCCAAAGGAACACTGATTTTATTATTATTTGTTGTATCATTGAATGCCATAAAAAACTAATAAGAACACAATTTATTGGACTATCTGTGTTATTATTTGAGAAGAATAAACATTCTTATGATGATATTTCACAATGGGGAAAAGGGGTATTAAAAGAACTACATAATTATTAAGCAGAGGCAAGTGAGAAAGATACATTGAAAAATATATGTAGACTTCCACTTCGAACCATGATGGAGTAATAAGATCCAGGCTTACACTCTCTTGAAAATGTTAGAATATTTGACAAATGTGTTTATAGACCTTAGACAACAACCAGCACAGATCTGTGATCCCTGAGAAAAGTGAAACAAATAACATGAGCCCTACAGTAGCTCCAGCTCTTTGTCTGGAAGCAACTTTGAGTGGAGGCACAGGAAGAGACAATCCAAGCAGAACATGTTTGGATCTAAAGGTAGCAGGTAAAATTATAAACTTTCTAGACGAAAATATGCAATAAAACCATGACCTGTGGAGAAGCCAAACTTTCTCAGAAGTACACAGAAAAGCAGAAACTATAAAAGAAACTGATTTGGATATTTCATGAAAACTAATATTTCTTACTCTTTGAAAGAAACCATTAAGACAATTTAAAGACAAATGAAAGACTGTAAGAAAATATTCAGAATCTGTGTATCTTACACAGGCTTAAAGAAAGCTTACAACTATCTAAAGAGAAGCCAAGCAACCCAGTAAAAATAAGCAAAATGTTCATACACACTTCACAAAAACAATATGCAAAATGTGCTCAACACCCTAAGCCATGAGGAAAATGATAATTAAAACCCAAATGAGATACTTTGGAAAATATATCCACATGAAAACTTGTACACAAGAACCTATAGTCCTAATAGTGAAAAACACTGCCCCGGGGTGGGGCGTAGGGAATGAACATACCCAAATGTCTATCAACCAGTGAAAGGATAAACAAATTGATGTATATTTATATAATGCACACCTGGGGTTCTGCTTAGCTGGAGCATCTGCTTGACATGTACTTTATCCTCATTCTGGGAACCAGCAAGCTAGCGTAATCATGTTCTTCCAATGATAAAAGCAGACATTCAAAAGAGAACCAGAAACATGCAAATCCTCTCGAAACATAAGTTTAGAACCAGCATACTGTCATTTCTGCCTCATCCTATTGACCAAAGCAAGTCTTAATGGCTAAGCTGAGAATCAAAAGGGTGTGAAAGTGGACACTATTCCTTTAAGGGAGGGAAACACAAAGCCACCTGGCAAAGAACAGGGAGGTGCAAAGCATTGGAGTCACTAATATAATACACCAATGGACCTAATATATTTTCTGTGTCATTTTGTTTATAAATCAGTTTGTTTCATTTTTATTTCTAAGTACATTATAATGTTGACTTCTACTGTGAGTAAAATTATCTACTTTTATTACATTCACTAGATTGTTTTTATTGATGATCTAGAATGCTCTTGATTTTGTATGTCAGACAATTTCATTGATTTGAAGTTTCTATCTTCTCTTACATTTTTGGTATAGACAATAATATTTCTGTTATTAAAAAGAAACTTCTCTCATTTTTTTCCAGTTTCTCTATATGAATCACCTCTTCTTGTACTATTGCTTTGTTTATAATTTTAAGTACAATAGTAAATGAAAGCAATACTTTTAAGTATGCCCTCTTCCCCTATTCTATTTTAATTTTAACTTTTTAAAAAGAATCCATTAAAATGTTAATATTGGTTTATTCAATATTTAATTCTATTTACCAAAATATTTTGTCAATTTCTGTATACCTTATATTTTTGTACTCCAATTGCATATCTCTATATTCAATTTTTTCTCCTTTAATAGTTTTTAGTGAAGGTCTCTGTGTTATAAATGTCTTTACATATTTGAGAATGTCTTTATTTTGATTTCACTCCTAAAATTACTGAGGCTGGCTACAAAATTATTTTTTGACAGCCTCACTCCCACCCTGCCTTTGAATTTTAAAATATTGTGGCATTGTTTGCTGGCCTCTATTATTATTAATGAGAAGTCGCTTTCTATCAGTCACATATATTTCTATTGTAAAGCAATCTTATTTTTTATAGATAGTAAAATAGTTTCTTTATCTTTGATGATAGAACGTTTCACTACACTAAGTGAACATTCATTTGTATTTTGTTAATTAAACTGACTTTGTATTCAGGGCACATTTTCAATCTAAAAAGTAATTACTATCTTCAAATCTGGAAAATTATCTCAAATATAGTTAGTGCATTCTCTTCTTTTGCCAACAATTTGAATGGATTTTGGAATCTTTCAATCTACCCAGGTCTCTTAATTACACTTCTTTTCATTCTCTATGCAGTATTCTGTGTGAATTTCTCCATTGTATACCTTTTTAATTTTTATTTTTACACAATTGTTAAAAGTTACTGTCCACTTACAGTTATTACACAATTATTGCCTGTATTCCCCACGTTGTACAATAGATCCTTGGGCCTATCTTACAACCAATAGTTTGTACCTCACTCTATTGTATACTCTTAGTGCAGTAATCTGCCCTCTGACTTCATTTACTATAGAGTATATTCACTTACTTTCCATTTAAGTGACTATATTTCTATATTCCTAATTAAGATTCCTAATTATTTTAATAGATACCTGATCTTTCCCCACTTATGCCTGATTTTGTTTCATAACACTTTTTTAAAGAAATTTTACCTTTATATTGCTAAACATTCTCAAATGTTTAATATCTTAAACATTTAATATCTCAAACATTTAATATCTCAAAACACTCAATATCTTCAAGATACTTTGCATAAAATAAATTGTATATGGAATAAATAATTATTCAGAGTGTTGATTTTATTGGCTGTCTTAAACAGCAGGGCTTTATTTTTTTTGTGGAAATGTGTATTGCAGGCTCATTTTGAGCAAAAGATAGTTTTTTGTCACTCCCTCCCTTAATGATCAACTTTAACTGTCCAAATGTTTTGTGATTATCTCTTTCCAGGTCTCTAGTTTCCTGAGTCAGAAACAGCTCTAATAATTATACTTGGGTATTACTGTCCCACAGGGATATGGCAGATCTAATTATAGAACCAGTAGGTGATTGACTCTTTTCCCCCTTATCCTGGTATCTCTCTAGGGTCGCAGCTTTTGATAAAGGTAGAGCCCTTCCTAGTGGTCAAATCTATTCTTTGAGATTCTTTGCATGTATGGAGAAAGCTGCAACCAAGCCTTTGAATTAAAACATTAAACATGGCCCTATTTCCCAAAACCACACAGAGAAAATTGGTTCATTTTAACCCACAATAGCTAAACTGTGGCAGTTCATTATCTGCTTCTGGACACCGATATCAGCAGGTCTGTAGCTTCAGGACCCACATATAATTCTGTTTCTATTTAGTTTAGGTTCACAGAGATGTTCGTATCTTAGATATGAGCCTAGCTGTGATGTTCTGTTTTACTCTTTTGGTAATATATCCATTATTTCAATACGCTTGTAGAAGAAATGGCCATCAAAGCTTCAGATGATTGTGCCATAATCTATATGAGCAATATTTTTACTTCCTTCATATCTTGTGTGTTAATAACTTCACATGCTTCTGGAGTCAAATGCAGGAGTTTGGGTCATGTTCTACAAATAGCAGAAGGAAAAAAAAGGACACTTTGGAAACTGTTAGCATATGAGGGTTTTTAAAGTAAACTTTTTGAACAATAAAATACATATATAAAAGTGCATAACAAATAAAAATGTAACTCAATGAATTATTAACACAAAATTAACACACAGGTCAAGAAATAGAATAATACTAACAAATGTAACCCTTGTCATAGCTCAGTCTATTCACTGTATCATCCAAAATAACACTAATTTGACTTCTAACACCATGAACTGGTTTTGCTTATTTTTGAATTTAATAAAAGTGGAATTAAATAGTATGAATTCTTTTTGGTTTAGCTTCTTTCAGTCAACATTGTGTTGTAAGTTGCATCCATTTATTTGCATATATTTATGGTTTGTTCATTCTCGTTACAGTATAAAATTGTCTTATACACATATACCTACAATTTTTTTTATCCATTCCATTTTCTATGGAAATTAGATTTTTCCCGGTTTTTAGATACATGAACAGTGCCACTAGGGACATTCTTACTCATATCTTTATGTTAATATGGAGGCTTTATGTTGTGTTATACATATAAATATAATTTTAATCATTAAGTACGCAAATATTCAGGTCCAATAAGTAGTGTAAAGAAGTTATCCAAAGCAGTTGTAGCAAATAACATCCCAAACATCAGTGAGCTCCAATTACTCCACATCAGCACCAGTACTAAATACTGTCTGATTCTGTATTTTAGCTGCTCAGGTGAATGTAGTAGTATCACACTGTGTGTACACATGTATGTGTTTTGAGTTTTTTTGTTTTGGTTTTATTTTGGGTTTTTTTGCTGTACGCGGGCCTCTCACTGTTGTGGCCTCTCCCGTTGCGGAGCACAGGCTCCGGATACGCAGGCTCAGTAGCCATGGCTCACGGGCCCAGCCGCTCCGCGGCATGTGGGATCTTCCCGGAGAGGGGCACGAACCCGTGTCCCCTGCATCAGCAGGCGGACTCTCAACCACTGCGCCACCAGGGAAGCCCTGTTTTGAGTTTTAATTGATGTAAACTTTACAGTTCTTAAGTGTATAATTCTATGAGCTTTGCGTTTTGATAAACATACATGCCTTTGTAATCGTCTTCCTAATCAAGGCATAGAACATATCCATTACCCTGGAAAGTTCCTCCCTACCTTCTCCCTAACAATTTACATCCTCTGAAGCAGCACTTTGAAAAATATTATTTCATAATAGATTAGTTTTACTTAATCCAGAATGTCATTTAAATGGAGGCATAAAGTTTATGCTCTCTATTTTAGGTGTCTGGGTATCTTTTTGCTCAGCATAATGATTTGAGACTCATCCATGATGTTGCATATGTCAGTAGTTCATTTATTGTATTGTTCAGTAGTGTTCTATTCATGAATATGTTTTATACATTCTCCATTCACCTGTTTATTGTCATTTGGATTCTCCCTGGCTTAGGGATTATAAATAAGCTGCTGTAAATGATCTTGCACAAGTCATTTTGTGGGCAGATGCTTTCATTTTTTTTTTCTTGAATAAGTACCTGGGAATAGAATCATTGTATCATAAATAGATGTCTAACTTTGTAATAACTGCAGAACAGTTTTCCAAATAGGTGGTACCACTTTACACCCCCCTTATCAATGTATGAGTTCTAGGTGCTCCAAATCCTCGGTTTTGTCAGTCTTTTTCATTTTAGTCATTCTTAAACGTGTGAAAATACATGCCATTGTGGTATTAATTTGCATTTCCCTTATGATTAATAATGTTCAGCATTGTTTCACATTTTTTTAGCCACTCATTAGTTTCATTAAAGTGTCAGCTCAAGCCTTTCCCCTTTTTTAATGGAATTGTTTACCTTTGTATTATAGATTTGTGGAAGTTCTATACATATTCTGTATACAAGGAATTTGTCATATGTAGTAATTGGAAATATTTTCTCCCTTTTACATTTCTTAAGAGCGTCTTTAATGAGTAAAAGTTTTTAGTGTTAGTTCTGATTTTACTTCTAAATTCCAGTTTATCCTTTTTTTATGGTCTATGCCTTTTTATGTATTAATTGCAAAATCCTTGCCTACTCCCATGGTCTCCAAGATATTAAGCATTACTGTTCTAACTCTTACATGTAAGTTTAGGACATATCTTGATTTGATTTTGTATATAGTAGGAGATTATGAGGTTAATATTTTTTCTCTTTATTTATACAGTTACTTTAGCACTATTTGTTGCAAAGACTTTCAAAACCCCATTGAATTTCTAGAATATCTGTGTTACCAATCAATTGTCCTTTTAGATGTATATTTATTTCTGGCCTCTCTTTTTTGTTTCATTGAACGATATACCTATCCTTAGGCCAGTACTATACTGGCTTGATTATTATAGCCTTATGCTAAACATCCAATATTGATAGTGTGAATTCTCCAGACTTGTTCTTCTATTTCAAGATTTTTTTTTCACTACTTTAGGTCCTTTACATTTCATTAGAACTAACTACCACTGACTGTGGTATCATTAGTTCTGACATAACAAATATTCCTATTTATTCCCCGGGCACAATAAAATGATTGCACTTCCTGACTTCTAGCAGTTGAGTGGAGTTCTAAATTTAATTCTGATCTATGAATTGAAAGTGGAAGGGATGTTGGTACTTCTGGCCTCAACATTGAATTATCAAGTTGGCACCTTCCAGAGCTACCTCGCTTCCTTCTGACATAGTTACCAGCTATAATTCAGGCGATAGCAGCTCCCACAGTCTGAGTCCCTAAATGGCTATGATGACCAGGGACCTTTTGACTTGCACTTGTTAAGGGAGAAACAAGCAATCCACAACTTCTTTGCCAACCTCACTGATATCTACCCTCAGCACAGATTCCATATATCAATGATTTATAAAAGTCTGGAAAATTATTTCCATCAGCATATGTTCATAGGTTCATTTTTTTTCACATCCATTGCTTTGTTTTCTTTTTTAAATAGTTCTTTATTGGAGTGTAATTGTTTCACAATACTGTGTTAGTTTCTGTTGTACAACAAAGTGAATCAGCCATATGCATACATACATTCCCATATCCCCTCTCTCTTGAGTCTCCCTCCCACATTCCCTATCCCACCCCTCTAGGTGGTCACAAAGCACCAAGCTGATCTCCCTGTGCTTTGCAGCAGCTTCCCCCTAGCTATCTTTCATTTGGTAGTGTATATATATTGATGCTACTCTCACTTCGCCCCAGCTTTCCCCTCCTCGCCCGTGTCCTCAAGTCCACTCTCTATGTCTATATCTTTATTCCTGCCCTGCAACTAGGATCATCAGTACTACCTTTTTTTTTTTTTTAGATTCCATATATATATGCGTTAGCATATGGTATTATTTTTTTTCTCTTTCTGACCTAGTTCACTCTGTATGACAGACTCTAGATCCATCCACCTCACTATAAATAACTCCATTTCATTTCTTTTTATGGCTGAGTAATATTCCATTGTATATATTGCCACATCTTCTTTATGTCCATAGGTTCATTACATTATGTTCATAGGTTCAAATACATTAGACCCTTGAACAACCCACCGGTTAAGGGCGCCCACCCTCCCCGCAGTCGAAAACCTGCAAATCCGCATGTGAAATAGGTGGCCCTCCACATAAATGGTTCCACATCCGTGAATTCAACGAATCATGGATTGACCCAGTTCAAACTCCTATTGTTCAAGGGTCAACTGTAAAGTGTTATAATTAAAGTCTCCCTAAATAAACATTTCCCTAACCATGTTCTACAAAACATTGGTCCTAGGATATATTTGTAGAAATTCCTCTTAAAAGTATCCAAAGTTTTAATAAAATTGATAAACCTGGTATACTCTAGACCTTTCTTAGGGAGCAAAAATACTAAGGACCCAAGGAGATCCTGCAGTTAAAAAGCTAGTTTAACTTTATTTAATAAAACTTATTTGAGTACTGATAAAGAAATCAACCCTTCCATGATAAAACAGAACCACATTTCATAATTTGAGAAATAAAGTTAAAGGTGCAGCATATTAAAAGCTCTGTGATGTTTAACTCAACAGACACTTTAATCTTTTTCAAATATATGCTATTAATGCCCTTTGTAAATATTCTTCTGAAGTTTGCCAGCAGTATCTGCAGAGTGCCCTCACCTCCTGTGCTAAGTATCATAAAGTCTTTTCTCACCTACTTGAGTGTCTGGTCCCCTCTCCAGTTGCTGACACTAAGGTTCTCAAAGCGATCCTTTGGTTGCATCTATGCAGAAAGAAAACCTAAACATTGTAAGCATTAAGAAATTAGGTATGAGGGACTCCAAGATTTTGACTATCGAGCAGCTTCCTCTCTCCTAAAGATTTTAGTAAAATTTGGAGTTTGCGGTCTGATATTCCACAACAGCACTAGGACATCCGTTGATTAACCTTTGGAATGACCTTCTGCAGTTTGGGAAACACCTACCAAAAAATCCTGCTGTCCTGAAAGAAAGTCTTAGAACATCCTTTGCCTACTGGCCAACCTGACTGGCACAGGTTACCCAACCTCGGCAAAGATTATACAAACCAAAAGTTTGCTTTTACGTTTGAAGTCATGACCTCAACCTCTCCTCTGAATTCCTAGGTCTTTGATTTTACCAAACACCTCATAATCTAGTCAAAGATGTGTCTCTATTCTATAATAAAAGGAAGTTAAAGTAGGCAATAAGTAGAAAGTCTAGGTAAGGGAAGTATTTTACAGCCAGAAAAAAAGAACAGAATGAAGGAAGAAGAGGAAATGAAAGGTAATAGAAAGAATAAAAAGGACAATGCATAACCTTGGAGGAAAAACGACCCTTCAATTTTCCCCACCTCAGGAGCGTCATATCTTCCACCCTTACAGAAATCCAAACATAAAGTTTCTGAGTTACAACAATCTTGACCTTCAATGCACCAATGATCATGATCTAATTCAGTGAATATCTGTGACCCTCGTATTGCAAGGCTGGAATGGTGCTGGGACTTAAAAAAAAAAAAAGGCATGAAATAATTTTCAATAAAGTAAGGAAGTCAGATAAACATTAACTGATGCTCCCCAATGTTGGTACCTACGCTAGCGGAGTCATATAAAGTGGAATACGTCAGATCCCTCTGTTGCATTCCTTCGTGTTCTACCACAAATCTAGACCTTTCTCAGATGCTTTCAGAAAATTTAGTGTGTCTCAATAATTTTACTGTTACTCATCTCATGTTCTTCTGCTTCAACCGTCTGGTACCAGCGTTCTGAGTGAGAGTGTGGATCGTTGGCCCAGGTGTTGTTTCCAAGTGGTCCTCAAAGTTGCAGGTGTGTGAGGTGCCAAACAAAATGGCATTCATCACTGCACAGAAATGGGGAGAATTCTCTCCTCCTTGTCTTTGTACCACGCGGTCACCTACATCCTGAAGCAAAACTTGTCACTCAAAGTCTAGGCTACCACACCCACCCCAGCCTCATCTCCAATCATGAAAACTGGCATAGCTCTTTTCTCGGCAGTACTTAGTGCTAGTCACTAGAATTGGGTAGACAATAAATGCCATGATTTTGTTTTTTTGTTTTTACAGATTCCAGATACGGAATACAGGTATGTCCTCTTCAAGCTCTAGTTCTCTAGTGTATCTACTCATGCAAATGATGACTACATGAGTTGGCCCTCACCACCCTCATCAGATACTATAAATCTCTGAATTTCTATTTAACCTTAGCTAGAATGACTACCAATAAATAAATAAATAAAGGACAGAGGTACAGAAGCCATTCTTATCCTACCTGGAGACCTGGAGATACATGTATATCTGAAGATATATATGTAAGTACCAATATAAATGCAGGCTCTCCTATCTGCTACATGTAGCTCAATGTTATTGGAAATATGGAATAAGTTGGGAGATGAGGGGTAATCCCGGACGGTCTTGCAATTACAATCTTCCTTATGTTTTCAAGTGACCACTGTGAGGATGGGTGCACCACAGGTAAAGGAGATCTGGATACCAACACACAATAGTAAGATTTATAGACATCTTTCATCACAGTAGATACAGATCTGATTCATCGGTGTGAATGACAGTATTTCATTATGTGAATTAACCTAATGATTATCCCCAATGATGAATATTTCAATTGTTTCTATATTTTACTATAATAAAAATATTAATAAATATAATCAACAACAATAAATATTTTTAAGCATTGGATCCATTTTCCTCAGTGTAAATCACTAGAGATAGGATAGCTGATTTAAAGGTTATGAGTATAATTACATTTATATACATATTGCTAAGCTACTTTGTCCATATTTTTATTTACATTTCAATGTAACAAACTTTCAAAGACAGGATTAATTCCCTTATGTCGAGATAAAATCTCATTATCACAATATCATTTTGCAAGGTAATTACTAACTTGCTTTTGGAGAATATCACACTATAAAATATTCAAATTTTAAACTTTATTGAAACTTTTAGAATGAACTCTCTTTAACCTCATGAACAAAAATACAAAGCCATTTTGAGAAAATCATTGAAAACCTGGATTAAAAAATCAATATTTCCACTGTAAGATAGGGTTTTAACCTAATAAAATATAATGAACTTAATTTGCAACTTGCCCTTTTTAATTGGAAGATGCTTTATTTTCATTTGTCCCTTTGACCTAGTACAATCATCAGCTACATGACCATGACCCTGTGGCTTTGCTGCCCTGAAGAATAGTATAAAATGCTGACACTGATGTTATTAAATAAATATGCCCTTGTGTATAGGTAAACATACAAAATACAATTTATGTGCATTTTCACACGCAACTTAACCCAGTTAAAATCGCTTTGCTCCACTAGGACTAAAGCTCATGAAGTTAATGCTCTGCGCAGTGGCAAAGGTGCTAGGAATTGGCACAGATTCCTCTAGGACAGAACTCCAAAACCCTGCCCGTCCTGCCTGTGCCATTAGCCCTCTGGCTAAGTGAAAGCCCAACTGAAGAAAGCTTCCGAATCAAGGTAGGGAGTCAAACTAACTTTCAAGCCCAGGAGAGTTAACAGTTAGTGCCACTCAGTTAGCAAATGTGACAACAATGACTTATTCATGCAAGATATTTTATGCACTTGTTAAATGCATCAATTTTCTCATTCTAATTTTCATGAAGTATATGGGGCAGTTATTATTATTCTCATGCTGATGTGTTTTTAGCAATTCAAGCATTTCTCACTTATTCTTCTGTCTCCTTTGTCAGTCTCTACTTCTTTGCTGCCCAGCCTGTCTCATCAATATTCCTGTCTATAAGAAGTCAGTTCAGCAAACATTTACTGCTACTGGGTTTCTAGTATTATAAGACATGACCCAAGGGCTTCCCTGATGGCGCAGTGGTTGAGAGTCCGCCTGCCGATGCAGGGGACATGGGTTCGTGCCCCGGTCCGGGAAGATCCCACATGCCGCGGAGCGGCTGGGCCCATGAGCCATGGCCGCTGAGCCTGCGCGTCTAGAGCCTGTGCTCCGCAACGGGAGAGGCCACAACAGTGAGAGGCCCGCGTACCGAAAAAAAAAAAAAAAGAAAAAGACAAGACCCCACAGAAGAAGGAGCTAAAGTCCAACAAGGGAGGCGGACAGTTGAGCCTGTGATAGAAGTGTGTGGAGGGTGTGTTTCAAAGCAGTGGCGCTTTGTCCACATGTAATGGAGCCATGAAGACATTACTCTTTGGAGGCTATAACATATGAGCCGAATCCTTGAGAGCGAGATGGAGTTTGTCAGTCAGAGTGTGGGAGGTTTTTGAGACGGCACAAACAACGGGGGCCCAGGCATGAAAACATGAAATAGGAGTAGGAGAAGTCCAGGCATTCTGATAGCAAATGTGAAGTGTAAGACTAAAGAGACTTAAACTGAGGCTGGGCTTTTGGTTGGTCCGAGGCCTCTGAGGGGTGTGTGTGACGTGGAAGGTTTCTAAGCCCCAAGTGCTACTGTTACTTGTATAAAAGATCACGTGAGCGGTAGTTATGGGCAACAAACAGGAGTATAAAACCTTAGTGCAGATAAACTACTGTAATCAGATCTTCATAAAAGTTAAACCTAGATGTTTTAAGAATCCAAGCAAGGGCTGTGGCAGTAGGGCCAGACATTAGGGGTCAATTTGAGAAGAGTTTACAAGGTAAATGTGAAAAGACTAAATTAGATGGTATCAGGTAGAAATAACAGGAAGAGGGTATGTGAGGGAGCTAGAAACACATTGAAAATAAAACTCGGAAAGTCCGTGTTCCTCCCGCTTCCACACAGCCAGCTGCAGAACGTGTCAGTGTCTTGCAGACCTTAATCTGCTCTGCACTCCTTCTCCTCAAATACTGGATTATAAGTGAAGCTGCCAGCTGGACCTCAGCCTCAAAATATCCAATATTCCCTGCAAATGTTCTTTCTCTCTGTCCTGGCTGGGGCACCTTCATCTTCTCAGTCTAAACGTTAAAATCCTGGGTCTCTTAATTGTTTTTACTAGAAGAATGAGAGAATGGAAATAATCGAGGCCCAGGGTTTTAAATTGAATCGAGCACCAAGATCCAGAGACTCTATTTCTTAAATACGTCGTAACTTTACCTTCTTATATTGACTTCCACTCTTAGAGCCTTGGTTCAAACTACTTAGACTATCATAACTGTCTCCTAATTTGTCTTCTTACCTACCTTTCATCCCTTCTAGTCAATCCTCCAAATTGTTGCTGGAACGTTATTTCTAAAATTTAACTATGACTTGTCACACTTGTGCTGAAACCCTTGAATCTCCTCCTAACACTTACATACCTAAAACACTGTGTTCTCATCCCAAAATCTAATGGGTCCTAACTCTTTAAAATGGTATGTAAGGTTCTTGGTAATCTAACTACCACATGAATCTGCTATCTCACACTCCTCTGAAATCGGTGAATCCCGCAAGAGTAATCCAAAATATACCTAGGTCTCTCATACCTTTCATGCAATAGCCAAGCTCCACAGTGAATATGCTTCTCATTTTGTCCCTTAAGTCCTCCGCCATCCTTTGGTTTTCTGATAAGCTCCCAATGTCTCCTTTCTGCATTTAGTTTACACATTCCTTTTCTGTGATACCCTCTCATATTCTCACCCCTCATGCGACACAGAACACATTCAATCATATACTCTATAGCATCCTTCAGATCCTTTTATTGCAGCCTGCACTGGAGGGGATTGCAATGATCATTTATACGTGTGTCTCTGCTAGACGATGAACTCCCTACGGTGAGAGCTATGTCTTCTTTGCCTTTGGAGCAACATCACCTAGAAGAGGGCCTGTCTCATACATAACACTTAAAAACTATTAGTTGAACGAGAGATTATACAACTAACAATTGTATATACAATTGATCCTGATATGATTTGCAAAGCAATGTTAAACATACCATTTTAAAGGGGGCATCTACATTATTTTGGTCTGTAATGACTGTGATGTTGAACAAATGACAAAATATTTTATTTCTTTTAAAGGATCATTTTGTAAAATCATCCTCTCTGACAGACCACTTATACTTCTAGGAATCTGAGAGCTGAGACTTTATAAATGAATTAAGCCTCCATCCAGGGTTTCATCGTCTACAATCACAGCAAGAAAACACAACTTATAAATGTATATATATATATATATATTTTAAATCTCACTGTTATGTATTTTAATAAACTTCCTTTACAGGAACTTCACAATGAATTTGAACCATAAAAATATAGGTTGACTGCTACCAAAAATCTAGGTCCATAAAATCTAGGTAGTTTGGTTGCCATTTTCACTGGCTGGGGGAATAATTATGCAAATCTAGTCTCAAGAAAAGCTCTGCACATCTCTTAGCTCTGTAAGCTCAATATAAAAGCCAGCTTTGGGTTATATATAAAAGTACCATGCACACATACAGAAACATATATTAATACACACATGTTCAGAAAAGTAAAAAAAGTTTAAGTGTAAAGCTCATTGAGAGGAGAAAAGAGCTTCAGCAGATACTCGGTAATTGTTTCTCTGATTCAGAAAAAAGGACACTATTCTTGGTGACTATTACAGAATGTGAAATCAATTTTCCAACCTGCATTTACTTTACATTAACATTTCTGCATATTTTAAAGACATATGTTTGAAAGTTTACATGTTTTCTTGTTTTTAACCACTAGGATTTTTAGGGTTGTCACTGTCAACAAATGCCTCTTCGATTTCACCCTTATCTATTTTATATCTTATGTCTGAATGTGGTAAACAAGTCAAAGAAATAGTAATTAAGCTTTTTGATCTTTGAATAGTGAGCTATAAATCTGCCTATCATCTGAAATAAAAAGAATGTCCATGACTTAAGGGCAGCCATGGAATTTATATTAATAGTCTTCTTAGAAACATGATTATTGATACTTCAGGCAATGCCTTAGATTGTTTATATTAAAGTTTTGATGTATAGTTCCACCTGCCCATATATTTTATATGTTCCAGGTATAACAAATATACCCACCAATATTAACATTTGGCTGAATAATGTAAGTTGTAATTTACCCTGTTCTGTTTTTGTAACATTGTCCTAAGTCATCGTTTTGTCCCTGGGCATCACAGCAACCTCATTTCTCTCCGCCTGGTACTTGCAAACAGGCATTTGCAGGCTTTATGGCTCATTTCCTTCCTATTACCATTTGATTAGTATCTCTTTCCTTAATCTTCACTCATTTCTGTGTATCTTTTCCCATTTGAGGTGCAATTCTAGAATTTTGAACTTTTAAATCTTCCCAATGTGCTAATCCAATCTTAAACTGAATCTGTCCTTCTGGTTTTGAAATCCTCACTCAGTGAAGAAGCCACACCGATTATTCTTTTAAATCGTAATTATTTTTAATCTCTTTTCCTCATCAATTTTCTTTCATATTCTCCATTTATGATAATAAAAACATCTCAGAACAACACTCTTTATTTTGCCTCTTTTTTCTCTGGATTCTCTGGACTGTTCTTGGTGAATGATGAGAGAGTGTCTCTGTGTCTCTCTCCCGGTGTCAGACCCACATTTTTCCCTTTCACTTTCACAGTCTCTTACAGTCTATGGGAACACATTATTTTCAGTAGATTTTCATTTCTCTGGGATAATTCCATGAGAAATTCCAGAATATCTCATATATAATGAATATACATCATTCAGATATTAATTAAACTAAAGAAACCACAAGTTTTCTTGTATTTTCTTGAATCAACATTGTCGACTGTAATAAAAATGCACAAGGTGAGAGCTGTGAGTTTTAGTCTTATTTGGGGACTTACTGAGGACATTAGCCCTGGAGACAACCTCTCAGATAGCCATGAGGAACTGCTCCCAAGAGGTGGATGGAAGTCAGGACATATATGATTTTGGTGAAGGGGTACATGCACGGAAGCACACATCTTTGTGGAAGGGTACTGACAGTCACGAGGAACAGATACACCAGTTAATGATTTTAAAGCTTTCTAAGCAGAAGAAGATGCAAGAATCCAAGTTAGTAAAATACTTCTCCTGAAATATTTCTAACTAATTAAGGGGTTGTTTTGCCTCTTTTCCCACAGCACAAAGGGCCTCATCCTGATTTTTGCCCTGAATTCCTTTCAGAGTGTATTGTAGGTCAGTGACTGCAATGGCTAATGACTTGATTCTTGTAGAACTGGATGGTGGGCAACATTTTTCATTTTACAATATTATTATTCACAAACATTATTGGAATTCAGAATGAAAATTTTAAAATATGTAATTTTATATGTATTTTAAAATCAATTTGGTAAATACTCCTTAAAATAAATTTTCAAGTTTGAAAATATTATCTTACAATCTTGACTTTAAAAGGCTTGCTAATAAAGTGCACATTTTCTATGAAAGCTGTATCATCTTCTTCACCATCTTTATATAATGTGCTGAATTTTATACAACAAAATGATGTATTAGACTCAATTCGATATGGGAACCTAAGATGGTTCTATTCTTGGAAGGACTGGTGTTTTCTTCAAGATTATAGATATCAGTGTCTCAGCTTGAACACTTCAGTAACGTCACATTCTGACAGAGTTAAGGACTCAGATTTTCCTTGACCACGGAGTTAATCAATTTCTAAACTGAACGATTCACTAGATGCTACTTTGCAAGGTTTTATGAAATATTTTGGAACATTAAGATTCACAGCGAAACTTTTTTACTGACCTGGGTACATCATTTGCCAAGGGCACCTCCCCCTCAACTGGTTCTCTCTTCCTGTAAAGAGACAAAATAGCTCTTTACAACAAAGTTGCCCTTATAACGAATGGCATATACTCCCCAGTCAATTAAATACAAAGGAAGAGGCGCAGGAGAAGTAAGTGCATTTCTTATAAGCTCATTGATTTCTTCTTTGGGGTCTTCTTCTTCTTATTATTATTATTTTTGCAGTACGCGAGCCTCTCACTGCTGCGGCCTCTCCCGTTGCGGAGCACAGGCTCCGGACGCGCAGGCCCAGCGGCCATGGCTCACGGGCCCAGCCGCCCCGCGGCATGTGGGATCTTCCCGGACCGGGGCACGAACCTGCGTCCCCTGCATCGGTAGGCGGACTCCCAGCCACTGCGCCACCAGGGAAGCCCTGGGGTCTTATTTTATTTAGCATTCAGATTCATCTCTTCATTGTATCTAATTCTTTAAACCCCTGAGTAGACTTTCCCTTAACTAAAACCAAATGCACTTATCTAATTTTGCTCTAAATTGTAGAGTGGAAATAAATACAAGTTGTAGACACTAAGCTTTTAGTAATTAAACAGATTTTTGGAGGGGAGGGAAGGAGCAATGGTGGAAGTGGTGCCCAGCGAATACCAGCTGTCATCACCAGAAAGATTGCTAACTGCCTGCGAACTAATTTCATAGAGTGTGTTATATAAATAAAGTTTCCTTGGTCTATGTTTGGGGAGGACAGGTATATTGGCTTGATCACCTCAGGAATGCTGAATGAGCCTAGTTAAACGTAAAAGAGATATACATTTAACAAAACCTGAATTTATGAATGAGTAGGAAAAAATATGACTGTCAAGTGATTCAGATATTCATATCAGAAGAGCCATTTTCAGGCTTCCCTGATGGCACAGTGGTTGAGAGTCTGCCTGCCAATGCAGGGGACATGGGTTCGAGCCCTGGTCTGGGAAGATCCCACATGCCGCGGAGCAATTGGGCCCGTGAGCCACAACTACTGAGCCTGCGTGCCACAACTACTGAGCCTGCATGCCACAACTACTGAGCCTGTGCGTCTGGAGCCTGTGCTCCACAACAAGAGAGGCCATGACAGTGAGAGGCCCGCGCACCGTGATGAAGAGTGGCCCCCGCTCGCCACAACTAGAGAAACCCCTCACACAGAAATGAAGACCCAATGCAGCCAATAAATAAATAAATAAATAAATTTATTAAAACAAAAAAAAGAAGAGCCATTTTCAGTTTCTTATTTAAGAAAAACTATGAAAACGCGAATAATTAGATTATTTGATAAGCCAGAGACTAGCCTAATAGATTTGGCCTAACAAATGTAATGTTAATGCTCAGTTACCTTAAGGTCTGATGGTCTGATGTCTCTACATGTATTGGAGAAATATATCATTAAATATATAATGAGACTGGATATTTGCACCAGCGTTTCAATGTATTCTTACTCTTGGAAAATACTAGGAAACACTTTGAGAAAATACTACCATGACCATCACCACCAGCTCCTCATCTACCCTATCCTCGTTTATTTGTTTGTGTGTTTTAATTCATTTCATTTTAATGGGCCTCTTATTAGTATAAACATTTGTAATATAATAATGCCAAATTTCTTTGAGCTTTTAAAGGAGAAGTTACTTTTCTGTAAAGTGTTAATATCCTTCCTTATGTGTTAGTGCTCTTCTCTCTCTCTCTCTCTCTCTTTAGATATCTAACTTGATCCATCATATGTTATAGTTTAACTCTCAGAAATGTGGGGTATCTTGCCTGTGTCAGTTCTCTAACAATGAAAATGTTATTTTAAAAATAAGATTGGTTCATTATACTGTTAACAATGACACTCTCATATGTGCCTAGAGGTTAACGACAGAATTAGAAAACTCTCCTGCTGGAGATGACTTGCTAGTTGGGAGTCTCTCTCATGGGTGAGGCAAGCGCTAAGTTTTCTCAAGAGCTTCTTCCACCACCAGGAAACCTGGACTCTTACATCAACTCAAGGTCTGTTTTGGGAACTGCATAAGGATCTCATATCCTTGCTAAGGGAAAGGTCTCTTTTTCCTTCTCACTCTGGATAAAGTCACAGGAAAATTTAAGACTCATTTTTCTTCTCTGGATATTAAATGGTGAAATTTTTAAAATGATGATTAAATGAAAAAAGTAATATATCTATTTTTTTAATTTTGACTAAGTATGTATTGGGAGGTAGAATAATTAAGCTATATAAATCTCCTTAGATGAGCCAAATTAAATATTTTTAAATAAAAAGTATATTTGATATTAAAATACTAGGAAATTAGTAGAAATCTTTATTTATACTTTCTAATATATGTCAGACTTCATTCTCAATGTTTTTCCCAGATATTGTAGAAATGGAATGAAATACCTTATGCCTGATAGTCAAATACAAATGCATAAAATGTGAAAATCACATATATCTACAAAATCTACATACATTTTCTGCCAAAGGGAAAATTAAAATAAATTGTGTGGGATTTTGTGAGGATTGGGAATGGAGTGGGAGGTGAAATCCCGTTACCTCCCATGTTCACTATTATTTCAATGCTAAAGAGTAGCATTGCCACTAGAGGGCAGTGTTTGACTGAAAATCAAAGAAAAATACCCATACAATTCCTTGCAGACAGAAAAGTTATTAACAGTATACAGTTATCTTGTCAGTAAACCACTTGAGCTTCACCTCTGCCCTTAATTTTACTTTGTTTTTGTGAGTTTTGTTTGATGCTCATGGTATCCAGTGATCCAAAGATATGGTCCCCATCAGACTCCTGTGAGGTTACTAAGCAGGTATGTTTTGTTTAGGCAGCCTCGTTCCTCTACTCTAAAACTGTACTTCTGACTTGGCACTTCTTGCCTTTGACAGTCAGTTAAGTTCAATCAAGAAATAATGCCTCAGGTTGCTACCACAAGCCCTACACTTTAAGCTTTTCTCGTATATATATGAATGAGGTATAGTCCTTCTCCAGGCAACAGTGTGCCTTATACTGCCCACAAACCACTTAGGACCTCCTGTGATTGTCCCACAAATCCCACTTTGATCCTATTATTGTCCATTTCTTTCATACAAAACCTATGTTTTCTAAGCTCATAGTTTATTTATTCCTAGGAAATCGGTATGCTTACAGATGATTTTAACGACAAGGACTAAAGTGAAAATAAAGTAATATTTGCTGTTTCTTCAAATACACTATCATGTTAGAATTCATTCTTATTAATAATATTCATTTAATATTAGTATTCATATTTCATTTTATTATTTCTCTTTAGCTAATATTTATAAATGTTTTCCATATGGCTAGCACTGTAAGGGTAAGGTGACCCTGAACTTAATCCTATGATATAAGTACTACAGTTATTTCCAATTTACAGCTGAAATTAGGGCTAAGGGTGTATTTTTAAACATTTAGACAGTTAAGAACCGTGAGGTACTAGGCTTTGGCTTATTTGAGATCACTGTGCACATAAATGAAAGAACTAGTTTTCCTGACACTAGAGTTAGGAATACACACCTCTCAGGTTTCCTATAAATGCCAGCTTAAGTCATCTAAATTGAAGCCCATGGTGACCTCTGACATGCTAGGCAGATATTAGGTTTATTAATATTTAAACGTAAAGTCCTAACATTATATTCTTATTCTTACTAGATCAATTAATTCATTCACCAAATATGTAATATACTGCTAGGATTTGAGGGTACAAAAATGACTAAGACTTAACTCCTCAAGGCGTGTTAATAACACATAGAAACTGATTGTGGAGACTGTCTTTTTTGTGATAGTCTTACCTCGAAATAAAACAGAATAACAGTTACACACTTCAGATGTCTCATATACACAAGGGCTGATTTGAAGGCAGAAGTTGTACTGAACTCAGACATGCTGCTTTCTGGCTGGAAATCAAAAGCCCACACAAAACAGCCCTCTTTTCTGACGACAGGAAGAGAGTAAGTAGTCCCAGCTAGAAGTGCAAATTAAAACAACCGGAAATCACTATATACATATTAAAATGGCTAAAATAAACTATAGTTACAACACCAAATACTGGCAAGGATGTAGAGAGAGTGGCTCTCTTATACATTACTGGTGCGCATGCAGAATGGTACAGCCACTCTGGAAGTCAGTTTAGTACTTTCTTAAATTAAGCATGCAGCTGCCATATGACCCAGCAATTGCACTCCTAGGTATTTATCACAGAGGACTGAACACTTATATACATACAAGAACCTATACACAAATGTCTATAGAAACTTTATTATTAATAGCCCCCAAATGGAAACAATTCAGATGTCTTCAGTAGGTAAGTGGTTCAACAAACTCACATATGACTTAGCAACAAAAGGGAACAAAATATTGATACATGCAACAATCTGGATGAATCTCCAAGAAGATGCTCCATGAAAAAAAATCCACTCACAAAAGATTAAATACAGTATTATTCCATCTATATAGCATTCTTGAAATAACAAGTTGTAGGAATGAAAGCCAGATTACTGGTTGCCAGGGGTTAACAAGGGGACCAGGAGATGGGGAGGCGGTGGATGAGAGGAAAGTGGATGTGACTATAAAA
Organism: Tursiops truncatus; assembly: GCF_011762595.2. Taxonomy (NCBI): domain Eukaryota; kingdom Metazoa; phylum Chordata; class Mammalia; order Artiodactyla; family Delphinidae; genus Tursiops; species Tursiops truncatus. The sequence goes on from NC_047038.1 coordinate 35,245,179, forward strand.
GGGCAACATAAAGGATACTTGTAGTAATGGAACATTCTGTATCTTGACTACACCGATGTGGCACAACACTGGTTGTGATACTGTACTACAGTTCTGCAAGATGTTACCATTAGGTGAAACTAGGTAAGTGATACGTGGCATCTCTCTGAATTATTTCTTACAACTGCATACAAATCTTTATTTTCTATCTGAAAATAAAAAGGGTAATTAAAAATAAAAAATTAGGACTTCCCTGGTGGCACAGTGGTTAAGAATCCGCCTGTCAATGCAGGGGACACGGGTTCGAGCCCTGGTCTGGGAAGATCCCACATGCCGCGGAGCAACTAAGCCCACGTGCCACAACTACTGAAGCCTGCATGCCTAGAGCCCATGCTCTGCAACAAGAGAACCCACTGCAATGAGAAGCCCGAGCACCGCAACAAAGAGTAGCCCCCGCTTGCCACAACTAAAGAAAGCCCACGCACAGCAACAAAGACCCAACGCAGCCATAAATAAATAAATAAATAATCTGTCTATCTTTAAAAAAATCATAAAAATTTAAAAATTAACTAACTGGTCTGGGTATTTCTTACCAGAACCCTCTCTCTTGGGCAAGAGAAATTCACATTATGTAGAAAATAGCAAGGAACACCTCAGCAAAGGAAAAGACGAAGGCAAGAATTGAAGGGAAAGCTGTGGAAGGGGCAGTTCCTGGGGAACAGGAAAAAGAATCCTTGTAAATCAGGAAGGAGATGTGTTATCAAGATGACAGACATTTCCAGACTAGACCACCCCTCCTTCTGGTCTGGAGGAGACCAGACTTCAGAAAGGAATAGTGTCCTACGGCCCACAGGGAAGCTCAGGACAAAGCACTGGGATTGAGGTTCTGAGAAGATCCCTGAACCTAAGTAGGGAACAGAGAAGGACCAGCCAAAGCTTCCAAAGGGCTGTTCTTGACTGCACAATGAGCACAAGCATGTCAGCAAGTACTGGTGGTACCAACAAGCAAAAGAAATTCCAAGTATCTTCTGAACTCTATGAAGATCCCAGATCCACTGCACACGTGTTGGGTGGGGAGGGAAATAAGGAGAGGGAAACTGGATTTTCTACACATACCAAATTGATGGGAACTAAGAACGTGATTTCAATTTATTTTAGAAAAATAAAGCAAGTTAGTATTTTGTTGTTGCTTTTGAAGTTGTTGTTATCCTCCAGAAACATGGAGTAAAATTCATATCTGCCAGTAGATGTCCCAAAATCTTTTCTTACTGATGGACTGCACAAGGGAAGATTTGGATTTACATAATTTCAAGAATCGTATCTTCTTTATATTATCAGGAGTAAATAGCCTGTATCACTTAGACAAAATGGCTAGAGTTTTCAAAGCCAGGATTTCCTTTCTTAATTGTGATGATCCCAAGTTGAATATTTTTACATTCTAGAAAGAGTGAGAGTTTCTATTTATTGTGTGCTTTCCTTTGAATGTCTTTGTATAGACTGGAATGGTCATAGGCTTATTAGCCATGGGGCTGTGCCTAAGATAATTAGTTAGACAAACAGAAGGATTAAAGGAAATCTATATGCAGGTAATGGGGATCCAAACTATTATACTTTTCAGAGATGAATAAGCTTTATGTAGATATTAAACCATTTCTTACTCTATTAGTAATTTAATTCAATATACTTTAATATTAAACCTCTATAAAATGTTAACAGAATAAAGTTATCCTGTTATGTTTTGAGGCACAAGTGAACACTTTCTGTGGCTTTTATGATGAAACTTATTTTCCCTTTGAAGTTGAAGTTACTCCCAAATTACTCCCAACTGGTGGGCACTTTTTCCCACATGGAGGACAAGAAATTCACTAATTATTCTGAGTTCCTTGGCAACCAGACTTACCTATTTTAGACTTACTTTGAGAATTGGTAGTGGGTGAATAGTGTCCCTCCACAATTCATGTCTACTCATAACCTAGATCATACTAGATTAGTGTAGGTCCTAAATCCAACGACTGGTGTCCCTATAAGGAAAGCCAAGGAATACACAAAGCCACATAGGAAGAAGACCATGTAAAGACAGAGGCAGGGATTGAAGTGGTGCAGGTACAGCCAAGGAACACCAAGGATTGTCAGCAACCGCCAGAAGCCAGGAAGAGGTGAGGAAGGAATCTTTCCTAGAACTTGCAGAGGGAGTGTCACCCTTATGGCACCTTGATTTCAAACTTCTAGCTCCCAGAACTGATAGAATATATTACTGTTGTTTTGTGTCACCCAGTTTGTGGAACTTTATTAAGACAGCCCTAGGAAACTAATAAACAGTCAACCCTCAACTCCTTTTACTGGGTGAGAAAATGTTTGGATGTTTGGTTTGAATCAGGATATTCACTTCTGTTCTCTATGGAGCATGTTGACTTATGGACCTTTGAGGAACAGCCAAGTGGTTCTCCAACTTGCTTTTTCAGCTAACTGGGAGAGAAGCTGTTAAACTAGTTGAATGTATTCTTAAATCATTCAGTGCCCTTCTTGTTAAAAAGGAAAATTGATTGCCTCAACTCTGAACCATAGCTAGCAGGAATTGCTGTTGATTAGGAAGACCGTGGTAGCGGAAAAAGAGACAATCAGCTGAGAATCTGATGAAGAGGAAGCATCCAATCTAACTACAGCTTATTTTCTAGTTGTGTTTCCACCTAGCTCATTTGCGAAATTAGTAATTCTGGCATTTAAAAAATATTTTGCTATTATTTCTATATTTATTGATATGATGCAATTTTCTCATCTCTTTGTGGGAGGGGTAAAAAGGAAACTGTCAATGTATGGTAATATTTGTTTTACCAAGAATGATAGAATTTTATGGACATTACCATTATATTCTAAGAATATTTTTAAAATATAAATGGGATGACCATAGGAATGGAGCTCAAAGGGAGATTTGGGGAAAAGGTGGAAATAAAACTGGAATTAAGAGGGCTTTTTCATTCTTATTTATTTACTTATTTATGTATTTATTTATTTTTGGTTTGTTTATAAGATCAATTTATCTTTACTGAAAACAAAGTAGCTAATTGGATATCCTCAGCCGTAACCCTTAAGAAAACTGAGCCTGGCACATAAGACTGGTTCTTTAGTAGAAGAGCCAGGGGAACATCATAGTAATTCTGTTCAACCCAGCTAGGTCCCTCCTAAGTGGAAATGGCAGACATTTCTCAGCTGGTGGGTACCATCTCTTGATGGAGAGGACAGTGGAGAAGGAAACAGGGTTTCCTGGCCCCCTTCATCACTGCCTTTCCTAATTGCTGCCCACAGGTTGCTCCTCAGGCTGGGGGCTCAACACCTCACCAGTCTGCCGTGGAAGGACACAGTATCTGCATAGATGGAGAAAATGTTTTCTCGTAGATCTGCTCTAATTGCGAGATTTTTGCAATCATTTTTCAAGATTTCTGACATGTCTCATTGTATAACTTATTGCTGGCCTCCAAAACATCAATTCATTAAAAAACCCCAAAGAAAAGAAGAACATAAATTATTGAACTTAGCATTATAACAGTTTGCACAGCTAAGGAATTAAACATTTATTGATTTTGTTAGTGTAAGCTTTCAGATTCATATTTCACAAATGACAAAGAGCTTCAAGCTTATCCCTTGAAGAACAGGGCGTACTTTGACAGTGTTGTAATGTTAAAAATTTATTGGAATAATGTTCTTTTCTATGACTTTACAAATTATGGTTTACACTTTCAAAATTGGAACAGGTCACAGAAAATAGTCTACCCAGTCACCTTTGCAATTCATATGCCCCTGTTCTTCCTCTCATCCATTACAAAACGTTTGTTTTCCAAGGATCAATACATTCCAAAGAATCTCCAGGAAAAATAAGTCACTTAGAAGGGTGTTAGTCATGGCATAAAGTAGCAGAGATTGTAACGTAGATATCATTATTTTTCTGAGGTCCATCAGCCAGGTCTGTGAGTAGATGCATGCTTGTGTGTGTGTGTGTGTGTGTTCGTGTTTGTGTTTCCGTGCATGCATTCGTGTGAATGCAAAGGAGAGGGAATAAGAAAATTTCATTTGCATGAAGAAGGGAATATAAAATATAAATTAGGCACTTCATTTAATTTTTTATTACATTTCTTATTGACGCTCTTCCTCCTTTAGGATACAAACTCCATGGAGAGAGGACTCAATCTGTCCTGTCACTGCTGTAGGCTCAGTGAATAGAACAGTACCGGTCACTCAAAGCCCGTAGTTTACCTTAGTGTTCACTCCTTTTTAAAAAAAAAAATTTATTAGCGTATTGTTGATTTACAATGCTGTGTTAGTTTCAGGTGTACAGCAAAGTGAATCAGTTATACGTATACATATATCCACCTTTTTTAGATTCTTTTCCCATACAGGTCATTACGAGTGTTGAGTTAGGTTCCCTGTGCTATATAGTAGGTCCTTATTAGTTACCTATTTTATATATAGTAGTGTGTATATGTCAATCCCAATCTCCCAATTTATCCCTCCCCTGCTTTCTCCCTTGGTAAACATAAGTTTATTTTCTACATCTGTGACTGTATTTCTATTTTGTAAATAAGTTCATTTGTACCATCTTGGTGTTATATGTTTTATGGGTTTTGATAATTGTAATGACATGTTTTCATAGAGAATAGTTTCACTGCCTTAAAAATCCTCTGCTCCACCTACTTATCCCTTCCTTTCCTCTAGCCCCTGGCAACCACCGCTCTTTTTTTTTTTTTTTTTTGGCGGTACGCAGGCCTCTCACTGTTGTGGCCTCTCCCATTGCGGAGCACAGGCTCCGGACGCGCAGGCTCAGCGGCCATGGCTCACGGGCCCAGCCGCTCCGCGGGATCTTCTCGGACCGGGGCACGAACCTGTGTCCTCTGCATCGGCAGGTGGACTCTCAACCACTGCACCACCAGGGAAGCCCCACTGCTCTTTTTTTTTTAACTGGCTCCATAGTTCTGCCTTTTCTAGAATGGCTTATACCAGGATTCATACAGGATGTAGCCTTTCAGATTGGCTTCTTTCACTTAGTAATATGCATTTAAGTTTCTTCCATGTCTTGTCATGGCTTGATAGCTCACTGAATAATATTCCATTGTCTGGATGGACCACAGTTTATGCATTTATCTACTGAAGTTCTATGACTAGAACTGTTATAAATATCCATGTGCAGGTTTCTGCATGGACACAGGCTTTCCACTCATTTGGGTAAATACCAAGGAATGTGACTGCTGATCTTCTGGTGGGAATATGTTTATTTTTATAAGAAACTGTCAAACAGTCTTCCAAGGTGCTTGTACCATTTTGCGTTCCCATCAGCATGATGTTGTATTTTCTCTGTTGCTCCACATTCTTGCCAGATTTTGATGTTGACAATGTTTGGGATTTTAGTTATTCTAATGCATATGTAGTGGAAACAATCTCATATTTTAAAATTTGCAATTCTCTAATGATGTATGATTTATATTTTCATATGCTTATTGGAAAAATATGAAATGTATCATAATTTTATATCATCCTTGAACAGAGGACATGCTTATTTTCTCTGTATGATTCCAATTTTGGTATATGTGCTTCCAATGTGAGCACTGTCCTTTCTTTTGTTTCCCAAGATGAAGGATGTAATGGCTAAAACAAACATGTAACCATAAGATAAATTGGAGTTTTATCTTCAGCCGTTGACTGAAGAGTCATGTTTATTTCTATAAAATATAAATAAGATGAGACCTGTGAATGGAGAAGGAGCAAGAGATATCTAGAAATGCAGTAGAGAAAAAAACAGTAGGAAGAAGGTATACTTTCAGACAGAGCCACAAAGGCACCCTAGGTTCAATGGGTGCAGACAAAAACAAGGCAGGTTTTTAGAAGAAAATTATTTTTAAAAATGGGGGCAGAGAAGTAATTAGAACTTAGCTTTAGAAACACTTACCAAGTTTTCTTCCAATATTTTACTTTCACCTTTTCCTCCTGCCTCGAATCCTGTTTACACAGAGTTTAGGAAAACAGTGTGACTCCACACTTGTAAAAAAATAATCAAATTGTTTAGGACAGGAACATTACCTTAAAGGCATAATTGCACACCTATATTTTCAGAAGTGTGAGATTCCATACCATTTACCAGGCTCTGTTTTGGCACTGAGAATAAAAAATGGAGCAAAACACATTTCCTGTTTCAGTGGAAGTTATACCTCAGTGGCGGGAAGCAAACTATATCTATATCTATATCTATATATACACACATATATGTAGTATACATACATATATATATGTAGTATATTTAGAGCATTATATTATATATATATAATGTAGAGCAGTAAAGCAGGTAAGTTGGAAAGGTAACACTGATGTAGCTCATTGTTCTATCGAGATTTACTGGGGGAGAGTTTTCTTTTAATATCTTATCTGAGAAGAGTCCTGAAGCAGATGCCAAATTTGGCCACGCCCTGGGCCAAGGACACTTCAGATGAAGAAATAACAAATGCAAAGTCTAGGAGCGGAACTTCCTTGGCCTGTTCACAGAACAGCAAGGAGGCTTGTGTGACTGAAATAATGGTAAAAGAAGCTTGTATTTTGAGCTAAATGGGCAAGAAGAGAAGTGAAAAAGTGGAGGTAAGAAATGTAAGAGAAAATTATATATGGCTGTGTAGGTCTTAGAAATAACTTACAGTTTTCCTGAGGGTAAGATATGAAAATGCAATCAACCAATTTGTCCTACATGGCGTTTACAGCACACTCCATCCAGAAAAGCAGAATGCATTCACATGCACATAAATCATTACCAAGATTGATCACACTGTGGACAATGAGATAAGTATCATTAATTTAAAAGTGGTTCCTTTTTTTATTTTTTCAAACTTGTTAATTTTTTTTTTTTTTTTTTTTTTTTTTGCGGTACACGGGCCTCTCACTGTTGTGGCCTCTCCCGTTGTGGAGCACAGGCTCCGGACGCACAGGCTCAGCGGCCATGGCTCACGGGCCCAGCTGCTTCTCGGCATGTGGGATCCTCCCGGACCGGGGCACAAACCCGTGTCCCCTGCATCGGCAGGCGGACCCTCAACCACTGCGCCACCAGGGAAGCCCCAAACTTGTTAATTTTTTATACAATTTTTAAAGGTACTTTTCAGTTACAGTTATTTCAAAATATTGGCTATATTCCCCGTGTTGTGCAATGAATCCTTTAGCTTGCCTTACACCTAATAGTTTGTACCTCTGACTTCCCCACCCCTATGTTGCCCCTTCCCCCTTCTCCTCACTGGTAACCATTAGTTTGTTCTCTGTATCTGTGAGTCTGCTTCTCTTTTGTTATACTCACTAGCTTGTTGTATTTTTTAGATTCCACATTTAAGTGACATCATACAATATTTGTCTTTCTCTCACTTATTTCACTTAGCATGATGCCCTCCAAGTCCACCCATGTTGCTGCAAATAGCAAAACTTCGTTCTTTATTATGGTTGAGTAGGATTGAATGAATATGGAAATAGAACATATCAGAATATGTGAAATATCACTAAGACAATACTAAGAGGAAACTTATAGCACAGAAAGTTTATAACAGAAATCACTGAGAGACTCAAATACTGTACCTTAGCTTTCACCTTAAGAAACAGAAGAGCAAATATAAAGTAAGGAGAAGAAAAGAAACAATAAATTCGAAGTGGAGATCAACGAAATAGGAATCTCCAAAATGATAGAGAAAGTATAAGAAGCCAAAAACCAATTCCTTGAAATAAATAAATAAATTTGAAAAACACTCTAGCCAAGTGAATAAGAAAAGAGAGAGCAGACACAATTTTCGATATCAGGCTGAGAGAGATATCACTACAGATTCCACAGCTATTAAAAAGAAAGTGAAGAAATATTAAGAACGACTTTTGCCTATGACTTTGACAGTTTATATGATATGGACAAATTGCTTATGTGACACAAACTACCAAAATCCTTGCAAGAAGAAACCAACAATCTGAACAACTCTGTATCTACTAAGGAAATTGAAACTGTAGCTAAATCCTTCCCAGACCCAGAGTTTCACTGATGAATTCTACTAAATACTTTCAGAAAATATAATACCAATTCTATACAAAGTTTTTCAGAAAATTTAACAGAATTGAATATTTCCCAACTCCTTCTATGAGCATAATCTTGAAGCAAAACCAAAGACATTATAACAAATGTAAACTGTGTTTATCGTGGTGATCATTTTGAAATGTACAGAAATAGCAAATCACTATGTTGTGTAACAGGAACTAACATGGTATTGTAGGCCAATTATATTTCTCAATCAAACAAACAAGCTCATAGAAAAAGAAATAGATGTGCAATTACCAGAAATGGAAGGTGGGGGTAGGGAGGAATTGGATGAAGGCAGTCAAAAGGTACAAATTTCCAGTCATGAGATAAATAAGCAAATGTACGACATGATAAATATAAGGAACTCTGCTCTATGTTATACATGGAATTTGTTAAGAGAGTAAATCCTAAGAGTTCTCATCACAAGGAAAATAGTTTTTCTATTTCTTTAAGTTTGTATCTATATGAGATGATGGGTGTTCACTAAACTTACTGTGGTCATAATTTCGTGGTGTATGCAAGTCTAATCATTATGCTTTATACCTCAAACTTACACAGTGCTGTATGTTAATTATATCACAATAAAACTGGAAGGGAAAATAAGTAAACTGCACATCAGTATGTCTCATGAACATAAACACAAATATTCTAAACAAAATATTATCAAATCAAATCTAATGATATATAAAAGGGACAATGCACCATTTCCACCTAAGATTTGTCCGAATAATTTAAGATTTATTTAACAGTAAAAAACCAATCAAGTCTAGAATCAATTAGTCCTCTGATTCATTGCTCCTGAAAAGCTATTTTCCTTAGGAGTTAGTCCCCTGGGCCAATATAATAATTTCCAGAGAATCAAGAACTTAGGAAAAATACAGATTCAAAAACCAGGTTTTTTTTAGTTTATTTTTAGTTTTGAAGAATATGACACTTAATAGCATTTGCCTTACAACACTGAATATTGTTCATATCAGAGTGGTTGCAATCTCTGACTGCTGAATAGCTAATGAAGGTGATAATTAATGGGAACATAGGCACAATACAATTCAATTGATTGCCATTCACAAGACCTTAGAAGAAAGCTACAGGGACTTGAAGAATTAGTTATGTTTTCTATAATCTTTATTTGTTCACAAGTCAGCCTTTTTTGTTTTGGAAAATACTACCTTAGATTATTCCTAACACACATACATATGTACATATATACATACATACACACATAAATAAAACAACTCTGCTTTTATTTCTTTTAACTTTTTGTTTTGTATTGGAGTATAGCCGATTAACAATGTTGTGATAGTTTCGGGGGCACAGCAAAGCAACTCAGCCATACACATACGTGTATCCATTCTCCCCCAGATTCCCCTCCCATCCAGGCTGCCACATAACACTGAGCAGAAAAGTTGAAGATTTTTTCAAAATTTTTTATTTATTTGGCACAGGACTTTCGTTGCCACATGCAAGATCTATTTCCCTGAACAGGGATCGAACCTGGGACCCCAGAATTGGGAATGCAGAGTCTTAACCACTAGACCACCAGGGAAGTCCCAAACAACTCCCCTTTTAAACAGCAGTAGCTTCCAAAATATTTCAGACTATTTCCTACACCTTTAAATCATACATATGTAACAAATTCTTCCTTTTATAAGTTGTTTTAACACCAATATGTTATTCAAATGTAGACTATTTTGAGACATAGTGGAGTCTCAGTAAGTGTACATTAAAAGCTTATATTTGGAACTATCTCCTCCTATTAGCTTGCATGGTCAGTTCTAGGATATTAGCTATTAATTTCCAAGGAAGATATTTTTTGGGAAAATATTATTAGATTTAATTTTCAGTTATTTATAAGCAACAATGAATTCACTAAATTCACTTAAAATCTTTATTTCCATAAATTAATAACCTTAAGCCCAAGAAACATGAATAAAATTACATCAAAGTACATCATAAGCAGATTTCTCAAAAGCAGTAAAAAAGAGATTTTTTTTAAAGCCAGCAAGAAAAAGAAGACACACTAAGATGCACTAAATAAGAAAAAAAATTTCTTGTTGGAAACAATGCAAGCAAGAAGAGAGTGGCCAATTATCTTTAAAGAAAGTACTAAAGGACAAACAATGACGAAACTACTATTTGATACCAGTGAAAAAATCTTTTTAAAATAAAGGAGAAATAAAGATTTATTTTCTACCAGCAACAGCAAAGGAATTCTTCAGGAAGAAAGAAAACAATTCTAGATGGGAATATGAATTTTCACAAAAGAATGTAGGCCACCAGAAATGGTGAATATGAGTAAATATGCATTATCCTTTTCTAGTTATTTGTCTCTTTTCAAAATGTTGTCCTTTAAGCAAAAATAAAAATAATGAGGTCTGAGGTATGTAAACTATGCAGATTAAAATGTTTGAAAAACAATAGCAGAAAGGCTTAGAGAGAGAAGAAATAGAAGTATAATACTACAAGTTTCTTATGCTATATATGACATGGTATATGACACTTTAATGTAGATTGTTCTTAATAACCTAAAATTGGAAATAACTCAAGGGTCTTTCAACAGATGAATCAATAATCATTTTATGGCATATTCATTGTACTTAGTAATAAAGAAGAATGAACTATCAGTAACTGTAATAGCATAGATAAATCTCAAAATAAATATCCTTAGTGAAATAAAAAACTAGACCAAAAAATGCACATAGTGTATGATATCATTTACTTGAAATTCTAGAAAATACATGGTGACAAAAAGTATGTTAGTGGTTGTCTGAAGGCAGGGTGTGGCTGGGAGGCATGGGGAAAGGAATTACTAAAGGGTATGAGGAATTTGGGGGACTAATGGTTATGTTCATTAGTTTGTGCTGATGTTTTCGCAGGAAGATACTTTTGCTGAATCATAAATTTGTGCACTTTATATATTTATTTATTACAATTGGGTCAAACTTTATTTAATACATCATGCTTAAATTATTTTTATTTTAGGAATGTAAGTTGATTTTAAAATTGGAAAATCTGAACAGTTATCACATACATGGGGGAAAAAGAAAACCGTTCTTGAGAGATAGAGAAAAAGCACTTGCTAATATTTAACACACATTCATGATAAAAACTCATAACTGTAACACACTGCATGATAAATATTTCCTCACTTTGATAAAAAGCATTTACCATATCTTTAGTCAACATCATAATTAATAGTGACATTGAATTATGTCCCTCAGAGATGAAGAAAAAGAAAACAATACCTAAAGTCACCACTTCTATGTGGCATTATAGTAGAGATTCTAATTAGTGCAAGAAAGTCAAACATGAAGAATGGATGAGTAAATGAATAAATGAATGAATGAAGACATAGAATATTTGAAAAGGAGCAACAAATTGTCATTACTGATAGATGGAATTATTATATCCAAAGAAAAGTTCAACAGAATTTACAAACTATATAGTAAGGTAATTAGAGAGTTGAGCACAAAAAAGAAAAAGACTCTAAAGGAGATAGCATTTATCTTAAACATAAAAATGTTAAGGATAAACCTAACAAAAGATCTGCAAGATTTCTACACTAAAACCTATAAAATATTTAGTGAAATTAAAGAGATCTAAGTAAATTTAAAGAGATACTTTTGTGGGCAGAAAGACCCAGTACTGTAAGGATGGCAATTTTCTCAACTTGGTAAATTCAATACACTCTCACAGAATGTTATGAGTATGTGTGTGTGTGTGTGTGTGTGTGTGTGTGTGTGTGTGTGTGTGTGTGTGTGTGTGTGTGTGTGTGTATGCCTGTGTGTGTCACTGTGTGTGTAGACAACCTGATCTAAAATCTATACAAAATATAAATAATCAAGAAAAAATAATGCACAGTGCTAGACAATTAGACCAATGGAACAGAATAGAGAGTAAACACACACACACACACACACACACACACACACACACACACACCCCTTCATCTGACTTAGGACAGTGGGAAACCATGGTTGATTTAATAACTGGTGCTGGGTAAACTGGACGTTCATATGGAAAAATATTTAATTTCTAATTGTACATGCAATTCCTAATGGTAAAATCATTAATGCTTTTAGAGAAAAAAAGTGTAATCATGACATTGAGGTAGGTGAAAATTTCTTAAACATTATATTAAAAGCCCTATTAATAAAGATAAAAATGGGGCTTCCCTGGTGGCACAGTGGTTGAGAGTCCGCCTGCCGATGCAGGGGACACAGGTTCGTGCCCTGGTCCGAGAAGATCCCACATGCTGCAGAGCGGCTGGACCCGTGCGCCATGGCCGCTGAGCCTGTGCGTCCGGAGCCTGTGCCCCACAACGGGAGAGGCCACAACAGTGAGAGGCCCGCGTACCCAAAAAAAAAAAAAAAAAAAAAAAAGATAAAAATGAAGCATTAATACATTAATACATTAATACTAATAACTTCTGAGAATAAAAGGGATGCTATTAATATAGTGAAAAAATCCCCAATAGTGGGATATGTATATATCTGACAAAAGAATTTTATTCAGAATGTATAACAAGTTCTACACATGGAGATGTAAATCTCCCCCATTGATAAAAATTCTTCACCAGACACGTCACACAAAATAATATTCAAATGACAAGTAAGCATACAAGAAGGTGCTCAACGTTATTTTTCATCACAGAAACGCAAGTTAAAAATAAAACACTGCATACCTATCAGAACAACTACCACGAAAAGGACAGGGCCAAGGGTTAGTGAAACCTGAAACAACTGAAGCTCATGAAGTGCTAATGATGTATACATATTTTTAATCACTTTGGAAAACAATTTGGTAGTATCTACTAAAGTTTTACATATACCAAATGATTCAGCAAGCCTATGTCTATTTATCCACAAGGAAATTCATGGAACTATTTCCCAAAAGACATGAACATAATTGCCCATAGCAGGTATTATTCTTAATAATGCTAAACTAGTCTATTTTAAAATATTAAGCATGGGACAACAAACATACAAAAACCAGCTAAATACAACTAAATTATTTTGTAATACTAAATATTTCATAAGTAATATTTCTCTCTAATATAAAAATCTTAATCTAAATTCAGTTATATATTGATGAAATTCTAAAAGCTATTTATAAAATTTATTGGAAAGAATTACTGCATGAGTACAGAGAAGCAAATTTTAACAAAGAAGAATATGAGACGATCTTCACTAAATATATATTAAACTACCATAAAGTGATACTAATTTAAAGAGAACAGCATTGATAAAGAAATTTAAAAATAAAACAATTTAAGAGAATAGAAATTTCAGAAAAAGACCTTTTCACATATAGACATATTTTACATAATAAATAATACATGTCATATAATGGAAAGATAATGGACAATTGTTATCTCAACATGAGATAATGTTGCGATAATTGGCTATTCATTTTAGGAAATATTGTAAACATATTTCATAATACCAGCAGAAGTAAATCCCAGAAGAGTTAAAGCTTTAAGTTTAAAACTATAGGCTCCTAATTTCTGCTAATGGTTGTCTTTATTAATAAGATCCATCTTAGTGCTGAAAATAAATATACTAGATAAAGTTTTTTTAAAATCTTAGCACAAAATGTCTGAAATACATACTGAGGTCAAAATAAGGTCAAAACTGAAGAGGAAATGGAACACAACTGTGCTTTTTTCTAAGAGGCATTATCTAATCCCAGTAAACTGGGATTATGGTTCTAATTACCTACCAAAATAAAAGGGACATAAATCAAAACCCAGAGCCCATGCTGGGGATTCAACTCATCACAAAATGAAGTAGTAATCCAAAGTAAGACACCCTCAGTGGAAGCAAGAGCTGGAATTAAACCGGCCATCATGCATATTTACAGCTTGTGTTCACATGTTCTGGAAGGTCGAAGAAGCACAAGCCATCAAATTGTTTTAAAGTAGCTCTGGACTACAAAGGCCTTTAGGAACACAGTGGACATGGTTAGGCAAACTCTATACAAATAGATTTTGAAATGGTCAACGTGAGGTCAAAGATACCGGGTACAGAGGAAAACAACAATGCCTGAGAATAAACACAAATGACAGCCAGGAGAAACAGTTAGGTGAAAACATCAGATACTGGACCAAATGGACATAGGTTATTGAAAATATAAAACTATAGTAACTGCATACAAAAATAAGGTAAAATCTTGGAAAACTTCTGAAAGGAAGGTAAATTTACAGAGAGTGTCATGGAGATTTTAAAAAAGAACCAATTAGTGTTCTAAAAGCAAAAACTCATTAGCAGAAGTATAAAGTAATCCAAATTTAAAACTAAGCATATAGAAGGAGTTCTGGTTTAACTAAGACAGTGAAGCTCTCCAGAGTGCATCTCTGGCCCTTACTATAGCTAAAATTTGGCAAATACATACACACATGCATACATAAAAATAAAAAATCAAGCTATCTGAAGAATCTGAAAATTAAGGCAGGTGAATTATGGAATGGACTCAAACGTTAAGAAGCACCCCTCACAAGGGTGAGTTTTGTTTTTTGTCTTTTCCTTCTCATGGCTTGACTTCTGTCTTGGGTTCCAGTCACAGTGGTGTCAGCAACTAGAACAATGATAGACTTACCTCTCTGTTTATGACCAGAGGAAAATATTGAAAGGGTCTCAGGTGAGTGGGACTGAGAGCAGGAAATACTAGAGGGGACAGAGCCAGAAAAAGGGGTCCCCTAATTCTTTTTACAGGCATACCCTGGAGATACTGCAATTCAGTTCCAGATCACCGCAATAAAGTGCAATAAAGTGAGGCACACAAGTTTTTTGATTTCCCAGTGCATATAAAAATACATGGACACTATACTATAGTCCTTGAATTGTACAGTAGCATTATGTCTAAAAAAATTCACATACCTTAATTTAAAATATTTTATTGCTAAAAATTGCTACCCATCATCTGAGCCTTCAGCGAGTCTGTAGTAGTAAACACCAAAATCACTGACCATAGATCACCATAACGATACAATAATAATGAAAAAGTTTGAAATATTGTCAGAATCACCAAAGTGAAACACAGAGAAGTGAGCAAATACTGTTGGAAAAAATGGCACCAATAGACTTGCTTAATGCTGGGTTGCTACAAAATTTCAATTTGTAAAAAGCACAGTATCTGTGAAGCACAATAAAGCGAAGTGCAATAAAACAAGGTCAGCCTGTGTATGCATTCATGCATGTTGTAGCCTAATCCCTAACTCATGTCTGTGTGGGACAAACAAAAACCAGCCTGAGAAAGCCTCTGAACTGAACTGAGACTTGAACTAACCACACAGTTTCAATCTAATCCCTGACTATACATCCTTTGGACAAACCTAAACCAACATAGCAAAAGCTGTAAGCACTGAATTGCTATTTGAACTGCTGTCCATAGTTTATATAGAAGTTATTAATTTTTGAATATTTAGATTTTTAACTTTACAAGAAATCACTCAACAGTTTCCCAAAGTTTCTGACTAGAGCATATTACTCCTACCTAAAGAATCTCTTTTCACATTACTTGTGATTCAGACATACTAGTTATGAATTCTCTCAGGTTCTTTTGTCCCACAATGTATTTTGCCTTTATTTTTTTCAAGTACAGAATTATAGTATGATTTTGCTTTCAGTACTTTCACAACATTTTTTAATACTTTTATAATCCCTGTCTTTGTTCCTCTCTGTGTTGCCTTTCTTACTCTGGCTGCTGTCAAGATTTTCTCTTTATCTTTCTTTAATTTTCAGCAGATGGAAGATAATCTCTCATTTTCTCGTGCTCCCATAAGACTTAGCCTAATGAGACACAGAACTTGAACAGGCATACTTTGGAAATATTGTGGGTTCAGTTCCAGACCACCACAATAAAGTGCATATCACAATAGAGTCAGTTATATGAACTTTTAATTTCTCAGTGCCAACAAAAGTTATGTTTACACTATACTGTAGTCTAGTGTGCAATAGTGTTATGTCTAAAAAAAAAACAATGTATGTACCTTAATTTAAAAATATTTTATTGCTAAAATATGCTAACCAACATCAGCCTTCAGCAACTCATAATCTTTTTGCTGGTGAAAGGGTCTTCCCTCGATGTTGATGGCTGATGACTTATCAGGATGGTGGATGCTGAAGGTTGGGTGTCTGTGGCAATTTTTTAAAATAAGACAACAATGAAGTTTGCCCCGTCAATTGACTCTTCCTTTCAGGAAAAATTCCTCTGCATCATGCAATGCTGTTTGATAGCATTTTACCCACAGTAGAACTTCTTTCAAAATTGAAGTCAGTTCTCTCAAACCCTGCCACTGCTTTATCAACTAAGTTTACTTAATATTCTAAATCATTTATTGTCTTTTCAACAATCATCACAGCATCTTTACCAGGAGCAGATTTCATCTCAAGAAACCACTTTCTTTGCTTATCCATAAGAACTAACTCCTCAACCATTTCACTTTTATCATGAGATTGCAGCAATTCAGTCACATCTCCAGCTCCACTTCTAGTTCTGGTTCTAGTTCTCTTGTTTCCATAACATCTGCAGTTCCTTCCTCTGCTACAGCACCACCAACATCATCCATGAGGACTGCAATCAGTTTCTTCCAAACTTCTGTTAGTGTTGATATTTTGACCTCTTCTCAGGAATCATGAATGCTCTTACTGGCATCTAGAATGGTGAATCCTTTCCAGAAGGTTTTCAATTTACTATGCCCAGATCCATCAGAAGAATCACTATCTATGGCAGCTACGTATAGCCTTATGAAATATATTTCTTAAATAATAAGACTTGGAAATTAAAATTACTATTTGATTCGTGGGCTGCAGAATGGCTGTTGTGTTAGCAGGCATGAAAACAACATTAATCTCATTGTACATCTCCATCAGAGCTCTTGGGTGACCAGGTGCATTGTCAATAAGTAGTAATATTTTGAAAGGAATCTTATATTTCTGAGCAGTAGGTCTCAACAGTGGGCTTAAAATGTTCAGTAAACCATCCAGGCCTTGTTGTGCCATTGATAGAGCACAGCCAGAGTAGATTTGGCATAATTGTTAAAGGCCCTAATTATTTCAGAATGATGAATAAGCATTGGCTTCAACCTAAAGTTACCGTCTGCATTAGCACCTAACAAGAGAGTCAGTCTGTACTTTGAAGCTTGAAGCCAGGCATTGACTTCTCCTCTCTAGCTATGAAAGTCCTAGATAGCATCTTCTTCCAATAGAAGGCTGTTTAATCTACATGGAAAATCTGTTGTTTAGTGTAGCCACCTTCATTAATTATTTTAGCTGGAGAGTCTCCATAACTTGCTGCAGCTTCTACATCAGCACTTGCTGTTTCATCTTGCACTTTGATGTTACGGAGATGCCTTCTTTCATTAAACTCCATGAACCAATATTTGCTAGCTTCAAACTCCTCTTCCTCATTAACAACTTGGCTGTTTGGTGCAAGACGCCTAGCTTTCAGCCTGTCTTGGCTTTTGGACATGCCTTCCTCACTAAGCTT
Source organism: Tursiops truncatus (assembly GCF_011762595.2). Lineage (NCBI taxonomy): Eukaryota > Metazoa > Chordata > Mammalia > Artiodactyla > Delphinidae > Tursiops > Tursiops truncatus. The sequence goes on from NC_047038.1 coordinate 35,262,721, forward strand.
CAACATTTCTAACTTTTGATTTAAAGTGAGAGACAGTGCAACTCTTCCTTTCACTTCAACACTTAGAGGCCATTGTAGTGTTATTAATTGGCCTAATTTCAATATTGTTGTGTCCCAAGAAATAGGGAGGTCTGAGGAGAGAGAGATATGGGGAACAGCCAGTGGGTGGACAGTCAGAGCACACATATTTATCGATTAAGTTCACCATCTTATATGAGCTGGGTTAGAGAAACACCAAAATAATTATAATAGTAACATCAAAGATCACTGATCACAAATCACCATAAGAAATATAATAATAATAAAAAAGAGTTTGAAATATTGCAAGAATTACCAGAATGTGACACAGAGACATGAAGTGAGCAAGCCAGAAGGGAGTGGCAGGACATATTTAAAGTAATGAAAGGGAAAAACCTACAACCAAGACTACTCTACCCAGCAAGGATCTCATTCAGATTTGATGGAGAAATTGAAACCTTTATAGACAAGCAAAAACTAAGAGAATGCAGCACCACTAAACCAGCTTCACAAGAAATTCTAAAGGAACTTCTCTAGGCAGGGAACACAAGAGAAGGAAAAGACCTCCTAAAACAATTAAGAAAATGGTAATAGAACCATACATGTCAATAACTAATTTAATGTAAATGGATTAAATGCTCCAACCAAAAGTCATAGACTGGCCGAATGTATATGAAAACAAAACCCATATATATGCTGTCTACAAAGGACCCACTTCAGACCTAGGGACACATAAAGACTGAAAGTGAGGGGATAGAAAAAGATATTCCATGCAAATGGAAATCAAAACAAAGATGGAATAACAATTCTCATATCAGACAAAATAGACTTTAGAATAAATACTATTACAAGAGACAAAGAAGGACATTACATAATGATCAAGGGATCAATCCAAGAAGAAGATATAACAATTGTAAATATTTATGCACACAATATAGGAGCACCTCAAAACATAAGGCAAAGGCTAACAGCCATAAAACGGGAAACCTACAGTAACACAATCATAGTAGGGGACTTTAACACCCCACTTTTACCAATGGACAGATCATCCAAAATGAAAATAAATAAGGAAAGACAAGATTTAAATGACACATTAAACAAGATGGACTTAATTGATATTTATAGGACATTCCATCCAAAAACAACAAAATAAACTTTCTTCTCAAGTGCACATGGAACATTTGCCAGGAAGAGCATAACTTGGGTCACAATTCAACCTTGGTAAATTTAAGAAAATTGAAACCATATCAAGTACCTTTTCTGACCACAACGCTATAAGACCAGATATCAATTACAGAAAAAAAAAGTAAAAAATACAAACACATGGAGGCTAATCAATACACTACTAAATAACCAAGAGATCACTGAAGAAATCAAAGGGGGAATCAAAACATACCTAGAAACAAATGACAATGAAAACACAGTGATCCAAAACCTACGGGATGCAGCAAAAGCAGTTTTAAGAGGGAAGTTTATAGAAATACAGTCCTACCTCAAGAAAAAAGAAATATTTCAAATAAACAATCTAACCTCACACCTAAAGCAATTGAGAAAGAAGAAGAAGAAGAACAACAACAACAAAAAAAAACTCAAAGTTAGCAGAAGGAAAGAAAGCATAAAGATCAAATCAGAAATAAATGAAAAAGAAATGAAGGAAATAACAAATATCAATAAAACTAAAAGTTGGTTCTTTGAGAAGATAAACAAAATTGATAAACCATTAGCTGGACTCATCAAGAAAAAAAGGGAGAAGACTCAAATCAATAGAATTAGAAATGAAAAAGAAGAAGTAACAACTGACACTGCAGATATACAAAAGATCATGAGAGATTACTATAAGCAACTATAAGCCAATAAAACGAACAACCTGGAAGAAACTGACAAATGTTTAGAAAAGCATAACCTTCCGAGACTAAGCCAGGATAAATAGAAAATATAAACAGACCAATCACAAGCACTAAAATTGAAACTGTGATTAAAAATCTTCCAACAAACAAAAGCCCAGGACCAGATGGCTTCACAGGTGAATTCTATCAAATATTTAGAGAAGAGCTAGCACCTATCCTTCTCAAACTCTTCCAAAATATAGCAGAGGGAGGAACACACCCAAACTCATTCTACGAGGCCACCATCACCCTGATACCAAAACCCAACAAAGATGTCACAAAGAAAGAAAACTACAGGCTAATATCACTGATGAACATAGATGCAAAAATCCTCAACAAAATTCTAGCAAACAGAATCCAACAGCACATTAAAAGGATCATATACCATGATCAAGTGGGATTATCCCAGGAATGCAAGGATTCTTCAATATACACAAATCAATCAATGTGATAAACCATATTAACAAATTGAAGGAGAAAAACCACATGATCATCTCAACAGATGCAGAAAAAGCTTTCAAAAAAATTCAGCAAAAATTTATGACAAAAACCCTCCAGAAAGTAGGCATAGAGGGAACTTACCTCAACATAATAAAGGCCATATATGACAAACCCACAGACAACATCATTCTCAATGGTGAAAAACTGAAACCATTTCCACTAAGATCAGGAACAAGACAAGGTTGCCCACTCTCACCACTCTTATTCAGCATAGTTTTGGAAGTTTTAGCCACAGCAATCAGAGAAGAAAAAGAAATAAATGGAATCCAAATCGGAAAAGAAGAAGTAAAAGTGTCACTTTTGGGAGATGATATGATAGTACACCTAGTTAATCCTAAAGATGTTACCAGAAAACTACTAGAGCTAATCAATGAATGTGGTAAAGTAACAGGATACAAAATTTGGAAATCTCTTGCATTCTTATACACTAATGATGAAAAATCTGAAAGAGAAATTAAGGAAACTCCCATTACCATTGCCATAAAAAGAATAAAATACCTAGGAATAAACCCACCTAAGGAGACAAAAGACCTGTATGCAGAAAACTATAAGACACTGATGAAAGAAATTAAAGATGAAACAAACAGATGGAGAGATATACCATGTTCTTGGATTGGAAGAATCAACGTTGTGAAAATGACTATACTACCCAAAGCAATCTACAGATTCAATGCAATCCTTATCAAACTACCAACAGCATTTTTCACAGAAACAGAACAAAAAATTTCACAATTTGTATGGGAACACAAAAGACCCTGAATAGCCAAAGCAATCTTGAGAAAGAAAAACGGAGCTGGAGGAATCAGGCTCCCTGACTTCAGACTATACTACAAAGCTACAGTAATCAAGATAGCATGGCACTGGCACAAAAACAGAAATATTGATCAATGGAACAGGATAGAAAGTCCAGAGATAAACCCCCGCATGTGGTCACCATATCTTTGATAAAGGAACCAAGAATATACAATGGAGAAAAGACAGCCTATTCAATAAGCGGTGTTGGGAAAACTGGACAGCTACATGTAAAGGAATGAAATTAGAACACTCCCTAACACCATATACAAAAATAAAATCAAAATGGATTAAAGACCTAAATGTAATGCCAGACACTATAAAACTCTTAGAAGAAAACGTAGGCAGAACACTCCATGACATAAATCACAGCAAGATCCTTTTTGACCCACCTCCTAGAGAAATGGAAATAAAAACAAAAATAAACAAATGGGACCTAATGAAACTTAAAAGCTTTTACACAGCCAAGGAAACCATAAACAAGATGAAAAGACAATGCTCAGAATGGTTGAAAATATTTGCAAACAAAGCAACTGACAAAGGATTAATGTCCAAAATATACAAGCAGCTCATGCAGCTCAATAACAAAAAAACAAACAACCCAATCAAAATTGGGCAGAAGACCTAAACAGACATTTCTCTGAAAAAGTTATACAGATTGCCAACAAATACATGAAAGGGTGCTCACATTACCAATCTTTAGAGAAATGCAAATCAAAACTACAATGAGGTATCGTCTCACACCGGTCAGAAAGGCTATCATCAAAAAGTCTACAAACAATAAATGCTGGAGAGGGTGTGGAGAAAAGGGAACCCTCTTGCACTTTTGGTGGGAATGTAAATTGACACAGCCACTATGGAGAGCAGTATTGAGGTTCCTTAAAAAACTTAAAGTAGAACTACCATATGACCCGACAATCCCACTACTGGGCATATATCTGGAGAAAACCATAATTCAAAAAGTGTCATGTACCAAAATGTTCATTGCAGCTCTATTTACAATAGCCAGGACATGGAAGCAACCTAAGTGTCCATCGACAGATGAATGGATAAAGAAGATGTGGCACATATACACAATGGAATATTACTCAGCCATAAAAAGAAACAAAATTGAGTTATTTGTAGTGAGGTGGATGGACCTAGAGTCTGTCATACACAGTGAAGTAAGTCAAAAAGAGAAAAACAAATACCATATGCTAACACATATATATGGAATTTAAAAAAAAAATGGTTCTGAAGAACCTAGGGGCAGGACAGGGATAAAGACACAGATGTTGATAATGGACTTTAAGACACGGAGAGGGGAAAGGGTAAGCTGGGACGAAGTGAGAGAATGGTATGGACATATATACACTACCAAATGTAAAATGGGCTTCCTTGGTGGCGCAGTGGTTGGGAGTCCGCCTGCCGATACAGGGGACGCAGGTTCGTGCCCCAGTCCGGGAGGGTCCCGCGTGCCGTGGAGCGTCTGGGCCCGTGAGCCATGGCCGCTGAGCCTGCGCGTCCGGAGCCTGTGCTCCACAACGGGAGAGGCCGCAGTGGTGAGAGGCCCGCGTACCGCCAAAAAAAAATAGATAGCTAGTGGGAAGCAGCTGCATAGCACAGGGAGATCAGCTCAGTGCTTTGTGACCACCTAGAGGGGTGGCATACGGAGGGTGGGAGGGAGGTGCAAAAGGGAGGGAATATGGGGATACATGTATACATATAGCTGATTCACTTTGTGATACAGCAGAAACTAACACACCATTGTAAAGCAATTATATTCCAATAAAGATGTTAAAAAAATTATTTAACAGCTCCATGCATTAATGTATGTTTTTGTTGTTATGCTTACTCCTCATTTGTTACACATCAGTAATGGAAAATAAAGTAAACATCTGCAGAAACTAAAATTAGTACTACTCTAATAGATGAATAAATATTTCCTTTGAAACTGCAAAAAAAAAAAAGAAGTCTACAAATAATATGGGTAAACAACAAGGTCCTACTGTATAGCACAGGGAATTATATTCAATATCATGTGATAAACCATAATGGAAAGAATGTCTGTCTGTGTATAACTGAGTCACTCCTGTACAGCAGAGATTGGCACAGCATTGGAAATCAACTTTACTTCAATAAAAAAAATTTACAAATAATAAATCCTGGGGAGGGTGTGGAGAAAAGGGAACCCTCCTCCACTGTTGTTAGGAGAGTAAATTGGTGCAGCCACAGTGGAGGACAGTATGGAGGTTCCTTAAAAAACTAAAAATAGAGTTACCATATGATCCAGCAACCACACTCCTGGGCATATACCCAGAAAAGATAAAAACTCTCATTTGATCCACCCCAATGTTCATAGCAGCACTATTTACAGTAGTCAAGACATGGAAGCAACCTAAGAGTCCATTGGCAGGTGAACGAATAAGATGTGCTACATATATACAATGGAATATTAGTCATAAAAAAGAATGAAATAATGTCATTTGCAGCAACATGGGTGGACCTACAGATTTTTATACTACGTAAGTCAGACAGAGAAAGATAAATATCATTTGATATCACTTATATGTGGAATCTAAAAAAAATGATACAAATAAACTTATTTACAGAACAGAAGTAGACTCATAGACATAGAAAACAAACTTATGGTCACCAAAGGGGAAAGGGAGGGGAGGGAGGAATAAATTAGAAGTTTGGGATTAACAGGTACACACTACTACATATAAAATAGGTAAACAACAAGGACCTACTGTGTAGCACAGGGGACTATATTCAATATCTTGTAATAACTTATAATGGAAAAGAATCTGAAAAAGAATATATATGTACACACATAACTGAATCACTTTGCTGTACATCTGAAACTAACACAACATTGTAAATCAACTATACTTCAATTTAAAAAAAAAACTGTATGAGGTCATTTCCTTCATATATTTCAAACCAACACAATATATTGCAAGAACATGGAATGCAGAAATGGACATAAAAATTCATTTTTATGCCATTAAGCCAGATGTTAAAAGTGCTTGCAAAAGTGTAAACAATTGCCACTTTTCTCACTGCATTTATTTTTGTTTTAGAAAATATAATTACTTTTCATAAAAATATGTTATGTCAACATGTGATGGAATATGTATTGTAACATAGCCACTCTTCCATTTTCAGAATATCTGTTTGATTTAAAATACAGTAACCATTGATAGTGTAGTCCACATAAGCAGAAGTTTGTGATGCCCTCAATAATTTTTAAAAAGGTGAAGGAATCTAGAGACCAAAAAATGTGAGAACTACTGGACTACTGTATATGTTGGCCAAGACTTAAATGAGGTCCATGAACCCTAACTAGGTTCTGCCTTCAATAAGCCATACTGCTTCACTCTTGTAATTTGAATTTATTTTGCTATTCTTCTTCCTTTATAAAACTAGTTAAAAGTTTTAGTTGTGTAAATGAGTTTCATGGGAAGTGTGTTGTTTATGACAAAGCTAGAGCTTTGAAGGTCTTGTTTGTGGTGAGAGTTTGGCAGTAATGTTTGGCATGAGAGAACCTTGAGAAAAGATAAAACTCGGGAGAAGTGCTTGGGACTGCTTGGTCCAGTTATCCATACAACCAATTATAGTTTAGTTTTCTGATTTCAAGATTTTTGTTCTTAAATAGGGAATTTGTGTATAGATACAGCTAATGTCAGCATTTTACTTGTCATGATTACTTTTACTAAGCCTTTCATAAAATATATAAAAAATTATACATATAGATACACCCACCTACCTCTACCTTGACACTGAATCTGATAACTGATGCATATCAGGTAATCCAATGGCTTTTCTTCACCAGAAGAGAAAGTAGCACATTAACAGATAAAAATTCAGAAATAGCTTTCACTAGGGGGGAGTTTGTACTCAAGGCTAAAATTTCTTCCCAACTGTATACTGCACTATAAGGGACATTTATGTGTCTTTGAAGACAAAAATATATCACACAGAGGAATTTATATTTTTTATTTCCATAAAATAAAATCTGGAAAACCTCAAGGGAAATTATATTTGGAATGTTTAACATACTCAAAATAAAATAATATTACTCAGGAATTAGGAATGACCTAAACTTAGGAATCTTCAAATAGTGTTCATCAAAATGTTTGTCCCCAAAATATTTTATTCTACTCAAATTTGATAACATTATAGAAGTCAGCTACTGATGAATGAGCATGAAATGCGAAGAGAAAGGCCTTGATCTAGTGGGTTGTTATTAATTAGTTTGATTTGGTTAAACACTGTCACCATCAACTAAATTAATGATAATAACAAATTGAGAGGAAGAAATGAGCAGATGGGAAGTCACCATATGCTCATGCCACACTCTTAATTGATACTAATTAAGTAATTATGGAATGGAAGAAAATGTTAATTCAAATGTCTATAGCATTTGAAATGCCTGTTTATAAAACTGTGTCATTTATAACGGATACTGTTCCACTTGGCCCCTGAATTAGCTAGAAATATTGAGAGCAAAGGAAAGAAATCACTCGTGTTTTCTAAAACATCCTCAAGTACTGACCACATTTATTAAGCATTTTTTAAAATATGCAGACTTAATGGAAAAATACAGAATTAATAAACAAAAAATTTACGTTTTACATAAACATAAAATTTTCTTATTCTTGGTCCCAAGACAGTAGGTTATGCTCCTTGCCATGGGGCATTAGCTACTGAGACGGCTGTGGACAGTGATTGATGTGATACTAGTAGCACCTCTTAGACATGGCTTGACTACTTCTGGTCCTCAGACTTCAGTTGCTTGTTCATACAGGGAAGCCAGGCGATTAGGTCTGGGTTCAAAACATCATTCACACTCTATGAACAACAATGTTCTGACTCCCAAAGTTTTCTTTTTTCATGTTTCTCTTTTACCTAGTCTAACTCTTTTCTATCTTTTCATTATAAACAGATGCCTTTCTCTGTCCAATTTTCCTAACAATTTTACTTCACATTAGAGTACCGTTTCCTTTTGATTTATTTACCCTAGAGGTCAATGATTAGAAAGATAAAGCCAGTTTCTTATTGTCTCAACTAGTTTGCTTCTTTTAGTGAAAAAAAAAAAGAAAAGAAAAAAGAAGCCAGCTAGCAACACTATGAATTGCAATGATCTTTAAAATGTTATTTTTACTGTCACTTTATTTTATTATCATAGTACCTGCCTTGCATAAACAAAGTTGACATTGATCTTCCTTAACCATTTTTATGGTGAGGTAATGAATTAGATAGACTTAGAGAAATTCCTACTCAGATACAGTATTGATTCCTCAGACTACCTGAAGCAAGTGAATTTCCAGTGCTGGATAAAATTCAATTAAATACCTAGTATCAAAGAATACCAATGTTTATTTTCATTAAAGCAGGCAAATAAACTACATGTCCAATACCACAAGATGTGCCTTTGAGGCATAAAAAATGATTAGCCTCCCTCACTTGAATTTCATCACGGAATTTGAAATGCTATGACAGGTAATACATTATCCGATAAACAAATTCAAGAAAATGTTTCCTGAATGTTTTCTAGGGCTGCTATAACAAAGTACTAGAGACTGGATGGCATAAAACAACAGAAATTTATTTTTTCCTCACAGTTCTGGAGGATATAAATTCTAGATCAAGATGTTAGCTGGTTGGTTTCTTCTGAGGCTCCTCTCCTTGGCTTGTAAGTGGCAACTTCTCCCTGCGTTTTCCCTTGGTCTTTGCTCTGTGGTTTTCTATGTCCAAATTTCTTCTTCTTATAGGGAAACCAGTCATATTGGATTGGGGTCCACCCTAATGACTTCCTTCTAACTTAACTCCCTCTTTAGAGACCCTATCCCCAAATACAGCCACATTCTGAGGTACTGGAGGTTAGGACTTCAGCATGTCAATTTGGGAGAATACAGTTCAACCAGTAACATATCCTTAGAGGTTAGAACAACTGATAAATTATCTTTAATTTAAACTATTCTTATCGACAATGATCTTTAAGCACATGCACATTTTTTTAAAAAAAATAGTGATCTCATTCATTTGAACTGTCACTGGATAGATAACTTAGGAGAGAGGCGACTCATGGATGATGACAAATTACTTCACAGGATATACAGCCATCTGGGGAAGTGAGCTCGGTCATGTTAGACTATTAATGCTCTGTGTTATACTGTAACTGATCACACTCAGAGTTTCGCCATCCGCCTAACTGACCTACACACTGTGTGAACCAATGAGGGGTAGTAAATGGCTTGCTTTCCAAGATACATCTGACTCAGCCACAAGGAGGCCCCCCTGTCACATTTAGAGATCCCACCTTGAGTTTTGCAATTAAGCAATAGGACAGCAAAACAATTCATATAACTCTTTAAAAAAATTTTAATTTCATTTATTTCTTCTATTATGCTCTTCCTTATCTTTTTCATTGAAGTATAGTTGATTTACAATATTATGTTTCCAAAGATGTATTGTATAGTGTAGGGAATTATAGCCATTATTTGGTATAACATTCAATGGAGTATAACCTGTAAAAACAAACTTTGAGAGACAAAAACAAAAAGCCCAATACTTGCTTAATTCTTTTTTTTTTAACATCTTTATTGGAGTATAATTGCTTTACAATGGTGTCTTAGTTTTAGTTTCTGCTGTATAACAAAGTGAATCAGCTATACATATACATATATCCCCATATCTCCTCCCTCTTGTTTCTCCCTCCCACCCTCCCTACTTGCTTGATTCTTAAACATTGTTTTCTTTAACTCCCTTTATCACAGACTTTTCCCAAATCTGCATAAGATTCAGTAGAAAGTATTCTTCTTTCTAAGCAACATGTTGAACACTAATGACATGCCAGGTCCCAAACCAAGTATTTTATATGTTTTTCCCAAACCAAGTATTTTATATGTTTTATCTTATTTAAAAACTTAACAAATAAATGTAGTATTTTATTTTATTATTTTCCATTTCACACACAAAAATAATCTAAAACTTAGAATGTGCAAATAATTTGCCAAAGATTAACAAAAAGTAGTAAGTATAGAGCTTGATTTCAAATCCAGGTAATCTGACTCCATAGTGATTTTCTTAAACTCTGCATTCTATTACTTCTACTGGGAATTAAAATCTCATCAAAAATTGGAGAAGAAAGCATTCAGTCTCAAGATTACGTTAGCTGCAGGTTTTTATATACGTCCTTTATCAGACTGAGGAGAGACTGTTTTATTCTGACTCCACTGAGAGTTGTTTTCATAAAGTATATTGAACTTTGTCAAATGCTTTTTTTTTTCCTCTGTCTACTAAAATAATCATATTTTTTTCCTTTTTCTTTTCTTGGCTTTTGGTGCAGTGGATTCTACTGATTAATTTTCAAATCCTGAACCCACCTTGCATTCCTAGGATAAATGCCACTATCAAAATGCATTATCAATTTTATGATTATTATTTTGTTATTGGATTCAAATTGCTTACCTATTGCTATGGATTGTTGCATCTATGTTTATAAGGAATGGTGATCTATATCATTCCTTTTTCTTCGCTCATGTAATGTTTTGTCTGGTTTTTTATCTGGGTAATGCGGGCCTCATAAAACGTGTATGAAAGTGTTCCTTCTTTTTCTCTATGTTTGCAGAGTTTCTCTCCTCTTAAGTATCTGATAGAATTTACCATCGAAGGCACTTAACCCTGAAATTACTTGACTATCTTCTCTCTCAACCCTTGCATTTAGCCTATTTATTCATTACTCTTGGTAACAGTTTTCAAGTTGAATCAACTCAGGATACTAATAGTAAAGCTGATCTCAACTGAAGTTTGGTTTCTTTCTTTAAAACTACCATAAGTTCATATCTAATCAAAATATCAATAGATAGTATTTAGTGAAATTCCTACATGTTAAACCTATTACAATGCTTCGCATGAATTGTCTCATTTAATTATTACATTTACCAAGTTAAAATCTTGAACAAAGCCATTGCATACTAAGAAACAGACTTGCTTTTTTTTTTTTTAACATGGCATTTGTTCATGACCCTTATGTGGTTCATACTGTTTAAAACATATATAAATTTCAGTTTTCATGTTAAATCATTTTAGAAAATTTTAACTACATCAGAGAATACTATTGGCAAGAATAGAAATCTTCCTCTAGAAATGTATATGCTATTTAAACTAAAAAGTGGCATTTTCCAACATCTTTTATTTTGATAAAAAATTCTTTTCAGTTTGAATATCCTTACATCAATTAACTCTGATACAACAGTTTAAATTCAAATCCATAACGTATATATTGCTAGAATTAACCTCCCCTGATAGTTAAAAGTGAGATATCAGAATTGCATGAAAATTTGAACAGAGGATATAAAAATATTTAGTTTTTCCTTGATAATTTATATTTTTAAACTTGAGCCCACTCTACTTCTTATGTCATCAGGGAAATGCAAATAAAAACAACAAAGAGATAACTACACACTTATTAGAATGGCCAAAATCTGAACACCATGAATACCAAATGCTGGAGAAGACTTGGAGCAATAGGAACTCTCATTCACCACTTGTGGGAATGCAAAATGGTACAGCTACTTGGTGGTTTCTTAAAAAACTAAACATGCTTCTGCCATATAACCCATCACTTGTACTCCTTGGTATTTACCCAAATAAATGGAAAGCTATGTCCACATAAAAATATGTACATGGATGTTTATAACAGCTTTATTCATAATTACCAAAACTTGGGAGTAACCAAGTTGTCCTTCAGTAGGTAATGACTAAACTGTCTTACATCCAGGCAACAGAATATTATTCAGCACTAAGAAGAAATGAGCTATCAAAGTATGAAAAGGCATGGGGGAACCTTAAATGCATATTTTACTAAGTAAAGGATGCTAATCTGAAAAGGTTACATACCGTATGATTCCAACTATATGACATTTTGGAAAAGGCTGAACTATGGAGATAGTCAAAATCAGCAGCTGCCAGCAGTTGGAGGGGGACAGATGAATGGGCAGAACACAGATTTTAGTGGGGGGCAGTGAAACTACTCTGTATGATACCATAATGATGGATACATGTCATTATACATGTATCCAAACCCACAGTATGTACAACACCAGGAATGAAACTTAATGTAAACTATGGGCTTTGATGTGTCTATATAGATTCATAATCTGTAACAATTGTACCACTGTGGTGGGGGATGTTAATAATGGGGGAGGCTATGCACGTGTGGGGATAGGGCATTTATGGGAAATTTCTGTACCTTTCCCTCAATTTTTCTGTGAATCTAAAACCTCTCTTAAATAATTGTCTATTAAAAACAAACAAACAGGTGTGCCCTTTAATTTAAAAACCATTTTCAAAACTATAGCTTTCTTGGGACTTCCCTGGCAGTCCAGTGGTTAAGACTTCACCTTCCAACGCAGGGGCTGTGGGTTTGATCCCTGATTAGGGAGCTAAGATCCCACATGCCTCAAGGCCAAACAACCGAAACATAAAACAGGAGCAATATATTAATAAATTCAATAAAGACTTTAAAAATGGTCCACACCAAAAATAAATCTTAAAAAAAACTATAGCTTTCTTAATCTAAGAAATCTAAGAATTAACCCACAAACTTAAAATGAATTACATTTTAAGAGTTAAATTTTACATTACAGTATATCAGACTGTCCATATCAGACTGTCCTTCCTTTGTGTCATGAATTGCTGGTCTTTTTATTAACATTTCAGTCTTGCCCTTTTGCTCAAGTTCTACCATCCTACACCCAGCAATTAATGATCATTCCTGGACTATTCTGTTTTCTATTTATGTAAAACTCCCTGCCCCCATGTCCACATTTTTCATTCTAGGGCCCAAAAGAGGTACTGGCAGGTAAGAGTGGATAGTCCCGAGTACAGATACTAAGCTGGACTTTGTATTGTTTTAGGCAGGGAAGGAAAAAAAGAGGAATGATGAAATTCAACATATTGAGAACTGAGCTCATGAAAACTCATCTCCAAGTGAAGTGGATTTGAATGGCTATTAGACCTCACGGTAAAGGATGTTTCTGTAATGTGAAGTAGCCCATAGGCAATTGACACACAGGAAAATGATGTCAGTATAATATGAAATATCCTTCTTTCCCATTCTGCTTGGCCATAGGCTCTGTATTAGAAGCATTAATTGCATAGTTCTTTTAATTTTTTACTCATTTGCCTTTGTGTCCACGTTGAGTAACTTTAACCCTTTCTTGCACAACTTTCCATTACCTTTTTAGAAAGTTAAAAAAAAAATGTAGTATTTACTTATTGACAAGTTGAAAGATCTTTTTAACCAACGTAGAATTTTTATTAGAATTATTATTATCAATTTTAGTGTTCTGGGTACAAAATTGCTTAGGATTAGACCTTACCTTATTTTTATCATGAAACTACTGTTTTTGGTTGCAATTTTGCTAAACAAAGTACTTTTAAGAGATGCAAATATGTGATTAGAGTAGAATCTAGTGTTTACATTAGGACTTTGATAAGAAATTCAATACTTTATGTATTAAAAATGTTGTGGGGAAAGTCACATATGTTAAAAAATAAATAAATAAAGCAGATTCCTAGATCACAAAGAGGATATTTGTCTGAAAAAACTGAAAAAACCTTCAGTGTTTAATCCCAATTTACTTTTTGTTAGGAATTGTTGAACTCGAAAATAGCTTTTCAAAATACTCTCCTATAGCTTAGCATCACCTGTCTAAGGGAATTAGAATGTTTAGTAATGGAAATATGGGTTAAAAACCTGAGTCCAGGAGGAACTTTTGAATGAATCTCACAATGAAGCCAATAGATAGGAAATCCCAGTCAAGAAATACTTGTTATAAAAACTGCCCCTTAAAAATCAAATATTATGAATGAAAGGAGTTGAAACAGTGCTGCAAATGGTCTAAAACTTTTAAGTTTAACTTTATGAAAGGCTCCAGTATATTAATCCCTCCCAATTACCATATGATTATTATCTTTACTAAGCCCTTTTCATTTGTGCACATGGAATTTCATACTGTTCTGTTGCCTTCTCTTAAATGTCCTTTGGAATACTCTCAGCCTAGTTTTGAGTTTATTAAATGTATTTAACAAATTAGTTGTCTTTATGGAACAAGTGCTTTTACTAACTAATGGCATGTATTTCTCAGTCATGCTTGGTTCTTCTTTTTATAAATTAAATGCATATTGAAATATATTGAATTTTATAGTGAAAGAAGATAATTGTAAGGCAAGTATCCTATGTTTTGAATTTTATAGAGGAAAATTTATATTTTATTGGAAACATCCTATTTCAAGAGAGTACAGATGATGCATAGGATACACTTATTAAGTTTATAGAAACAATAAGTTGTTGCCATCTTTCCAGTACTCACTTGTCTCTCTTACTCTTACCCTAAGTTTTCTACCATGGTTTCCTCGCAACCTTCTACTGAAGCACCAAAACAATTTATAACTTCATATCCATGGTTTCCTCCAAGAGGGATGTCTCAATTTTACTCAACAAATATTTACTGTATCTTCTTCATTCTTGTGTCTGAAAATTAGAGCAGTGAAAAAGAGAGGCATGCCCCCTTGGAACTCACATGATGGCAGATGCTTAAAACTGACGCAACTGCTTTAGCACACCATTTCTAGAGCCATCAGTTCCAAAATAAAACAGATTCCTATGCAAAACACTTTTACAATTGAGTTAACATGTAGGACTTGAAGATTATATATTACTAAAGCAGAACAGCTTTAATGAGGGGCATTACTATATTACCAGCAAGGAGGTGTATCTAAGACATAGTTAGAAGTACAGTTTCTCTGTTAAAAGTACAAACTTTTTGTGCCAAATGAAAATAAGTACAGACATCTGTTACCCTGCTTAATGATGTGCCTTAATAAACATGGAAACTAGTCTCCACTGGGGTCAAGCATAGATTTGGGGGGGGTGGGGGTAAGGTGGTGGTAGAAGGAACAGTTTGAGAGCTAATTCTCTCCGAAAAATGGCTAATGTGGATATTTTTGCCTTGTGCTACAATTAGGTTCACTCTAGTAAAAATCAATGCAAATTATTTGAGTTATTTACAGGGGAAGCCATAAAAATCTTCAATGAGAGGTTCAACCGCAAACTTCTGAAGATGGCCAGAAAATGGTACTTTTAAATCTTTAGTCACTGCATGACTTTTTACTCTGGTACTATTTAGGACACAATTTTCTAGCTGAATTCCTCAGAATTCTTTGCATTTTACTTAATATTAGGTACTGGATGCTTAGCTTTCTTGATCTAGCTATGTCTGGCCTGACTTCTTTTGCTTTTTCTGCCATGGGCCCACGCTTGACTTTAAGAACACAGAAGGAAACACTGCAGCAACTTTCAAAAGCCAAATCAGGGTATATGAAATAGGTTTTTTCATGGGCTCATAGTAGCACATATGAGCTGGGATCCTTGAAGTAAAAGCTATCTGAGAATGTAACCATAGTTGTTGCAATGCAAGTGTTATAAGTGCATGGCACTCTAAGCAACACTTGGCAACACTAGGACTTAATTTAACTCATAAAAGAGAGAATCATATCAACCTCCCCTGCCCCAAGAAACACACATACACTAAGGCACACAGTTTTCCCAACATAAAGGAAAACATCACCGTAAATGCTGGTTTATAGAGATGCTGAAAAAAGAGCATATTATAAAAGAGAAACTGTAAGAGGAATATCATTTTATTTTGATCTGAAAAAAAAAAAACCCATAAAATATCTTGTAGTCATCTGATGGCATTTAAGAGAAAAAGAAACACCAGCATTGTGAGGTCACTTTTGATCTTCCTTTAATGAGCTTCTAATCACTATGTTCATAGTGATTTTGTTTATATTCTCCCTTTTTCTGTTTCAAACATCTTTCTACTACGTACCCTCTCCCTGTAGAAAATCTTAAAAGTAAAACCATGAAACAATGACTCGTGTTTTCAAGAAAAATGAAAGATGTAACTTTCTTTAGAGAAAAAAGACTATCTTCTTGTTTCAGAAGAAATGAAATTCTTTTCTTTTCTTTCTTTCTTTTTTTTTTTTTTTTTTTTGTGGTACGCAGGCCTCTCACTGTTGTGGCCTCTCCCGTTGCGGAGCACAGGCTCCGGACGCGCAGGCTCAGCGGCCATGGCTCACGGGCCCAGCCGCTCTGCGGCATGTGGGATCTTCCCGGACCAGGGCACGAACCTGTATCCCCTACATCGTCAGGCGGACTCTTAACCAATGCGCCACCAGGGAAGCCCGAAATTATTTTCATATGATACAGATTGAATTGACATAAGATATGAATATCAGTAACCATTGTATGGGACTTTTCTTTGTTATGCTTTTGTTATTTCACCTTAGCAGATAGGAATGGGGAGCAACTGTTAGCATATTTACGGAGTGCAGGCAAAAGCAGGCAATAATCTGGCAGCAGGACTAGTTAATCCATAGTATTACTCAACTTTGTTTCATTAAAGCAAGATTAAGGAGTTAAGACTTTCAGAAGCACAGCAACAAGTATCAGTATTTTTTTGTTACAAGTAGCGAAATGCCTAGGTGAAATTTACTTAGAGAAAAAAGTGTTTGCTAGTTTAAACCCGAGAGGTACAAAGTGTATTAACCTTAATTATGGATTGATACAGGTCTCAAATTATTTAAACATAAAATGAGTATGCCACCTCTAATCTTTCTAAACCACATCCTTAAAGTGGGCTCTCTTCTCAGGACTGCATTATTTACAGAATAATTGTCACAATTCCATCTGGCACACCTTCTCTTGTCTACATCATCTGGTAAGGGAATGTCTTCTTTCCCCAATAACTCAAGGAAAAGCTCTGTAATTGAATTACACTGACTTGATTGGCTGACTTGGGCCATGTCCTTCATCTATCTAACTATCATGATCATCAGGAAATGGCAATGAATAACTCAGCAGAGGTCATAAGTTCCACAATTAGAATTGAGGACAGAATAAGTTTTATTGGAACATCTAGTATACTTTCACCACAACAAATTAAAGTACTAATGCTAAAATAACGAGTGGACTTGTGGCTGCTAAACAACAAGTGTGTACTACCTATCACAATCTTGAATGAAATAGAATCCTGACAAATGCCCCTTCACCCCTACATTACCCGAAGACTCATGTGGAGAGAATAAGAGCAGGCATTGTAAGAAATGGCTAAACACAGATTTCTGTGATTCGTATCTTGTTTACCTGGATGCTGTTTTGAGAGTGAACCCTTCGGCTATCTCCTTGAATAAACAAGTGACGCTTAGAACCCAAAAGCAGCCAAGCTACAAACCAGAAGGTGTCACTACCATCATATGTTATCAGCTGGCACTACATTTATATGTTATCAGCCACATCCACCTTGAGAAAGGACAACTACACAGAGTAGTATGTCTTACAGGCAGTGATGTATGTGTAGTTGAATGGGCTTTTAGTGTCATCATTATTAGCTGTACCCTATGAAATAGAAAGTAGTGCTGATTTTGAATAGACTGCTGCTGGATGCTTAATTTTATCATTGACTATAGGGAGTATCAGGGTAATTTAGAGTAAGATGTTTACACACATACACACACACACACACACACACACACACACACACACACACACACATATACACTTTTTAATTTCAGCCAAAAATTTAGATCATCTAAACCAGGCACATTTTAGAATATTTATTCTACTGGCAGATAGGCACCGATGCACGTACAAGGGATGCCCCCAAAACATAATATTGTTTCTGTCTTTAAGGAACTCTCATTCTAACAATAATGGTAAGATTATTGGTAGTCACTGAGTGCTTCATAAGTTCCTGGTAACTTAACTGACAATAACTCATTTAATCTTCATACCAGGTCTGTATTCTACAGGCTACTATTATCTCCATTTTAAGGAACAGGGAAGCAGTGGCATAATGCAATTGAGCTAATAAGTGGTAGATTTAAATTTAGGGACCTTGGGACTTCCTTGGTGGTGCAGTGGTTAAGAACCTGCCTGCCAATGCAGGGACATGGGTTCGAGCCCTGGTCCAGGAAGATCCCACATGCCACAGAGCAACTAAACCCATGTGCCACAACTACTGAGCCTGAGCTCTAGAGCCCACGCGCCACAACTACTGAAGCCCACGCGCCACAACTACTGAAGCCCACGTGCCACAACTACTGAAGCCCACGCACTTAGAGCCCGTGCTCCGCAACAAGAGAAGCCACCGCAATGAGAAGCCCACGCACCGCATGAAGAGTAGCCCCCGCTCGTCTGTACGCGGCAACAAAGACCCAACACAGACAAAAATAAAATAAAATAAACAGATTTTTAAATAAAGAAATAAATTTAGGGACCCTGATTCGAAAAATAGATTTCTTAACTATTCTGTGATACTATACAGTCTACTAGGAACAAAATAGAAATCGAGCATCACTCTAGGGGTAAGAAAAACTTGTAAACACATATGTTTCAGCAGAAATAATGTGTCATAGTAAATGTATGATTATAGTAGGAAAATTCTGTAATGAGTCCACATAATATTAGAAATTGAGGCATCATTTTCTCTTTGTGATGATTCTAGCATGTTTTGTTGATAGCGTTAGTATTTGTGTCCTCAGCTGCACTTTTATCATGCTTTACTGTGGCACTTCACACAACATAAAATACTGATGTGTTTACAAGCTTCATCTTCTCCATTAGTCAATAATTCATCCCAGAGCAAGGACCTAGCCTCTTTCATGATTGAATGTTTACCATTCAACACTATGAGCACAAAATAAGTATTTATGTATAAGTAAATTCACATTAAGAACACTTCTTTGACTGGAAGCAAAATATTTAAACCCCCAAAGAAGACATTTGCAACCTTAGATACATATTTATTTTACTTCAAATAACTCCAAATAATGTTAGTTAACTTATAAAACAAAAAACTATCCACAAAGCCTTTACTAACTTTAAATATCTACATTTTCTCTGCTTTCAAATATGAGTTGGATGCCCTGAAACCAATGAGTTCCCTGTTTCTATTACAGCATAGCATGCCATTCATAATATACAGAGCTCTACTCATGTATACCTCAAAATACTACCAGAAAGTCACTGACAATACATAAAACATCTTCCCCCATCTTTGATATACCCATTTATTTTCTTTTGTCTATGACTGCTAAATCTTATTTAGAAATAAGACCTGTGTCCTTCAGAGTTTCTACAAATATATCACAACACATTCTTCACATTATTATGTGAATTTCCAGGGTCAGATTAAGTGGCCATCTGTATGTCTGTGTCCAAGATATTTATTAAGCAAATAATTATAGAGAATGCAATATTATTGAGAGTCACATTTCTGAAAGATACAAATAAAAACAAGTTATGATTTAATATTAGAGGTGCTATAATGAAAGTTAAAAGGTGCTATGGCAACTTTACCTCACCCTCAAGAAAGGAGGAGAAAAGGTATGAGCTTGGGTATTTCACAAGCGGACCAGTTTCACTGTAATAGGATGATGGTAAAATGGGTTGAGAAAGTGTCAGAGAGTAGAAAGGCAGGCTAGAATCTCCCACCAGAGCAACAAGTTTGTATTTTAATCTATTTACAAGGGGAAGAGTGAACATCTTTAGGCAGCAAGTTGATGTAATATTGCATTTTAAAGAACATCACTTTGCCTGCTGCATGGAGAATGAACTGCAGTAGGAAGCATAGATTTAGCTTCGAAAGATGTATAATCAACTAGTTTTTCCTATCTCCATGGGTATCTCTAGCCACTCAGATTTGCATCTAGAAATCCACTCAAAATAATGTTAATCATGCAATAACATAAAGTCAGTATGAAGAATGACATTGAGGGTACGGGAACTATTCAGATATGCATAGCTATGAAGTTATTTAGAAGGTTTAAGTACAGGAATTGGTAACTGACTCAACGTGAAGCTCAAGGAAACTCATATTGCATTAGTGCACTAGGTAAATGCAGGCGTATCATTCACTAAAACAGAAACTTCAAGATGAAGTTTGTCTAGGAACAAGCAGGTTTATTGTGGAACATGTTGTTTCACTTCCATGTAAGACATTCATAAGTAGAGAACTGAAGATACTCATCTGGGATTCAGGAGTAAGTTTGGGGCCAGGATTAAAGATTGTTGAGGCATAAAATGCAAAAAGATGAAAAGAAACAAACTTAGTATAAGCAAGCAAGGGTGCCAAAACTTATGGGCCCAAAGATAGAACAAATGGGAACTAATATTTATGAAAGGAAAAACAAAACACAATAAACAAAAGAGAACCTCATAAAGGACACCAAATGCTATTGGCCACTTGACCTGAAAGAACAATTCTAGATAACATATAAATGCTATTCTTCCCATATTGATATGATCCAGATATACCAGTTTTCCACATATATGGGCACTGAGTAGCTTTTGATAGAGATATGAAAAATGTATCACTTGCATTACCACTCTTCCAACATCTTAAGTGGCTAATCTCATTATTTCAGGGTTCAGTGTGATATCTGATTTTGTTCAATTGGATAACACCAGCCAACACTTTTGGAACACACATTTCATATGAGAGCCTGATTTATATATGAATTAATCTAATGAATAAATCTTAAATTATAACAGCAAGCACCAAATATCGATAATGTTTGGTCATATGTTTTTTTAATTCATAAAGTTACATTAAGAAAATGAATTATTAAATGGTAAATGGAAAACTAATTTTTAAATGAGGACTATAATATGCTCATAAAAAATAAACTAAGTAAAATATTACACAAAACCTATATTCTAACAAAATTTTTTCTCTTTCTTAGCTGCAGCATACAAGAACTCTAAGATGTAATCTTTGCCTCTCTATATATACTTTCTCCAATAATTCCTCTCCACACATCATACAGTCAAGCAGTATTTTCCCATGGGCATTTTTAAAAAAGGTTGTCTGTTGTCTATCTCTACAACTTTGTACACAATGGGAATATGTGCCATTCATAAAGCTTCAAAGTTAAATCTATTGTCCAATCAGGATCACAAACCATATCTGAATGATTGCATTGCCATGGGATTACATGTAATGAGCTCCAAACTACTGTAACTTTTACTATTACTGTTGTCATTCTTATTGTTAATTAAAAAAAATCTACATAATAAAATTTTAATAATTGCTATTCTAAGTGTTCTGGTTATATCAGTGAACAAAATAGAAACAACAGAATAAAATTTTAAACACCTACTGCCCTCATAAAGCTTACATTCTTACAGAGGAGATAGAATGATAAGCAAATTGAATAGCATTCTACATGATAATAAATATGGAAAAAAGAAAATCTATAGCGAAGTAAGGAAGAATGAAGTGTGTTGAAGGGTGGGTGTGGGGCTGGTTACACTCTTAAATGGACTCATCAGGATGGGCCTCATTAAGAAGACGTCATTTGAACAAAGACTTGGAAAAGTGAGGTTAGCCATGTGGATATATGAACAAAAGATAAATAACTGCATTTACTCAAAATCTAGGACACCATTAATCAAAAAATTGTTTTAAATTCAGCAAAGAATATCTTGACTAGTGTATTTTTTTGTAAATAAAAGACACATCTTTTGTCTTATAGATAGTAAATATTCTGCAATTATATTTTCATTTAACTTCTGGAGGCTGATATTGTATTCATCTTTCAGAACCCCAAGCATAGAGGAGTTGTGAATTTGCTCTATGTATGCATCTGTAACTGAACAGGACCCTATGGGGCCTTCCCAGGACAGAGCAGCCCTACCCCATGTCCTCTGCCTGTCTCTTGTTTGTAGAAAAACTTTAGCCTCCTAGGCCTTCCCTGAGTTCCAAAGAATAAATTTAATCAGAGAAGTGAGAAAATGAAGAAACAAAGGAAAACAGTCAAGCAAGGTAAAATAATTATAATTTAGCCATTAAACAAAGGACCTTTTAGTTCCTTCTCAAGGGCTATAGATAATATTCTCAGCCAAACCCTTTGAGCTGTTTTGTAGTTACTGAAACCCCCACAAAATGGAAGAAGTTAACTGGATGCTGCCCTCAAGCACGTAGACTTCAGACTGATTGGAATCAGAAGGTTGATGATGTTGACTCCCAATTACCCTGATTACCTCATCACCAACCAATCAGAAGAATGTCCACAGGCTGATCCCACACCCCACAACCCTCTCCCTCACCCTGTCTTTAAAAACCTTTCCCTGAAAGCCATGGGGAGTTCTAGTCTTTTGAACATTAGCTACCTGGACTCCTTGCCTGGCACCTGCAATAAACACTGCACTTTCCTTTGCAACTCGGTGTCAGTAGATTGGCTTTTACCGCACTTGCAAAAGGGGACTCAAGTTCAGTTCAGTAACACATCCATGAATGTTTAAAATAATGCTCAGTTTTCTCAGTTACTTTTCCCATATGTGCTATTCAATTGATTCTTTTATAAATTATTTTCTCTCCCAAGGTTAAAAGTAATATTTTATCTAACTTAGCCTCACAGGCAAATAATTCTAGATTCTGAGAATGCAGGCATCACAGTGAGGCACAGTACAATTTGGTTCAGTGTACATTTCATTACGATGGAGTTTCTGGAGTTCTAAATAAAATAAATGGCTGTGAGGGTATGTTATGGATGTTTCTGATTTTTACAATATTCTCCTGAAATCCCTGAATATGATAAAGTCAAAGCCTGCTATTTATTCAATACACTGATTCAAAAGGAAAGTATTATTTTCACACTTTATCATAATTAGCACTAAGAATTATTAATCGATCAACCTTTATTTGGGAAAGTTTTGTTCTTTTTAAAATTTATACAGTCATAAGAAAATCTTATGAAAACAATAGCTGCAATAATTTCACTTATCTACTGCCTTACAGAAACATGATTAGTAAAATATTATTTAGCATTTCTTAACTCTTCCAGTTGAGTTAATATTAATGTTTCTTATCTCTTTAAATTGGTTTATATCACCACATTTATGGACTCTTAGAAGCAATATTCTTTGAGTAAATACATATCATTCAATATTTTAGAAATGTAACCAAAATATGTACTTCTTCAGAGGTCACACATATATATACTTTTTCAGAAGCACTGTTGTCCCCAGTGTCTTAATTATGAACTACTGACATTTAATGGGTAAAATACCTGGGGTGAGCTTTATAATACTAGAATATATAAAAGGGATATTTACAACAATATTTCCTGGCATAGTTTTAGTATATTACACTTTTTAAATGGACTAAGCTTTAGAGGACTGATTTGACTTACACTATATGAGTGACTATGCCTAACTTAAAAGAATCCTTCTTAATGAATTGTTAAGATGACCCAAAAGTATGTAAATTGACAATAGAGAATGACAGAAGAGGTAACTTTCAAATGTATGTATATTTTTTCAAAAAAAAATTCTTAAAATAATTTTAAGGTTTCAGTTAATCCCATACATAAAAATTGGTTTTACCCAGTTAACTGAATTTACTATTTAAATAAACCCAAACATATTTGAGGCTTAAACACAATTGATATTTAAGTACTTTCAATGTGAAGCATAAGATCTGAAAGTGGCTTTCAGTTTTCAACCCATCATCTGACTTAGATTTATTTATGCATTTACTGCTGAAGATTTTAATATAAAAGGGTATATATTGGTACTGGACAGATACAGTTAATCAGCTGAAAAGGAACATAGGGAAGAACTCAACTTGATTTGTCCAATAGCCGATTCTGTACAATCTCATTGTATTTATTGCCATTCTTTCACCTCATGGTCCATTTATCTTAATATCACATTGTTGAGAGAGGAGCTAAAATGCATGTTCCAGAAAGACAGTGTGGTCATCCTTTATGTAACCCAAAGAGAGAGTGTATTAAGTTGAATCTAAAATTGCCCCCCAGTGATTCTCATCTCCTGGTATTCACACTCCTTTGTAATGACCTCCCCTTGAATAAACTGTGGGTCTAGTGACTTAGTTCAAATGAATACAATACAAAAAATGTTATATCACCCACTTTTAATTATTATTTTTATTTGGTTAACTTTTCTCAATTTTTTGTTGTGGCAAAATACATATGATTAAAATGTATAATTTTTACCATTTTTAAGTGTACACACCAGGGGCATTAAATACATTCATAATGTTGTACAATCACCACCACCATCCATCTCCATAACTCTTTCATCTTGTAAAACTGAAACTCTATATCCATTAAACAATAACACCCCATGTCCCTTTCCCCCCAGCTTTTGGCAGCCACCATTCTACTTTCTAAGTGGAATCATACAGTTTGCCTTTTTTGCTATGGGTCTATTTCACTTAGCATAGTATCCTAAGCTTCATCAATGTTGTAGCATATGTCAGAATTTCCTTCCTTTTTAAGACTGAATGACATTCCACTGTATGTATATATAACATTTTGCTTATCTATTCTTCAGTAGATGGACACTTGGGGTGCTTCCACATCTTAGCTATTGCGAATAATGTTGTTATGAACATGGGTGTACAATTCTCTTGTATCTCTTCAAGACTCTGCTTTCAATTTTTTAGGTATATCCCCAACAATGGAATTGCTGGTTATATGATAATTCTATTTTAATTTTGTGAGAAACTGCCATACTGTTTTCCACAGTGGCTAAGAATAGCATATGGAAGTCTACAACTATTACTGTAGAACTTTTTATTTCTTCCTTTAACACTGTAAGGTTTTGCTTCATATATTTTGATGATCTGTCATCAGGTGCATAAATGTTTATAATTGTTATATATTCTTGCTGTACTGAACCTTTTATTAATATATAATGTCCTTTTCCATTCCTTGAAAACCTTTTAAATCTAAAGTTTAGTTTGTTTGATATTAGTATACCCACCCCACTCTACTTATGTTAGTATTTGCATGGAATGTCTTTTTTCATCCTTTCACTTTCAATCTATTTGTGTCTTTGGATCTAAACTAAATCTCTTATAGACAGCATATAGTTAGATCATGTGATCTTATTTATTCTGCCAATCTCTGTCCTTTGATTGGAGAGTTTAATATAGTTATACTTAAAATAATTACTGATAAGGAAGAATTTAATTCTGTCATTTACTATTTGTTTTCCACATGCCTTATAGGTTTTGTCTCTCAGTTCCTGCATTATGTTTTCCTTTGCATTTGTTTTCTGTAGTGAAATATTTAAAATTTTTTTCTCATTTCCTGTTTTGTATATTCTATAGCTATTTTCTTTGTAGTTACCATGGGGGTTATATTTAGCATCCTAATGTTATAACATTCTAATTTGAATTTATACCAACTTAACTTCAATAACATATAAAATCCCTAATCCTTTAGAGTTTCATCACCATTCCATTCAGTTGATGATGTCACATAATTACATCTTTCTACATTGTGTGCTTTAAAACATAAACTCATAATTATTTTAAGTGCATTATAGAGAATTATATTACATGGAAATTATATAGAAAAATAAATGTAGTTACAAACCAGTTATAATAATACTAGTTTTTAGACTAATAATTGCTTTTTAAATATATTAGACTCTTAAATCATGTAGAAAGCAAAATGTATAATTATAACCTGCTTCATTAATATTAGCTTTCATATTTGCATGTGTATTTACCTTAATTGAATATTCATTTCTTTACACAACTTTAAGTTACTCTCTAGTGTCCTTAATTTCACCCTGCAGGACTTCCTTGAACATTTGCTAGTCTAGTGGTAATGTACTCCATCAGATTTTGTTTATCTGGAAATGTCTTAATTTCTCCTTCATTTTTGAAGGACAGTTTTGCCAGATATAAGATTCTCTTTTTTTTTAGTTTTTATTGGAGTATAGTTGATTTACAATGCTGTGTTAGTTTCAGGTGTACAACAAAGTGAATCAGTTATACATATGTCAACTCTTTTTTAGATTATTTTCCCATATAGGCCATTACAGAGTATTGAGTAGAGTTCCCTGTGCTATATAGTAGGTCTGGATTGACATATACACACTACTAGATATACAATTCTTGTTGGGCAGTTTTTTTCTTTTAGCACTTTGAATATATTTGTCTACTGCCTTCTGGCCACCAAAGTTTCTGATGAGGAATCTGCTGCTAGTCTTATTGAGAATCCCTTGTATGTAATGAGTTGCTTCTCTGTTTCTGCTTTCAAGATATTTTCTTTGTCTTTGTCTTTCAAAGGTTTGACATAAGCTATCTAGGTGTGAGTCTCTTTGAGTTCATTTTCCTTGGGAGTTTGTTGACCTTTTGGATGTATATATTCATGTCTTTCATCAAGTGTGGGACGTTTTCAGCCATTATTTCTTCAAATATTCTCTCTGCTCCTTTCTCTCTTCTTCTTCTGGGACTCCCAAAATGTATATGTTTGTCTGTTTAATGGTGTCTCACAGGTCCCTCAGATTTTATTTACTTTTCTTCAGTCTTTCTTCTTTTTGTTCCTCAGACTTGATAATTTACATTGTCCTATCTTCAAGCTCATTGATTCTTTCTTCTGCCTGCTCAAATTTGCCTTTAATCCCTCTAGTAAGTTTTTCATTTCAGTAATAGTACTTTTCATCCCAGAATTTCCTTTTGGTTTCTTTTTAGGTTTTCTATACCTTTATTTATATTTTCATTTTGATCACACATCATTTTCTTGATTTTCTCCACATCATCCTTTAGTTCTCTGATAACCTTTAAAACAGTTGTTTTAACGTCTTTGTCTAGTATGTCTGCCATCAGGTCCTTTTCAAGGACAGTTTCTATTCATTTATTGTTTTCCTTTGAATGAGCTATATTTTCCTGTTATTTTTTTATGTCTTGTGATTTTTGATCAAAAAATGGACATCTGAATTACTAATATGGTAACTCTGGAGCTCATATTCTCCCCTTTCCCCAGGGTTAGTTTGTTTTTTTTTTAATTATTATTTTCATTTATAGTTTGTTTATTCGTTGTTATAGGCTATCTCTGCAGCAGATCAGCCTGAAGTGTATACTTAAGGTCTTCTTAGGTCTTATCTGTGCCTTGCCCTGGGCATCCATGGTCACTTTCTGATTTTCCCCATACATGCATTTGTTTTTGAATATTCTAGTCTTTAATGTGTGGCTCCCAAAAGGGGAAAAGAGAAAAATGAAAGGGGGGGAGAGGTCACCAACCTTTAACTCTCCTGGATTTACTTCAGCTGGAGGAAAAGGGTCTTGCAACAATGGGGGAAAGTGCAAAATCATTGGACACACACCTCTTTGCCCGCACCTCTGTGATTAGAAGTAGCAATCATCAACCGAAGCACAGATCCCCAATATTTGGAGGACAGAATCCTTTTTATACCATGTTGGCTCCTACAAGCTGTGTGTAAGCTGCCCAAGTGCACAGCTGTCTGCCACAGGACTGGGAATGGGAGATGGGCAGCTGTTACTGTTCCAAGAGCTGAAATTGACCAAAATTAACCTTAATTACCATCCAATTCTTCCCCTGGAAGTTGCAACCCTTCAATAAATCCCAGAATTCTGAAATATTTACATCAGATAGAGTTTGCCAGTGAAAGCGATGTCTAGGTGGGGAGACAGATTCCTGGTGCTTAATATTCTGCCATCTTCCCAGAATCCCTTCCCTAGGACATTACTTCAGAGACTGGGTACAAAAATATTGTGACTTATATATTGGGTGCTCTATCTTATTTGTTTTGCTCTCTTACTCTGAGTGAAGCCAGCTACCATGTTGTGACCTGAGATATTCAGTATCCTCATAGAAAGGAAATGAGGAAAATCTCCAGTTAATAGCCAGAGAGGATGTGAGACCTTCAGTTCAAAAGCACACAAGAAACTAAGTCCTTCCAACAACGATGTAATTTTTTCCCAGTTAAAACTTCAGATGAGAACCATGGCCCTAGTTGACTGACAGTTTGAGTGCAGCTTCATGAGAGACACTGAAAGTCTTCCAGATCACCTTTGTCCAAATTCCTAACATACAGAAAATGTGAAATAATAAATATTTGTTGATTGAAGCTTCTGAATATGGGGATAATTTGTTATGCAGCAAGAAATAACTAATATAGAGAACACGATATATTCTGATTTGTCTTAAGTGTTTAAGTCTATTCCTTGATTTTTCAATGCCTACTGAATTTTTTACCCTGTATCATTTCTTAATGTGTATTGATATTTTCTACCAGCTACAAAAAGAAATGCTTCTTCTGACTGGTCCAAAGTTGTGTCAATTTGCCTCTTAATTCTCAAGAATCAGGCTTATATTCCACATTTATCTATCAAGATTTTGCTCATTTAAAACTGCCATTATTTGGGCTTCCCTGTTGGCACAGTGGTTAAGAATCCGCCTGCCAATGCAGAGGATATGGGTTCGAGCCCTGGTCCAGGAAGATCCCACATGCCATGGAGCAACTAAGCCAGCGTGCCACAACTACTGAGACTGCTCTTTAGATCCCGTGAGCCACAACTATTGAGCCTGCATGCCACAACTACTGAAGCCTGTGCGCCTAGGTCCCGTGCTCCACAATAAAGAGAAGCCACTGCAATGAGAAGCCCATGCACCACAATGAAGAGTAGCCCCCACTCGCCGCAACTAGAGAAAGCCTGCGTGCAGCATTGAAGACCCAATGCAGACAAAAATAAGTAAATAAATAAATAAATAAATTCATTAAGAAAACCCGCCATTATGAAACTTTCCCTTGCTTCCTAATATTCTGCCACTGTTTCCTTAGCACTTTGCACTTATCTGTTATTAACACTTATCACACTGTCCCACACTTTTGAATTTATGAGTTTTTCTCTCCATTAAGTTGTGAGATCATCAAGAGAAAAACCAGTTCTGATGTCTCTGTGCACCACTAGTGCCTGCCTGTGTAGCCATCTGCCATAGTGCAGAAACACAGTAAAAGTTGTTGAATGACTGGGTTTCCCATAGCATAGGGCATTCTAGCTAATATCACATATTCTTATGTACTGGTATTATTGTAAGCACTATATGCCTATTAACTCATTTTAGTCTCACAAGAATGTTATGAGTGGTACTATTGTAGTCCAATTTTACATATGAAGAAATTGAGCCACAAAGAGGTTGTTACTCCTGAAAGATTATATACCCAACTGCCTTGCCAATAACATGATACATAAACTTCAAATATATTCCCTCCATTCCACATGACTTTTATGACTTAACTATTAACTAAACTTTCCTTCTTTGAATCTCCCATTCTTATACTTTATAATTTAATAGTGGAAAAAATAAAACCAGAACTGGCTATAGAATTAAACATAAAGAAATATATCACCATTTTATACAAGTACAAGATAATATTTGTTTAGTTACCACTGTGTACTTGATGCCCTTTTCAAAAATGTACAGCACCTTGATGACTTTATTGACTGCAAAACTTGAAACTTGAATTAGTCTTAGACCTCAAGTTCTTTCCCAAATTCACTAATATACTTAAACACCATCCCAATTTTCCTGAGACTTTTGGGTTTTCAGTGCCTAAAACTAGGACAGGCCCAGGAAAATTGGGACAGCTGGTCATCCTACATTTATCTGACAAACATATCACCTCTCCATAATATGAAATCACTGTTCCCAGCACAATGAGTGCACAATTTTCCCCTAGGCTTAACAACTGAAATTTGAAATGTATTTGACACTTTTCTGTTTATTCACATTACAAGGTCTTCAAGTAGTTTATTCTTAGAAACATATATATTTGGCATTGTACCTCATGTTAAAAATAACTTGTTTAAAGATTAATTCAGTCTCAGTACTAATGCTCACTGATACTCCAGGTATTTCTTCAATATGAAGGTATCCCTTGCATATTGAGTCATTCTTGTTATTTCTCTATTTTTTCTTAGTGAGTCTAGCTAAATGTTGTCAAATTGGTTTATCTTTTCAAAGAGCCAGCTCCGAGTTTCACTGATCTTTTCCATTGTCTTTTGAGTATCTATTTAATTTATTTCCACTCTGATCTTTATTACTTCCTACTGACTTTGACCTGAACTTGTTCTTTTTCTCCTAGTTCCTTTAGGTGTAAGGTTAGATTGTTTATTTGAGATTTTTCTTCTTTCTTGAGGTAGACTTGCATTGCTATATATTTCCCTCTTAGTACCACTTTTGCTGTATTCCATAGATTTTGATATGTCATATTTTTATTTTCATTTGTCTTCATGTATTTTTTATTTCTTCTTTGATCTCTCCATTTATCCAACAGTTGTTCAGTAGCATGCTGTTCAGTCTCCACATACTTGCGATTTTTCTAACTTGCTTCTTGTAGCTGATTTCTAGTTTCTTATCATTCTGATCAGAAAACACATTTGATATGATTTCAATCTTTGTAAATTTATTGATTTGTTTTGTGTCCCAACATATGGTCTATCCTTGAGAAAGTTTCATGTGCACTTGAGAAGAATGGCTATTCTGCTGCATTTGAATGGAATGTTCTGCGTAAATCTATTAAGTCAATCTGGTTTAATGTTTTATTTAAGGCCACTGTTTCCTTATGGTAAAGATTAAGTAATCACTGTGTCATAAAAATAAATATTCAGTGATCAACTTCATCATATTAGCTCCTAGGTGAGGATGAATGTATCAAAAAGTAGAAGATGAACTGTGTCCTCAAGAAGTTCATAATGGTTTAGTAATTCAAGGGTAACACATAAAAACACTTAGAAAAATGGTAAACAGACTGCCTAATTTGGTTAACTTGTGGGAAAACAACCCTAAAGATTTAAGATTTTGAAAATTGAGTGGGTTAATGTTATCAGAGAAATCCCCACTCTGGAGAGAAAACTTGGGTTAGACCTGAGAAAAAGAACTTTTGAATTATCAGAGGTGAGATAGGAGAATTAAGTAAGAGAGACACAAAAAGAGTTTACTGATGTGTTTACAATGGGAGTGTAAAAAAGGAAGTAGAAGGAAGAAGAGTGTTGGTTTTTAAGAATATAAACTTGTAATTAGTAGTAAATAAGCCATAGAGGTCTAATGTACAATAGTAATAGACAATGATATATATTATGTAACTAAAAATATGTAATGTGATAAATATCTCTACCTCGGCAATCATATTACAATATATAAATGTATCAGAGTAACAGGCTGTATACCTTAAACTTACACAATGTTACACATTAAATTTATTCAATTAAAAAAAATAAAATGCATTGCTCCACAAGGCCCTATAGTACTTACCACAATTTGGAATGCTACATAGATATTCATTTATTTTTTATTTGTTGAATTCACTTGTATTTCTTTACTCTAAAAAGTTTTTGGATCAACTTGCAACAACAGTATTAACAAAATAATTTATTAAATTTATTGAAAACTTTTAAAAAAGAATTGTTAGATATTATAACCATCCCCAGACTTAAAATGCCCTAAATAAAAATTCAATAATAGTTCAAATTATACTAATATATCTCCTTCACAAAAGGAGAGGAATTATGTTTTTGGAGTCTAATTCTGGATATAGTTTTAGTACAGAAAGGAAGAGAAATCTAGGCTTTTTAATGTGATTGTATGGAGTATTTAATGAGATGTACTTTCTTGTTTCCCCCTTATTTTTTAAAAACATTTGTCCAAAGATATCCTCTGAATATGTATCTTTTTGTATTAAAATAATACAAAACTCTTCTTGACATGACATTGCTTAAAATGGTTCAAGCCATTCTCTGGCTCACCAAAGTTCAGGAGAGCAGTATTGTCATTACTATACCTGGAAGACAATCTGTCTGCCATTCAACCTAGAAGGAGATATTGTACAATACTTGAAAAAGCTTTCACAGAAGTGTTTCTCTTCCTCTAAAAGAATTATGTTTATTTAATTCCTTACCAAATATTTTATAGATTTTTTTAAAAGATTAATTTTTATCATCATAGAGACTTGAGTTAAATTACTAAAAATTATAGAGCAAAGCTGAAGAATAGAATCACAGATTAACTTAGCAGGTGTGCAAAGGCACCATCAGCCATTTTACAGGCCCTATCAGCCATATTTTTTGCAAAATAGCACTAATTATAGCTCTTGTAATTAGAAACAATGCTACGCATTCCCAGATTGCCAAGATTATATAAATGCCTATCTTGGCAGAAATTTTAAATCACTATAATTTCATTCTATATTTTGCTTACCATAATTATACTTTATTAAAACAACTAACTCACAAGAAAATGATACCAAAGCAGATGAGTTGTATTTTTTCATTCATTTGTGTTGTTACTGAGGTAAGTAGAGTCATAATGAATTGGGATTACAAAATTTTTGACTGAAATTGTGTTTTATCTGTGGCTCTCTTTTACACTAAAAGTGTGATGAAATTTGAATAATAAGAAAGAGTTTAGAGTTCAGAGGTTAATGTCCCTGCATATATATACATCTATGCCAATTATTTCCCTTGCTTTCGTCAAATGGGAAAAAAAAAATCTCCCCCAAAAATGGATTCTTCAAATTAGATTAAAAATTTTACTCCCGTATTTATTTCATTCTTCACTTTCTCCAATTAATCACAATATAGTTAATATTCATTCAGTGGATGATTGCTTTTTGGTGCACGTGTGTGCGTGCACGTGTGTGTGCTTTCTGCTTCCTATTACACAAGTTATTTGAAAGAAGGAATCACATTCTGTGTGTTTTTCACTCTGTTTAAATGGTTTATCCTCATCACATCTGACTTTCTGTGTCTGTCTCACATACACTCACAGCACACATGCACGCACAAACCCAGAAGAGCTCGTCTATTGAGAAACTATGAATAATGTAGTGAATAATAGGTGAACAAGTAAATAGTAATAATAGTACCAACAAAAGAGTTATGATAGTTTGAGTGATTCAATTTCTGAAGATTTTCTAGTGTTTGATGAAAGTGAGGGGGGAAATCACATGTTGATGTAGGAAAAACACGGGGGGTAGGAAAGAAAGTCAATTTAAGAATTAGTTTTGTCCCCATGTAAGGATGACTTTTAGCCATCCATAAAGAAAAGAATATAATGCTGCCAGATGGCCGACTGCTCTGCATAAGGGAACAGTTTGGGGTCTAAAGGTGAGCTACTGCCACTGAGCACAGGGCTCTCAATAGTGGAGAGAGCTGCAGAAACCTTGGTGAAAGGAAGGAGACGCAATGTTGAGAACACATTCTATCCATGAACATTTAGCTACTTGCATCATAAGGACAATATTGAACAAGTCCTGAGATGGGAGGAAAGAATGTGCACGTGTGACTAATCTCTTCAGGAAAAGGAAACAACTTTAGGTATCTTAAGGACAAAAGGATCTAAAACAGGAAAATAGATACTTACAAATCATTAAAAGAGCCAAAGGCATGGAAGTCAGGGGCATTAACTGCACTGCTAGATTCACTATGCCTGCAATCTGGACGTGCTACTATTTCTACCTCTGCTGCTTCAATACAACTGCCACACATCCATGAAGCTGTTGACTAAACATTAGAA
The DNA here is from genome assembly GCF_011762595.2 of Tursiops truncatus. Classification (NCBI taxonomy): domain Eukaryota; kingdom Metazoa; phylum Chordata; class Mammalia; order Artiodactyla; family Delphinidae; genus Tursiops; species Tursiops truncatus. Next base: position 35,296,335 of record NC_047038.1, read on the forward strand.
CATGGAGCTTCACCATCACAAACTTGCCTGTCTGTGAAGAGTAGCTTGTTAACTACCATAGTCATCAGAAGATGGCTTCTACCCCACTTCCATCTTTCACATATCACAGATCTGCATCTCTCTGGAAGAACCAAACTTTCATTCACAATCTTAAGTTTTATGCCTTATGAAAAATGTAAATTTTGTCCTTCTAATTCTTGTGATAAGGAAAAAATATTGAAGGGGGCGAGAAGAAATTCTGCTTAACAATGGGCAATATCCAACAAAGGAGGCTGATTTATTTAACAAGAGAGTTATTCTTTCCATTCTTCTATACTATCCTGTTGATAAGCATTTACATTGAACACAATTATTTTCATACTGTGGGTTTATTCCGAATGTTTCTCCCACATACCTCTGAATCTGGGGGATCTTTATCTCTATCCCTCTATCTCATGCAAAGTGGACAAGAGAATGGTGTTCTTTTTGAGAGAATTTCTCTATTCTATTTCTATTAACATCATGTCATGCAGAACCATCTAAAAATCAGGCTGTAATATTTTCACACTCAGTTAAGTTGCTTTAGAAATCATTCCATGAAGATCATACATGTTGGTTGAAGGAGGGGTGACAGTGACTAGGATTAGGCGTGCTGGGAATGTGGGCAAGCAGCCTATGCAATTTACATGTGACCCCAGGGCCTATGCAGGCTGGCTCTGAGTACCTTATCACATGGTGCTGTCAGTTTTGCCTGACTTTCTATCTAGGAGGAAGAAATCATATCCAGTTGATATTGGGTGGTTTTGATATTGGGAGTTGCAGAGTTACTACCTGATGTTTTAAGATCAGCTTCAGTCTCTTTCAAAGGTTATTATATTGCCAGGAGCAATTCCTCCAAGGAAAAGTACTACATTAATAAGTGTACAAGAGTTTTGTTCCCAAAACCTAAAAATCTGTAATGTGTCTCCTATCTCCAAGCAGACCTTGCCATAGGCTCTTTGCAGTATCCTGTAGCACAGATGCTACTGTTACATAAAAGCCAAACATTAAGCAGCCAGGCTGCTTAACTTGCAACATATACCAAAACATGAGCCAAATTCATATGTGGAAGTTCTGAGTTACGTAGTAAATGCTATGGAGCAGCAAACCCGAATGTAGTGTGCATTGCCTTGGCAATACAGAAAACCATGTTTTGTTTTGTTTTGTTTTTTTCCTGTCTTAAGGAAAATGACAAATGGTTTAAGATGCACCTCTCCATATTTTGGTGGACACCAGGAGAGACTCTGAGCATGGATATATGAAATAGCATTTGTCGAGTGCGTTTCAGCCTATCAATTTCCAACGTTGTGGCTGGACTGGCCCTTGTGGCTCTTATTATGACTGCAAGACGCCTTCAGCAATAACCATCAGGAAGCTTTGGAAAAAAAAAGATTTATTACTTATAAGTCCTGGAAATCCCATGGCACACCTGGGGCCTCACAACAAGGTCATGGGGGAGGTGGTGAGGTGGGGGAAGAGAGAAAATGGGCCTGGGGTTCTGCTTTTATTGGGGTTGAGGGTCAGGACCTGGGGTTTCTTGGTCTCACTTTACATTGGTGAATTTAAAACATGAAAGCAGGAATTTAAGGAGTGAGAAGAAAAAGAAAAAGCAGCCCAAATTGTCAGTTATCAAAATCCACCAAGAGCTCTAAAACAAAGGAGCCTGGGGGATGGGTGGGGAGAGGGAGAGGGAGGGGGGAAGTGACTGGCCTGGTGCTTTATCTAGCTGTATGGCTGGGGCAATGTGTTTACTTGAGATAGCCATCTCTGAAGTGAATGTCTTAGCACTCAAAGCTTAAGTCAGGCACTTATAACACAAAAAAGAAAAAAACAACTCTCAGGGCTTACACTAAAGCACTGCACACAAAGAGAACAGCAGGTAATTCATTGCTGACAGAGCACAGATTATAACTGAATGCTAGGAGACTGACAGATACCAGTCACAATGGATCTTGCTAACATATTAAGAAATTTAAGCTTTATTTGATAGGAGATGGGGATCTGTGCTTTGAGGATTAATTCCAGCAGGCAGGAATTTATTCTTATTTCAGTAAAAATTACAAATGTACCTGGCCTGGCACTGACTCCTAGTCAGCATGTGACATATTGATTAATAGTGCTGCTTGGTAGCCATAAGACTTTGAAGTTTCAGGGAAGTTTGCACCAGCTTCTAAACAATGAGATTTATGAATTACCCCTAGTCTTGGTAAGACCCCTGCATTATGTATCCAGAATATGCCTACATGACTGGTAGGGTATAAGGAACCCCAACTGAAACTAAAATTTGGGTCCCCTTATTCTGAGGTGTTCCATTCACACATTGGTGGTTTCTGGTTCAAGAAAGGACGTGTGTCATGGGAAGACCCTTAGAGAGGGAGGACAGCTGGAACTTACTCCTGGCCTCTCCAGACACTTTACTGTGAGGCAGGCTTTGGCTGTGATACATTTCCTTATTTTAATGCTGTGACTATATCATACATCTTTCCTGCAATGAACTGGAGATCTGTCCGCATTGCCACTTTGGATCCTGTGAGTTTCCTTTAGCAATTAGCACTGTGTACCTGTCACACTAGGGCAGGCCATATAAAAGTATTAATCCATGAATGGTATATTGTTGGATGTAGATGCGAGGGAGGGAGACCACTCACATGTTTCTGGTTTGGATGACTATAGATAGAAGCACCATCAACTAACATTGGAAACACAGAAGACACAGATTTTCTCTGGAATATAATGTGCATAGTCTCATCATAAGGTTGGATTTGGGTGTATTTTGAGCATCTGAATGAAAATATTTGGACAGTTGGATATATAAGCCTGAAAGTGAAGTAATAGTTCTTCTTGCAGTTGTAACAGTCATTTGCAGAGATTTTTATAGAGCAAGAGTAATGAGATGAAGACTGATGATATTTAAACAGATGGTAGAACCAAAAGAGCCCATATTTCCAATCCTTAATATCATTCTCCTAGATTCAGATGTCATCATTGATTCTGGACTAGATTATGTTGTTTATGAACATTTTCTGATTGACAGGTTGAAATTTCCATTAACTGCAGTCAGGTAAGCATTTCACCTTTGTAATTTTATAGGGTTGTAAAAGTAAAATTACCACGGATTGATCCTTTTTAACCTATAAAATACATTATCACAAAGGCACTGATTCATCAATTACATTTTGAAATGTGACCTTTAAAAATAACTGTGTCAAATGAAAATTGGCTCCAAGATAATAATTAAAATATATTTAAATAAAAATGACAGTGCAAATAGATAAATTTAACTGCTGACAAGAGAGTAGGGATGTAATAACAGAGTTATTGGTTGCAAGAGGCAGAAATCCAAATGATAAAAAGCTTAGGAAATAGTAGGTAAATTATTTACTCTAGTAAAAATGAAACAAGAAAAATAAAGTTGGAACTAGCTTCTGGGTCCTTTGGAACTTGTGGTTAATTATCACCAAGTTATCTCTCTGTTTCTCTGTCTGTCTCTCTCTTCTTTTCCCTTGTCTATAAATTTCATTTACCACTGCTGATATCATGCCTACTAGTAACTCCCACTTATCTTTTCAGCCTTATCAAGAGAGACTAAAGGACCTATTTAGTTCTAATTTTTTTTAATTCTCAGGGAAGGACTTAAGATGGCTTGTGTCACAAACCCACTCCTTCCACGAAGCATTTTTACGAAGAAGTGAGGAAATATAAGAATATGGCATAAAAAAAATGAAATTCTGCCATTGCAGCAACGTGGATGGACTTAGAAAATATTATGCTTAGTGAAATAAGTCAGACAGAGAAAGACAAATACTGTATGATGTCACTTGTATGTGGAATCTAAAAATTAATATAAATGAATGCATATGCAAAATAGAAACAGACTCACAGATACAGAAAACAAATTTGTGGTTACCTAAGGGGAGAGGGGAAGGAGGAGGGACAAATTAGGGGTGCGGGATTAACAGATACAAAGTACTATGTATAAAATAGAACAAGGATATACTGTATAGCACAGGGAATTATAGCCATTATCTTTTTTTTTTTTTTTTTTTTTGTGGTATGCGGGCCTCTCACTGCTGTGGTCCCTCCCGTTGTGGAGCACAGGCTCCAGACGCACAGGCTCAGCGGCCATGGCTCACAGGCCCAGCCGCTCCGCGGCATGTGGGATCCTCCCGGACCAGGGCACAAACCCGTGTCCCCTGCATCGGCAGGCAGACTCTCAACCACTGCGCCACCAGAGAAGCCCGCCATTATCTTATAATAACCTATAATGGGGTATAATCTACAAAAGTACTAAATCAAAATGTAATCAATACAATATTATAAATCAACTATACATCAATTTAAAAAAAGAAGAAAATGGCAGCTGATACTGAATCATAAGTGGGGATGGTGAACAGGACTGGAGAAGAGTGAATCTTGAAAAGAGGATGATACTGTTCTCAGGACAAGAAGGAGGTACTGGGGAGAGACAGTAATTTATGTATGCTAAGAAGGTTATAGTAATCCCTTGATATTTTTGCTATTGACATTAATGGTTTAGACTAACTGTAACAAAAAATAATGATGTTGTATATGTATAGCTGATTCATTTTATTATAAAGCAGAAACTAACACACCATTTGTAAAGCAATTATACTCCAATAAAGATGTTTGAAAAATAATGATGTTTCCTTACATATGGAAATATATATTTTTATTGAGAAAAATTCAATCATAGGTACTCAAGACTAGTGATAAAAACCTAAACAACAAAATGAAACAAAGCAAAACTTCGTCTGACCCTCGCCCTACCACATGTAGAGCAATCAGGGATATAAAGCGGAGATAGCATTTTACTAAAAGTTGGAAGTTCTAACAATGAGTTTGAGAATATGTAAGAAATATTTTATTTTCCACCAGAATATGATTTAGAAAAAACAACTTTTAATGAATAACTTCATATTAATTAAGGTTTGGGGTTTGAGAAATTATCTAAAGGCAGATATTAAATAGTCCCTTTGTACATACTTGTTTTTATAACATAGATTCTGTTTGCTTATTTTTTATAAATTGTCCTTAATTTTTTATATAAGACAGTACAAAAGCAGCTAAAGTAATATGTGGCAATTCTAATAGAAAGGAGATATTGTAACTTGGTAAGAAGCCACCACCATTTTTGGTAACTGTAAATTATTTATTTGGGGACAGTAAAATGCACATATCAGACACCCTTAAGGTAATCTAAACAAATATATTTTAAGGAAAGTTTAGTTAGGCTTCAATTTTTCAATCATCTGAAATGAGAGCATTTACCTAATATACTGGAATTATATTGAGAAGATAAGTATTCTTATCACATCTTTGTTATTAAATAAATGTGTTTTGGGACAAGATACTTATTCTCTTTGGGTCTAGTTTCCTTATTGAGAGATTTGGAATAAAATACAGCTTTTGAAATTTTTCGAGTAGCAGAATTATTTTACCAAAGGCAAAAAAAAAAAAAAAAAAAAAAAAAAAAATCCAATATATAAGACAGAGAAAAGCACATAGCTACTATGACTGAAGTCAACAGCCCTGTACACTTCACGACCCATTATCTCAGGTCCCCTCACTGCTCCCACTCATCTTTGCCCAAAAGAAAACTCCCAGAACAGAATGTTCTGGGGAATATCACTGAACATCTGGATTAGATGGTTCTTAGGGTTTTATACAGTTCTAAGATGATTTTTAACTCTAAGAAAAGGTTGGGGCGAGGGAAATGGGGAAATGATGGTCAAAGAGTACAAACATTCTATTATAAGATGAATGAGTTCTGAGGATCTAATGTACAGCATGGTGACTATAGTTGACAATACTGCATTGTATACTTGAAATTTTCTAAGAGAATAGATCTTAAGCATTCTCACCCAAAAGAAAAAATATGACCATATGAGGTGATGGATGTGTTAATTCACTTAATTGTGGTAATCATTTCACAATGTATACATATATCAAATCATCACATTGTATACTTTATATATAATTTTATTTGTCAATTATACCTCAGTGAGGTTGGTGGGGGGGGAAGAGCTATTAATTATACTTAGTCTCTAATATTAGTTTAATGCTGTGAAGAATTAAACATTACTATTATTGTAAATAAAATATCAAAATAAAGGTAAGTTAAAATCTTACTCCTTAAAGTTAGACCATAACTATAGAGGTTCTTATGCCTCTGGTGTCTGGTGCATAAGAGGTTGGAATCAGTGTGAGCTTTATTCTTTCCATCCTCCATACTATTTAAAGGCAGCAGAGCCCTGTTAGCGTCCACATAGAGAAAAAGAAAACAATTAACTTAGAAGTTTGAATGTTATTATATCAGAGCTGCCGTTCGAATGGGCTTTGGAAAACACTGCTGTCCAATGAGTAAATGGGATGAGAAATCTACTGATTATCGCTTTTAACTTCAAAATAGATTATCATTTATTTATTTTTGGTAATTTCCATATAGTGTTCAGCACTGTATCTGACTGCTCCAATTTTCTCATAAGCATACCTTACAAAACAGTTTTTCTATCCCACTGACAAAAACAGATTGTCTATTTTTTATTTTGAGTCTGTGAGACACGGATCCGTCCTTTTAAAGTGAGGTCTCTACTGTGCCAACGCTTAGGTCAGGGCATGCATGGCCCTGTGTGAGGTTTTCCTAATATGTGAATTAGGCTGTTGATTCTGACAAAGTCAGGAAAGGCCCTCTAGAGCATCACTAGGGACAAATTACGGGAAATCAAGAACTTTCTCAACTTCATTCAGACTCCATCAAACACTAGATCATATTTTAAAAAAAAAAACTGTTAGCTTACTCTCCTCTGATCTCAAGGCTGAAGCTTCTGGCTTCCCTAGAGTGTCCTATCAGGCATTCATTCGCAGAGTTGATACCGAGCCATTAGGTTAGTTTAACTGCTCCAGCAGTAACTAGTAGGAACTTAACGCTCCAAACTCCCCAACCCACAGTAGGCTTTATCCCAGTGCTGGCTGTCTATGTGTTTGTTAGACATTTACTGCATCATTGTCGATAATATAGGGCATTTCCAGTGAGCACACTATCTGCCATTCCCCTCTCTGTTACAATAAAGAATTCACTTACAATGTGGTATCTGGGATTTTCTCAGAGTGAGGTGAGGGAATAGGATGGAATATTCCCTTCAGGGATCAACCATAGCTCATTTGGGTCTTCACACTGGTGGACAAGTTTTCCCAGAAAAGTTTGGTGGAAGTAGATCAGAACATACTACCATCGGGACTTCCCTGGTGGCACAGTGGATAAGACTCTGCGATCCCAATGCAGGGGGCCCAGGTTCGATCCCTGGCCAGGGAACTAGATCTCACATGTGTGCCGCAACTAGAGTTTGCATGCCACAGCTAAGGAGCCCACTTGCCGCAACTAAGGAGCCAGCAAGCCACAACTAAGGAACCCTGGAGCCGCAAATAAGACTTGGTGCAACCAAATAAATAAACGTTAAAATAAAAAAGAACAGAGGGAAACAAGTAGGATTCAAAAAAAAAGAACATACTATCATCATATATAATAGTATATATAGTATTTTCAGCAAATTGCTTTAATATGCACTTGTGAGGAGAAAAAGAGACTACAAGGGAGAAAAATCAAAGTGCCAATAATATCTATGCTCTAAATTTTCTATTCTGAACTTTCCTCTGTTTTCCTGGTTCTCTACAATGAACACATGAAAGAAAAAAAATTATATTTTGTGGTGCTGGTTAGAAAGAAGGTACACATCCCGAAGTCAGGAGCTTAGGTGCAAAGCTGATAGGAAGACAGCATGTAGTTTCAGGAGCCAGTGCAGGTGACAAAAAACAAGAAGTGACCCAATCCATTAAGAGAACAGAAAGAACTGGGTTTAAGTCCCAATAAATGGCACCAATAAAATAGCTAATCAGACCCCAGCCCTTCCTGGCTGTGGTACGGTGCTCACAGTGGGAAAAAGAGGTTGATACACTTCTGATCAAATGGTTCATATTCAAAGTGCTTTGTTTTACTGCACTGAAATAACAGAAGTCAAAACTATTGAGAACTTATCAACATGCCAGGGACTGCTCTGAGCATTCTGTATGAGTTGTATGATTGAATTCTTATAAACACCCTATGAGATAGGAAACCATTATTATGTCCATTTCACAGATGAGGACTCAGAGGTAAGGTATCCAGCTAACATCACAAAGTTATGTTCCAGTCCTGTTTTATTATAATATACTGAATTCCTATTTCTAAATGTTAATGATTTATTGCATGAAGGTTGTTGTCCCTTCTCAATTTAAGAAAGACGAAACAGTCACTGGAGAACAGGAAGATCATGACAGAAACGATACAGTGGTGCTAGGGCAGGGATGCTAATCACTGCATTCTGACATCTGAGTTTTTCTAATGTTGGCAAATTTCACTTTCATGTGCCAGACTGTGTAAAGCAGCTGCACTGATTTATTTTATTTGCCTAATTAGTCTTTTATTTTCATTTTGTGCTTATGCCCAAATGATAACATGAATTGGAAATCTGTGATACTGGAAAAAAAACTACATCTTTTAACTTGTCTTTTACAAAATGATTAACTGAGGTGACATATTTACAATGACAGTACTTAATTTTCTTGCTTCATCACTAACTGGACTTCCTGTCTGGTTTATGTTAGTGCTGTATGGTAAGAGATCAGGACCAAAGATTCAAAGCAAAGCAGGAAACAAATAATGGTCCTGGCATTGAAGAAGCTTAGGAATTGGAATTGGCATAAGTTGGGGATAAAGAAGCAGCCAGTCAGAAACCTCAGGATTAATGCAGGGAACAAACAGAGACAAAAGTCAAGGTCAAGTTAATAGTTATGAAAGCAATTAGGGTAAGTAGTACTTGTAGCCTCAGATACAAGAAGACCTATATTCAGGTGACTTCTGTCTCAGAAGGCAAACATCATGGTTTCTACCTATCAAAACAGTCAGATATTATGAAGGTCACCCCAGGGCCCATGAATAAAAGTGAGTGAGCCCAGAAGTGTGTGAAGTGGTACATAGCCTTGCTTTGGGAGAGTGTGTAAGCAGTGTAAAGAAGATTCTATATACAATAATTCTTATTGGCATACCTAGCAAGGTGCAAAGAAAAATGTGCAGCTATTTATCTGCTTACAAATAAAACTCTAAGCAGCTAGAGTTGAGATGCTCTTATTAGACCTTCAAAATTATTATATCATAAATAAGAAAAAATATTTGACTTAGTTTTGGCCCAATTTTGATTATGTAAAGTAAATTTATAACAATGTCAAATTATGTAGTCACTTGCAAACTTTAATTTCTCTTTCCAGTATATACGGCCATGATGACTAGTCCTTGAAAAATTGATGAAAAACAATCCCACCAAGACAGTGAAAAAGAAGGGAATTCAATCTGTGTTACGAGGTCTGGTTCGATGTAACTGTTTCACTTAAATACTTGAATAAGCAGATGAAAGGCATCCTAAAGAAAGTATACAATTTTGGAGATTAGTTCAAGTTATCTATTCCTGTGAAACAAACCACCTCAGTCTTAATGGCATAGGAGCAAGCATCCTAAGCCACTAGAAGTTGCATCACTTCTTACGACCTAACACCAAAAGCCACATGGTATCACATCACTATAGTCACAAGGCCATCGAGATTCAAAGAGAGGGGGCATACACCCAACCTCTCCTTGAAAGAAATGTTGAGGTAAAAATGCAAGAACATGTGGAATGAGAAACAGTGTGCACCTTTTTTGGAAAATACAATCTTCCACAAAGTATGAAACACATTTGACAGTAAATACATCATACAAACAACATAAACAGGTATAAATAAAGAAGAAAATATTATGAAATTAAGGTGATTTATGTCCAAATGCATGCTGGGAATATAGAAACTGCATATATTTATAAAGAAAGAAAATGGAAAACCCACTGTCTGATCTTTAGCCTCAGTGCCTTCATCTTAGAGATTAGGGGTCTTCAAAGCTCTTACATTTTCTCATCATGGCGGAAATGTCCACTTTTGTCCCTGAACTTAAGAAATGGCCTTTCTCAAGATTAGCAATGGGATGGGTTGTGAAAAGCCTATTGAAGGGCGAAAGCATATTGGAAAAATTCCATATCACTACTATCTACCATTACAGTTTAATTTTGTTTAAAAATCTAGGTTTATTTATACTAGTTTTTCAGAGAAACTGAAAATAATTGTGGACAAATTGGTTCAGAAGATACTAAAAATGGTGGAGGGGAAATCACATAAATTGAAAACTACCTAAGACACATATTGATTTGGTTGATTTTTGAAAATTCTATCAAGGGGAAAACTGCTAAAAAAGATGTACATACTGATTTTAGTCAATTGCAAAATAATCAGTATTCTTTAATCCATTTAATCATTAAACAATGAACCCTAAATTTTAGTTAATCTAGGTATGAATGTTTCTGGTATTACATTTTTTTCAATTATGTAGATTTAATTTAAGTAACTTCAAGACATATCTAACAGACATAAGTGTTCATATTCCAATGGAGTCAGAAATTGACATAAATTTAGACTAGCCGGGACTTCCCTGGTGGCGCAGTGGTTAAGAATCCGTCTGCCAATTCAGGGGACATGGGTTCGAGCCCTGGTCTGGGAAGATCCCACATGCCACGGAGCAACTAAGCCTGTGTGCCACAACTACTGAGCCTGCGCTCTAGAGCCCACGAGCCACAACTACTGAGCCCACGTGCCACAACTACTGAAGCCCACACACGTAGAGCCCATGCTCTGCAACAAGAGGAGCCACAGCAATGAGAAGTCCGCACACTGCAATGAAGAGTAGCGCCCGCTCACTGCAACTAGAGAAAGTCCGCAAGCAGCAATGAAGACCCAACGCACCAAAAATAAATAAATTAATTAATTAATAAAAAAATAAACCATCCATACTTATATTGTACAATACTTACTTTGAAATTTTTCCATTTTTTGAATTAGTTATAAGTTAATATTTCACACCTTTGAACCAAGCTCCACCTGACCCTCAGTGCTCCCCTCAACTGCAGGAATCTTGAAATGCAAAACCTGTTCAAGGTAACAGGTTCATCCTTTACAACGGAACTATCAAAAGAATCTTCAGTAATGCCTTTACAAATGGCTGTTTCCTGGTAGACAACAGCATTATTGTACCTTCAGTCTGAGTTCCATCTGAACCTAAAAGATGAATGTTGTTGTTGGCAAATTTTTTAAAAAATTTATTTTATATGGGAGTTGATTAACAATGGTGTGTTAGTTTCAGGTGTACAGCCAAGTGATTCAGTTATACATATACATGTATCTGTTCTTCTTCAAATTCTTTTCCCATTTAGGTTATTACAGAATATTGAGCAGCGTCCCCTGTGCTATACAGTAGGTCCTTGCTGGTTATCTATTTTAAATATAGCAATGTATACATGTCAATCCCAAACTCTCAATCTATCCCTCTCCCCAACCCTTCCCCCCTGGTAACCATACTTTTAAGGAAAGTGTGGGCAAATGAAGGACAGAACATACACAAGAGATCACAGAACAGTTGCAGTAACATTGAAAGCTCTCAATAACTATTTTAAAGCCTAATTCCTTTCATAACTATTAACCTGACTTTGACTTTTGTCTCAGTTTGTTCACTCCATTAATCCTGACTGATGGTTTCTGAAGGTTATAACATTTATCTGAAGATATCATTTATTTTATAATTTAAGACAAGTGTAGCGGAAAATTTAATAACATTTTTGATTTAGTTTACTATGGTAATATTACAACTTCTCTGATGAATATTTTAAGAAGTATAGAAATTCTTTTTGGGAGAAGAAATTTCCCGATACGGTAGAAGCATCTGTCTCTATTGTTAAATCAAGATTATCTTTTTGGCTCCAACTCGTCTCTTCTCAATACTGTATAATTTCTATATTATTGGTTAATTTTATTTTCTTCTAAGTAAAAATGCATAGTGGGGAAATAAAGGGTGTGTGGAAGTAAGAAGTAAAATGTAATCTGACTGCTGTAGCTGTTAAGATTAGTTGCAAAGAAATGAAAGCAAGGGTAAAAGAATGTAAACATGTCAACCATTTCTTAATTTTTTTTTTTTTTGGTGAATCATACACATTGTATAGATTAAATACAGACCACATTCAGGGAGAAATAAATCTTGCTAAAAGAGCAGAAAAAGATAGTATATAGAGAAGAAAACATATCTAGTATTGCTCACCCAAGAATATTCACTGTAATACTCAAATACCATCTGCACACGAGGTATGTGTTTGTGTGTGTGCAATAATAATGCACAGAGAAGTTATCTCACAGCTCTATAAAGATTAAAAATGAATACATTGAGTAAATATAAATTCACACCTTAATATCATCACCACTAACAATAGCAGCCACCATTTATTGTATAAAATATGATGATGTTTTGAGCTTTACATGAATTCTCTTTCAATCACTTTACCATCTCCATGGGGTAGGCAACATAAGAACTTTGAAGCTTAGACAGTATAGTTTGCCAAATCTTTGCTTCCTGTACCTGGGAATCTGTTTTTTTTTTTCTTTAGCTTTGGGAAGTTTTCAGCCATAATTTCATCACATATATTTTCTACCCTTTCTCTCTTCCTTCTCCTTTTGAGACCTCCTATAATGTGAATATTAGTATTGCCTGATGTTGTCTCACAGGTACCCTAAACTGTCCTCATTTTTTGACTTTTTTTTTTCTTTCTTTCTTTTTTTCTTTCTTTCTTTCTTCCTTCCTTCCTTCCTTCCTGTGCTGCATGGCTTGCAGGATCTTATTTCCCTGACCAGGGATTGAACCCGGGCCCTCGGTAGTGAAAGTGTGGAGTCCTAACCACTAGACCACCAGGGACTGGAAGTAACTGTCCTCAGTTTTTAAAATTTGTTTTTCTTTTCGTTTTTCTCATGGGGCAGTTTCCATTATTTTATCTTCCAGATCATGTATGTGTTCTTCTATGTCACCTTGTCTGCTGTTAATTCCTTCAAGTATGTTTGTCATTTCAGTTATTGTATTCTTCAGCTCTATCTGGCTCTTCTTTATATTTTCCAGTACTTTCTTAAAAATTCTCACTGTGTTCATCTATTCTTTTCCCAAGTTCCCTTAGCATTCTTATTACTGCTTTGAACCCTTCATCTGGTAAATTATTTATCTCTGTTTCATTAGTTGATTTTTCAGGGTTTTTCCCTTTTTCTTTCATTTGAAACATATTCTTTTGTCTTCTCATTTTGTTTAACTTTCTCTGACTCTATGAAATTAGGTGAAACAGCTACCTATCCCTGTCTTGAAGTTGTGTCCTTGTTTGGGAGCGTCCCTATGCAATCTACATGTGCCCAGTGGCTTTGTCTGTAGAGCTGGATCTGAAGTAAGCAAGCTGCTAGGGGCATGGTCCCAACCTGATTCATTCTCTGCCCTTTCCACCCAACTCCATGTGGATCTTTATAGGATTGGATGTAGAAGAGTCTTTCTGCCAGTTTCCAGTTTGTTTTCCTGAGAGTCGCTCCACATATAGATGTATTTTTGATGTGTTATTGACGGAACGTGAGCTCAGCTTCCTCCGACTCCATCATCTTGATCACTTCCCCCTTCTTTTCCATATGTTATCTAAGGTTTTGTCTTCACCGTTTCTATACCTAATATTTTGCTTGTTAAAAAAACAAAATTCAACTGAGTAAAGATCTAATTGGCTTTATCCAATGACTCATGAATTGGGCAGCATCCTGTCTAGTAAATAGAAAGACACTCTGAGGAGTTGTACAAAATGGAGGGTTTTTATAAGAGGAAGGTGGGACAAGGAAGTTATTACCAAAAAAAAAAAAAATTGTTTCAGGACAGGCCATCGTGTTTCAAGGGAAGAGAAGGGAACGGCAGGGGACATTGCCTCTTCTTCCTTTGGGGGCTGGAGAGGGCCTATGTGACAGATTATCTCATTGATGCTGAACAGATAATTCCAGACTAGCCAGTTAAGGTTACATTCCTGGAAAAGTTTAAACTGTAGTTAGGTCAGGTATTAAATCCAGGTTTGGTATCTTGGGATTTAGCACAGGTGATGCCATTTTGGACTTGTGGTTTCCCTTTAACAGCTTCAATATTAGAAATTTTCTGATAATGATATCAGATAAAAGTTGAATGTCATCAACTTTATACTACTCTATCAGAAAATTAAATTTATTAATTCATAAATTCATACTTACAGTCAATTTCCTTAAAAAAAAACAAAAACCTAAGTTTGGGGGAAAAAACAATGATTCCTTGGAACAGAGTCCTAAAATCCATTTTATAAATGTTACTTGAAAATATGTTAGCATGAATTTTAGCCTTTTTAAGAAATGAGATGCCAGCCTTGATTTTACTTCTCTAAAATATGTCCATTTACAGCAATAAATTACAATATATTCTCTCCATTAACCTCATAAGCATTAGGAATGTTGAAAAGAAACAAGCCCAAAATGGAGTAATTTGTGTTAAGCCCCACCACGACTTAATAACTAACCTAACTGCAGTTTCAGCCTCTCCCAGGAGGGGAATTTTAAACCAATTGGTCTGGAATTTCCTGATCAACACTAGTGAGGTAATCTACCTGATAAAACCCTCTGCCTTCCCCGAAGGGAAGGTAGCCTTGCCTGAAATAATCCACACATTTAATTTCTTTGTCCCAACCTCCTGCCTATAAAGTCTTTTTTTAAAATAAATTTATTTATTTATTTTTGGTTGCGTTGGGTCTTTGTTGCTGCACACAGGCTTTCTCTAGTTGCAGCAAACAGGGGCTACTCTTTGTTGTGGTGCGCGGTCTTCTCATTGTGGTGGCTTCTCTTGTTGCGGAGCATGGGCTCTAGGCGTGCAGGCTTCAGTAGTTGTGGCACGCGGGCTCGGCAGTTGTGGCTCCTGGGCTCTAGAGTGCAGGCTCAGTAGCTGTGGTACACAGGCTTAGTTGCTCTGTGGCACGTGGGATCCTCCCGAACCAGGGCTCAAGCCCGTGGCCCCTGCATTGGCAGGCAGATTCTTAACCACTGCGCCACCAGGGAAGCCCTAAAGCCTTTCATTTTGCACAGCTCCTGGGAGCTCCCTTCTACTTGTAGATGGGATGTTGCCTGATTCATAAATTGTTGAATAAAGCCAACTAGATCTTCAAATTTACTCAGTTGAATTTTGTTTTTTACCAGGAAAGACAATTGCTTTGCTCCATTTTTAAATTTCTCATTCAGTAAGATAAACAATAATAGTACAAACCAGAGGAAAGAAGTTTGAGAAAATGAGACTACTGCCTTCTGGGATGGCATATCAATTAATCAACTCTAGCTTCTTCCTTCTGCTCCTGGCATTGGTTCAACCACATTTACTTACTTTTCTCTATTCTAACTTGCAGTGTCAGGTATAGGGTTGGCAGATGTGTGGTTCTCAGCTCTTTTCTTCTTGAACAGCACAAATGATATTACAAAGCATACAAGCCTGCTTGTATGCCTTTAGGGACAATCTCTCCTACTCCTCTACCCAATAATTCACTTCAAGTTGAAGTCCAGTGTTTGTTTATAGGTTCTTTTCTTCCACCTGACTTAGATGTGGCACACATTAATGTATTGGATAGATCTTTTTCTGCTGGACTGTGCTTTCTGATCTTTACATGAATTTAAGTTGTAATAATCATGTATGGCTTAAATGCTAATTGAAGGTCAGAATACCACTTCAGAAAAAAAAAAAAAAAAAGAACACATTTTGCAAATGACCAGGCTCTGAAAAAAATTGGTCAAAAATATGATCTATTTCCAGCTCTGAAGATTAAATAAGCTACTAGCAATTTCCCTGAGTCTGTAGGTATAACATAGCTTGCTACATAAACTAAGAAGATTTGAGACAGCAATTTTTTTTCAATCCCTTCTTAGTCTGTGTCCTTTCTAGCGTTGACCTGAAATAGACTGCCAAATATTTCTCCAGCAAAGATGAGTTTATTTGGAATCAGCAGAAATTTGCAATTTAAGGTCTGCAATCATGGCAAGCCACCTGAAAATCCCTCCCAGTGGCAGGGGAAGGGGAATACTTTTATAGAGAGGAAAAGGAAGTTGGAAGGGCTATAGCAAACAGAGTCCATGGCTTTTCATTGGCTGAGCCCTTGCCAGGAAAGAAGAGTCATTCTTCTTCCTGTTGGGCTCTGCTATCATAGCAGGGCATGACAGCTCCCCTTTCTGGTCTCCCAACTCTATTTAATTAGAGTTTCTGTTTATTAATTTTTTACACTAGGAAGGGAAAACTATGCTAGGAAGGGAAAACTTCTAATAAAGAAAAACTACCTATCTGCTAGTAAGACACTGTGTCATTAGTAAGACTAGTGAAAATGGAGGTGAGGTGGATTTTTTAAAATCTCCTGTGCCTTTATTGGTGCAGGAAGAAAAACAATCCTTGAGTAGAGGCTATAGGCACTGAAGTGGAACAGAATTTGCCACCCCAAAATACACCTCTTTGCATAAGGATTATCTTAAGCTGGTTATTTCTAAGAAACGTCAGACATAGGAGAATCTCTGAAAACTGAGTAGAAGTTAACCTTTGGTAAGGGACATTTACCTTTATAAGGGAAATCTCCATTTGTAAGGGTGTCTTCCTCTCTGTACCAGGAAGAGGAGGATAACTAAACCTTTAGAAATTCATATCAGTGGGGACAGCAACTGACTTAAACCTGCAAAACAACCTTACCCTCTTTTACTGTGCTTTGCCTGATAACTTCCCATAACTGGCTTCCCTCCCTTACCAAGATCTTTTTTTTTCTTTAGCTAGAGATGATATTTAAGGTGGTGGCTTGGGCCATTTTGGGGAGTTACTCAGTTTTCTTGGGTCTCTCTCATTGATACAGGAGGTATACATGTTATTAAATCTCTGTTTTTCTCCTGTTAATCTGTCTTTTTATTATTGGGGGGCATGTTTCAGCTAAGAACCTAGTAGGATAAAGGGAAAATTAGTGTTACTCCCCATAACATGAAATGAAAAATGTTAGTATGTCCCAGTGCACTCCTGGTTTAACAACGTGCTTTTTCAGTACAAAATAATTTGTTAAAATTGATGCTGCTGGCTGGCCATAGAATGTGCTGGCCATAGAAAATTTACTCAGTTCGCTGGCCATAGAATGTGCTAAAGTCATATATACATTTGCTTGCCCATAGAAAATCACTGAGTAAGCCACAAGTCTCAATATTTTAGGATTTTCTTCCCAGCCATATTTGTCATTCAAATTACTCCAAAGTAGAGGAAAATTGCAAGTACTGTAAGAGAGTATGCTGAAGTTGTAAAGCCCTTTGTACTGAGTTCAAAATTTCACTTGGAGAATACATAGAACTTTTACTCAAATTTGCTGATAAAGAAGAATGTGTTTACTTTTGCCACGCTAATCTAATTTTGGTCTTAATAGTGGCCCTAGGAGGAGCAAAAGTCTCTGGCTGATAGCTAATTAAATCTCTGTGGTCTTTGGTGTTTAGTTGATTCTCATTTCTACTGCATATAAATCATCCGGATTTGACAGAAAGAGAAAAGATTTACTGGGAGTCCTATATCCCAAATGATTGCCCTGAAGAAAGAAGAAACCTTCATTCCATCAGAGTACACAATTAACTGATCTAAATAAAATACCATTGACCTGGGAGCTCAGCTGTTTTTAATTACTGCTTCAAAGCATATTGAAGTATAATTTGTTAATGAGTTTAAGTAGTTAGAATGAATGGTCAAAGTCTTTATCTTTGGTCTTGCATATGAATTTTTCTGCAGTTATAATATATGAGCGATAAAATGGCAAACAACCCTATTTTGGGGTTGCTGGAAAGTAAGAAATTTTCCTCTATCCTAGGTTCTTCTGGATGGTCTAATTATATTGACATAGATTAACAGGAGAAACTCAGATAAAACTTTAATAACATGTATACCTGAGAGAGACTCAGGAAAACTAAGTAGCTCTCCAAAGTGAATAAAATCCTTACCTTAAATGTCAGCTTCAGACAAAAGAGGATGCTGGGGGTAGTGGTTTGGGATTTCAAAGGGGAGGAAGGCAATTTACATAGAGAAGGAAAAGCAAATGTTTGGTACACAGTTGTTTGCTGGGCCCTGCAGAGACGATTCAACACAGAGTGGACTCTGATCTCTCGGCCCTGCTGAGTTACCTCCACCACAGCCGGCCCATATTCTTTTCAGATTTCTCTGGTGCTAGCTCTATTCTGGGAACATCCCCTTTATCTAAATTCTTTTAGGCAGTTAAGGGAGAGGCAACAAGAAAATCTTCCTGAGTCTTCTGTTTCTTAAAATTCATCAGTCTAAATTAATCCTTATGTCAAAGAGACACATTTTGGGGTCACAAATTTTGCTTCCCTACAGTGTATTCTTTGATCAGTCACATTGCAAAATGGGTTGTAGTAGGAATCTGGACAATTATTGTCCCTGTTTTTAGCAAACTTCCAAATCTAATGGGATAAACACTCTTGGTAGTTAAATAATTTTCCTTCAGAAGTTTAATATTTGCTCTGATTCTATTCAGTTCAAATATATTTGAAACAAATGTTGAACACCTACTATGTGCTTTCATTTTTTTATTAATTTGTAATTTCCCATTTCCTAGAAAGGATTTAAGGCAGTAAGTCAATTGAGTTAACCCATCACTAATTTAATCAAAGGGATATTGCTAACTGTGTTTTCCCCACAAATATTCCTTAAGTAATTAACAAATCATGCCATAAAACTGGTGGTTTTAGAGGTAAAAATATTCCTGCAGCACCATGTTTAATAAGTGCTTTTCTTTTGTATCATTCATATTTTTTACAAAGCTACATAATTAAATGATATCTATGTTGACATTTTTTCATTAAAGTAATATAAATGGGTTATACCTGATTGTTGAGAATAGCTATAGGATAATTAATAATTGTATCCTTTTGCCTTGAAAGTATACATCTGCTACACACATTTTTTTAACCTGAAATTTCAAAGAAGCTTTTGCTTAAAGAGGTCAGTAGTTGAAGCCAAATAATTGTATCCTTTTGCCTTGAAAGTATACATCTGCTACACACATTTTTTTAACCTGAAATTTCAAAGAAGCTTTTGCTTAAAGAGGTCAGTAATTGAAGCCAAAAACAAACAAACAGAAATTATGCACTGAGAAATCAAACAAGAACAATTCCAAAGAGGTCTATAAAACTGCACAAGTAGAGAATCATTTTAGCAATGAAATTGCTGTATAGAACAATACTGTAAATATTGAGAATGGTTTATTATTTTCATTACTTCTTAGTCTTTGTCTTATCTCTTCGCATTAAATCACAAGTCCCTTAAGACTGTCTTTTACTTTTATTTTAGCTCTTAGTCTGGAGCACTAGAACTCTATTTCACAGCGATAGTGTTCAAATTGCTGATCATCAAAAACCCCTGGGAATTTAAAAAATACAAGTGAGACTCAGGATCCCAGAGACATCCTCAGAGATTTTGAATAAACCAGTCTGCAGGAGATCACAGGAAGATGTCACAGAAGTTCCATAAAGGAATTTGATGGTCAGCCATAGGACTACAAAGCCACAAACTATGCTGCTGTTGGGGCCCAGGGCAGACCACCCCAAAATATGTCTCAATGGCATATTGATTATTTTGGATTAAAGTTACTTAAGAAACAGCCAATGCAAGAGGGACACTCTGACCCACCTCCGTGTCTCCCTGAAAGCAGGAAATAAACCTCTCACGTGAAAGGTGTACTGCCTGCCTCTGGAGACAGGAGGACACTCTTATTGCCAGAGACAGAGAATTTGGGGCCAAGAAGCCTATATAAGCAAACCTTGTTACTTCTTTAATTTACTATCCCAAGCCCAAACTCTTATTAGATTCTTCACTAATTGAGCACCCCAAACTTAAGTTTCTTAGTCCTGTCAATTCCTCAAAAATTGTTTTTTTTTGTCTGAAAAGTATAAAAGCTGCCTGCTTTGGCCACTTCTTGGGTCCTATTTCTATGAGACTTCTGTGCACACAAAATTTTTTCTCTTTTTTTTCTGTTATTCTGTATTGTGTCAATTTTGTTATTAGTCCAGCCAAAAGACTGCAAAAGGGATAGAGGAGGAAATTCCTCTTCCCCAACACTGCCTTGTCATTTTCATATTAAGTATAATACATTAATGTTTGCTATGTATAAAGTGACATAATTTGACTTGATTTAAAACCTAAGTATTTTCACTAAGAATGATCTTAATTTCCTGATTATTAATAATAACTTCTATTATTCTACTTTAAGTAGATATAACCTAAGAAATGTGGTAACATCTGTCTTGGATATCTGGGACATGTTAACATATTTTCGCTTAAGGTTAAAAGAAAAGTTTTCCCCATATTTTATACTTTTGTTCTGATCTCTTTCTGTATTGAAAATATTTTCTTTTTTTAAATACATAAAAGTTAAAATGCACTACTCATTTAATCTTAAATTTCTGTATTAGGATTCTGGCATATTTATCTAAAGCTACCTCTACTCTTCAAAACAACATACAGCAACTATATAAGATTAAAAATAAGGTTATTAACGAGTCATTTTATTTATGATAGAGGTTCGGCTGCTATAACAGACAACCACAACAACAGAAAATTCTTCAAAGTAGGAGTTAATTTTGCTTTCACCTAACAGTCTGGGCATAAGAAGTCAAAGCTGGTTTGCTAACTGCCTGAGATCAGACATGTAGGGTCTTTCTATCTTGCTCCCATTAACCCTTGGTATTGCTCCTATCGAAAAAAAGGAATCACTAGTCAATCTAAGAAAGAAACGGAAAATTTTATTAGAGCCAACATGAGGATTCTCACCTGGAAAACAGTCTTTCAGAAAGCGCTGAGGACTGTTCTGAAGAGGTAAGGAGGGGAGGCAAGTATGTATGTGACTTTGGCAAAGGGGTACGTGCAATCAAACACATACCTTGGTAGAAGGTTTCTGCTATTCCCAAGGGACGAATATCTTAGTTAATGGTTTTAGTGCTTTTATAAGTATGGGAAGATACAAGAAACTGGGTTCATAAAATTTTCTCCTGAAAATATCTAGCGGGCCAGTTCTGCCAGTTTTCCCAGAGCACAGCGCCGCATCCCGATCTTTGCCCTGAATTCCTTTCAGAGTGTATTATAGGTCAGTGACTACAGTGACTAATGACTTAATTCTTATAGAATCAGATGGTGGGCAACATTCTTTATTTTATAATCCCCTCCCTTCCGGTCTTATTTTCGACCAAGGGTTGGGAGGAATTTTTTGACCAGTTTATCTTATGGTACTAGGGATTCTCATTCCCAGATCAGGCAAGGATTTCATTGATAGGCCACTAGAGTGCTGTTACCGGACCCGGCCCTGTTAACAGTAGCCAAAATCCTCTGGACTGCCTGTTTTACTAGTCTGTTATGATCCAGAAACTGGTTCCCTCTTCCCATATCTAGAGTTACACTATTACAATCGTTGATATTATAGAACTATATATTTGGTCAATTGTTCAAGTCACCTAGTCATCATTATTTTTATAGGATGCTCAGTCACACATTTGGTAATTCAAAAAACAATAATCTTATAAAATAGGCAGAATACAAGTAATATAGCTAGTAACATTAATAAGGTTATAAGTAAGTATTTAAGCTAAGAACTTCCATTAGGTGTGGCCCAGTATATCCTCAGGTCATCTGGCCCAGTCTGTTCTGTACCAATCACTATCCTTAAGGGAAATGATATATTGGAATTGTGCATAAAGTTCACCAAAGATATCTGCACATACAAGGCAAGTGGTGAGTCACTGTGACCCCTTACAGGATTGAGAAAGGAATGTTACCTTCTAAGGAGTTACATGGCTGGCGTCAGAAGAAAAATTGATCTTTATGG
Organism: Tursiops truncatus; assembly: GCF_011762595.2. Taxonomy (NCBI): domain Eukaryota; kingdom Metazoa; phylum Chordata; class Mammalia; order Artiodactyla; family Delphinidae; genus Tursiops; species Tursiops truncatus. Next base: position 35,318,219 of record NC_047038.1, read on the forward strand.
TTGCGCAGGTATCCTGCATTTGGGAAGGTCTGGTTAATGCATAATGCAGATGTATAATGCACACTACTGGGGAGAGGAGACCCAAATGGGCAGAGGAAAACTTTATGTTTAAATTTTTCTTGTCTTGACTTAAAATATGCATTTTATTTCATCACTCCCATCTACATGCTCCCAGGAGGCTTCAGCACAACCACATTTCAACAAGTGAAAAAGGAGCAGGGACAAGGGACAGTGCCCAATTTCTCTTGCACTGGAAGTCATACACATCACTTTTGTTCACACCTCTTTAGCCTGAATGCAGTTATAGCAGCACACCTAGCAACAAGGGAGACTGAGAAATCTAGCCTTTAGTTGGACAGTCATGTACTCAGCTAGAAATTATGTTATTGAGGAAGAAAAGAAGAATAGATATTAGTTGGCAAGTAGTGGTCTTTACCATCCATCAAGAATAGGTTACTTTACGTGGGGCAAGTGAAATGAACTAGCACCAACCACACCAAAGGCCGGTCTTCATCCAAAGAAGGTGATGTTGTGTATATGGTGGTGGGACTGGAAGGGAGTCCTCTATTATGAGCTCCTTCCAGAAAAGCAAATGATTAATTCCAACAAGTACTGCTCCCAACTAGACCAACTGAAAGCAGCACTCAACGAAGAGCATCCAGAATTAGTCAACAGAAAATGCATAATCTTCCATCAGGTTAATGCAAGACCCCATGTTTCTTTGATGACCAGGCAAAAACTGTTACAGCTTGGCTGGGAAGTTCTGATTCATCCGCTGTATTCAACAGACATTGAACCTTCGGATTTCCATTTCTTTTGGTCTTTACAAAATTCTCTTAATGGAAAAAATTTCAATTCCCTGGAAGACTGTAAAAGTCACCTGGGAAAGTTCTTTGCTCAAAAAGATAAAAAGTTTTGGGAAGATGTAATTATGAAGTTGCCTGAAAAATGGCAGAAGGTAGTGAAACAAAAGGGTTAATAAGTTGTTCAATAAACTTCTTGGCGAAAATGAAAAAAAAAAAGAATAGGATACTTTATGTAGGAAGAAAATTACCCCTTTTTTTCCATAGGCGCATATCAAAAGAGAGAAATATTTGCTTTTAATATGATGTTAATGCAGTAACTGAATGTATTTGTTTTTATGCAAATGATAAAGTACTATCCTATTATATGTACATATGTACAATCATTTTGTTAGGTGCTGAAAGGCAAAATATAAAAGGTACAGTTATAGCTCTCGAGGAGTTTATAATAATGGCTGATGTGAGTTGGAAGGCAGAAAACAAATACTAGTATTTACATAATTAAGTCAGAAGACTAAGTAAGGCAAGTGCCATCAGAAATGTGCAGTGATGCTGTGGGGGGTATGGTTTCAGAGAAATGAAAGTTTGTATTTAGTTACAGGGTTCAATAAAGGATAAAATAGTACTTGAAGAATGGTTGTAGATCTTAAGGCAGAGATGAAAGAGCACATGAAAAGCAGATACTTTAAAGATGGGAAAGCTTTAAGGTCATTTGAGGTATAAGTAACTCAATTTTATTGTCCAGAGGAGCAGTGGTAAAAGATGAGGTCAAATTGTCAGTTAATAGGCATATAGTGGATAGCCTTAAATACGAGACCTTTAGAATCGGTTTTGAAGGCAATTAGGGGTTAGTGAAAGTTTCTTAAAATGAGGGATATATTGTAATCCACTCAACAGAAGAATTCTATCTTATTCATTTCTGTGTTCCCAGCATCTAGAGCAATGACTCATGAAGTGCCTGTGAGATAAAACATTGGTGAATCACTGAATGGGTGACAGAACATGTACCAAAGGAAACTTAATCTACGAGTGGTGTGTTGAATAAATTGGAAGGAGATTATCATACTACTTGCATCATTATGATTACTGTTAACATAACATGCTATTAACATTTAGTGCCCAGTTTTTGTCAAGCACTTTACAAGCCTATCTCACTATTGACATCAATCGTATAAGGTAAAATACAATTTTAATCTCATTTTATAGAAAAGGAAGCTGAAATTCAGAGGGTTAGTAATCTATCTAAAGTGTCCAAACCCAGGACACTGATTTCCTGTCCCCAAACACTTAACACTACAACTGTGCTTCATCTTTCTGAAAAGACTTTGCTGTCTTCTCAAATAAAAAGAGTTCAAGTAAGGCAAAGTCAGTCTTCTCAGGTAAAGCAAGGGATTAAGTCACAGGCTAGGAATGGGGGAAGTACATGTGGAATTAAATTTCTGGAGAGGAGGTATTAAAAAGACTTGATTTGATTCTATGAGCAAATTAAAGTACTGTTGTATCTTTGGTCCAAATGATGTAAAAAAGTGTGGAATCTAACTAACCCAACTAATCTAGGAGAGGAAAAATACCCAACTCTTGCCATCTCCAGCCTTCTACATGGGAGAAAGAAAACTCTCAACTCCAGCTTATTTTAGCTCTCCTTTTCCTCTTAAGGGGGAGGAAAATAAGAGGAGGAAAAACTTGTGAAGTTCACAGTCAAGAGGTATAGGCTCAATAAAGGACTAAGACCTAATAATAGCAATAGAGAAAGCTTCCCCTCCCCAACACTTCACCACCACATCACTAACAGCCTAACTACAGCAGTTTGGTTTACCCAGTACATCATGTCTGGCTATCAAGAAAAATTACAAGGCATACCAAAAGGCAAAAAAAAAAATCAATTTGAAGGTATAGAAGAGGCATAAGAAGCAGACATGGCAGGGATGTTGAAAATATCAGTTTGGGAATTCAAAACAACTATGATTAATATGCTAAGGGCTCTAATGGATAAATAGACAGCATGCAAGAACATATGGGCAATGTAAGCAGAGAGGTGGAAAACCTTAAAAAAGAACCAAAAATAAATGCTAGAAATTCAAAATACTATAACAGAAATGAAGAATGACTTTGATGGGCTTATTAATAAACTACACACAGCTAAGGAAAGAACCTCTGAGCTGCAGGATATATCAATAGAATCCTCAAAAGCTGAAAAGCAAAGAGAACTAATATTTTAAAAACACAGCAGTCTATCCAAGGACTGCAAGACAACTTCCAAACGGGTTATATACACATATGGGAATACCAGAGGAGAGGAAGTAGCAGAAGAATCGTTTGAAATAATAATGACTGAGAATTTCCCCAAATTAATGTCAGACACCAAACCACAGGTCCAGGAAGCTCAGAGAACACCAAGCAGATAAATGTCAAAATTAAACCTAGGCTTGGGAATTCCATGGCAGTCCAGTGGTTAGGACTCCATGCTTCCATTGCAGGGGACATGGGTTGGGGAACAAAGATCCTGCAAGTTGCATGGCCTAATATATAAATAAATAAATAAATAATAAGTATAAAGTGAGGTCACTTAGATGAGTATTCTCTTTTGACATCAAGTGCTTCATAAGAATGTTGTTTAAGGCTTAAATAGATTTAGAAGTATGAACAGGGCTTCACACTTCCCTTAAAAAAAAAAAACTATGTAGTCTTATCATTTTCAAACTACAGAAAATCAGACACAAAGAAACAATCTTGAAAGAAGCTAGAGGGGAAAAGCTCCTTGCCTATAAAGGAACAAAGATAAGAATTACATCCCACTTCTCAGAAATGATGCAAGCAGCAAGAGAATGGAATGAAAAAATATCAGTATTGAGGGTGGAAAAAAATGTACCAACTTAGAATTTTGTACCCTGCAAAGTTATCCTTCAAGATTGAAGAAGAAATAGACTTTCTCAAACAAGTAAAAATCGAGGAAATTTGTTACCAGTAGACCTGCCTTGCAAGAAATGTTAAAAGAAGTTCTTTAGAGAGTAGGAAAATAATATAGGTGAGAAACTTGGATTTATGTAAAGAAAGGAAGAGGTTGAAGAAGGATTAAGTAAAAGTAAAATAAAAACTTTTTTCTTATTATTAATTAATCTAAAAGACAACAATTTGGGGCTTCCCTGGTGGTGCAGTGGTTGAGAGTCCGCCTGCTGATGCAGGGGACACGGGTTTGTGCCCCAGTCCGGGAGGATCCTGCATGCTGTGGAGCGGCTAGGCCCGTGAGCCATGGCCACTGAGCCTGCGCGTCCGGAGCCTGTGCTCCGCAACGGGAGAGGCCACAACAGCGAGAGGTCCGCGTACCACAAAAAAAGAAGACAACAATTTGTTCAAAATAATGATACCACCAATGTATTCAATTTGTATGCATATATGCATACATATACATAGTGTGTGTGTGTGTGTGTGTGTGTGTGTGTGTGTGTGTGTGTATAAATGAAATGGATGACATTGAGGATACAAGGTATAAGAGGGAGGAATTGGGACTATTTTGTTATTATAAGGTACTCAAACTACCTGTGAAGTGTTTAGTGTTATTCAAAATTGGGCATGGATTAGCTGTAAATATATATTGCAAATTCAAGGCCAACCACAAAAAAAAAGGTTAAAAAAGGAAGTACAACTGATATGCTAAGCAAGGAGAGAAAATGGAATCATATAAAATGCTCAACTAAAACTAAGAAAAGCAGAAAAGACATGAAAGACAAAAATAGAACCAAAGAACAAGGGCAACAAATAGAAAACAGAAATAAATACAGATTATTAACATAGCTGTCAATGATCTAAGTACACCAATTAAAGACAGAGATTGTCAGAATTGAATTAAAAAACAAGAACCAACTATAAGAAACTCACTTTAAATATATAGACACATACAGATCTCAAGTAAATGGATGGAGGAAAATACACCTAATGCTAATCAAAACAAAGTAGGTAGAGCAATATTAATTTCAAATAGAGCAGACTTCAATGCAGGGAAACGTATCAGGGATAAAAACAGGCGTTACATAATAAAAAATGATAAATGGGGCTTCCCTGGTGGTGCAGTGGTTGAGAGTCTGCCTGCCGATGCAGGGGACACGGGTTCGTGCCCCAGTCCGGGAAGATCACACATGCCGCGGAGCGGCTGGGCCCGTGAGCCATGGCCGCTGAGTCTGCGCATCTGGAGCCTGTGCTCCACAACAGGAGAGGCCACAACAGTGAGAGGCCCGCATACCAAAAAAAAAAAAAAAAAAAAAAAAGATAAATGGATCAATCCTCCAAAGGACATAACAATCTTAGCATGTATGCACGTAACAAAAGAGTATCAAACTATGTGAGGCCAAAACTAATAAAAATACAAAGAGAAATAGATATAGCTACTATCATAGCTGGAGACTTCAACACCTCTCTCTCTCTCTCTGAAATGCACAGCTCCAGCAGCCACAAAATCAGTAAAGATGTAGTTGAACTCAATAACATCATCAATCAACTAGATAAAATTGACATCTATAAACTACTTCATCCAACAATAGCAGAATACATAGAGACAATATCAAAAGAAGTAGAAGACAAACCACAGACTGTGAAAAAATATTTGCAAAAGTCACATCTGATAAAGAACTGTTATCCAAAATATACAAAAAAAAAATTAAAACTCAAAAATAAGAAACAACCCAGTTAAAAAATGGGCCAAGACATTAACAGACACCTTACCAAAGAAGATATATGAATGGCAAATAAGCATATTAAAAGATGCTCCACATCATATGTCATCAGGGAAATGCAAATTAAAACAGCAATGAGATATCACACAACTATAAGGATGGTCAAAATCTGGAACACTGACAGCACCAAATGCTGGTGAGGATATAGAGCAACAGAAAGTCTCACACGTTGCTGGTGGAAATGCAAAACAGTACAGCCACCTTGGAAGACAGTTTGACTATTTCAAACAAAACTAAACATAGTCTTACAGTATGCTCCAGCAATTGTACTCCTTAGTACTTCCCCCAAAAGAGTTGAAAACTTATGTCTACACTGCACTCAGATGTTTATAGCAGTTTCATTCATAATTGCCAAAAGACCTGGAAGCCACTAAGATGCCTTTCAGTGGGCGAATGGATAAATAAACTGTGGTCCATCCAGCCAATGGAATATTATTCAGTGCTTAAAAGAAATGAGCTAATAAGTCATGAAAAGACATGGACTAACCTTAAATGCATATTACTAAGTGAAAGAAGCCAATGTGAAAAGGCTACACACTGTCTGATTCCAACTATATGATATTTTGGAAAAGGTAAAACAGTAAAAAAAAAAAAATCTGTGGTTGTCTGCGGGTAGGGTGTGGGAAAGGGATGAATAGGTAGAGCACAGAGGATTTTTAGGGCAGTGAAATTACTCAGTATGATACCATAATAATGGATACATGTCATTATACATATATCCAAACCCATAGAATGTATAACACCAAGAGTGAACCCTAATGTAAACTACTGACTTTGGGTAATTAGGATGTGTCACTGTAGGTTCATCAGTTCTAACAAATGTACCACTCTGGTGGAGGGTAATGATAATGGGGGAGGCTATACAAGTGTAGGGGTAAGGGATATAGGTAAATCTCTATACCTTCCCCTCAATTTTGTTGCTTACCTAAAACTGCTTGTAAAAAATAAATTCTTAATTCAAAAAAATATATATTTTCAGGAAGGATATAGGCTTTCCAAACTTTCAGCGGTCCATAGCACAAGAAAAGTTTAAAAATCTGATATAGACTATGTAAATGTAACAAAAGATTATTTTCTTGATAAGACATAAAAGATTTTCCTTTCATGAGCAACAGCGTGAAGAGTAGTGAAAATATAAAGTGTTATCAAGGAGGTAGAAACCTAAAGAGGAGAGGTAAATCTGATTTGCAGGGAGTGAGTCAGTGCAGAGATTTTTGTATGGCAGTGACAAGGATAAGAGATTATTTTAATAGGTGGCATGTTAGATGAAACTGGAAGGTAAAGTAATCGAAGAGAGTTTTATGAAAAACAAGTTGGCTGCACATCACAGGAAAGAGAAAATATCTATTTTGGTTTAATTTTCAGTTTAGACATCAATTATATTTCTTCATAAAGTTTGGTTTATGTGAGGATGTCATTTATTTTTGAAGAAGAGTCATCATAAAAATTTTGGACTGCTTTCACAGAAAATTGAAATTAAAGTACTGTAATGCTCGGAAGGGCAGTAACTTGTTCAAAGATCTGAGATGAAGAAAACAGTTCCTATCCATACATTCTCTAGGCCTTTCCAATCCTTCCTTTTATTAGTCCAAATTCTTGCCATGGAAATGACTATATAACTAATCAAGTTATTGATAGAGCACATGGAACCAAGTGGGTAATTATTTCACTAAGGACGCTTGAATACTTCCTAAGGCTTAGTAGGCACTAAAATCGAGTTCTTATGGTGTCACTAATTTAATTTAATTAAGTTCATTAGAATTTGCTATATTTCTAGAGTAAAAGTAATCTCAAAGGAAGTTATTTTTTCAGAAATATAAGTTTAATGATAAAGAGCATTTAATAAACAACAGGAGTGAGAATGGAGTTCATATTTTTAAAAGCTTTGATATCTTTGGCTACAGAATATGAATGAATCAGTCAACTTCTGTGGGCAAATGGCCTTCCAAAGTAATTGAGTCCTAAATGCCAAACTAAAATAGTTTGCCATAGACTCAATGAAAATGTTCTGTTCTAAGAATGTTCCAACTGATAGTAAATTTAATAAAGTTTAGAAATGTCAAGTTGAGTTTTAATTCCAAGTTCATAGCTCCTAGAATGTAATGTGTTACAAATTCAATATACTGAGACCATCCTTCTCCAGCTTTTTAGATTGTAGCAATAAGAACTTCAGAGAGCAAACATAATCAAGACTCTATTTTGCTTATGTCATTCAGAAGTTCAAATAGCTGATCTGAAATACAAACCTATAGGGAGCTATTTTAAAATAAAAATAATAATAATTGTTAGGTTCAGAGTCTCCAAATCAGGCTGCTTTTTTTTTTCTTTTTGATAACTAACATTTATTTGGCATTTACTATGTTCTGTATACTTTTTTAAAAATTGTAGTTGATTTACAACATTGTGTTAGTTTCAGGTGTATAGCAAAGTGATTCTGTTTTATATATATACACACACATATATATGTTCTTTTCAGATTCTTTTCCCTTATAGGTTATTATAAATTATTGAATATAGTTCCCTGTGCTATACAGTAAGTCGTTGTTTATCTCTTTTATATATAGTAGTGTGTATCTGTTAATCCCAAACTCCTAATTTATCCTTCCCCCCTCCTTTCCCCTTTGGTAACCGTAAGTTTGTCTTCTACATCCCTGAGTCTATTTCTGCTTTGCAGATAAGTTCATTTGCATCATTTTCTTAGATTCCACATACAAGTGATATCATACAATATTTGTCTTTCTCTGTCTGACTTCACTTAGTATGGTAATCTCTAGGTCCATCCATGTTGCTGCAAATAGCATTATTCAAATTAGGCTGCTTTTTATGATATCAAATAATTTGGCTTAATTTTTAGTGTCTAGTTAGACTAACCATGGAATAAAAAAAGTTTTAAATGGTAAAACTGCAATATATCAGTTAAACATCTACCTGTTTTATAAAAGATATTATTTTTCAGTAAATATTTAACTATCTTGCTTGAGGACAAAATAGGTATCTATGTGGCTAATACAAGTGAAATAATAACTTGATGTTTAAGTATCTTAGCTACCTAAAACAATTATTATATCAACAAATATGAGTCACAGCTTATATAAACAAAACAACTGATTTGGTTAATAATTTTTAAATTTTAAACAATTATTTTGTCATTTATGTAAATATAATTTAGCCTTACTAATAATATCTTACATTCAAGCTTGTGTAGTCATACCCTATAAAAGATAAGGATAAAATCTGAAATTACCTTTTAGGAAGGCATTCTATTACACATAAGTTAACACCTTATTGAAAGGCACTGTTTCACTCATTTATGAATGCTCCTGTTATGTACTCTGTAATCCCAGAGTCTTCAGCAACATAACAAAATGTCTTGACGTTCCCTTCCCCCTCCCTGCCATTCCCAAAGAAGATACAAAGGTTCTTTATGAAATTCAGTCATTTTTCTTGAATAAATGGTCCTTGCATTTTGTAAGCCTTTAATTAATTTCCAGAGCTCTAAAAAAGTTGATTTTAACAAATTTGCCAGTTATCATTGCTTTTTTTTGAAGAGAGGATTTTCAGAAGTCCTTACTTTGATATTCTGGAAGTGTTTCTATACTTGATTCTATTTCAACATTTTTAATCTTGAGTTCTGATTTTTGATTACTAGTATATAGATATCATTGTTTTATATATTTATTTTGTATACAGTTTCCTTGCAAAACTTGTTTAATTCTAGTAGCTTTTAAAAAATATATTTCACTAAATTTCCTGTATAGGCCATCATGTCTTTTTGCTTTCCAATTTCAATGCCTTTTATTTCTTTTCCTTGTGTTGGAACCTCCAGCATAACATCAAATAGAAGCAATAAAAGTGGATCTGTGCGCTTTGATTCGGATTTTAAAAGAAGAGTGTTCAGGTTTTTACCATTAAGTATGAGGTGATCTGTATCTTTTTTGTAGATTCCCTTTGTCAAATTGGGGAAGTGGCTAAGATGTTTATATGAGGAGTGGATATAGGGTGTTGTCAAATGCTTTTTATGTATCTATTAAGATGATCATCTGGTTTCTCTTCTTCAGTTGGTTAATATGGTTAACTACATTTATTGATTTATGAATGTCAAACCAATCTTGAACTTCTGTGATAACTACCATTTGGCAATTAATGTTTTAGCCTTTTGATGTACTGTTGGATTCCATTTGCTCAAATTTTGCTACAAAATACCTCACTTACTTTCTTGAGGGTTATTGGTCTATAGTTTATTTTCTTGTAATGTTATTGTATGGCTTTGGTAACAGCGTAACACAGGCCTCATAAAATAAATTGGAGTGTATTTGTTTCCCTTCAATATTCTAGAATAATTCGCATAAAATTGGTAATATTTATTCCTTAACTGTTAAGTAGAATTCACCAGTAAAGTCATTTGGACCTGGAGTTTTCTTTGTGGGAATCCAATTCATTTAATATAGTGCTATTCTGATAATCTGTTTCATATTGAGTGAGATTTAGTAGTTTGTGTTTTTCAAGGATTTGCCCACCTCAGTTGGGTAGTAGAATTTTTTGGCATAAGGTTGTCTATAATATTCACTTATTTTCCTTTTTAATATCTGCACATATTGTAGTGTTGATACCTCCTTAATTCCTAACATGGATAACTTTTGTCATGTCACTTTCTCCCGAGTCATGTAGGCTGGAGGTTTACCAATTTTACTGATATTCTCAAAGAGCCAGCTTTTGGTTATTTGGGCTTTCTCTACTAGATTTTTCTTTTTATTTCACTGGTTTTTCAGTCTAACATTTCTCATGCTTAGTTTGGGGTTTTTGTTCTTGTTCTTCTAAAAATTTTTTGTGGTGGAAGCTGAGTTCATGTATTTGGGAACTTATTTTCTAGTAACGACATTCTGTGATACCAATTTCTAAGTGTTCTTTTAGCTGCATCCCAAATAATTTTATATGCTGTATCTTCATTTCTATTTAGTTGAAAATATTTTCTAGTTTCTTGTTTGATTCTTTTATGGAATCATGAATTATTTAATGGTCTTATTTAATTATAAATATGTTAAGATTTTTCAGATATCTTTCAGTTATTGACTTCTATTTTAATCCCATTTGAGCAGAGAACAACTCTATATGACTTGAATTCTTTTAAATTTATTGAAACTTGTGTTATGGCTTCAAATATAGTCTATCATCTTAAAAAAGATTCTGTACACACTTTAAAAGAATATGTATTCTATTGTTATTGGTGGAGTGAACACTAAAAACACTTTACTGGGGTAAAATATAAATAACTAAATTTTAGTGTAATATAAACTCAGTACTGGTTGCTAATGTAGAGGAAGGTAATGAATTTGTGTTCAGGTTTATCTGACTAATATTTGATCCTTTCCAAATTCTATGTTATCATCTAAGTCACTTTTAATCCTAAGCCTCATTTTTTTTTTCCTTAAAAAAAGAGGGGAGGCTTCCCTGGTGGCGCAGTGGTTGAGAGTCCGCCTGCCGATGCAGGGTACACGGGTTAGTGCCCCAGTCCGGGAAGATCCCACATGCCGCGGAGCGGCTAGGCCTGTGAGCCATGGCCGCTGAGCCTGCGCGTCCGGAGCCTGTGCTCCGCAACGGGAGAGGCCACAACAGTGAGAGGCCCGCGTACCGCAAAAAAAAAAAAAGAGGGGGATTAATAATGCTTACATTACAATTTGGTCTTGATTATTTATCATGGGTGTACACTTCTAAAACCGAGCTACTCACCTATTTGTTCTATTGAATAATAAGCTATAGAGGAGCAGGGAGCATGTCTCTACTGCTAAAGAGTTTATCCACTGTGCCTAGGATACTGCCTGTCAAATCGTAGACAGTCTGAGTATTTGTTCCAGTTTCCCTTGTTTCTCAGTATTAGAATGCTCTCATAACTATCCATTAAAATCTATTTATGTGTGTGCTTTTTATTTCAACCTTCATATAATTCAGTTTACTCTTAATAGATAAAAAATATTTCCCAGCTTCAATGATGAGTCATACCTGAGAGAAGAACAAATTATGGAAATTGTGTACTGATATGTGATTCGTGATGGCCCATGTTGCCTCTACCTTTTAAAAAAGTTTTATTTATCTGTGATTCTTTGAAAAATGTCATAAAGCTCTCTGTGAGTAGTCATTTGACCTACTAAGAATAAGGGTACATTTAAAATAATGAAAGTAAATATCATTTGTAATAATAAATCATAAGTCAATGAACATCTTATTTTTATAGCTCATTTCCTCTCAGATTTACTTGGCTGGAAACGTAGAGTGGTTGATCAAAACCACATTATGAGACCCTTTAAACCTCTTTATCATTGCCTGTCCCTACCATGAGGCTGGCAAAGCTCAATCTCATTTTTTAGTCTCCTTTCAAACTAAGGGTTGTCTATGTGACATAGCTTTGCACAAGGAAGGATTCCAGTGAGAAGGCTGTTACTTTCCTGATAAACGCATATAGATGCTACTTGACTTTTTGCTTGATTTATTTGGGGAGGTTGCACTTTTTTTTTTGCCTTCAATGAGAACACAAAGTCTATAGATCTAATGGTCATGAATAGAGATCATCATATAAGAATGGTAGAGCATAAAGATGGAGATGATCTAGGTCTTCTTATGGAATTATCTGGTAGAGAGTTCAACATTAGCAAGTACTCAGCCTAAATTTCTTCCATGTGAGAAAAATATAACAGGAATTATTGTTTGTGTCTTTCTGTTAGTTCAGGCCATATTTCTAACCGATAAAGTTGACTTTCCTGACAAGCAAATAGTATAAATTCACACTTATTATTTATTTTAGGGTTAACATAATATTTAGAACTTTTGGACTCCTAGTTATTATCTTTAATACGGGAAATGAAGAGAGAAATAATTAAAAGTCAGATAGAATCTGTCCTTCAGAGAAGTTTGGACAATCAAAATTAAAGTGATACATATCATATAAATTAATTTACATTGCATGTATTAATATATATACTACCAAGTGCTTAACATTTCCATACACCCAAAGTCTAGTCCTGGTCCTTCAAACCCTCATAGTTAAATCACCTTATACTTACTTAATCTTTCAGGTAGGTAAAAGTGTTTTCATATATCATCTCAATCATTTAAAAGTCCTGTGAAGGTGAATATTTTTATCCCATTTTTTTAACAGATAAATATATATAATAGTCTTTCTGATTCAAGCTAGTTAACTAAAACAGAAAGTTTTCCTTTTGTCTTTCTGAATCCATAAAAATAAAATTATAGAAATACAAGTAATAAACTTACTAAATGTGTTAAGATCAAATAACATTCCCCCCAAAATAAAACCATGAAGTTTTATTTAAAGATATAAAAGAAGTCACAAATAAATGTAGAGATTTCTCATGTTTCTCTATGGACAAATTTGATACTGTAAATATATTACTTCCTCAAAACACAGTCTATGAATTCAAAAGAATTCCAAACAAACCTCAAAGGACTCCTCATGGAACTTGAAAATGAATTCTAAAGTTAGTTTGAAAAAGAGAGAATTGTTCAAGAACAGCTAATTTAGAAAGTTAAAAATAATAGGGCAGTAAAGTAATTACCAGGTTATTAAAAACATATACATATGGTTTTGGTATAGAAATACTTATGGGACCAGAATGGTGAATACAGATACTGATTTCTGTTAATGTGAGAATTTAACATAAGAGAAATAGGGCATTTATTTTTTTGTAGATGAAATTTGACACTATTTTACAAATGGTTGTGGAAAAAATGGCTGTCCGTTTGGAAAAGAAATATTAGATTTCTATCTCAAAGCATTTATCACATTCTAGACGAACTACAAATGCACGTTAAATACACACACACACACACACACACACACACACACACACACACACACACAATCTATAAAAACATTCAAGGAAAATACCTTAAGGCAGAAAACTTCTTCCCAGGACAAAATTCAATATCATCAGAGGAAAGATTGTCAAATTTGACTACCAAAACACTAAAACCTTCTTTACAACAAAGATAGCAAAAAGTTAATGGACAAATGAACACGTGGGAAAATATTTGCCACATAAATTAATATTCATATCTACAAAAAGCTCCTACAAATATAAACTAAAAGATAAATGCCTCAATAGATAAATGCATAAAGATCAATAGATAAATACATAAGGGTTATGAGCCAGGTAATTAATAGTAGAAGTACAACTGGTTAATAAAATAAGAATTTCAACTTTAGTATTTATCAGAAAGACACAAATTAAAAACAAGGATATAATATTATTCACCTATCAGACTTTTTAAATTTATATTTCTTGTCTGATTACTGTGGCTGGACTTCCAATACTATGTTAACTAGAAGTGGTGAGAGTGGGTATCCTTGTCTTGTTCCTGATTTTAGAGCAAAGTCTTTCAGCTTTTCACCATTGAGTATGATGTTCTTTGTGAGTTTGTCATAAATGGACTTGATTTTATTGAGATATGTTCCCTTTATGCCAAATTTGTTGAGAGTTATCATTAATGAGTGTTGAATTTTGCTAAATGCTTTTTCTGCATCTATTGAGATGATCATGCGATTTTTATTCATTGCGTTAATGTAGTAAATAAACAAACAAACAAATATCCTTACTCAGGGGGTATTAATTCCTGTACGCCTGATTGTCTTCACATATATCATTAAAATATTAGAAGTGTTGTCTTCACATATATCATTCACATATATGATTGTCTTCACATATATCATTAAAATATTAGAAGTGTTCAAAATATTAGAAGTGTTGAAAATTAAATCATTTTTAAATTATTAAAATTTCAGAAAAATATAGTAAAATAATAGCGGTGATCATAAATACCTTTGTCTTTCAGTACATAGTATAACCTTGATAACTTTTGTTAAATAAATGAGTGAATTTATTATAAACAACATATCTAATAGGAATTCTGAAGATGAAGAGACCTCTGTTAGCTGAGGTGACCTGTGAAGATTTCAAGAGCCCAGAAAACACAGTGCAGCAATTTTCAATGTATCTAAGGTCTTTGTCTTTTACTAACATATTCCTAGTTGGAAGCAGTTGGGAACATTGTTTTAACAATGATAATACTACTCTCTCCAGTAGCCAGCACTTGGCTACAATGCAATACATATTATCTTGCAAAAACCAGAAAAACTGAAAATATGTCCCTTATTTTTCTTATATTGAAGAATATTGACTACATATGCTTCTCCTTGATTTCAATCTTCCAAGTAGTTTATTCCAAAAGCACCTATACCTAGTGGCATTATCTTCATCAAAATAGATGTCATTTTCCTATTGCAGGAAGCATTGGTACAACTCTGTATAAATAAGGTTGAATATTCTGTATAATCATTTTCTCTGCTGTGTTCTATTTTACTTACAAAAATCAATATTATAGTTGGCCTCTGCATTGATAATCCACTCATAGGAAACATAGGCCTATTATTTAATGTTTAATGTAAATCAATACAACTTATTTTTCTTAGTTTTTAAACTAATATTTTCAGATGTAAATGAGGCCCCTGAGAACATAGAATTTACTATGCCCCTTTGCTCATTTAATAACTTCTCATTTAATAACTGCTCATACAAGTAAAATATTGAAATAATGGCACAGAGGTAGTACTCATATTAACCTAGTTGAAACCATTTGGAATTCGGTGAAAAAAAATCAAATGAATAATCTGAATTCAGCCACCATTTACCATATCACAGACTTCAAAGACACCACAAGCATATCATGGATTATAGACACATCATAAACTGAAGGTGAATATTTTAATACCCTCTCTTCATTAAGGATACTTAAGGAAGGAAAACTCAAAAAATCTTCAGTGGATGAAACCACAAATGTGACAGACCATTTTTCTTCACCAGTTTTAAAGAATTCATGGTTTCCTTTAAGTGTTCCATTCCATAATATTTTTTTTAATTTTTATTGGAGGATAGTTGATTTACAATGTTGTGTTAGTTTCAGGTGTACAGCAAGGTGAATCAGTTATATATATACACATAGCCATTTTTTTTAGATTCTTTTCCCATATAGGCCATTACAGAGTATTGAGTAGAGTTCCCTGTGCTATATATAACATTTTATATGGATTATAAAAATATTATTTTTCTTCTTGACACATCCCTGTGATCTCACTGTTTGTTCATTAGGATTTGTAGAATCCAAATTACCTGATAATATTATTTGTATGTGTTAAATAGATGATTTGAAGAAAATTTCCCAACTATTTTTTCTCCCTCCAACTTCCTTCTAGCACTCCCTACAGCTCAGCTACCTCTACTTCAACTATTACCTTCCTAAAATTATGAAAAACATACATTTAATAGCATCACTCCACCTCTTAAGTTCCTCCTCAATGGTTTCCCAATGCTTTTAGTATAAAGGGCAAAGTTCTTAGTATGAGATACAGAGCCCTTCGTGGACCTAACCCTAGTTTACATAATCTCAGATCAAACTATCCAGCTCATACTTCGTGCTCCAATAATATTCTCTTGTGTCTGTGGTTTTGCACTCATTGTGTTTATTATGCTGGGAATAACATTTTTTTTCATTATTTATCCAGCTAAATTCTAGTCACTTTCAAACTTCAGCTCCAGTTTTACCTTTCTAAGAAGACCTTCCCCAAGAGTTAGTAATTTCCCATCTTCTTTGCTCCTTAACTACCCAGTGCACACTCCCATTACAGTATTTCTCCTGGTGACTTGCAATTTTTATTCGGTCTGTGTGTCCCAATAAAGTCTGAGTGCAGTATTTTACTATCCATATTATAGGTACAACACACAGAGTTGTATATATACAAGAGTTTTATATATACAAAAATTACACACACACACATATATATATATATATATATATATAATCAGTTAATGTATATTGAATTAATTACTTAACCACCACTTCTTATTGGTAAAAAAAAAATTCCCTTTTGTCTGATTCTTCCTTGAGGTTAATAGCAGTAAAGTTCTTTCTTGAGAACTATACTAAAACTGTACACTCTCAGTAGCTAATATTTCTAACCCATCATATTTGAATTTAATTTTTCACTTAGTTAACCTTAATATTTTAAGCACAGCATAACACAATAGTAATAAAAGTTCTGTGTATTATTATACAATGATTTTCCTAGAGGTGATACAGTATGGTAGAAAGAAAATGGAAATTTAAATTTAAAAAAAAATCATGATAATGTCATAATATTACAAATTGGTTTCACTGTTATCTACTGAAACACTAATAATTATTCTTTGAATTAAAGAATTCTTTGGCCAATAAACTTTCTGAGAACTACCAGAACTTAACATAGACTTTATACTAATAAAACTCTTTGCTTATTTGGTCATTGCATGAGTTCAGCTGCATTTAAAAGAGACTCAACTACAGCGGCTTTAGCCAATATGTTTCACAAACAAGAAATCCCATGTATAATGGCTTTAGTAGGTTTACAAAGCATCACTGTCTTAGATTTGTTCTAACTTCTGCTCCACCACTCTCATAATTACCTCATATTACCAAGATGGCAGTCAGCGCTCACCCTCTCATCTGAATTTCAGGCAGGAAGAAGAAGGAAATGCCAAAGGGCTTTCAGAAGTCACCAGAAAGATTCCCACTGAAATTGCATTGACCAGAACTGACAACTTATCCTAGCTGAAGGGAGGCTAAAATATGATTTCTGGCTCTTGTTGTTGCAATCAAAACTGGGCTTCTGTGAGTAAAGAATATAGGCATATTGGATATTGGATAAGCAGCTATCAGTGACTTCCATTATCATAAAACCATTTTTTGTTCACAAATGTCAAGGGACATTAATATACCATGAGGCAATTCTTAGAATAATGGTGCTTTAAAAACAAATTAGAAACTAAATCTATGTACCTATCTTCTCTCATACAACCCTTCTCCCCAAAATTATCATATGTAAAATATTATAAAGCATAATTTATGAATTTCATCATATTAAATCAAAGTAAAATTCTTGGAATGAAACACAAATTGAAACTTTTCTTGTAGAAAACAGCCTTTGCAATAGGAACAATTACAAAATCAACTGAAAATGGTTTATAAAACTTATGAAATATCTTTTAGAAACAATTTCTTCCTTTGTTGTGCATTATAATGTTATGCTAAGTATATGGTAATGTCAATTCATGTTTTATTTGTAATTCTATCACTGCTTTGTAGCATTTACATAACTTAAAGTTTAAAATATCCTGCTTTTTGTTTAAAAGTTTTAGAAAAAAATTTTCCTAGAATCTTTGCCAAGAGTTGTGACATCATGAAATTTGTTTTAGGCCCTCTGTAGAAGGAATAGACTATTCCCCAACTCAACCTTACATGTAACCCTGTGATAATCCTCCCAATTGTGACTGCCTGCTGGATGTTCATCATTCTTGTTTCAAGAGGGTAGGCATTGCTATGCTATGCACTGCATCTCTACCACACCACAGGAGACATCTAATGAATACTAGCTGAATGGATGCAATGCTTCAATAAACTAATACATTGTGAGACTCACACCAGATTAAACAAACCTGATTTCCTCATCATTACCTTTAGAATATTCTGGCTATTCTGGGAACAATAAAAACTTGCTGCCTGTTTCGACAATCAGAAAGACAGATCAGAAAGACAGAAAGACAATCAGAAAGACGTGGAGAACTACCGCTGTCAGAACACTGTGACACTGTGGTTATTTAAATTGTATTCAACATCTGTAAGAAAAGAGTAATTATGCCAAAAACGTCATATTAATTGGAGATAAGGAAAAAAATCCTAAATTAGCAGCACCAAATAAAGCATTAACTGGAATTCATTAAAATTTTAAGTTCTTCAAATTTTGATTTACTATAATCAGTATACTAACTTATTATTTTGCTTATTCACTATTATCAATAGACCAATATTGTGTTACGCCAGAGAGCCAAATACAATCTACAATTCAATATCCTTTCACTTCCCTGAGCTTCTTTTTTATCCCCACCAGCTATCTCTAACGATTAATAGCAATGCTTTGTGTTCATGTTCATTCCATATTCAATACTAAAGAATAATTATTTTCTCTCTTTTTATAGTAGTACATATAAAATAATGCTTGAATTGTTTTATTATAATTAATTATTTTCAAAGATAAGGATGTATATAATGAGGACAAGTGGAGTGAATAAACAGAGAAGAGAAAAAGAAAAATGCAAGTGGAGAGAAAATGAGAGTTCAGAGAGCAGTAACGAAGTACAGTAAATCTGCGTCATTGGAGGAGGAAAGACTGGGGAAGACTGACACGAAACGCTTTTCTAGTCTAACTTTCCAAATGGAGTTGGAATAAAGCTTCCTACTTTAAAAGTAAGACAGTTCTCACACGCAACAAGGGGTGCAATCATTTCTGTCTCATCTCTTACTTTAAACTTAAAGTGCAAATAATAGCCCTATTATGAGTTCTAGAGAAAATGGGAGCAGAGAAGCCAATTTAAAATTGGTTATTTAGGCAATGTTCTTGTTGAAACTTCACAACTGTTGATCACCAGTCTCTTCACTTATTACATCTCTGGTAGGTACTTAAATTAACAATATCTTTCAGTTTATGAATTGTAAAAAATCTCTTACATATGTAGAGCCTTTAAAATGAAGTAAATGTAAGACAATTTATCACTCTATCAAAAATATACAATTGTGCACCCTGGTTTTTATTATGAAAAAGTAGTATATCAATATCATTATTTTGAAATTTTGCCTTTGAACATTTTTACATGTAATTTCAAATTTTTATTTCTTTAGGTATCTATTAAGTCCTTGAATTAATGTTATTTATAATCAAAGCATTCTACTAATAACAGTTCTCCTTTTAATTGTATATGCAGTAATCATTTCTCAAATTTTCCTCAAAGCCATGTTATGCATTAACAAATAAGTCTCCTAGGACTACAAATAGTCAAAAAATACAGAGAAAACTTGCAAGTATTTCCATGTAGTACAGAAAAAACAGTCTCTCAAAGTCTCTGACATGACATTACTTAATGCTCAGTGACAATTTTAAATTAGTTTGTGGGACAAATGACAAAAAGCAGCCTCTGTGATCAGTGGTCAATATATTGTGGCATGCAGCAATATTTACAGTTGAAAAAAGAACCAGAATATATAATCTTTTTTTTTTTTTTTCCGGTACACGGGCCTCTCACTGTTGTGGCCTTTCCCGTTGCGGAGCACAGGCTCCGGGAGGCCATGGCTCACGGGCCTAGCCGCTCTGCGGCATGTGGGATCTTCCCGGACCAGGGCACGAACCCATGTCCACTGCATTGGCAGGCGGACTCTCAACCACTGTGCCACCAGGGAAGCCCCAGAATATATAATCTTGTGATATCTTTTTATTTGGCATCTCAGCTTAATCGATAAGATATTTAATCAGGGCTAACTAGTTTATTGCGGTGGATGAGTATGTATTTTATATAGTTATCTCTTGCCTCCAAGTAACTCCATTCTATGTTCTGTGTCTAAATTTGCTCAACTCTATAGTTGGAATATATGAATAAATATTATCTTCATGCTGAGCTTGACAAAAATCCTTTTGCTAGGTCAATCAAAGGTACTAACACCTGTGAAGTGAAACATCACAGACCAAAAGATATAAACTAAAGGATCAAAAAATTGGACTTACACTAAACAAAATGGTTTTATGTTTATGTCTGGGTAAACACCTTTATTCAGTAAAGTCCTTTATACTAAAGGACTTTATATGCTTTATACTAAAAATTTTTAAATCTGAGTTTTCAATAATGAAAACACTTCATAAATGAAAGTATTTTCTTACTCTCAAATTTAGTCTTCCAATAGGATAAGACTCTAGTAACCATGAATGTCTTTAAATATATGAATAATCCTTGACAACAACAAAAATCCAAGCTTCCCAAGCAATTTACTTCCAGTTTCAGCAAAATGTAGGTTGAGGAAGTGATTTCTTCCAGTCAGATACCTGGGTTTATTCTGGAGCCATTGCTTACTAGCTGTGTGACCTAGAACAAATTATTGCTCCTTAGCTTTCTCATGTCCGAGATAGAAATATGCCCTCTGAAATATTATCTAATATCTACCTCACAAGTGTGACGGAACTATTAAAAGATAGAACACAGGCAGAGGGTTTAGAAAGGGGCCAGCACATATAAAATTCTGAATAAATTCCAGATGCTATTATTTTTGTCATTCCTATTATTATTACCAATTGTTTTCCAAGTAATACATTTTGGTGGCTGATGTTCAACTAATTAACCAGTAGTTTGTGAGTTCTCTTAGAAGTTAATGGACCATCTCTGCCTACTCTAGAAAATTAGAATTAGTAAGTAATATTGGACGAATGGACCCACAAAGGCCAGTTAAATTCTGGCACTCATACTCCTTCCCTCAAGAGAGGGAAGGATTCAGGAGAGTTGAAAGCACAGGAAAATGAATGACAAAAGAAAACAAAACACAGTCTAGTCCACTTGGATTTGAGTATCAAACTCTGATTTTAGGAATAATGTAGAGATGAGCTAGCATAATGGCTTAAGTAGGGGATTTAAGGAACTTCTCTCCCTTCTAGGTACTTGGTCTGAATCTTTAAAATTTACCAGAATCTTCTTAGTAACTTTGAAGAAGAGAGTAAAAGGTAAGTAAGACGGCTGGGTGTTATCCTGTGTGGGAACAGTCTGGGCTCTTCACCGCAAAAGGAAGGAGCGCTCCACACCTTTGTGCATGACCTTCTAATTCAGCAGCTCCAACAACTTGCAATCATGGCTCAATCAGACTTCAAATCTGACAATCTGTAGCAACAGCCTGAGGCTGGAATCAACCAAAAATTTATTTACTCATATGTCTGGCAGTGGATTCTGGCTGTCTTGTGGGACCTCAGCTGAGACTTCCCCATGACCTCTTCATAAGGCCTCATAATATGGTTGCTTCAGAGTAATCCAACTTCTTAAATAGCATTTCAGGGCTCCAAAAGCGAATGTCCCA
This sequence comes from Tursiops truncatus, assembly GCF_011762595.2. NCBI lineage: Eukaryota > Metazoa > Chordata > Mammalia > Artiodactyla > Delphinidae > Tursiops > Tursiops truncatus. The sequence goes on from NC_047038.1 coordinate 35,339,733, forward strand.
GTGACAAGTTCATCACCTCTTCTGACATAGCCTTTGTAGTTGTGCAGTATTACTTCCACTGCATTCTATTCATTATAATTGACTCAAAAGCCCACTTAGAATTCAAGGGAAGAGGATGAGAAGGGTGTCAAGATCAAATTGTCAAAGAACACACAGGATGGGAAATATTAGTGTAGCCATCTTTGTAAAATGTCATCTGTCACAAAGATATAGCATTACAATATATGAATAATATAGATCATATTAAAGAGCAAATAAATTAATTGCCAAATTTTGGAAATACACTATGAGTCTGAATGAATTTTAGGAAGTGTAGGTATCAGTGAAAACTACTCTAGGAGCAAATAACCTTGTGGAAGAGACTGGCCCTGAATTGGACCTTGAAATATATGTGGTATCCTTTAACAACTCCTATAAACTTCAGAAAAAAAGTACATATTAATGCCCAGCTGGTCTCCATTTTCCATTTAGAACCAGTTATAGTTCGTGATTTCTTATTAGAGCTAGTATTTAAAAGAGGAAGGAAACTTTAGTATTACTGACAATGACAAATATGAGAGTAAGAACTTCTAAAATAGGCTAAAACATAGCTATTAATAACAATTTTCCTAATATAGCTAATAAAAATTTTGTTTAATTATGGAAAAGAACAAAATCCTCAGGTTGTCACAAAATCCCAGGTTAAAGAAATAAAGATAGCAACTATAAAGACTCCTCACTGAAAGAATATCAATGAATGGATTGTTCCATTTCATGTTAAATACCTTTTGAACAATACTTTTTGAGTATGTTTAAATAACTTGGAAGGTAAGAGAAAAAAAATCCTGCCAGCCAGTCTGATTCAAAACAAAGGACTCACTTTACATAAGTTATTTTCTGAACATCAGTTGCTAGAAATAGCATTCTTTCTCTGAAAAACTAGAAAAGATGAATTTACTTTCAAAAAATCAATTTATAATACAGAAAATTGTTGCCTGAAATATTCTGAATATACTAAATCTAGTGGCTAAGGATATTATTAATTAGTAGATAGTAGTAAAGTTTCAAATATAAAAATGAAACTGAAATTATATCAAATTTAAAAAATCAAAATGCCTTACATTACAAAATGATATTTCTTTATTGAACAGATATGTCTGCTTGTGAAACACATCTAAGAATTATAAAGCGCACTGAGCCACAGATAAGATGGCTTAGCCAATAGGCCATTTTTTTTGTTGTTTTTTAATTTTTATTGGAGTATAGTTACTTTACAGTGTTGTGTTAGTTTCTACTGTACAGCAAAGTGAATCACCTATATGTATACATATATCCCCTCTTTTTAGGATTTCCTTCCCATTTAGGTCACCACAGAGCATTGAGTAGGGTTCCCTGTGCTATACAGCAGGTTCTCATCAGTTATCTATTTTATGCATAATATCAATAGTGTATAGATGTCAATCCCCATCTCCCAAACCACCTTGGTATCCATACATTTTTTCTCTGCGTCTGTGTCTCTATTTCTGCTTTGTAAATAAGATCATCTATCCACATCATTTTTCTAGATTCCACATATATGCATTATTATATGATATTTGTTTTTCTCTTTCTGACTTACTTCACTCTGCATGACAGTCTCTAGGTCCATCCACATCTCTACAAATGACCCAATTTCTTTCTTTTTATGGCTGAGTAATAGTTCATTTTATATATGTACCACATCTTCTTTATCCATTCCTCTGTTGATGAACATTTAGGTTGCTTCCATGTCCTGGCTACTGTAAATAGTGCTGCAATGAACATTGTGGTACATGTCTCTTTTTGAATTATGGTTTTCTCAGGGTATATGCCCAGTAGTGGGATTGCTGGGTCATAAGGTAGTTCTATTTGTAGATTTTTAAGAAACCTCCATACTGTTCTCCATAGTGGCTGTATCAATTTACATTCCCACCAACAGTGCAAGAGGGTTCCCTTTTCTCCAGCATTTAGTGTTTGTAGATTTTTTGATAATGGCCATTCTGACCGGTGTGAGGTGATACCTCATTGTAGTTTTTATTTGCATTTCTCTAATGATTAGTGATGTTGAGCATCCTTACATGTGTTTGTTGGCAATCTGAATATCTTCTTTGGAGAAATGTCTATTTAGGTCTTCTGCCCATTTCTGGATTGGGCTGTTTGTTTTTTTGATATTGAGCTGTATGAGCTGCTTGTATACTTTGGAGATTAGTCCTTTGTCAGTTGCTTCGTTTGCATATATTTTCTCCCATTTTGAGGGTTGTCTTTTCATCTTGTTTACAGTTTCCTTTGCTGTGCCAGAGCTTTTAAGTTTCATTAGGTCCCATTTGTTTATTTTTGTTTTTATTTCCATTTCTCTAGGAGGTGGGTCAAAAAGGATCTTGCTGTGATTTACGTCATAGAGTGTTCTGCCTATGTCTTCCTCTAAGAGTTTTATAGTGTCTGGCCTTACATTTCGGTCTTAAATCCATTTTGAGTTTATTTTTGTGTACAGTTTTAGGGAGTGTTCTAATTTCATTCTTTTCCATGTAGCTGTCCAGTTTTCCCAGCACCACTTATTGAAGAGGCTGTCTTTTCTCCATTGTATATTCTTGCCTCCTTTATCAAAGATAAGGTGACCATATATGTGTAGGTTTACATCTGGACTTTCTATCCTGTTCCATTGATCTATATTTCTGTTTTTGAGCCAGTACCAACTGTCTTTTTTGGCTGCGTTGGGTCTTTGTTGCTGCATACAGGCTTTCTCTAGTTGTGGTGAGTGGGGGCTACTCTTCGTTGAAGTGCATGGGCTTCTTATTGCAGTGGCTTCTCTTGTTGTGGAGCATGGGCTCTAGGTGTGCAGGCTTCAGTAGTTGTGGTGCATGGGCTTAGTTGCTCTGCGGCATGTGGGATCTTCCCAGACCAGGGATTGAACCTGTGTCCCCTGCATTGGCAGGTGGATTCTTAACCACTGCACCACCAGGGAAGTTCTACCATACTGTCTTGATTACTGTAGCTTTGTCGTATAGTCTGAGGTCAGGGAGCCTGACTCCTTCAGCTCTTTTTCTTTCTCAAGATTGCTTTGGCTAATCATGGTCTTTTGTGTTTCCATACAAATTACAAAATTTTTTGTTCTAGTTCTGTGAAAAGTGCCATTGGTAATTTGATAGGGATTGCATTGAATCTGTAGATTTCTTTGGGTAGTATAGTCATTTTCATAATATTGATTCTTCAAATCCAAGAACATGGTATATCTCTCCATCTATTTGTGTCATCTTTGATTTCTTTCATCAGTGTCTTATAGTTTTTCATATACAGGTCTTTTGCCTCCTTAGGTAGGTTTATTCCTAGGTATTTTATTCTTTTTGTTGCAGTGGTGAATGGGATTGTTTTCTAATATTCTGTTGTTAGTGTATAGGAATGCAAGAGATTTCTGTGTATAAATTTTGTATCCTGCAACTTTACTAAATTTATTGATTAGTTCTAGTAGTTTTCTGGTGGCATCTTTAGGATTTTCAATGTGTGGTATCATGTCATCTGCCAACAATGACACTTTTACTTCTTTTCCAATTTGATTCCTTTTATTTCTTTTTTTCTCTGATTGCTGTGGCTAGGACTTCCAAAACTATGTTGAATAATAGTGGCAAGAGTGGGCACCCTCAATAGACCGTTTTTGGAGCAGTGGATCTTCAGCAGGCTGGGCTTTATCCGCCAAGATTTGGTATCATTTTCCCTCGACCATTACAATTTTTGTTTATATGGTGAGTCCTGCATTGCTCTTAACCTTCTTTCTACTGTGTGCAATTACATCTTGCAGTCTTCCATCTGGCATAGTATTGTCAAAATGCTATCCAAATAAAAAAACTGCATTTGCTCCCTTTGGACTACCCACATTTGAAAACTCTAGTTATATTTCTCACCAAGCAACCCTGTCCATTCCTTTTCCTGCCTTGCAAGTATAACAAAGTACTAAAACACACAGTGCCTTTTTTGTTTCTATTTCAAGTTTACACAATTCAACATAAACTTTCTAGAAGACACTTCTAGATTTTTAATAATCCTGTATAAAATATGATCTATTTTAATTTCACTTAATCATTTTAAAGCATGACAATGTTTATTGAATACACTATGAAATACTTTAATATTGCTAGATATGCATTCCTTTAAAAATAATACATAGCAAGAATCATTAGTTTGACAGTACACAAAAGCATGGCAGAAATATATGAAATAGATGTTCTAAAAATTTATTAGTAGACTTCAAGTTTCAGCTCTGACATGCAAAGATCTTGGAAGTCTTCACTCCCATCCTTATAATGAGAAATAGTTGGACAAGCAGAAATTTGATAACTTTGTTTAGATCTATCAGAGAATTGAGGTCATAGGGCAAATGCCACCCTGAAATGTGGAAAGAGATGTGTATACAGAGAGATACAACAACCAAGATTTGCTTATCTGGAGCAGAAGCATACAGAGCTATAACGCTGAAGATACGTATGGTAAGAATTGTTGGAGACTGAGGATGGACTAGCATAAGAGTAGGGCTATAGTTTTAGAGGAACTCGCACTTTCATGGGCTTCCCCTCCAAGAATCCTACCAGGTATTCATTGCGCGGCTACAGGAAAGATCCTGTTGTGGTTCTGTCAGAGTGAGGAGAAGAGTGACCACTGTGAAACACTCCCCAAACCTTCTCCAGACAGAAGCTGTCTCTCCAGGTGAAAGAACTTTGAAGCACAATTCTGAATTCCTATTCCAGCTCAATAAAGGGAATCCTGCCTGCTCCAGCCCTTCCTACCTTCCTGTCTCAACTACAGGGAAAAACTATAATTGACAGGGGACAGGGCTTTAAGGATATAAATTAGGAATTCTTTAGACAGGAAGGGAATAGGTGACAAAGTTTAAAAAAAAAGAAACTATAAACTGGAAGAGGATCAAGAACACTGTGAAGACCACAGCTGGAGGCAAAGTCCCACTAAAAGACTGAGAAATAATCAAAGAATTATAGAAAGTTTTCCCTCCCCGACACCTTACCATCCCTGTAAAAGGGCTCCACTATAATAATAGTAATTACAACTGAAAGAGCTGCAAAGCTGACTCTCTCTGAGGAACAATACATAGAGAAGCCTCTAGGACAGGAGAGAAGACAAAAATGAGGACATTAGAGGAATTTGAAGACTGTGGTACCTATAGCTACAACAAACATTAAACACAGTCCGACTACAAGACAGATGAGCATAAATCCTCACACTAAAGGCCTATTTATTTTATTTCCTATTACTCAATACAACATGTACAGCTCTCAACAAAAAATCATAAGGCATGAAAAAAGGTGAAAACACACAATCAGAAAAGACAACACAATCATCTGAACTAGACTCAAATATTACACATATGTTGAAGTTATCAGAAATCAAAATATTACGATTAATGCTAAGGGCTTGTGAAAGAGTCCTCATGACGACCCTCAAGCTCCATGATTCCCTAAAAGGACTCTCAGGACTCAGGAAAAGCTGTTATACTCACAGTAAGTTTATTACAGTGAAAGAATACAGATAACAATCAGCAAATGAAAAGATACATGGAGCAAAGCCCTGAAGAAAAGAGGCACATGCTTCCAGGTGTCCTCCCCCAGGGATTCATGCAGGGCTGCACTTAATTCTCCCAGAAATATGTGAGAACACATGAGGAGTGATGCCAACAAGGGAATCTCATTCAAGCCTTGATGTCTTGAGTTCTTTTTGGAGATCAGTCACACAGGCATGCAGCAACCACGTGACTTAGCTACTCAGATTCCAGATCCCCCCCCCGCCCCGCCAAAAATAAAGCATTACATATATGTTAGAATAACTAAAATACGAAAAGCTAAAAATAGTTGGCAAGGATGCAGAGCAATAAGAACTTTCATTCCTTGCTGGTGGGAATGTGAAATGGTACAGCCATTTTGAGAGACAGTTTGGGAATTTTTTACAATGCTAAACATACTCTTACCATGATCCAGCAATGGCAATCCTAGGTACTTCCACAACTGATTTGAAAACTCATACCCACATGAAAGCCAGAACATAAATGTTTATAGCAGCTTTACTCATAATCACCAAATACTGGAAGAAATCAAGATGTCCTTCCACAGGAAAATGGATAAACAAACTGTGAGACATCCACACAATGGAATATTATTCAATGATAAAAAGGAATAGGTGATATATCATGCCTCACAAAAACATGGATGAATTTAAATGTATGTTGCTAAGTGAAGGAATTCAGCCTGAAAGTGCCATGGGATTTCATTTTTATGATATTCTGGAAAAGGTAAACTACAAATTTGATAAACAGATCAGTGGTTGCAGTGGTTTTCAGGGTTTTGTGGAAGAAGGATATTTAGAGTGGTTAAGCTATTATACGTAATACTGGACAACGTTACTCTTTGCATTTGTCTAAACCCATGATTATGTACAACCACAGAATAAATCTTAATGTATGCAAATTAAATTTTAAAATCATTTACAAGTTTGGGAGAATCCCACAATGGAATGCAGACTGTGACAAAAGAATCTAACTGTATTAAAAAATGTATTAAATAACCTCATTTATGAGGGTGGAAGAGAAAGCTCTGAGCTAAGCAACTTTGGAAATGACTGGAAATTGTTTAAAGGTAAAAGAAAGTACACATAGCACCTGTACTCTAATTGTTTTCTCACAGACAAGTTAACAATTCTGAAATCACTATACAAATATAATGGAATTGAACAATTAAGTAAATTAATGTCTGATGGTGAATTCCAGGTTTATCACAGTTGAAATGGAACATTATAGACAAGCAAGGAGAAGGCTAGAAAGATCCATGCAGTACTAGATTAGAGTTAGAGACATTAATACTAATACATATTTAGACTAATAGGGAGAAAGATGGATACACATAGAAATATTTGTCGAAGTGGGTATATACAAAGGCTAGTATTTACACATATACTTGCTTCCTCTGTCCTCTAAGAGGGTCTAAAAGCAAGAATAGCCCAGTAGCAATAAACACATTCAGAGCCCAGATTTTAGTTTCTAATACCATTCTCCAATCAAAAGAAACAGGGCTCCTCAGATAAATGTCTGATTCTTAAGGTGGGGCAGGAAATATACCTGATGATGCTAGACCATCTTATAGTGCCAGAAAGTAAGAAAATGCTGAAAAATAATAATAATAACACAACAATGGTAATTCAAAGGGACAGAGAAGCCAACTAAAAGAGCTCAATGGCCAAAGCTGGAATAATTTGAGCAAAAAATAAAGATGAAGTGGTACTAAATTATAACCCAAAGTATAAAATAAATATCCATGACTCAATACTGATATAAATAAATAATTTAATAAATAAATACATGGGTGATAAGAAAAATACCCCATGGAGAAGAATTCCAAATAATTTATGTAGCTACTCTGCCCTCAAGGAGGTGAAGCATAACTCCAATTCATAATTATGGGCTGCACATAGTGAGAACTGCCAAAGAATACAATGTGGAAAGGAAGAAAAATATGAGAGGGACCTTCAAGATGGCAGAGGAGTAAGATGTGGAGATCACCTTCCTCCCCACAAATACATCAAAAAATACATCTAACATGTGGAACAATTCCTACAGAACACCTACTGAACACTGGCAGAAGACCTCAGACTTCCCAAAAGGGAAGAAACTCCCCACGTACCTGGGTAGGGTAAAAGAAAAAAGGAAAAACAGAGATAAAGAATAGGGACAGGACCCGCACCTCTTGGAGGGAGCTGTGAAGGAGGAAAAGTTTCCACACACTAGGAAAACCCACTGGCGGAGACAGGGGAGGTGGCGCGGGGGGGGAGCTTTGGAGCCATGGAGGAGAGCGCAGCAACAGGGGTGCAGAGGGCAAAGCGGAGAGATTCCTGCATAGAGGATCAGCGCTGACCAGCACTCACCAGCCTGAGAGGCTTGTCTGCTCATGCGCCAGGGTCAGAGGGTGGCTGGGAGCTGAGATTTAGGCTTCGGAGATCAGACCCCAGGGAGAGGACTGGGGTTGGCTGAGTGAACACAGCCTGAAGGAGGCCAGTGCGCCACAGCTAGCCGGGAGGGAGTCCGGGAAAAAGTTTGGAACTGCCTAAGAGTCAAGAGACCATTGTTTCGGGGATGCAAGGAGAGGGGACTCAAGAACACTGACTAAATGAGCTCCAGAAATGGGCGCGAGCCATGGCTATCAGCGTGGACAGCAGAGACAGGCATGGGACGCTAAGGCTGCTCCTGCAGCCACAAAGAAGCCTGTGTGCAAGCACAGGTCACTATCCACACCTCACCTCCTAGGAGTCTGTGCAGGCCGCCACTGCCAGGGTCCCGGGATCCAGGGATAACTTCCCCGGGAGAACACACGGAGTGCCTCAGGCTGTTGCAACGTCACGTCGTTCTCTGCAGCCGCAGGCTCGCCCTGAATTCCATACCCCTCCGTCCCCCCCGCCTGAGTAAGCCAGAGCCCCCGAACCAGCTGCTCCTTTAACCCCATGCTGTCTGAGCGAAGAACAGACACCCCCAAGTGACCTACACGCAGAGGCGGGGCCAAATCTAAAGCTGAAACCCAGGAGCTGTGCGAACAAAGAGAAAGGGAAATTTCTCTCAGGAGCAGCGGATTAAAGCTCCACAGTCAACTCGATGTAACCTGCATCTGTGGAATACCTGAGTAGACAACTAATCATCCCAAAATTGAGGCGGTGGACTTTGGGAGCATCTGTACACTTGGGGTTTATTTTCTGCATCTAATTTGTTCCTGGCTTTATGTTTATATTAGTTTAGTATTTAGAGCTTATTCTCACTGGTAGATTTGTTTATTGATTTGCTTGCTCCCTTCCTTTCTTTATATATATATATTTTATTTTTTTCTTCCTTTTTCTCTTTTTGTGAGTGTATATGTATGCTTCTTTGAGTGACGTTTTCTGTATAGTTAGCTTTTACCATTTGTCTTAGGGTTCTGTCTCTCCATTTTTTTTAGTATACTTTTCAGTGCTTGTTATCATTGGTGGATTTGTTTATTGGTTTGGTTGCTCTCTCCTTTTTCTATTACTCTTTTTAAAATTAATAATATTTTCAATTTTTTATTTTAATAACTATTTTATTTTAATTTTTTTCATTCTTCCTTTCCCCCCCCCCCTTCTCTTCTGAGCCATGTGGCTAACAGGGTCTTGCTGCTCTGGGCAGGGGTCAGGCCTGAGACTCTGAGGTGGGAAAGCCGAGTTGAGGACATTGGTCCACCAGAGACCTCCGGGCCCCTCATAATGTCAATTGCTGAGAGCTCCCCCAGAGATCTCTGTCTCAATGCTAAGACCCAGCTCCACTCAACGACCAGCAAGCTCCAGTGTTGGAAACCCCATGGCAAACAACTAGCAAGACAGGAACACAAACCCACCCGTTAACAGAGAAGCAGCCTAAAATCATAATAAGTTCACAGACACACCAAAACACACTACCGGACTTGGTCCTGCCTACCAGAAAAACAAGATCCAGCCTCATCCACCAGAACACAGGCACCAGTCCCCTCCACCAGGAAGCCTACACAACCAATGAACCAACCATACCCACTGGGGGCAGACACCAAAAACAATGGGAACTACGAACCTGCAGCCTATGAAAAGGAGACCCCAAACACAGTAAGTTAAGCAAAATGAGAAGACAGAGAAACACACAGCAGATGAAGGAGCAAGATAAAATCCCACCAGACCAAACAAATGAAGAGGAAATAGGCAGCCTACCTGAAAAAGAATTCAGAGTAATAATAGTAAAGATGATCCAAAATCCTGAAAATAGAATGGAGAAAATACAGGAAACATTTAACAAGGACCTAGAAGAACTAGAGAGCAAACAAACAACGATGAACACCACAATAAATGAAAGTAAAAATTCTCTAGAAGGAATCAATAGCAGAATAACAGAGGCAGAAGAAAGGATAAGTGACCTGGAAGATGAAATAGTGGCATTAACTACCGCAGAGCAGAATAAAGAAAAAGGATTGAAAAGAATTGAAAACTGTCTCAGAGACCACTGGGACAACATTAAATGCACCAACATTCGAATTATAGGGGTCTCAGAAGAAGAAGAGAAAAAGAAAGGGTCTGAGAAAATATATGAAGAGATTACAGTTGGAAACTTCTCTAATATGGAAAAGGAAATAGTCAATCAAGTTCAGGAAGCGCAGAGTCCCATACAGGATAAATTGAAGGAGAAACATGCCAAGACACACATTATTCAAACGATCAAAAATTAAATACAAAGAAAAACTATTAAAAGCAGCAAGGGAAAAGCAACAAATAACATACAAGGGAATCCCCATAAGGTTAACAGCTGATCTTTCAGCAGAAACTCTGCAAGCCAGAAGGGAGTGGCAGGATATTTAAAGTGATGAAAGGGAAAAGCCTACAACCGATATTACTGTACCCAGCAAGGATCTTTCACAGAGATAATAATAAATGACTTAAAGATGGATGAAATGCACAGAAATGTGAAGTTCTTGGCTGGTGGTCTTACTTTTATCAGATAAACTGTAAATAACATCATTTGCTGAGCATAGAGAGGAAGATGGAGAAGAAAGAGAATTGCAGAACAGCTGAGAACCGATCACAGGCCCACATGGAAAGAGGGTCTGGTAGACAGCGAGAACTGCTAAGTAGCTGTTTACACAATTAAGTGGAGATGATCGATTGTTGATTGTCAGCAATACTCAGCAGCCTGATTGTTGGAGTCCATAACTCAGAGGGTGGAAATGACCCAGTGTAACTGCAAAGCAGGTACGATGAAATAATAAAGGTAAAAAATAAAGCAAGCAGCAAAGAGTGGACTATCAGGATCTAACATTGGTAAAAAGAAAAAGATATCTCAACATAGTGGGAAACAATGAACATACTGAAGCTCAAAGTGTGGGAGAACTGTCACATGGAAGATTATTGTCAGAGACAGAAATCTGGAAATTTGACTTTTTCTTTCTGAAAATAACTCTTTCACTAGCCAGCAACACTACCTGAAATTCTACCCTGATATGTTTATTTTTAGGAGGCCTGTTAAAATAAAAATACAAGCATGAAATATGCCATATCGTTTCCTTGAGTTGTAAAAGAGGAAAAAATAATTAATATATGACCAGCATCCAATCTATTAATGTAAATTGTAGTAAATTACTGGGGCACATCACCAGTATGCATTCTAAGCAAAAATATGGAGAGTAAATAACATTTGGAAGAAATGTAATCTATTACGCATAATAAAATAGGCAAACATTTCTTGGTCATTAGGAATAAACTGCAAGCACTCACAAAAATGATCATAATTTGTATTACAATTATTCAGTCAAACCAAGATTTACACACTATTATCTAAAACCTATTAATGTCTCCTAGGATACCATGCTTGGCTTATTTTCCAGGATCCTCACACATTTGCATAGGTGTATACTCACACACACTCCCAGGTTTTAAATGTGGGAGTATAGGATTCTCTCTGTTACCTTCTAGTGGGTTAACATTTTCTCAGCCTCCCTGCTCCTTTCCTCAGTGGTCCAAGGCTAAGGCTTTTGGAGTTCTTACGGTAAGTGAAAGAGGATGAGAAAGAATTAGGAAAAAAGAAGAGTAGGCTCAGATAAGAGCAAGATTCAGATTCTGGAGCTACTATGGCCAGATTATTCACCAAATTCTCTTAGTTGGGAAACTTCCTCCTTAACCATTATCTCCTAAACCTTCACGTTTTTCAAGGCATAAGTTTCTGCTGAGTCTATCTTTCTTTATGGCACTTCATTTTATGTTTTAAGCGAAGTTAACAGAATCCAGTAGACACACATCCTCCTACTTAGTTACGTACTCCCATTTTTCTCTGCATCTTCCTATGCTACTACCCTTAACACTTGCTTTAATGTCAAAAACACTACTGGACTACAGGCTCCATGAGGACAGGGTTTGTATCTGGTTGTCTCATTGCTACATCCCTAGTATTTGGTACAGATTTGGAAGGAAGTACACTCAATACACATTGAAGGAATGACTGAAGCAACGCATGAACAGTAACTACTCTACTGGGACACAGGGAAAGTCTCTCTACGTAAGGCAGATCTAAAAGGAAAGCCACGAGCTGGATCCCTCTCTTCCTCTGAAAGAAAACAACTCTTTAAACGCCTTTCATTGTAACTTCTTCTAATTCTATCACCAATCAATTTTTGTCATATCTTCTACTCATGTTTAAGTCCAATGAGGACAAAATCACAACTTATAATGCTCTGTATGGATAAGTAAAACAGCAGTGTAAACTGAATAGATTTCCACACCACTAAGTTTACAACTGTAAATATTTGATCAAAATATGCATAATTACCAAACCACATCATGACCCATTTCCTAATCTTGATAAATGGTGTGTTTCACACAAAGGAATTTTTTTTTAACAATTATCCATTGATTTCATTAGGGAAGAAAGAGGCTTTCACTTGTAACTCAAGCAATTCCCCAAGATGGTGAATTAACAGAAAGAAGTAATTTGCCTTTCAAAAGAAAATGATTTAATTTAGAATTAATAAGCAGGAAGTGTGGAGTCTGTTAACTTATGATTTATCACATGTTTTTGCAGGTCTTTCTGGGAAGAAATAGCAAATAATAACCTTTGATAATTATCATTTTCAGCATGCATTTATTTTGAAGTAGGGTTGTGTCCACAGAATTATTATCAGGTTGCCTCAAACTTACTTATGTACACTACCTTTTTGTCATAAGAACTATAAGAAGGAAACTATTATTCATTACCAATCACCCTAAGTCCACTTATGCAATAATTCGGGTTTTTAAAGAATAGGTACTTAACTGGGAAACTAAAGAATACAGTGTTCAGAAATCACAAGCTACTTTCTCTTGAAGTAAATAAAACTTGCTGTCCAATACATCTTACCTGAAAATGTTTCGATGAAATGCACATTGTAACAAGAGAGAAGGGCACTAACATTTATTGAGGTCTCCCTCCTGTCTGGTATTGTCGAAAGGCTGTTGAAACTACTCATTCCCATCATTACCCTGAAAATTAGATTTTTAAAAAAATCTTCATTTTCAAGTGAGGAAATCAAAGCTCAAAGAGTTCAAGTGGGGGGGGGGGGGAAGAGTTCAAGTGTTTTGCGGGGATTGCTAAAATACGTGTAACCCTAAATCTCTTCTCACCTGCCCCTCAAGAGACTAATAAAAGACAGTTTGGCCCCAAAACATCTTTTTTTTTTTTTTTTTTTTTTTTTTTTTTTGTGGTACGCGGGCCTCTCATTGTTGTGGCCTCTCCGGATGCGGAGCACAGGCTCCGGACGCGCAGGCTTAGCGGCCATGGCTCACAGGCCCAGCCGCTCCGCGGCATGTGGGATCTTCCCGGACCGGGGCACGAATTCGTGTCCCCTGCATCGGCAGGCGGACTCTCAACCACTGTGTCACCAGGGAAGCCCCCCAGAACATCTTGATAAATTGTCTGTGAGATCCACCTAAGCACAGGCTCCAGCTTGCACTCCACAGAACACTCCAGCTCACCTGCTCTCACCCAAAGCTCAGAAGTCAGGCCTGCCTGTCTGCCCAGGAAATTAAGGTTATCCTTGCATCCTCATCAGTGTGTCCTCATGGTCAGGCCCTGAAAACTAAGGCTCCAAATGTCCAAAGCCGTATAGCCATGTGTATGTATTTAGATTGCTTACAGGATACTTTCATCCCAGAGCAATGAAGAAATTCAAGTCTTGTCCTTGTGTTTCAAGAAAATCTACATCTTGGAATCTCTGATTTACCCTCATTGTTTTATGGCATTCCAACCTGAGCAGAATCCTCCAGGAAAAAACATAGTCTCTCTCTGCCTGGGGGAGAGGAGGGGTCGAATTTCTGGTGATAGATATTAGAAGAAGAGGGGAAATGGGTGGATTTGGGAAGGGGGAACGAGAAGAAACGGGATCTGAGAAGGGAGAATAGAAACACACGAGCAGAAAGTTGAGTGAAATTCCCAAAACCAGTGGCACCTAACAAAGCGCGCGGCTCTCGGTGCCCACAGTCCGCAGTAGGCTGCACCCACACATGCTCTAGCCCTAGCTGAAAAATCTCCGGGGACCGTGCCTTTGCTTTACGGGTGAATGGTTAAACTGGTTTAGAAAAGAATAGTCCACAGTAAATGTCTGAAAGCAGGGACCTCAGCAAACTATCTTGAAGTTAAAAGACGAAAAACAATCTTGTAATGATTTTACGTATGAGAAAGTGCAGCCCTTCCTTCAGTGTATCAACCCGCCGAGTAGCGAATGAATGAAACCCAAAGGGCGGGGGTGGAGGAAAGGAGGGCAATCTTATTCCAAGAAGGGGCTCGTCAGTTCCGCACAACGTCACGGAAGCAGGGCACTATAACAAACTATAAAGCTCGCAGCAGCCCCCGATCCTCAGCGCTCCAGCCGGTGCCTGGGAACTCGCGCAGGGGCGACCCCGGAGTTCTCCGCGGGCGACAGCCCTTAGCATCTCTTTTTCCGACTGTCTCATCCTGCCTGCCTGCTAGGTTCGCAGACTCCTCGGGGAAAGTGCCTCCCTTCTCCCCATCACCTGCAGGTTCAAAGCATCCCTTAACCAGAAAGGGCTGTGGGTACCTTTCTACCCCGCTTTCGGGCGGGGCTGAGGTCTACTGAGCAGCAAAGCTACCGGGAAGCAGAGAAGAACTTCGAGGGAGACTGCCTGGGCGGGCAGTGGTTGAGTGAGGGGAACCGGGTTGCCGACTCATCGCTATGGCCTCGCTCCCCGTAGCCGCGAACTGGACGGACGGGGGAACAGCGGGTGCGGACGCCGGGAACCCGAGTGCCGCGCTCGAGGCTGGGGCAGCCGCGGGAGAGGCTGACCCCGAGTGGCTGCAACTGCTAGCCCAAGCCGGCAATCTTTCCGCTTCCTCCTCCACGCTGGGACTGGCCGCGGCCTCCGCGGCGCCTTCGCAGTTCCGGGCCAACCTCACCAACCAGTTCGTGCAGCCGTCTTGGCGCATTGCGCTCTGGTCCCTAGCGTACGGCGTGGTGGTGGCCGTGGCGGTCTTCGGGAATCTCATCGTCATCTGGATCATCCTGGCCCACAAGCGCATGCGGACCGTCACCAACTACTTCCTCGTGAACTTGGCTTTCTCCGACGCCTCCATGGCCGCCTTCAACACCTTGGTCAACTTCATCTATGCGCTTCACAGCGAGTGGTACTTCGGCGCCAACTACTGTCGCTTCCAGAACTTCTTTCCTATCACAGCGGTGTTCGCCAGCATCTACTCTATGACGGCCATTGCAGTGGACAGGTGAGGAGAAGACCGGGAGGGAGGAAGAGGGGGAGGGAGAGAGGAGCTGGGCGGTGGGATAAGGTTACAAAGGAAATGGTGACAAAATGGGTTTGATAAAAGGAAAGGGACCAGTTAAAAGTTCTTGAAGAGAGGAGGTCACTAACCCATTTGTAGTCTTCTAATGGCTGAACTGGTTTCTGCTTCTATGGCCTCCCCCCTCCCACCCTAATCCCCCTGATCCCCATTAAGGGCATCTAGAAGGACTGAAGAAGGTGAATGAGAGAGATGGGGAAAATCTGTCATTCCAAGTAGGACAAACTCAGCTAGAAACGCTTAGTACTCGCACATTTTCTCAGATGGCTTCAAGCAATTGCCACAAAAATTATGTTATCTGTAAAATGTACTTTTTGGCTTTCCTTCTGTCAGTCGTTATTCTGTCAGAGAAATGAATGATAAGTTACCCTTCTCCTCCCTCTGGTTTGCTGGTCCATCCCCTTACCCATCCTTGCCCCAAGGCCAACACTGGTTTGGTCTCCCAGTTATGGAGGATCCATCAGAGGCAATAAGCTCCCTCCAAATGATTGCCGTCAGCTAGCAGTTTCCACAGTGTTTCAGGTAGATTTCACTTGCAGTAATCTGTGAAGGCCATGAGATGGTAAACCCTGTGTCTGGAAGATGGCATCCAAGTCATTCAGATGATGGACAACAAAAAGCCCAAAGAATAAGTGGTTAAGAAATGAGGCACACCGGGCTTCCCTGGTGGCGCAGTGGTTGAGAGTCCGCCTGCCGATGTAGGGGACACGGGTTCGTGCCCCGGTCCGGGAAGATCCCGCGTGCCGCGGAGCGGCTGGGCCCGTGAGCCATGGCAGCTGAGCCTGAGCGTCCGGAACCTGTGCTCCGCAACAGGAGAGGCCACAACAGTGAGAGGCCCGCGTACCGCAAAAAAAAAAAAAGAAGAAGAAGAAAAAGAAATGAGGCACACTGCTTTATAACTGTTGAAGATAATCTTTTAGAATGTCCCCCCAACTACAGTGGGGATTCTGAGATTCTCAAGCAATTTTAAGAAGTTGGAGAGACCTCCAATAGTTGTCCTCGGGTTCCAGTTTATGAAATTTCTGTGTGCTTTTTTTCTTTCTCATATTGAACATTATGGACTATGCATACTGTGTTAACACAATGGTAAACCGCTACCTGTCACTGACAGTTACATTTTAATTCAATGTTATGCTAAAAAAGAAACACACCAGTTGATTTTAGTCTTCATTTTATGATTGGCAGCTTGCAAGGGGGATACATGGAGGCCGGGGGAGGGGGTTGAAGTCACTTTAACTTCAAGTAACAATGTCCTCATCTGTGAAAATAAAAAAAAAAAACACTTTTTTTCTATATTAACGAACTTGTTCAAAGTAAAATGAGGCTTAATATTAATTCTTACTACATTAAGCCACCATTATGAGAAAAAACTACTTTTTTTTTCCGTAAGTCCATCCTCTGTGTTTACTATTTTGAAATAGTGATCGTAGAGGTCTTGATGACATAAAGCTTTAGAAACAATTTTCAAATGCCACGCCCAGGGGGTTAAATTGAAGGAGCAATGGTTAGTTGCCACTAACTAGGATAAGTAAGCATAAAACCACATTTTAAAAGCCTCTGAGGGCTTCCCTGGTGGCGCAGTGGTTGAGAGTCCGCCTGCCGATGCAGGGGATACGAGTTTGTGCCCCGGTCCGGGAAGATCCCACATGCCACGGAGCGGCTAGACCCGTGAGCCATGGCCGCTGAGCCTGCGCGCCCGCGCCCGGAGCCAGTGCTCCGCAACAGGAGAGGCCACAACAGTGAGAGGCCCGCGTATCGGAAAAAAAAAAAAGCCTCTGAAACTGCCAATCTTCCTTTCCCCTTTATCTCTGATTTTCCACAAGTATCTCACCACTTCATTTTTGTAGGGACAGAGGTGAGTACAAAAAGAAATAAAATTAACCCCAAGTTGGAGAACAAGTGAAATTGCCTCTAATCTTGCTCTACTTTATATATAACACATCTTACATATATATTACCTATGTTTTAATTGAGAATGCAGGTGTTAGAAAATTAATAGAACAGTTTATAATGAAATATTATCTTTTTAAAAATGTATGGCATATCCCACTTGACATACAGGGATATTAGAAAATAGAAAATATTTTCTTCCATTTTCTAAGCACATTTTTGAAGTTAAGTTAGAAACTCTAGGAAGGTTTATTAACATATGGTAAGGGACAATTTCAGGGCATAGGGTCCAGTACTGATTAAAATATTTGAAGAATTTTTTAAGTGACAGTCACTGTTTTTTACCTGGAAACCTTAAGGAAGTAATTTAACATGTTTTATTTAATAATTCAAAAGCATTAACAAACACAGCAAAAAATGCTTTATATTCTTCAAACCCAGGGACACCTGACATAAATAATTTGTAAAATAAATATTTAATCTAACTGAAGTAAGTTATATTTTTAGCCAAATAGATAAAAAGTTATCTTATATGCTATACTTTAAAAAATTTGCTTCTCATAAAGCTGTTATGCAAAGTATTCATAGAACCTCTATTTCTTTTGAAGCTTATTATGGACAGATAAAAATATATAGTCACAAAAAATCATAAGGCCTGAATGTGGTAACAAATTATCTAAATGTATTGTGGTAAATTTTACCATTGCTTTAAATATTATGGTTATAAATACTTCGGTAAATTTTTTTTAAAAACATCTTTATCAGTCTTTAATTCTAGTGCCTGAGCCAATCTCCTCATTCCTCTCTACTTTAGGGAGAGCCACTGCCCATGCAGTTACATTCTTTATTACAATAAGACTTGACTCATTATTTAGCCCAGATGATAAACGGCATGAGCTTAGCCCAAGATAAACTGGTTTACATTTGCATTCTTTGCAAAACAGTAACTAAAACTATGCTTTGGAAAAGATTACTTTTAGAAAATTTTTTTATGAATCTTTAGCTCCTTTTACAATTTGTAGTTATTATTCAAGGATTTTAAAATATCCCATTTGCAGTCACTAAAATTACTGCTGTAGTGTGCTGTGAAAGTTCGATTAAAACTATCAAATTCAAATTCTTATAAAATTAATCCTGAGTACATAATGAAAGCAATAAATGTGTATTAATTGAATGAATGAAACATAAAATTATCACAAAGTAAGGTGAAATCAGAAGTGTCTCTTAGATAACTAGCAGAACTCCAGTTGATATCAATGTTACATTAACAACACTGGGAGAAAAAGGAGTTTATATCATATTTAACAGACACAGTATAAAAAATGCTGAATATATAACATATTCTTACACACTAATAAAAATATGTATCTCTAATATAAAAAGAACAAAAGTAACAAACAATTCACAAAAGAAGAAATAAAAGTGTCTAACAAACATTAAATTATGGATTGCTTATATTCTGTATCTCCATTTTTCACCTGTTATTTGCTTCTCAAGACATTCAAATCTGAACTCTTTTCCCAACACTCTACCCAAAGAGCCTTATTGAGAAATCCAGTGAGCATGTTAATCCTCGACTTCCTTGACCTTTTAGTAGTATTCCTCACAGGTGGCTATTGCCTCTTGGCTTCCACTGTCTGATCACCTCCTACCCCCTCAGCCTCTCTTCCATGGCATTATTAATTCTCAATAATTAGAATTATTTCTAATTCTCTGCCTCTATGTAGTAATTAAATGCATAGGTTCCACAATACCAAATCCTGGACCTGATTTTGTCCTTACTTTATTCTCTATTTCTAAGTGATCTCATTCAAACCCACAGCTTCATTTTTCACTTTTGAATGAACAGTTTCCATTTTTTCTATTATCTAATTGGTTTTCCTTTGAATTATAGAAGACACATAACAATCCATACAATAAAGTAGACAAATATAAATGAATGAAAAATTAAAACTGGGAAAAATAGAAAGGGAGAAAATAGAAACAAGATGGGAGTGAAGTTATAACATGGACATTCAGGTCAAAGAGTCCCAATAATTTATGAAAGTTAAGCTTCAAATATGTCTCTGAGCCTCTTAGTGAACAAACAAAAAAGGAAATAAAATCAGTAAATTTGTTTACACTGCCTGTATAAACAATATATACACATTCCTTAAGGGCTTAGGAATTTCTGATATTTGAGTTTCAAGAAATTCTTTGTATGGGTAATTAAGAGGACAGTGTCCTCAACCACAGTGTCATAAATGCAAAAGAAGATTTCCCATAGGTGTTTGCTTAGCATTCCTCTGAGTAGGCCAAAGACATATGCCAAAGCAGAACTCAGTGAATGATATTCTCAGGGTAAAACCTCTATCTGAGCACAGTTTCCAGATGGTCTGGTTTGTTGCATTGAAAAAACTACAAAAAAGGATAAAATGTATTTCCTCCAAAAGTATTTTTTTCCACCTGAACTTTGGATATAGCTTGAGAATCAGATAATTCAAAGTTGTAACATATGGCAAAAGCTCTACAAATCATTCTCATTCCAGTCCCCAGTCTCTGATCCTGATCCATCCTCTATGCCAGTCTCTTACTGAAACTTATTTTCCCCTCATGCATTATAAGGATCATACATGCACAGTGAAAACAATTAAAAATAGAAATATTAGAAAGTTAAATTTACCTGTAATTGTCCTACACCCCAAATATAGCCTATCTATGATCTTCATGTTCACATTTCAACTCTCCCCTCATTTTTTGTAATATGTATATCTCACATATTACATTATGTACATGTATAAATAAAGATATATTTTTTAATTACTAAAATAGTGCCACATTTTCATGTCATTTTAAATTTACCATACAGGGTTATTAAAATTTATTGAACAAATTATAAATCTTGGACATTATATGTTATGAAGATATAGATGTTTATCTTACTCTATAACATTTTTACTTTAATTGTTTAAATTACAGTAAGTACATATAAGATAGAAATAATACATACATATGTTTTAAAACTCAAAAAGTAAATGGATCACCAGCTTAAAATCCTCTAAACCGTCTTTGAGCTCTGCTCCTGTACCTGACATTTCCACTTGGGGTCTGAAAAGCTCCTCAAACTCCTCCAAACCCATTATCTTACCTCCAAACCTCTTTCTCTTCCAGTGTTCCCCATTTCAATAAACAGTACAAGCATCCATTCAGTTGTTCAAATAGCTCCCAATCTATTACCTTCTTTCTGACTCTACCCCCACCTCTTAATTGGTCTCCCCACAACCAATCTTAATCCACCTTAGTATATGTAAGAAGATATTTCTGCACTCCTACTTAATGCTACAATGTTTTCCCATTGCTGTTAAGAGACGAAGAATATTCTTAATCCAGATAATAATACCTTGGATAGCCTGGTTCCTTGACCTGTCCAACTTCAACTCATACTATACCTCAACTTCCTAATCTTTGTTCTAGCCACTCTGATCCTCTTTCAAGTCCCTAAATGTGCGATGCTATCTTTTTGCCACAAAGCCCTTAAACACAGTTTTCCTTCTGTCTCAAATTCCCTTCTGCCCATTCCTCATTAGTTGAACATACTCCTCATTTAGATAAGAGCTTGAATCTCATTTCACAGGGAAACGTTCCATAAGCCTCCCAATTTAAATTAAATGTCACTTTGTAGATTCTCTTAGCATATGTTAGACATAGCATTTTTATATATTAAATTAAGAATACTTGATTAATAATTTCCTCTAATAAACATAAACATCATAAAGACAAGTTCCCTCTGTTCTTAGTCTTTATTGTATCCTTATGCCTATCATACTGTTTTGCACATGGTAAGCACACAATCCAGATTCCTGAATAAAAGAATCATAAAAGTAATCAAATAAAAATTAAAGTGATGAGATATAACTTTTTTCCATTAAAATCGGCAGAGATTGCTAAGTTGTAGTAAACATGGCATTTTAACACATGATTTTAGATTGAACCATATGTAATTGCCAGTTTTTAATAGTTTAAAATGTCAATTAATATTTCATATGGTTTAATCTAACAGTTGGGTATATATTGTCAAAAATCTTTCAGGGTGCAATTTTCCAACATGTTCAAAGATATTTTTCAAATCAAAATTCAAAGAACTGAAAACAACTAAAAAGCTCAACAAAAAGAAATGAATGATGAGGCATCTAAAAATGAAATTCTATGTAGAAATTTTAAAATTACATTTGAATATAACATCAGTTCTTTCAAGTCTCTAGGCACATGTATATAAATGTGCTAACATTAACATGCATATCCAAAATTTTTTAATCTTTTTATAACCTTTGCTTATAAACCATTTCTTGCTAGTCTCCAATTATTTCTTGCTAGTCTCCAATTAGGAAAGTCTGATGAGAGTTCATGAGTAGTCCTCCTTAGCACTTCCATTCTCCTCACCATACCCTGGCCAGAGAGAGAGACAGAAAGAAAGAAACAGCAATGTCAGCACTTTGGTACAGAACATAATAGTGTCTCTGGAAGAAGCCATGCCTTTCTCCAGTTGTTTTGGGCATATTGCATCCAAATCTGCAGAAGTCATAAATTACAAACTGCCCTCCGCCTGAAGTTTTTGTGATGTCTATTTGTGTTCCAAATAGAATTTGGAGGAATTATCTCGTCCCTAATCTTTGCTCCATTAACAAATTCTTAAAGATCAGTGTTCCTTCATCTTCTACTTGCAATTCTCTCTCCCTGGGGCTCAGCTCTAAACCACATGTCCAGGATGAGGAGTTGTTTCCCTACTTCCCTATGCCTCATTGCTTTGAGAATACACCATTCTTACTGAGACTTGCTCACTGGTATGTTGGATAAACGGTGCAAAATATACAACTGGGGTTTGAAGCCCCACCACTTCATTAGACACAGAGTCTGAATCCCACTTTAGACTCAGCAGGATCTCTAACACACGATGAATTTTTAGACTATGGATTTAACAGTCTGATATAATTCTATATGTGCAATAAGGTAGATATAGATTTGATTTTCTCTGAATGCTGAGATTTTGGGTAATTTTGTTTTCCTTTATACTTTTCCTTTTCTAATTATCTACAACAAAATGTACTTCTTTTACATGAAACAAAATACATTGCTAATTAATTAAAGTTCTGAAGATGGATGGTGGTGATGGTTGCACAATAATGTGAATGTACCACTGAACTGTACACTTAAAAAGAGTTACAATGGTAAATTTTATGTTTGGTATATTTTATCACTATAAAAATTTTTAAATATTAATTAAATAAATAAATACTGTTTAAGGACCTAATAATGACTCTGAGATACACGCTAAAGAGTTTAGACTCAAGGAGAGAACAACTTGATTAAACTTTGTATAGGTTTTTAGTGATAGATGTTTTATGGAAACATTTTTAACACACTTTCTAGGCTAATTTAGAAATCATGAAGACATCTCTGGCAAAAGAGTACCTTAACATTACAATGGATTATTTTGTAAACTGTGAAATCTTTTCCCCAGGAATTATGTAAAGATATCACACCTATGTGGAGTAATTTAGAAGACTGCCTAAAGATACAGGGATAAATTAGCTTAGTATTTCTATTATTTAGTCTGGTATATGACAAAAGTTTTTAAATATTTGCTTAAGAAGTCCCCCATTTTGAGTTTGTATTATTATCTATGACTTTTTTTACCTTCAAATCTGCCCAAGTATCAAGGTTATTTAAATTTTTCCTTTACGCATACCTGTAAGTAAGGAAAATGTGTATCTGATTTTATCACTAAGCAACAAAGGGCTCAATTGTGCTCTGGAGCTGATTTATACTTGTTAGAGGGAATCAATTGCGCACATTTCTTCTCAACTCTGCATTTAGTGATGTTACTTTGGTAGCTTGAAATCATGGTAGGAGTATTTACACCACAGAAATTTGCAAATGCTAGAAGTCATGAGTTTTGTTTTGTTTCTGTGTTTTTTTTTCCTTAGAGTGCTGTGGTTAAACATTTACCAGCACACAAATCACTATATTTGTAGTCATTCACTCAATAGCTATTTCTTAAGTACCTTCTAAGTATTAACATTGTATAGATATGGGGCACACTGGAATAAACAAGACAAACATGTCCCATATCCTAATGAAACTGTAATTAATATCTTCACTTGAATCCCTCAGTTGTAGTCCACCAGAGTCCTAAATCCAATAATCTATTGAACTTCAACATCTGAAAGTTTAATAAGCATCTCAGAATTTACATGCTCCAAACTAAGTTCCTGATTTTCCTCTGAAACTTACTGCTCCTACAATCTTCTGAGGTCAAAAATCTGAACCCTAGGTCAGAACTCTTGGAAGTATTCTCACTCATCTCTTCTTTCATACTCTATGTCCAATCAATCAGAAAATCTAATCACTTTTACTTTCAAAATATATGTAGAATCTAATCACTCCTTAAGATGTCTATTGTTGCCTCCCTAGTCCAAGTCAATATCATTTCTCACCTAACTGGTTTCCCTACCCCTGCTTTTGTTCCCCTTTGGTTTGTTCTCAATGCAACAATCGGAGAGATCCTGTAATGTGTCAGATAATATATCCCCTCTACAAATCCTCCAATGGCACCTCAGTTCTCTCAGGGTAGAAATCAAAGTTCCTACAACGGTCTATAAGAATTTATAGTAACTGGTTCTTTGTTACTCTCCAACCTTATCTCCTACTACTTACACTCCACTGCTCTGCTCCACCATCACTGCATTCCTCTGTTACATCAATATACTAAGCGTGTTTCCACCTCAGGATCTTACACTCTGTGTGAAACACTCTTACTCCAGACATATTGTTCATTACCTGTACTACTTCTGGACCCTGACTACTCTATTTGAAATTGCTTTAAATTTTTCTTTACCACATGTATCACCTTCTAATATACTATATAATTAGCTCATCTGCAATGTTTATTGTTTTTTGTATGTCTGCCCTACTGGATTCTAAGTTCCATGAAGACAAGGCTAGACCTGTGTCTCAACTGAGTAAATGAAGAATAGATAGAGTCTATGGTAACTGGGAACACATAGCAGGGGAAAGCACATTTATAGTGTTAGAGCAGTAAAACACAGAAATGTAGAAGCATTTTTTAAGTTCCTTATTTTATAGAAGTATAGAAAATATCTCCTAATAAATTGGCTATGAGTAGTTACTATTTAGATAAAAACATTTAAAATATTCTATACAACCTAATATGTGATTATCATACTAAACTGTATCATCTATAAAGAAAATGATTAGGAGATTTTCAAATGAGCATAGGAAACAATTTTGAAGAAATTAAAAACTCACAAATTGAGTGTTTATGTTGAATAAGTACTATTAATCACAATTCAGAATTCTTAGATGAATAAACTTACTGAATTTAAAAGACGTCACAGTGCCATATGTATTGATTTTTATACCTTCAAATTAAATAAATATATGAAGGCCGTTTTCCCCATTAAGTTAACTACGTGGTATAAAATAAATTCAAAACTCTTAAACTTACATCATGTTTTCATTAACTTAAAATGTTTTACTCCTAAAATAAAAATATTTTCAGTATCTCTTCAACAAAGATTTACATAAGCTAAATTTCATGTTGAAGGCTGTGGTATTTCACAAACAAACTAGTATAATAATATTTTTTAAATAATAGAGTACAATGCTTTCCTATGTAAGAAATTACTGACAATCCCTATTGACCAGTCACAAAACCATTGATGAGACTATCTTTAATGAACAAGAATGAAACTGAATAAGGTCTCCTTAGAAACATATAAAAGGACACCATTTTAAAGTTTTAGCAGCTCAAAAATAGAACACATATGCCAAAGAACACACACACACATAACCAATTCTATGCATGCACAATTCAATACACGCAATCCTTGCTTTGCACAAATTTCAGTTACCAAGATGATTTATTTATATAACACCAGTCCCCTCAACAGCATGGCTCAAGTTTTTCTTACCATGTCCCATTAACTGTGAGTACTTGCATAATGTAAAAAATTATCTGCTAGCTCTTAAGCTCTCATGAATCACTCCACAAATAACAGATGTACTTCATAATCAGTGACCAATCATATTCCTATTTTTCAAAATCTGTTACTGATTGGTCACTGATTATCTTAGTCAGTTCATGCACAGACAGCAAAGCACATAGTTGCAGTGCCTCACTGTCTTTCAATGATAAACTCAAATGACACCTTAGAAAAATGGCTAATCAAGAGAAGGACTTGCCAACAAAGAGGAAGAAATAAAAAGTGATAACACTGAAAGTGAAATTCAAATCCAGTATAGGTGAAGATGAAGAAGAATAGCTGAATAAGAGAATGTTGACAGTCACTTTACAAGAGACTCTAAATATGCAGCCAGAGGAAATTAGTGAAGGTGAATTTATCAACATGAATGAGGAAGATGATAGTGACAAATGATGAAGATGTCCCAGAGGAAGAGAACTGGCAAAAATCTTCATATGAAGAAAAAAAAAATCTCAGATACTTCACCACTTTCAAAGTTCAAGGATAAAATGTTGGAAGCTGATTCAAACTCACAAAGGAGTATAACACTCTTCCAAGGTATAGAAAACATGTTGGCTCTGTATATGTTATATGAAAGAATAAAGTAAACACTATTCAAACTACTCATGATACCTTTATATTTTTTTCTAAGACTTTATTTTTAGAGCAATTTTTGGTTAACAGCAAAATTGAGGGAAGGTACAGAGATTTCCTATATATCCTCTGCCCCCCACACTTGCATAGCCTCCCTGTTATCAACATCTCCCACCAGAGCGGTACATTTTTTACCACTGGTGAACCTAACTGGCTCATCATAATCACCCAAAGTCCATAGTTTACATTAGGCTTCACTCTTGGTGTTGTACATCCGATGCATTTAGGCAAATGTGTAATGACATGTAACCATTATTATTGTCTCCTCCAGAGTATTTTCACTCCCCTGAAAATTCTCTGTGCTTTGCCTATTCAACCCTATTCCCTTGAACCCCTAGCAAATACTGATCTTTTTATTGTGTCCATAGTTTTGTCTTTTCCATAATCGCATAGTTAGCATCAAACAGTATGTAGCCTTTTCAGATTGACTTCTTTCACTTAGTAATATGGATTTAAGATTTGTTAATGTTTTTTCATCGCTTGATACTAGATTTCTTTTTAGCAGTGAATATTTCATCATCTGATGTATTGGGTTGGCCAAAAGGTTCGTTTGGTTAATGAATACGTTGTTCAATAAAGTTACTCATGAAAATGAAAAATGTGTCTTTTATTTTAACTTTAAACCAAACGAACTTTTTGGCCAAACCAATACCATAGTTTATTTATTCATTCATCTAATGAAGGACATCCTGGTTGCTTTCAAGTTTTTGGTAATTATGAATGAAGCTGCAGTAAACATCCATGTGCAGGGTTTTGTTTGATTTTTGTTGTTGTTTTGGTTTTTTGTGGGTTTTTGTTTTGTTTATTTTGTTTTGTTTTGTTTTGTGGACATGAATCTTCAACTCTATTTGGTAAATACCAAGGAGCACAACTGCTGCTGGATCATACAGTAATAGTATGTTTAGTTTTTTAAGAAGCAGCCAAACTGTCTTCCAAAGTGGCTGAACCATTTTGCATTCCCACTAGCAATGTATGAGAGTTTCTGTTGCTTCACATCCTTTCCAGCATCTGGTGTTATGGATTTTCACCATTCTATAGGTGTGTAGTGGTATCTCATTGTTGTTTTAATTTGCATTTACCTGGTGATATATGATGTGGAGCATCTTTTTGTATGCTTATTTACTATCTGCATATCTTCTTTGGTGAGGTGTCTGTTAAGGTTTTGGGAACCTTTTGGGAACCTTATGCATATGTTAAATCTTTTGTAGTTGTCCCACAGTCCTTGGATATTCTCTTCCGTTTTTTCAGTCTTTGTTTTCTTTGCTTTTCAGTTTTTATGAATTCTACTTATATATACTCTAGCTCAGAGGTTCTTTCTTCAGCCATGCTCAGTCTACTAATAAACCCATCAAACGCATTCTTCATTTCTGTTGCAGTGTTTTTCAACTCTAGCACTTCTTTTGGTTCTTTCTTTCTTAGGATTTCCATCTCTCTGCTTACATCGCCCAGCTATTCTTACATGCTGTCTGCTTTATCAGTTAGAGCCCTTATGATATTAATCCAGTTGTTTTAAATTCCCAGTATGATAATTCCAACATCCCTTCTATGCCTGGTTCTCATGCTTGCTTCATCTCTTCAGGTTTTGTTTTTGGGTTTTTTTTTGTCTTTTGATAGCTGGACATGATGCTCTGGATAAAAGGAACTGCTCTAAATAGACTGTTAGTAATGTGGTGGTGAGGTACGGAGGAAGGGGAAGCATTCTAGAGTCCTATAATTGGGTCTCAGTCATTTAGTGAGCCTATGCCTCTGTTCTGTGAACTTCACAAGTGTTTCTCATTTTTTTCCCTCCCTTTATTTTTTTTAAAAATTTTTATTGGAGTAAAGTTGATTTACAATGTTGTGTTAGTTTCTGCTGTACAGCAAAGTGAATCAGTTATACATATACATATATCCACTCTTTTTTAGATTCTTTTTCTATATAGGTCATTACAGAGTATTGAGTAGAGTTCCCTGTGCTATACAGTAAGTCCTTATTAGTTATCTGTTTTACATATAGTATAGTGTACGTATATCAATCCCAATCTCCCAATTTATCCCTCCCCTGCTCTTTCCCCCCTGATAACCATAAGTTTGTTTTTTACTTCTTAACAAGGACTGCCCTCAGAGGAAACTAGTTGGCCAGAGTTTAATCTGCTGGGGTATTATCGGAGTCTAACTGTCCTGAGGGGAGGATATACTCCAGTCCAGCTGCATCAGCCTTCCACTTGGGAGAAGGGAAATAGCCAACTCTAACCTACTCTAGACATCTGTCCCATCTAAAGGGAGAGAAACATCTGTCTTAAGAAGAATAGTCTCTGATGTGTTTAAAAAGTCCTTTTCCCCTTCATCCTGCTAGAAGCATGAGGGGGTGTTTCTCTGATATATACAGTGGGATCATGGTCCAGTTCCTGGAAGTAACTCACAGGATTGTGAGGGGCCTCTGCTATATTTCCAAAATGTGTATTTAATAATCTAAGGGGAAAATGTAACATTCTATAAAGCAGGACAAAATTATTCTACCACAATTTTAC
Organism: Tursiops truncatus; assembly: GCF_011762595.2. Taxonomy (NCBI): domain Eukaryota; kingdom Metazoa; phylum Chordata; class Mammalia; order Artiodactyla; family Delphinidae; genus Tursiops; species Tursiops truncatus. The sequence goes on from NC_047038.1 coordinate 35,368,154, forward strand.
TTTGTAGAAAGATCTAAATGTTCATATGCTTCCTCATTACTCTTTTATTCTGTTATTAATTTACTTGTAGAAACCTGGACAATCGTTCTGCCTTTGCTGTAACCTGTTCCATACAACTCATCCTGAGTTTCATTACCTTTGCGTAGTAATTTCCATTCATCTTCTATTTGGATATGTTTAATTTGTTAATTTTTCCATTTGCTAATTTTTAGCAGAGAACATTCTAAAGGGTTCATTCAGTAAAAACAAATGAAAAAACAATGAAAAACTACAAGCAACATATACGTTTCAAAAAAATGGAAAGAATTGTTGACATAATGAATGATCCTTTATAATTACATCACATTTGTTATGTTCAAATCTTTTTTTGTCTTTACTAGTTGTTTTTGTTGTTGTTTTGTCTTCTTCTATCAGTTATTGAGAAAAGTGTGATAGTCCAACTATGATTGGGAATGTATCTCTCATTTTAGTTTTGTCCATTTTGCTTTGTATATCTTGAAGCAATATTTATACAAATCTAGGACTGTTATGCCTTCCTATGAATTTATCCCTTTTATCATTATGAAATGTCCCTCTTTACATTTAGTAACACCTCATGCCTTAAAGCCTAATTTTTGTGATGTTTTTTGAATTTTATTTTTATACAGCAGGTTCTTATTAGTTATCTATTTTATACATATTAGTATATATATATGTCAATCCCAATCTCCCAATTCATCCCACCACCACCACTTTCCCCCCTTGGTGTCCATACATTTGTTCTCTACATCTGTGTCTCTATTTCTGCCTTGCAAACCAGTTCATCTACCATTTTTCTAGATTCCACATATATGCGTTAATATACAATAGTTGTTTTTCTCTTTCTGACTTACTTCACTCTATATGACAGCCTCTAGACAATCTTATCTTTGGTTAGTGTTTACATGGTAACCCCTTTCACACAAACATTTTAACACCAAGAATGTCTAATATGATTAGAAGTCACAAATTTGATCCCATGATGTGTGGAAATGTAAATTTTAATTACATAACTTTATTTAATTTTTAAATTAACATGTACTAAAATTGACTTTAATTGATGTACAGATTTAGGATTTTTAATGCATGAATCTATTCATGCAATAGTCACCACCATCAGGACACAAAACAATTTCATTACTACAAACAAACTCCCTCATGCTATACCTTTGTATTCATACCCGCTCTCTGCCCTAAAACCTGGGAAGCACTGATTTATCTTGCTCCACTGTAGTCTGGTCTTTTGGGGAAAATATCATATTAATATAATCATACAATATGTGAACTTTGAGACTGGCTATTTTCACTCACCATAACATCTCTGAGATCTAAGTTGTTGAGTGTATCAAAAGTTTGCTCGTTTTTTATTGCTGAGGGTATTCTTTGTATGGAGGCACCAAAATTTATTTGTTCTTCCCCCTTTGCAGGGTATTTAGGTTGTTTCTAGTTTTGAACAATTATGATCTATTCATAGATCATAAACATCCATTAAAGATTTTTGTGTGAAAACAAGTTTTCATTTCTCTAGAGTAAATAAGTAGGAGTGGGATTACTGGGTCATTTGGTAAATGTATATTTAACTTTATAAGAAATTGTGGAACTGCTTTCCACAGTGGCTATACCATGTTGTATTCATACCAACAGTGTATGAATGTTCTACTTCTTCCAGATCTTCATCAGCAATTGGTATTGTCAGTATTTTTGTTTTAATTTTAGCCATTTTAATGTGCATCTTGATGTGCTTTCAATTCACAGTTCATTAATGGATATTTATATTAGACAAGTTTAATGTGCATATTTGTCATTAATGCATCTTCTTTGATGAAGTGCCTATTCAAGCCATTTGCCCATTTTTAAATTGGATTGTTTGTTTTCTTACTATTAAGATTTTATTTTTAACAGCTTTATTGAGTTATAATTTACATACCATAAAATATACTCATTTTAAGTATATGATTTAATGATTTTTAGTAAGTTTTTAGTTATGTAACCATCAACACAATTTAATTTTAGAATATTTCCATTACCTCAAAAAGAAACCTCACTTCCAATTTTGTAGTCACTCACCATTCTACGTGCAGTCCTAGACAACCACTAAGCTATTTTCTCCTGCTACAGATTTGACTTTTCTGGAAGTTGATATAAATGGAATCATTTTATATCACATATAGTCTTTTGCATAGACTTGAAATTGTTTTCTCTGTTTTTAACTGGGTTATATGTCTTCTTATTAAATAGTGAGAGTCATTGTGTATTTTGAACACAATTCCTTTACTGGACATATTATTTGCAAATATTTCCTCCTTGCCTGTGGTTTGTCATTTTACTTTCTTCCTTGCATATTTGAAAAGCAAAAAGTTTTAATTTTCATGAAGTACAGCATATCATTTTTCTCTTTTATTGTTTGTGCTTTTGTAGTCAGTTCTAAAAATTCATTAGCTATCCCAAGGTTGTGAAAATTCATTTTTATGTTTTTTTATGATAGTTTTATAGTTTTAGATCTCACATTTATATGTGATACGTTTGGAGATTATTTTTATGTGTGGTGTGAGATAACCATATAATTTATCTTTTTGTATGTGGATATCCAATTGTCCTAGCACTGTTTGTTGAAAAAATACAATTTACCCCCATTAAATTGCCTTGGCACAGTTGTCAAAAATCAATTGAACATAAATGTAAGTGTTTATTTCCAGACTCTTGATATTTTTGCTTCACTGATCTACATGTCTATTTTTATGCCAGTACTACACTGTCTCGATTACTGTAGCCCTGTAATAAATTTTGAAATATGGAAAGTATAAGTCCTTCAACTTTGTTTTTATTATTCAAATTTTTTGACTATTCTAGAAGGTCTGTACTTCCAAATTATTTTTAAGATCAGTTTTTTAAATTCTGGAATTAGAATAGGAAGTTTTATAAGGATTCTGTTGAATTTTTCAGTCAATTTGGAAAGCATTGTCAGCTTAACAATATTGAGTCTTCCAATCCATGATCATGGACTGTCTCTCCATTTACTGAGGTCTTCTTTAATTTGTTTCAACAATGCGCTGTAGTTTTCAATGTATGTCTCAATTCTTTTATTAAATTTCTTCCTATGTTTATTAAATTATTCTTTTTGGTGCTACAGAATAGACTTTTTTGAAGTTCATTTTTAGATTGTTCATAACTAGTATATAGAAATACAAGTCATTGAACTTGTATTCTGTGACCTTGCTGAACTTATTAATTCTAATGGGTTTGGGGTTTTGTGGATTCCTTAGGAAGATCATTTCATCTGCTAATAAAAACAGTATTACTTCTGTCAGTAATAAAGACAGTATTCCTGTTGAATCTGGATGCCTTTTATTTCTTTTCTTTCTTTCTTTTTTTTGTAGTTGTTATTGTTGCTGTTGTTTGCTTTTTTTTTTCATATCTGATTTTTCTCTTTAATTATATTTTCATGATACCTTATTAAGGTAATTTGAGCACAAATTATTCAATGATAGAAAATGACAGAAAAACAATTTTAAAAATCACCTCCATTCATTCATTAATTTAGTCATACAATAAATATGTATCAGGTGCCAAATATGTGCAGTCATTATCCTAGATGCTATGAATATATTTATTATCTAAGTATATATCCAATAATGTATTATTATCCCAGTTTAGAGGTTATCTATACCTTCTTTCTTCCATTTGCACAGTTAAATAAGCATTTACATCATCACAACTTAAATACCTGCAGATTGGGTACTCCTTTTGCTTGATGGACAACATCATCTTTCTGAGTTTAAGGATAACAGAATGGAACTGCCACAGGCCACTTCATAAAGGAGTTTAAGATGGTATAGGCCATATTAAACAAAATTGAAGGAAATTAATTCCTAGTGCACCCAAAGAACTTACAGAGTCTCCAAGTGTAACATGCAACATTTCTATTTAATCATTGAACCACTGAGCACTAGTTGCCCTGACTGATGTTACATAGAAGACCTTAGTACTCTCCATACAAGAAATTCTTCTAAAAGGAGAGATTTGAAAGGGAAATAACCTATAATGCACTACCCTGATGGAACAGTTTCTGTTGAAAAGTTATAACAATATTAAAAAAAGTTTTGTTATTTTTTAATCCTTAGATCAGAATTTTGGTGTGAACTTATTTTTCTTTCTACTCTGATCACAACTAGCTAAGAACCACATTAAATAAGTTATCTTTGTTTATTTTTGTCTCGAGCTTACCACAGCAACATTTTTTAAATTCTCAAGTGTTAATTTCATTTTATTCAATATAGTTTTAGAGTGATTTAGGTTGAGTGTCTACTGTGCCTGATATTGCCTAAGTCTCCTTGAATACATTGTGTTATGTAATGTCATTTTAACCTCATAATCTTACTCTATGCCATGTTTATTCCCATTTAGCAAAGTTAAGAAAACTATTCCTTTTAAAAATTGTGTACACGCTTAAGTTTTTATTTGTAAACAATTATTCACCCATCCATCTGTCCAAATACTCAACAACTATTTGCAGTCACTATTCAACAATGATGTTGACTACTATAGATACTTTGTTAGGTACTACAGAACACAGAGAAGAATAAATCATACCTCCAATGAGCTAAAATCATTATGAGCATAATGCTGTTGCAGCACTGAGGAGGTAAAAACTAACTCTGCACAGAGAGAGGGAAAGAATCTACAGTGATCAGTCTGTAATCTGAGTGGAAATTAAAGGATGGTTAGAAGTTTTCCAGTCATACAACTTTAGAATAACATATGAAGCAAAAGAAAAATCACTTCAGCAAGGAAACTAGCATGTGAAAAACATGAAATTATTATCTGAGCTGGATAATGTCTATTTTTCAATTCATATCTACTCACTATCTATTCCACTCTTTTTTCTGCCCCTCCCCACCAGGCTGACTACTTCTGTAGACTGACTGTATCAATAGGGTCCCTCACTCTTGGGTCTCTTCTTGGCTTTTTCTAATGCGAGACCTCTGGAGGGGATGGGAAGAAGGAGAGTGCCTTTGGGATATATCTACCACTCTTGCCTTTCAGGATTGCTGCAAATTGGCTAAGTCTCCAGCTGTATACATATCTCTTACCAAGTGCTCCTTCCTAGGGCTTCATCTCCTCACTTCAGATTATAGGATCCTGAATTTACAGACTAAAACAATGTCTACTATGGCCAGAAGCAAACTGGAAAACAGTAAAATCTATATTATTTCAGGCAAATATTACTTAATATAATCAAATAAACATCTGAAGACTGTACTCTCTCTTTATACCAAAAATTTTAAATGTATGTAAGCATGTAAAGATCCAGAAACAGAGCTTAATAAAAATGCTACCAAAAGGAAAAATTATACCATATACCAAGAACAATTACAAAATGGAAAGGCTTACTTACTGAGAGCAGTAAAGTTATGTCAAAAAATTCTGTTTTGCAAAAGACATCATCTTTTTGATGAAAAAGACCCCTTCAATTATGTCAGGAAAAGCAGTACATGGTAAAGGACATTGGTCCTGTATTAGAGTGAAAAGGAAAGCTAATAAAAGATGGCATTATAATGTGAGCTTCTGATGGATATTTCTGAGAATTTCTTCCTCTATGAAAGACAACAAAAAGTGACTTTAAAACTTGCTTAGGTGTTATGCTAATTGGAAGAGTAAAGAATCCAATCTTAGCTATTCTTTGTGAAACGGTCAGAGTAAGGAGACTCTAACGTATTTGAGAATCTATTTGGTGGGGAAAAATGGTAATGAGAAGCTCAGACAAACACCTAGGAAAATCGAGTGTGATCATATCAAAGATATATATTTCTTTAAAGGAAGAATAAAGTACTGACACTCATTTGAGAGAGATTGTATCCTGGGTTTGATAATTTCTCCTCAAGGTCCAGAGGGTATTTATTTGACCCTAAGGATCCATTTCTTTCATGCTTACTGTTGAGAAAATTATTATTCCAGGAGAGAGTCACAGAGTAGGAAACGTTGATGCCACAGTGAATTCCTAATCACCAATTTCAAATTGGCCTTCAGCAGTGCCTGGAAGTTCTACCTACCTCTTTGGTCAACTGGCTCTCCCTTTCTACAATATTTCAACATTTCTTTATTTTCCTCAATCATTAATGTAATTCAATCTCCAGTGGTAATACTCTATTCCAAGCAGCAATCATCTCTCATCCAAACCAAAACAATAATGAGGTAACTTATCTTCTTCCTTCCATTCTTTCCCTCCTTCAATCCATTCTCCAGACTAAAATCTGATTACTCTCCCCTCCTGATTGAATCACCTCAATTACTTTCCAGAGGACAAAATTCTATAACCTGAACTACAACTTCGTTTCAAATCACTTTCCCCCTTCACTTTCAGCATTTCAATTACATTAGCCCTTAGTTCCTCAAGTGCACAATGCACCTACCCTTACCCATCAAATTGGTTTCCTAGGGCTACTGTAACAAACTAGCACAAACTGAGTAACAACAGAAATTTATGTCTCACATTTCTAGAAGCTAGAAGTCTGAAATCAAGGTGTTGGCAAGAGCCATGCTCCCTCTGAAACCTATGAGGAAATTCTGCCTTGCCCCTTCCTAACTTCTTGTGGATTGCTGGCAGTCTTTGACATTCCGTGGCTTGTAGATACATCACTCAATCCTCCATCTTCATGTGGCAATCTCTGTGTGGTTCTCTGTTTCCAAAGTTCTCCTTTACACCTTATATTGAATTAGGGCCCATCATAATGACCTCATTTTAACTTGATTACCTATATAAAACTCTATTTCCACATAAGGTCACCTTCTGTGATATTGGGTGTTAGGACTTCAATGTACCTTTTTTAGGGGGACACAATTCAACCCATAAAAACCCACCATTAACACAGGAGTTTTTCACATGTTGTTTGTTCCCCCAGAAATCTTTGCAATGCTCACCCTTCTGCTACCTTGCCTAGTCACCCTTTCAAGTTTCAACCCAGAATGCTTTTCTTAGGGAAGACTGATTCACAATCTAAATGTTTTCCCCAGTAAATGCACTCACACAGCCATAAACATTGCCTTTGTAACACTTATTATATTTGTAATTTTATGTTTATTGGTGAGATTATTTGATTAGTATCTATCTACCTCACTAGACTGTGAGTTCTGTGAAGGTCATTTTTTCTCATTGTTGTATTACTACAGTATCTGGGATACTACAGTAGACATCCAAGAAATGTTGGCTGAATGAATGAATAATAGATCAGACCAGAAATGACAAAAATGTCACCTTGAAGTTTCAAAATGTCTACTTTCACTAAAGAGTTAGTGAGAACATAAATTGACTGTTTCCATACAATCCAACTAAAACAATATTCTACCTGTCAGGAAATAATTTCTCTAACATTAAACTAATTGACAAAAAAATCAATAAGAAATTTGTACTTTATTTTGAATTGTCCATGCTGTAGTAGCTGTACAAGACTCTAAACCTGCTCACATCACTCAACTTCTCATTACAGTCTCAAAAAATCAGCTAAGTATTCAAATAGCATTCATAAATTTCCAGGCAAGCGAAAAAGCAAAGATTATGATAAGATTGAGAAATAGTCAGTTCAGTACAACAAAATTTATTGATAAGTACTGTGTCTGACTCTGGAAACACCATAAAGCAACAGTTCAATGTAATGAGAGAAATGCTATGGTGATTTATAGTCCATCGCAATGCGAACAGAAATGACCAATCATAATTATTGCCTTTATATATTTGACTTTCGTCTTTAACATTGCACATAAATGCTTTTGAATTTAGAGACAAGATGCGACTTCTGATTCTCTTCAAGTCATCTACCTTATATATTTTTCTTTCTCTCCCACAATTCCTTAAACAAGTGGTTATATTCAAAGCCATAATCTGTACCTACGTAGACTTTGAGGATTGGCAGAACTGGTTTAGAATTCCAATTCCTACCATTTGGGACATTTTTAAATACTTTACTTAATCTTTAAGCCTCAGCTTTCTTTTCTGTAAAATAGGATAATACTAGTTGATTTATTGAATTTTTCTGGATACTAAATGTATATATATGTATATATATTGTGTGCAATAAGTTGTCTGGTCATGCTTAGCAATCAATATATGTTGCTATTATTATCTTTACCAACATAAGCATGAGAGGTGAATTTTAAACAGTTTTCAGTTTCAAACATGTGTATTTTATTTTCTTTGTATGATTCACTTTATTTCCCTAAACCAAGGTACCATTTTATGATTACTTTTTTCATATCTAACATTCACTTTTGCCTAATAGCTGTCATACATAATAAATTAAGAGTACTTTCTTTAAGTAAATTACAACTAAAGTTAACGTTATGAATAGTAGGTAGATAAGTTCCAATATATCTACTGAAGATCTAATTCTGCCTAATAGTTACAAAAGCAAAGAGCAGTAAACAAGTTAATGAATTACCCTTATTTTGAAATAGTTACATTCATAAGATTAAATGTTTTTGGTTTAAGTAATACTCATTCTTTGATAAAAATATTACCTTTGAAAAATTTTCATACATAAAAATATATTTGAGAAACACAAAATGGCCGATAGTAAAAATAATACAATTAAATAAGAATGTGTTTTATTGATAGAAATGCCAAAATATAATTCATTTGGTGTATGTTATTTTCTACTCTGAGTATTAGCCATAATTTGGCAATTAGCCATTTTACCCAATTTAAAACTGGAATTTAATTCTCCCAGACATATTCTTACTATTTTACCAAGTGCATAAAGCTTGACTTCCGTTACCATATTCAAACAGTTTCTAATTTCTCAAAAAGTTGCACTCTAGGGCTTCCCTGGTGGCGCAGTGGTTGAGAGTCCACCTTCTGATGCAGGGGACACGGGTTCGTGCCGCGATCCGGAAGGATCCCACCGCAGCTGGGCCCGTGAGCCATGGCCGTTGAGCCTGCGCGTCCGGAGCCTGTGCTCCGCAACGGGAGAGGCCCCAACAGTGAGAGGCCCGCGTACCGAAAAAAAAAAAAAAAAAAAAAAAGTTGCACTCTAAAAATCATATGTAAATATTTTAGAGCCTTAAACATATTTTCCTATAACAATTATGTTATATATAGTTACATAGATAAATACTATGGAGATTTATATGATACAGTATGAATTCAATTTTAGCGGTAATAGGAAAGCATAGCCTCAGTCAAACTTGATTTATTCATCCTTATCTAAACCCTGAACTTGTCTCTGGATGCTTTTAAATGGCTATGTTGACAATATCCTTCTGAGGGATTCCTCATTTTGTCAATCATGTAGACATTATCCATATTAGTTGTCTTGAATTTTCTTTTAAAAAGTTAAACATACATAAGAAAAATGGAGGTCTTGGGGTACAGAATTCATGTTTTTAAGCACTTAATACGCATCTTTCCAATTCCATCCAGCAGACATATGAGTTCTGATAATGTGTTAGGCACAGCAGCAAATAATCAATACCTTTCACTTACATTATTTCTATTGATCGTTACTTCACCACTAAGAGGCGGGGGGTTCTTATTTCTATTTTAAAAATAATGGAGTTCAAAAAGTTAAATAAGTGACAGGATAGGGTTTGAACCTTGATCTGCCTGATTCCTAACACTATGCCATAATTATTCTATGCTGCCTTTATACAAGCAAAATCTTTTTCAGTTTGTTTACCAGAAGAGAGATAACCCTGGCCCTGGAAACTCCTCTGAAACTCATTTTAAACTCCATTAACAAGATAGCCAACAAAATGGTTTTGCTTGTTTTTATATAGGTATATGGCCATTATTGATCCCTTGAAGCCCAGACTGTCTGCCACTGCAACCAAGATTGTCATTGGAGGCATTTGGATTCTAGCATTTCTACTTGCCTTCCCTCAGTGTCTTTACTCCAAAACCAAAGTCATGCCGGGCCGTACTCTTTGCTATGTGCAATGGCCAGAAGGTCCCAAACAACATTTCACGTAAGTTAACACTCTATTACAATTTTCAACTAAATGTGTTGAACACATAATGAACTACAGGTTGGGAGCAACTATTACATAGATAAGCCATAGACATTTCCCTCAAGGGCTCACACATTACTTGGGAAAGAGACACGTAAAAATACTATACTACAATATGATATAGTCAATTCGTTTGTATAAGTTACAAAGGTTTCTAACTGGAAAAATGTGAAGACCTCTATGTGGGGTAGCTCTGGAGCGTTTCTGGAGGAACTGATAAGATCACTGGAAATGAAAGTGCAAAGGAAAGCCAGGTTGTTATCCACTGAGAAATGAGCCAGAAGGGAGGAACTGAAACCCAAAGGTGCAGATTGCTCTTTTAAGAAGCCTGGCTGAAGGGAAAGGAAGTCTTAGTAGGTTCTAGGTTGTGTTCCTTTGTTTTAGCATTAAAGAAACTTAAGCACTAGGTTAGAAAGGAAATAGGAATGCTATATGATAGAATCTGATATTTCATAATTTGAACCCACCTTAAGAAAAGCAAATGAAAAAAACATAATTGTTCAATTGTTTGCATTTTGGTTTTTATGCTGACCATTTAAATTTTATTTCAAAAAATTCTTATTTAGTGAACTATTTTTTCCTTTTAAAATAACAAATGATGCAAATACAGTGATCATCTTTTAAAGCAGCCATTTTATCAAACTCTGCTCTACTCAGAGTGCAGATTTTTAAAGAAAAACATTAAGAAGTACTTATTAAAGGAAAAGCAGGCAGCAGTTATTAAACTGAGGACTGCATCTATCCATTATATACTATTAATAATTCTTAGGTTGTATGATAACAAAATTAATTTAATCAAAGTAATAAAATTAAATTATTTGTTGACTTAATTCCCCATTGACTTAGTTAATACTTAATAAGCTATCAGGATACAGAAATCAAGAAGATTTACCAAAAAAAAAAAAAAAAAAACCTGGGATTGAGAAGACTAGCATGCCAAGCTCTTTAATTACTTTAAAGCCTTCATAAGATAGTAGAAGCCACCCAAAAGTTTGTACAAATTCTAATTTGGCTATTATGTTATTGGTTGCCCTTCTAGTCCTCCCTAATTGCATCCTGATAATTTTTATTGAAAGCTATGAAATCCCAAAATTTAGTTATAATTTATAGTATAATAATTTTGATGTGACTAACACACCTGTATATTATTTACCAAATTTAATGATGCAATCAAATGTACCATGACTTTGGAAAAATGCCAGTGTGACTCAGAGCATCTAGTCACATTTTCTTCATTTGGTTGAAGAATGATTTATTTCAAATATGACTGATGTTATAGGATATATGTAATAGTTTTACATAGGAGAAAATATGTCAGTTCATCAGTTTAATATGTCCCATCTCTTTTCCTCCGATTATACATTTAATTAGGTTAGCTCAATGACTACCAAGCAGAGAGCACTACAGTTCAGCTATAGTTTTCATACACGAAGTAAAGATTGACAAAGATCAACTGGTAGCATCTGGATGATTGTAAGTGACAATAGCATAGTATTGTGATGAGTTTGTGAAATGAGGACTTAGAGAAAATGTGGGAATAATCTTTGGCATGTTCAATTATGACTTAAAATGGAATGAATTCAAAGTCTTACTATTTCATTCCAATACACGCTTCAGCATATATTTTTCTTATTTCTTACAGTTACCATATTATTGTTATTATACTGGTGTACTGTTTCCCATTGCTCATCATGGGTATCACATACACCATTGTTGGAATCACTCTCTGGGGAGGAGAGATCCCAGGGGACACCTGTGACAAGTATCATGAGCAGCTAAAGGCTAAAAGGAAGGTACTGTTTCATATAATTTATCCAGCATTTGTGTGAAGAGAAGGGAAAAAACCTAGTTATGGTATTTTAATATAATATGATTTGATGCTTGACTCCTACTTTTTTCCTGTTTTTTTAAATTAACTTTTAATTTTACTTTCCTTTTATCTTCTATAAGCCACTGGCCATGTACAATATCAGTCTGGGATATTGTTACTTCCTTACAGAAAGACTTTTTATTACCTTTTGCAGAGTATTCTTAATTACACCATGTGAAACTTCTGAAATTTCACTGTAGGAGTCCCAGTGGATTGTATTTCTGCAGCTCTAGCTATCTTTGTCCTTTATTGAACAGAATGCCTCTGATGTACTATATAGTCTTTCAGAAGTTTCATTTATCCCACATGCCGCGGAGCAACTAAGCCTGTGTGCCACAACTACTGAGCCTGTGCTCTAGAGCCCGTGAGCCACAGCTACTGAGCCCGTGTGCCACAACTACTGAAGCCCATGCACCTTGAGCCTATGCTCCACAACAAGAGAAGCCACCGCAATGAGAAGCCCGCACACCACAATAAAGAGTAGCCCCCACTCGCCGCAACTATAGAAAGCCTGCACATGGCAATGAAGACTCAACACAGCCAAAAATAAATAAATAAATAAATAAATGTGTTTAAAAAAATGTATGTTATCATCCAGGTATAAAACCAACATTTTAGTAGTAGATTTTCTAGGGAAATTAAAGTCAAAAACCATGAAATTATCTTTTTAAGTTTCTGTCATGTATAACACAATATTTCCCCAACAAAGAAAAATAAATATTGTAAGCACTTTTATATAGAAGTTCCTAATTTTTTACCAAGTATTTTTCATTAAGATATTTTGAGAAAAGTTGGTATTTTGGCTGATAAATCAAAGAACACCATTAGAACACACATGCTTTTTATACTTCTGAAATTATATAAATAGTTTAATTCATCAGGATATAATGAAAATTTATCCAACTGGGTATTTCAAAACCCCATTGTCTTAAAGGAAAATAACTAAAATCAAAACAAAGTCAAAAAACACCTAAAATTTATAACAGATATGAATAATATTATCATGAAATACTTCTAATTGAAGCAGTGAAGTGTAAAGAAAACTAATAGCTGTTCGTTCCCTCTCTCTAACTTCTACCCCACCGGGGATACAACTTGCAATCAGGTGTACCGCCTACCTCTAAGCTTTGCATTGATCGCAAATGTCACTTGCTTTGATTAAATCTTCTTCCTAAGTGGCAGTGGACAGGAATTATTTTGAAAAGCCTAGAAAAGTTTCTGTGTATTCCTTTCTAGTTTGCTACAGTACTTGAGAAGTGGAAGTGTTTATTCCTTTCGAAAAATAAGAAAAGATAGCACTTTAGGAGGAAATATCTGCAGCCCTTTAGTGCGTGGCAATCACTTGAAAAGATTCCTCTATGGATTACCCATTAATATTGGGATTACCCATTAATATTAATATTATCCATTAATATTAATAATGCATATACTATGTGGTTGTATAGGAATTAAATGAGGCAATACTTGTTAAGTACTTCAAAAAGTGCCTGGCACATAGAACTGTTCTCAGTAAATGGTACCCATTACTTTAGGCACTTTACTGTGAATATATATGCCAGTACTGTGAAGATAAGAAAACATCATGTGGTAGAATAGTAAAGAGGTATAAAACTGGCCATTTATCTTTTTAAACATAATATTGACCTACATTTTACAGTGAGTCACAGTTTCTAAATAACTCTCACATGAATATTATTTAATTCTCACAGTATCTATGTGATTTTTTCTTGTTTTACATAAAAATGAAATTGAATCTCAAACTCACAAAATTAATATGTAGCAGAACTTGGACTTGAATCCTGGACAAAAGTTTTTAGAGTTGAGTTCTTTTAGAGAACTTGCTCAAAGGACCAGGTTTCAGAAGGATACGTTACGTCTGAGTATTTATATTATATATATATATATGTATATATACATATACATGTATATGTATATACATGTATACATATATATGTATGTATATATATATATATATGTATATTCTCATACATAGACTGTACTAATCTTCACAATATCCCCAGGAGGTAAGCCTAGTGGAAACTATTTTCTTCCATTTTTAACAAATCAGGAAACTCAAGCTCTTTTACCTTGCTTAAGTAGTTCTTAATGTAGACTTAAATAGTCTTAACTAGACTGTTTGAATAATTGAAATTTCACTTATCTCAACAACAATATATCATTTAATATCCATTTACAATTCTTCAGTTTATAATTAAACCTCATTTAAAAATAAGTTCAAGTACTGTTAGAGTATACAAAAAAATAGAGGAGGAAAGAATAAGGTACTTTAAAATTAGGTTAGGTTAAATTAAAATGATGGCTGGTAATGTCCCTAAGAAATGTGGGGCATTTTATCACAGGTAAATTCCCAAATCTGTTGTAGACTACTGAACAAGAGAAGTGCTGTACTCACTATTGTCTCCTCAGTGCGTAGCATAATGATTTCTGGATGGTGAATTAATAAATAATTGAAAGAATAAAGTTTTGTGAATCAGCTGCATTCTCATTTTATACATAAGAAAATGCAGTCATGTGATGTGACTTGCTGAAGGTCAAAAATCTTTAAACGGAGAACTAGTTCTGGAAATTAGGCTTCCTGAGTTCCAACCTGATACTCTGCCCCTAGACCCAGTACAGAGAGGAAAGGTTTTAGTCTGAATCTTCAGGACAAAGTTCATGTCTTCAGGATTATATTATATCCTCAGGACCAAAAATGAGGTCTACTTATCTATTGCTGAATAAATGAAACTGTTCTTAAAAGTTTTCCATATTTTGTTAAATAAAAATATTTCTTAGCCCTGCCACTAGTAAAATAATATAGGACTCTCCCCATTATAGATTATTGATATAGTATTCCAGTAAACAAAAATTTCATGTTAGTAAAAAGAATTTACACCATGCATATACTTTTGTTTTTACAAGGGTTTTCTATATCAGTTTGCTAGATGTCAACACATGTATTTTGTGATCAATAAATGGGTGTTAATTATTGGTGATAATGATTATATTAATTAAAAAAATTTTATTGGAGTATAGCTGCTTTACAATGTTTTGTTAGTTTCTGCTGTACAGCAAAGTGAATCAGTTATATATATACATATATCCACTCTTTTTCAGATTCCCTTCCCATTTAGGTCACCACAGGGCACTGAGTAGAGTTTCCTGTGCAATACAGTAGGTTATCATTACAGCAGGTTGTCCATTTTATATATAGTAGTGTATGTCAATCCCAATCTCAATTCATCCCACTCCCCTCACCCCCCTTGGTAACCATAAGTTTGATTTCTATATCTGTGACTCTATTTCTGCTTTGCAAATAAGTTTATCTGTACCATTTTTTTAGATTCCACATATAAGCCATATTATGCGATATTTGTCTTTCTCTTTCTGACTTACTTCACTCTGTATGACAATCTCTAGGTCAATCCATGTTACTGCAAATGGCATTATTTCATTCCTTTTTATGGCTGAGTAATATTCCATTGTATATATGTACCACATCTTCTTTATCCATTCCTCTGTTGATGGACATTCAGGTTGTTCCATATCATGGCTATTGTAAATAGTGCTGCAATAAACATTGGGGTGCATGTTTCTTTTTGAATTATGGTTTTCTCTGGGTATATGCCCAGGAGTGGGATTGCTGGGTCATATGGTAGTTCTATTTTTAGTTTTTTGAGGAACCTCCATACTATTCTCCATAGTGGCGGTACCAATTTACATTCCCACCAACAGTGCAAGAGGGTTCCCTTTTCTCTACACCCTCTCCATCATTCATTATTTGTAGATTTTTTGATGAAGGCCATTCTGACAGGTGTGAGGTGATACCTCATCATAGTTGTGATTTGTATTTCTCTAGTAATGAGTGATCTTGAGCATCTTTTCATACATTTTTTGACCATCTGTATGTCTTCTTTGGAGAAATATCTATTTAGATTTTCTGCCCATTGTTTGATTGGGTTGTTTGTTTTTGTGATATTGAGCTTCATGAGCTGTTTGTATATTTTGGAGATTAATCCCTTGTCAGTTACTTCGTTTGCAAATATTTTCTCCCATTCTGAGGGTTGTCTTTTCATCTTGTTTATGGTTTCCTTTCTTGTTTATGGTTTCCTTTGTTGTGTAAAAATTTGAAGTTTAATTAGGCCCCATATTTTATTTTTGTTTTTAGTTTCACTACTTAGGAGGTGGATCAAAAAAGATCTTGCTGTGATTTATGTCAAAGAGTGTTCTGGCTATGTTTTCCTCTAAGCGTTTTATAGTATCCAGCCTTACATTTAGGTTTTTAATCCATTTTTAGTTTATTTTTGCATATGGTGTTAGGGAGTGCTCTAATTTCATTCTTTTGCACCTAGCTGTCCTGTTTTCCCAGCACCACTTATTGAAGAGACTGTCTTTTCTCAATTGTATATTCTTGCCTCCTTTGTCGTGGATTAGGTATTCATAGGTGCATGGGTTTATCTCTGGACTTTCTATCCTGTTCCATTGATCTATATTTCTGTTTTTGTGCAAGTATCATACTGTTTTAATTACTGTAGCTTTGTAGTGTAGTCTGAAGTCAGGGAGCCTGATTCCTCCAGCTCCATTCTTCTTTTTCAAGATTGCTTTGGCTATTCAGGGTCTTTTGTGTTTCCAAACAAATTGTAATTTTTTTTGTTCTAATTCTGTGAAAAATGCCGTTGGTAATTTGATACGGATTGTGTGGAATCTGTAGATTGCTTTGGGTAATATAGTCATTTCCACATTATTGATTCTTCCAATCCAAGAACATGGCATATCTCTCCATCTGTTTGTATCATCTTTGATTTCTTTCATCAGTATCTAATAGTTTTCTGAGTACAGTTCTTTTGCCTCCTTAGGTAGGTTTATTTCTAGGTATTTTATTCTTATTGATGTGATGGTAAATGGGATTGTTTCCTTAATTTCTCTTTCTGATCTTTTGCTGTTAGTATATAGTAATGCAAGAGAGAGATTTCTGTGTATAAATTTTGTATCCTGCAACTTTACCAAATTCCTTGATGAGCTATAGTATTTTTCTGGTAGCATCTTTAAGATTTTCTATGTATAGTATCATGTCATCTGCAAACAGTGACAGTTTTAGTTCTTATTTTCTAATTTGGATTCCTTTTATTTCTTTCTCTTCTCTGATAGCCATGGCTAGGACTTACAAAACTATTCCAAATAAAAGTGGTGAGTGGACAACCTTGTCTTGTTCCTGATCTTAGAGGAAATCTTTCAGCTTTTCACCATTGGGTATGATGTTAACTGTAGGGTTGTCACATATGGCCTTTATTATGTTGATGCAGGTTCCCTCTATGCCCACTTTCTGGAGAGTTTTAATCATAAATTGGTGTTAAAAGTTGTCAAAAGCTTTTTCTGCATTTATTAAGATGATTATATGGTTTTTATTCTTCAGTTTGTTAATGTGGTGTATCACATTGATTTGCATATATTGAAGAATCCTTGCATCCCTGGGATAAATCCCACTTGATCATGGTGTATGATCCTTTAAATGTGTTGTTGGATTCTGTTTGCTAGTATTTTGTTGAGGATTTTTGCATCTATGTTCATCCATGATATCAGCCTGTTATTTTCTTTTTTTGTGATATCTTTGTCTGTTTTTGGTATCAGGGTGATGGTGGCCTTGTAGAATGAGCTTGGGAGTGTTCCTGCCTCTGCAATATTTGGAAGAGTTTCAGAAGGGTAGGTGTTAACTCTTCTCTAAATGTTTGATAGAATTTGCCTGTGCAGCTGTCTGGTTCTGGGCTTTTGTTTGTTGGACGTTTTAAAATCACACTTTCAATTTGAGTACTTGTGACTGGTCTGTTCATATTTTCTATTTCTTTCTGGTTCAGTCTTGGAAGATTGTGCCTTTCTAGGAATTTGTCCATTTCTCCATTTATCGGTGTATAGTTGCTTATAATAGTCTCTTATGATCTTTGTATTTCTGTGGTATCCATTGTAATTTCTCCTTTTTCATTTCTAATTTTGATTTGAGACCACTCCCTTTTTTTCTTGATGAGTCTGGCTAAAGATTTATCAATTTTGTTTATCTTCTCAAAAAACCAGATTTCAGTTTCACTGACCTTTGCTACTGTTTTCTTTGTCTCTATTTCATTTATTTCTGCTCTGATCTTTATGGTTTCTTTCCTTCTACTAACTTTGGGTTCTCTCCATTCTTCTTTTTCTAGTAGCTTTAGGTATAAGATTAGGTCGTTTGTTTGAGATTTTTCTTGTTTCTTAAGGTAAGATTGTATTGCTATAAACTTCCCTCTTAGAACTGTTTTTGCTGTGTCGCATAGATCTAGGATCGATGTTTTCATTGTCATTTGTCTCTAGGTATTTTTTGATTTCCTCTTTGATTTCCTCAGTGACCCATTGGTTATTTAATAACATATTGGTTAGCCTTCATGTATTTGTGTTTTTTATAGATTATTTCCTGTAATTGAGTTCTAACCTCAGAGGTTTGTGGTCAGACAAGGTGCTTGATATGATTTCAATTTTCTTAAATTTATCAAGGCTTGATCTGTGACCCAAGATGTGATCTATCCTGGAGAATGTTCCATGTGCACTTGAGAAGAAAGTGTATTCTGCTGCTTTCAAATGGAATGCCCTGTAAATATCATTTAAGTCTATTTGGTCTAATGTGTCATTTAAGGCTATGTTTCCTTATTAATTTTCTGTCTGGATGATCTGTCCATTGGTGTAAGCAGGGTGTTAAAGTCCCCCACTATTATTGTGTTACTGTTGATTTCTCCTTTTACGGCTGTTACCATTTGCCTTATATATTGAGGTGCTCCTATGCTGCATACATATTTACAATTTCGTATCTTCTTCTTGGATTGATCCCTTGATCATTATGTAGTGACCTTCCTTGTCTCTTGTATCAGTCTTTATTTTCAAGTCTCTTTTGTCTGATATGAATATTGCTACTCTGGCTTTCTTTTGATTTCCATTTGCATGGAATATCTTTTTCCATCTCTTCACTTTCAGTCTGTATGTATCCCTAGGTCTGAAGTGGGTTTCTTGTAGACAGCCTATATAGGGCCTTGTTTTTGTATCCATTCAGTCAGTCTAAGTCTTTTGGTTTGAGCATTTAATCCATTTACATTTAAGGTAATTATTGACATGTAGTTCTATTGCTAATTTCTTAATTGTTTTAGGTTTGTTTTTGTAGGTGTTTTTTCTTCCTTTCCTCTTTTGTTCTCTTCGCTTGTGATCTGATGACCATCTTTAGTGTTGTGTTTGGGCTGCTTTTTCTTTTTTGTGTGTGTATCTATTGTAGTTTTTTGGTTTGTGTTTTCCATGAGGTTTTGACAAAGCAGTCTATGTATATACAAGGTTGTTTTAAGTTGCTGGTCTCTTCGTTTCAAATGCAATTCCCATTTCCAACTTCTCTTCTCACTGTTGCTGATTTTAATATTATATTTTTTATGGATGATTTCCTGCCTTTACTGTATGTTTGCCTTTACCAGTTAGCCTTCCCACTTGTGATTTTCTTGTTTCTAGTTGTGGTCTCTTTGAAGTTTTTTTTTCCCCTGCCTAGAGAACTTCCTTTGGCATTTGTTGTAGGGCTGGTTTGGTGGTGCTGAATTCTCTTAGCTTTTGCTTGTCTGTAAAGCTTTTGATTTCTCCATTGAATCTGAATGACAGCCTTGCTGTGTAGAGTGTTCTTGGTTGTATGTTTTTCCCTTTCATTACATTAAACATATCATGACACTCCCTCCCGGCTTGCAGAGTCTGTGCTGAAAAGTCATCTGATAACCTTATGGGGATTCCCTTGTATGTGATTTGTTGCTTTCCCTTGTTGTTTTTAATATTTTTTCTTTGCATTTCATTTTTGTTAGTTTGATGAATATGTATCTCGGCATGTTCCTTCTTGGGTTTATCCTGTATGGGACTCTGTGCCTCCTGGACTTGGGTGACTATTTCCTTTTCCACATTAGGGAAGTTTTTGACTATAATCTCTTCAAATATTTTCCCAGGCCCTTTCTCTTTCTCTTCTTCTTCTGGGACTGCTGTAATTCAAATGTTCTTGTGTTTGATGTTGTCGCATAGGTCTCTGAGACTGTCCTTTTTTCTTTATTCTGTTCCATGGCAGTGATTTCCACCATTTTGTCTTCCAGCTCACTTATCCATTCTTCTGCCTCAGTTATTCTGCTATTGATTCCTTCTAGAGTATTTTTCATTTCAGTTATTGCATTGTTCATCTCTGTTTGTTTGTTCTTTAGTTCTTCTAGGTCTTCATTAAACATTTGTTGCATCTTCTCAATCCATGCCTCCATTCTTTTTCCAAGATCTTGGATCATCTTTACTATCATTATTCTGAATTCTTTTTCAGGTTGATTGACTATCTCCTCTTCGTTTAGTTGTTCTGTAGGTTTTTATCTTGCTCCTTCATCTGCAACTGATTTCTCTGTCAACTCATTTTGTCTAACTTTTTGTGTTTATGGTATCCTTTCCACAGCCTGCAGGATCACAGTTCCTCTTGCTTCTGGTTTCTGCCCCCTGGTGGGTAAGCTGGATATTGAGCTGGGCCTCCCCTTTGCTCTGTGATTGTCACTGCCCTGTCAGGGGTATGGTGTGCTCCCTAGTTGTTGAAGTAGAGGCTCTGAGATATGCTTCTTAGCTGTGTTTCTGATCTGTGATGCAAGCTGGCAGGATTGAAGTACTCCCACTGGGAGAGAATCCTCTGAGTATTCCTCCTCTGGGGTTGTTCACCTGTGAGTGTGCTCTGTTGTGTCCCCTTTCATGCTTTGTGCAGGCTCATAAAGTACACTGTTGTTGGCACTGCTGTCAGTCCCACCTTAACCTTGGGTATGCTGGCAGATGGTCCTGGTGACTCACAGGTGTTGTTTTCACCAGGCCACCAGTGCAGATCTACTGAGGTCAGGTTCCAGGACTGCAGTAGTCATGCACCTGGACCTGCTGTGGGAGCTATTGAGGCAGCTCAGACTCTGGCCTGGCACAACACCTGCATGTACATGCCCACAAAGCCCACAGCTACTAAAGCCAGACCTGTCTCAGTTGCAGGAACACTTGTTGTCTATTCAGATGTTCCACAGGCACTGAATTTAGGAAGTCACCAGTGGAGGTGTAACTCTGCGGTTTGCATAGCCATGAAGAGAGATTTCAGCTCTTCTTCCTTAGTTGTACAGCCCCTCCATGTATATACTTCTCATTGTAAAATTCCAAATTCCCTTAACATCAAACTGTGCTGGAAAAAAATGCCTCCTTTCTTTCATAGAGGAAAATAACACTTCAGTGTTTTGCAAAACTAACTTTATCAACATCAAATATAAACTGCCTGGTCAAGAAAATAATTAATAGAGAGGTTAAGTTAAGAGAATGATGGATAGCAGGGAGTATACTCTTAGGCTTAAGTGGTGCATATCTCCAAAACCGATTTACTAGCCCAGAAAATATTTCCACAAGCCTCCCATTCTACCCCAGGCCCTCAGCTGGTAACATCAGCTAAAAATATTTTTCCTAAAAACAAAAATCCTTTCTAAAATGCAAAGAATACAAGAATAATCTCTTTCTTGACAGATAGGACACAGGGGTTGATACAGTCAAGGGCTTCCTGGCACCAAGGAGGATTTCTGCTCTGCTATAAAGATGCAAGTTTCCTGACAAGTGAGACAGCTCTTTAATGAGGGTACTGTTTCTCTCCACTTTATTCTAACAGGCTTAACCTTAAACAGAAAGAAAACCGAGGAAACTGTTTTTCTGTTTGTTCGACTTGAACATTTTACTCCTTTATCTCATCCCCAGTTTGCTTTTGAGAGCCCTTCTATTTCCCCTTTCCCCCTTACTCCTCTTTCTTCATTCCTGCCTTAAAGGAAAGAGTTCCTTTTGAAATTATTTTGCTGTTCCACCTTTACATAGTCTTTGCAACAAGGGACAGTGCAGTCCTTAAAAGTGCCTAGAATGACACCTGTCTGCCCCCCACATAGTGCTCTATAAGTGATTCTGACTCTTGATTTTGTATGATAGCTAGTTCCCGATAACCTACTGTTTTCATTTACCATTATTCATATGACCCAGATTTTAAGTAACTTCATATATATCACTTTTTTTCATTTTCATGTATCCTGAATGACAAATGTAAATTTTGCTGAGGATTTTGTACATTAGCCCAAAGGGAGAATTTGCCTCTCAGAACATAAATCTCTTTTGGCATTTCTTTGCAAGTCAGCTCCCAGGCAATTGTTTGTGTCTCTCTCTCCCTCTTCACCTTTGCTTCTTGCAGCCTCTACTTGATCCATTTCTCTGCCTCAGAAAGCCTATTCACCCATTATTTTTCAAGACAAATCCAGCACAGTTCCTATAATCCAAACTGTAGCAAAGATCCTATGATTCAAATAATTCCAAACTTGCAATCCCCACCTACATCCGTTACCCTTCTCAGCAAACACAATATTCTCCATAGACCCAATTTCACTCTCCTTCAAGTCAGGAGAGGATTATAAATAGAAAACTAATGTTGTTGTTGTTGTTATTATTGTTTCTGTCACACCAGGTTGCACATGAACCCTTTATTCATGTGATTCTAATTACTTGCTCCAAGTCTTTTCAGATGTCGTTCTGCTACTGTTTTCATTTCTATTTCACTTCTGAAAAGATTTCAGAGAGACTTTCACCTCTACTACTTTGCTTAAGTAGTAGATTCCCCAAAGGACTATGATTCTCTGTACTTCTATGTGCTTCACGCAGTGTATTTCCAAACTTATGGATTTTTAAAATTATTTGTATTTCTCCCAAATCTGTTTTTAACCTGTTTTTATTTGGAAATATTTAGATCAGTGAAATAATATACTGTAAATAGTTCTTACCTTTGGATTCTCAGATATTAGTGTCAGATTATTTCTGCCTTATTATTTCATCATTCTCCAATATGATCTGAAATGAAAATTATAAAAAGTCTCTGAAATAGAAATTCCTAAAGCCTTTTTCCACGGCCACCTAAGCCCAGATGAAAAGAATGATTTTCACTGACACCTTAAAGGAACACATACATGCCTCACATATTAAATCTGTAAAGGAAAAAAGCATCCTAAAAGAACTGAAAACAATGGACAGAATAGTAGTTGCAAAACCAAGGGAATAGGAACTCCAGTAATAATTAGAATAAACAACAGGTCCTTCAAATGCTACCCATGCTGATTAAAAAGCAGAAGATCAAGTATTAGATAATAGTTCCCTTCATACAGAGTGCCTCAAGGAAATTGAAACTAATGACTGGTGACAATAAGTTTGTATGCCACATTTAATCCAGTTTGAACAAGAGAGAGTGTTCAATTTTAGATAAGCCTTCATGGAGAACTAGAAGACACTTTTTCTTTCACTTGACTGAGAATACAAGCCAGATCTCCATCATTACAATACCTGGAACATTACAATCTAACTTCTAGACATAAGATTTCATGAGGCATCTCCTGGAACATTTCATTATCAGACCACATATTTTCACTAGGAAGTATTCAGTACAGTGAGCACGAACTCTGGTGTTTTGAGGCAATAAATAAATCAGCTTACATTTACTTAAGGATCATCTGTAATACAATGAATGGGAGATCCTAGGCCTTACAAGTCCATTTCTATTGCTCTCTTATCTTTTTCCTATAAGATATCTGAGAATTTAGGCAGCTTTGAGCACATGATTCAAAGGTAAAGGTGTATACCCATACCTTCTTCAAGTCTCATAGCCTTAGATGGGAGGCATAGTTCAGGGACATTTTGCTGTAATGATCTAATTTCTTAATGTATATAAGGCATATCAATGGCTACTCTGTTATATTCTGTGATAACAAACCAAAAATTTTGTTATAAGCAAAAGGGACTATTTTCCAGACATGAATTTATTAATGGTATTTTAAAATTTTAGAGGAAAGTCACAGAATCTCTGTCTTTGGGTGATTTAACAGTACAGATCAGATTCTCATTTCTCTGAAATGGATCAGTTTCTTCATACAACTAAAGTACCAAGTTATATTAGTTGAGTGGGAAAAAGCTTATAGCTTTATTTATATTAACTTTAAGTAGTAGAAGAGAGAATTAATCTATTCATTTTGAATCCTTTATCCAAGAAAATTGTAGGTATATTCCAATTTGAGAGCAGGTAGATCTAGCAAATGACCTCACAACATTCCCAATGATCATTTTTCCCTACGATTCATTTTGATTAAAACTTTAGTATGCACTTCATTTTATTTTTGTAAGTGTGATTCCCTAAAGCTGATGAATATCCTTCCCCAGTCACGTTGATACTGGTCTCTTCCAGGTCTGATTGTTCCTTACAACTGAGCTCCACGTTTTCACAACAACACAGCTCTTCTGCAGTATTATATTTGGATTCACTTCAATGCGGGGATGGGGGTTCAAGTGGCCACAGACTGCTGACTAGGCTCACTGTCTGCACACCTCATCCAGCTACTGCTATCTTCCTCTGATCACTGTCTTCTTATGTTTTTCATCAATACATTACCTGTGTTCTAGATCCTGGGCATCTCCTTCTCAAAAGTAGTCATCCCTCAATTAAACCATCTCTCTTCTGAACCATGACCTCTTTCACTTCACTATAATTCTCTTCCAAAATATAAGCACATTCACATCTCTTCCATCTTGTGTTGTTTACATTTGCTTTCTCCTCTTGTTTACCAATCTTTTGCTCCTCTTGTTAATGCTTTGTGACTTCCAACGTACCATTCTGCTGAAACTACCCTTGACAAAGATACCTGTGCCTTCTTTGTTGTAAATTCATTGGATATATTCAGTCCTTGATCAGATTGACACAGTAGATACCTTTTCATCACTCACCACTTGAGAAGCCTCTCCTTCCATGGAATTTGCCTCCTTTCTCTCTGCAGGATATTCCTCTTTAGTATCCTTTTCTGGCTTTTCTTCCTATACCACTTCAATGCTACTCTTTACCCTGCAGGCCCATTCTTCATATCTTTATAGCTTTCATATACAGTCTTATTTGGATAATTTCATCCACTCCCACGACATCAACATCTTTGAAAATTACTCCCAAATCGACATTAACATTATGCCCATATCTAGACTCCTCTTCTGAGGTTCAGGCTCTGAGCTCCAGATTAAAATTCTATTAACCATCTCTCGTCCCAACCCTATGTATAACAGACAGTTCAAAATAAGCGTGTCAAAATGAAATAACGGTCTTTGTCGAGACTTTGAAAGTCTTCTTTCCATTTCATAGAATATTACTAATATTCACAGAGTGACCAGACAAAAGAAACTGGAAATAATCTGTAACATCTCTCTTTCCTCAACTGAAACTCAGTCAATGAGAAAGTCCTTCAAATTAACTCTAAAAGCACTCAAATATAAATATATATTTTTCTTTCCTAAGCTCCTGCTCTACTTTTGTTTAGACTACATAATTTCTTACCTAGATTAATATACTCATCAACTAATGATCCTCCTGCCTCCATTAAATCTAATTCAAGTAAAATCGATTCTACACTGCTTTCAAAGTAATCTCTCTAAAATCTAAATTTATTAATACTCTCCTTAAAAATCCTTTAATGGTTTCTCTGGCCCTCCCTAATCTCACTTCAATCCATCTCTCTTACTTTCTTCATCAGCATATCTTATATTATGCACTACATCCCCAGTCAGTCAAACTATTTGTAGTACTAGAGTGAGGTATGAGCTTTGCATATTTTATTTATGTGACTAGGACACTCTTCCCCCCACTCTCCCACTCCTTTTCTGCTCCTCTCACCTGGATATTTCCTATTTGTCTTCAAAGCTGTATCACAGGCACTGCTTCCTCTAGAAAGCCTCTTTGAAACTTCCACCCCCAATCTGCATTCAGTGTGTGTCCGTGTGCTCCCATTACATCACACAGCAAACTCTAGCATGCAACTTACAACTTTACATAAGAAACATCCATTTGCTTAACTATCTCTTTCAACAAACTTTGCAAAGCTGAAAGGCTCAAGTGAATCATTACTTTAAAAATAATTATTATTACACATGAAAGCTTATACTTATTATGAAAGGCAGAATATTTCAAAATTAATGAAAGTTTTCTATTTCTTTGTTTGCTTATTTGTCTTAAACCATGACTCAAATGACTCACAGTCTTCTAATATTTATGACTCAAATAAAATATTAATATTAAAAGATCATGACTCATTTTGGCTCTCCAAATCTGGTTTTCATTTTTGATAAGGCATTGTACACCAATTCTCATGTTTTGTGAGTTGCTAGCAAAAATAGACTCTAGCCAGAAACAGAAGCAATTAATGTGGACTCAGCACTTCAATGATTTTGCTAGTTTAATGGTCCTAAAAAAGTATTTTTCTCTTCTAGTAGTAATAGAAACAAAAGAAATGTCTTATGCTAGGAGTATAATCTTGGAAAGTGATAAGAGATACTGACAAAATGAATCAAGCATTATCAAGTACTTATCAAATGTTTATATAGTCAGAATTGAAATGAAACATCTAATACTTTATTAAATTACTTCAGATATTGTTCTAAGATTTCCATCTGAATATTTTACAGTTTTACAATTTTCATATACCTCCTGAAATTCTCCATCTTTTAAGCCATCTGTTTCTGTAAATACTTTAACACATTTTTCATAGTTATATAAAAACCTTACCTATTAATTGCAAAACGTACTGACTCATTTTTTCTTGATTATGGGTCACATTTTTACATTTCTTTGCATGTACAACAATTTGGAGTTGTATACTGGGTACTGTGAGATAGGATGTTAAGACTCAGGGTGCCATTCATCTGAAAAATGCTGTGCTTTCTCTGAGCAGACAGGTAAGTTGCTGGTAGATCATTCAAATTTGCAGAGGTTTGGTACTTCATTAGGATGAATCTATTTTAGTTTTGCCCTTGGTTTTAAGGTTAATTTCTTAATCCTAGGCATAGTATTTAATCTTAAGGCCTAGATCTTGTGGGAAAACCCAAGTTGTCTACTGAGACTCTAGTTTGAAGAGACTCAAACTTTAAACTCTGTCTCTCTTATATGAGGAGTAGCTGCTAAAATCTCCTCCCTCTTACAGGCTTTCAGCTGTTTTTCACCTCCTAAGATGCTAGTAGCCTTGTCTTGTGCATTGCAGGGGAAGCCAAGGAATTCAGAGAAGTTTATATATGTATGAATCTCACCCAGGTTATGTAGTCTCCAGTTTCAGCATAATTTTGACCACTCTCCAGTGCCATAAAACAGTTTTGTAGTTGTTATTGTAATTTATACTTTTTCCAGAGCTTATAGTTGTTCTTAGGGAAAAAGACAGACAGATAGATAGATAGATAGATAGATAGATAGATAGACAGATAGATATACATATACATATACATATAAACACTCAAGTTACTCTGTATATATTATACACAATATACACTCTATATACTCTATACAGTATATACAAACTATACAATATGTTGATGTTTCTGACATTACAAAGATCTTTATAATATATCCTGTCCTTTTTCTTTGGTTGTGTCTTTCATGTGTTGTAGTGACCCACAAATTTATACTAATGTTTCACTTAAAATTCAGTAGTCTCCCAATAACCTCTCTAGGAGTTTCCTCTAGCACAAGTCACTAATTTCTGACATTACTGGTCTAACTGAACCCATAAAACTTAATTTTCTGGAACACCACCAATTTTCCTGACATATCATGAGGAGGACTTAAATTTGATGTTTTAAAATATATTTCTGGAATTGTTAGAGTAAAGGATATTTCTCTTTCCCAGAAATTATTCATGCATCTAAAGGAGTAAATATATAGACAGGTTATTTTTATTTTTCTCAGATGAACTTTGCAAACAAATTGAGGTCTTAAATACCAATAAAAAAAGATACTGAGATTATATGCCTTGGATTAATTTTATGCTCTAAATATTATAGTTAACAGTTAAATGGGCATTAGAGTCTAGGTAGTTTTTAACTTTGTAAAAATATTTATGGTCTTTTTATTGTTCAATTAATATTTTATTAAATACATTTCAAGTTCTTAATTCTCCAGTTTTAAAACTAAAATATAAATTAAGAACAAAACATTTATTCTTTTTCTTCCTCTGGTAATGATCTTATTCATTTTTTCCTATAGGAAAGATTTTCAAGGAACATCTGTTATGTTGTTATCTTATAGAAATATGCTGTGTTGAAGACGTGACAAAGCCATTGTGACTATAAAATGATTGGGCTTGTTATGTTTTAAGCTGTAATGGAAAACATGGAGTGATGCCATATCTCTCTATCTCTATCTCTATTTCTGTTCACAATCACACAAACTCAGATTAGCAGGAATTATGATTTTAAAAGAGCTGTTTTTAAAACTCCTATTGCTTGCATACCTTCTCCCACAAAATTTGATAGAAGACCTTGGCTCTCCAGTACCCAATTTTCATTTTACCCACTGTCCCCAAGCCCACCACCGTAGCCCTCCATTGCCTTTATAAAAGCACATTCATAACCAACTTAGGCCTCAGTACCAATAATTTAAAATATGCTTATAAGTTAGTCAGATCTTGGGAATGAAGTAAAAATGAATATCTCAGTGTGCCCTGAGTATTTTATGAGCCTGGCATTCTCATTTCCATTTAATCCTCACAATCCCTTGTATGATGAGTGTTCTTATCTCTACTAATAAGGCTACCGATGTTCAGAAAGATTTAATTTACCCAATGTTACATAGCTATTTACAGTCAGGGCCTAGATTTAAATCAAAGTCTTTGAGTCCAGTGCTCTTGACACTGCTGTACACTACTGTGTAATGAACTTCAAAGTTCGCTTCTAACTATTCCATAAAGTTATGTGCTTAAATGTACACCACTGATCAGCTACTTGATAAGCCATTTAAATTCTTTGCCTCAATACTAAATAGAAACAAGTTTAAAACTTATACTTTAAAATATCAGAGAAAGAATTTCTCTCAACAACTCCGTAAATAAGTTGTGTGCCTCTTCCAATTTGGGAATTATTCTTCCCAGGCCAAACAATGAATTATGGTATATTAATAGAAATATTAAAACTAATATCAAAAGAAAAATGTTACTTTCTGGAAAATATCAATAGGTAATTACCAATTCAAAGGGAAACTCTAGAAAATAATAGACCTAAACACATTGACAAATAAGAACTTGATATTATAATGTCTTACATTTAGTATTACTAAAGACTGAATTGTGTCTCTGCTAAATTCATATGTTGAAGCTCTAACCTCTAATATGACGGTATTTGAAGATAGGGTCTATACAGTGATAAATACAGTTAAATGTGGTCATCAGGATGGGGCCCTGATCCAATAGGATTAGTGTTCTTGTAAGAGGACACACCAGAGAGGTCACTCACTCTCCCTCTCTCCTTAAATACATATGGTGGCCACCTACACACCAGGAAGCAGAACTTCACCAGAAATCAATCATGCCAGTACCCTGAACTCAAACTTCCAGTCTCCAGAACTGTGAGAAAATGCATGTGTGTTATTGAAGCCAGTCAGTCGATGGCATTTTGTTATAGCAGCCTGAGATAATTAAGACAATTATTATTTTATTATTAGCTATTAAAATATAACAATAGCTTTGATAGCAAAGTCCAATTAGGTGGTTATTGCATTAGTCCAGGAGAAAGATAATGATGCTTTCTCAGAGATTATAGTAATAGAGATGACAATACAAAAAGATTTAGACATATTTTGGTGACTTGGCCAACAGGATTTGCCTAGGTATTGAATGGGGCAGTGAAAATGAGGGGATGCAAAGAAATAAGCATGACTTCTAAATGTCTAGATGGGTGGTGGTGCCACTTACAGAGATAGGGAAATTCACAGAAAGAACAGCCTTGGAAGGGGGTGTGGAGAGGGGGAGTGGAGAATGGAGGGAAATTTTTTAATACATAAATTTTGAGATGTCTTTGAGATATTCACACAGGTTACCTATCTGGGGAAGATGGTGGCCTGAGTTCTACCTTCTCATCTGCCACATGCTAAGTCTTCTGAGAGAAGCAGTAACTGTGATAGGAGAGTGGGCAGAGCTCAGCAGGGTGTGTGAAGCCAGAAGGTGGTACAATCAAGGAGAGAAAAGCACAGGGTTTTATGCATCAACCTCATTATTCCGGAGACTGTGAAAGTGCTAATACACCCACTACGGCCACACGGGGCAGACTAGACTGTCTTTCTCCATCTTCCGAGGACACAGCTGACGAATAGGAGAGAAGACTGTGCTCTCTCTGTCATGTCAGATTTGCAGTCCTGAAAAGAAGACTCAGTTTATCTTTACAGGCAAAGACAGACAGGGCCTAGACTTGGCAAAAGGAAGTAAAAACAAACCTTAGGGAACCCAGCTGCTAGAAACAAGACAGAGAAGCAGAGCACTTAGAATAATCTGTACTTCATGGACTAAAACACAAAAGATAAGATCTCTTAATTATGGCATGAAAATCATGAGACTAAATGTATCGTTTTTAAATTTAAAACTCCAATTGTTGAAAAAGAAGATGTCACCATTGAAAAGTGAAGAAATGTATCAAAACACAAACAGATATGCAAAACACCTAAGGATCACAAGGGAAAAAAATAACAGAAGGTTAGAGGAGAGGTCTAGCTTAGCAATATGGAGTCATTCACTTGAATAGAATTTAATGTACAGAGAGATATTCTATTTACCTTTACCTCCAGAATCAGCCTCTTCTACTTCTTGACAACACTCCCTGTTAGAAAATAAATTCTTACCTACTAGACCTTTCACTTTAATTAAAACACAGTTAGCTGGGCACCTCCAATACATACCAATAGCATTAATTAAAATGAGCATATAATGCATACAGTGCAAGCACAGTACCTTGCACATAACAGGGCCTCAACAAATTTTAGTTTCCCTTCTGTCTTAGGAGGCAACTGTTTATCCCTTACTTTTACTCTTTGAGATTTTATTTATTATTTATTAACTTACTTATCTATCTATTTATTATCCTCTTTCTTAAACAGTCTTATAAAACTAAATGTACCTACATATTGTTATCTTTTCTGAGTTATTCCTTTCAATAAAAAGCAAATTCTTTCTTTTTACCATTATTGAAATTAAGGGGAGAAAGCACAAGCTTCTAGAATATGTATTTTGACTTATATTTACCTTAGGGTATAAATAAATCTACACTGACATAATATCACACATCATAAAAATAAGTTTGTATATGAAAGTAGTTTCTTTAGCCACCATTGAAATAGAATGCAATGAATATGCAATGAACAATCCAGACATGTATCTATCTTTCTCTATTAGTAACATACTAAAATTCAATTCAATGGCATAATGAAGCCTATGCTATTGTAATAATTAATTTTATGTGTCAACTTGACTGGGCCATCAGATACCCAGATAGCTGGTTAAATATTATGTCTGGGTGTGTCTGTGAGGATATTTCCAGAAGAGATTAGCATTTGAATTGGTGGAATAAGTAAAGCAGATGGTCCTCCCCAATGTAGGTGGACGTCATCACATCTGTTGAGAGCCTAAATACAACAAAAAAAGCAGAAGGTTGAATTTGCTCTCTGCCTGACTGCTTAAGTTGTGACATAAATTTTCTCCACCAGCCTTCCTGGGTCTCCATCTTGCAGATGGCAAATTGTGGAAGTTCTTGGCCTCGATAATTGTTTGAGCCAGTACCATATATATGCATATATATACAAAATGCTCAATAAATATTTTCAGAATCAATGAATTAACAATGTATGAAGCAATGCCATAATGCCATTAGCTAAACTGATGAGGAATAGATTAGATGATCAGGAAAAAATGTATTCTCCCCTAGAGCAAATATATTTTTATATAAAAATGAACGTGCTCAGAAATTGGACTACTTCTAGGAAGGCCAAAAATATGGAGTATGCAATAGGGAGCTGTGCAGTATAATTGATATCATAGCAGTATTAGTCAGGGTTCTTCAGTGAAACAGAACCAATAGTACAGAATATATTCATTCCTATCTTCTATATTCATTTTTATATTCATTCATTTCCATGACATTAAATATCATCTATAGATCTCTGACTCTGAAATATATATTCCAAAACAATACTTCCTCTATGAGCTCTAAGTTTATGAAATAATCAGCTGCATACTTGATGTCCTTGTTTTGGCTATTTCTGAGGTATTTTTAGATTATAATATACAAAACTGATCTTTAAGTCTCCATGTCTGTCATAAAAGCAGACTCTTCTACAGTCATCCAAATATTAGTAGTTGGCACTTCCATTCACCCAGATATTAAATTCTGAAAAGAGTCATTTTTAAACTTCCCTTTCCCTCTCACTATCATCTAATTCATCACTAAACCCTAATGAGTTCCTCTCGAAAAATATCTCCCATTTCTGTACTTCCCTCCACTTCCATTGAAATAATTCTCCAAGATACTATCATTACAACAGTCATTAGGTCCACTACCACCGCCTCTCCAACTCATTTCCCCAGATCTACACTTGTTTTCTTCAACTTTATTCTCCATTCAGCATCCAAGATTTTTTATTGAGATATAATTTTAAATATAACATTATATTAGTTTTAGGTATATAACATAATGATTTAATATTTGTATATATTGCTATATGATCATCACAGTAAGTCTGGTTAACATCCATCAGCACACATAGTTATAATTTTTTCTTATTATGGGAACTTTTAAGATCTACTCTCCTAGCAACTTTTAAATATACAGTACAGTATTATTAACAATAGTCACCATGCTGTACAAGATGATGTTTTTAAATTCTAAATCAACTCATGCAATCTGCCTAGTTTTTCAGTGGTTCCCTGATATAGTTAAGAAAATAGATCAAAGCAATTGCAAACCCCCCAAATAACCTATGAGATCCTGCAGAATCTTGCTACCACTTACTCTGCCAATCTAATTCTATGAAACTTCACTCTTCATATACTACGTTCCAGTGACACTTGCTCTCAGCTGCTCTAGCACATCAAAGTTTCTCCCAATTCTCAGTCTTCACTCACACTATTATCAGGACATAGAATGATGTGCCCTTCATTCTTCTCTCTGTACATCCTCTAGGTTCCAGCTTAAATATTACTTCCTCAAATATAACTTCCATTGCATTCCATAAACCTAGATATAATTCTTTTTCTCCATAGAATTCATCATAATTTGTAATTTCATATGTATTTGTGTATTTATTATATAATGACTACATCTTTAATAGGATGTAAATTCTGTGAAAATAGACAACTTTTTTTTTTCTTTTTTAATTTAGCACTGTATCTTGAGAGCCTAGGGCCTTGGTTTCTTTAGAAAAGTGGCATTATTGTGGAACAATTGTAATTTAAGGATATAATAGATCAAGTAAGCAAACATAATTGAACTTCTTTCTTAAAGCTGTACCTTCACATGGTTCATATAGCTATTCTTTCCAAATATCCTGCTAAATACAAAAGCCAAGGGCAATAATAATGATTTTAATTTTGGTTTGAAATATATAAAGGTGTTTTTGTTTTATTCACTGAAATAATATTTTTGAAATCCTATTATGTGCATGATAGGGCAAAAAACTGGTAAGACAAAGATAAATGATATTTTTTGCAATTAAAGTGTTCATAAAATGGTTGGTAAAATTAAAATATCCTCAGTCAACAGGTATTTATTGAATGTCAAGAACTATGCTAAGTTTTGGAGACACAAAGATGAATAATGCATGTCCCCATATCCAGACAGAAGAAAACAGAAACATGCTCGACTGTAACATGTATCTGTGTTATAAGTATAGTATGCTAAGTCTAATTAGGAAGTATTTAACCCTACCTGCATGAAGAAATGAGGGAAGCTACTCCAAGAGGTGAACTTGAGGTACTCTCCCAAAGGATGGAGAGAAAATTTTACGGGGAAAGAAATTGGATTAGGGCATTCCAGTGGTAAACCTGTGCAAATCATGTAGATTTATTTCAAGGTAACTACAAATAAGGACAACATTTATTTATAAACCATGTTTTCTTAGTTTGTCATATACTATAGAGAAAAAAATTAATTTTCAGTGACTGATCTTATTTTCTATAGAAATATAGAAAAGAGTAATCTTAAATATTCTAGATTTATGCTGTTTCAAAAAACAATTAAAGTATGCACACCTTTAAGATAAAAGCCAATTGTAAAAGACACTGGCTGGCTCAACCTTTCAGACCACAATTTATTAACAACACTGTGTTTCTAAAAGGACAAGATATATAAACACATATCAAGGCATAAAATCTGCTCTTCTGGCAAATGATGTCAGCCTAGCCCTTCACCTGGCCAGGCGCATTCTCAAGATACCAGATTCCTCCTTGCAACTTCTAGAACAGAGAAGGATGAGATGACCTGGCAGTTGATTGCAGCTCTTTCCTCTTTTACACCCTCTTCCCCAGAAGGGTAACCGAGACAGAAATCTTCTTGACTCTCTCCCCCACTTCAGTCTGTCAAAAGATCCTAAACCCTAACAGTAACTATTTATTTGAGACTAAAACAGTCCTTTCAGCAGACTTGCTTTATGGTTACCAGGTATAATGAATATATGATATTGTCAAAGATTTATGCTTTTTTTCCATTTGTCTTTAACTGTGTTTGACATAAATAAATAACGTGGAATTAAGTGGTACCATATGAGCACATCAAATATTTGAAGTATTGAATCCCTATTTCATAGTTTTAGTACAGATAAATCTGTCCTTATTCATGTAGTATTAGATCAGCCAAGTTCCAACCTCAAATTCTCAGGCCCACTCCATCATTCCAACTTATTTTCTCACTCTTTCCCCTTCCAGATTTAGAAAAATATCTCATATCACATAAATCTCATTTGAGCTGTCCCTTAGTGGAGTAAGATTCTTTGACTACGCTTCACT
The DNA here is from genome assembly GCF_011762595.2 of Tursiops truncatus. Lineage (NCBI taxonomy): Eukaryota > Metazoa > Chordata > Mammalia > Artiodactyla > Delphinidae > Tursiops > Tursiops truncatus. Next base: position 35,402,918 of record NC_047038.1, read on the forward strand.
TAAGCATCCCCTGAGAATGCTACGTGAGGAAAGAAGCAAAGGCTATTTTTCAGGGTCTTGAGAAGCAGAATGTATACAAAATGATCCCTAGCTAATGAAGAAGGAAGAGGCCCAGTAATCCTAGCTCTGAACTTGCCTTTGGGATCTTAAGAAATCATCTCCCTCCTTGGTTTTAAGTCCCTCATCCATAAAATGGAGAAACTATATGGTCAAAGGTTTTTCATGGAGTTTAAATAAATTCATATATTTGAAAGTTTTAAAATGAATATAAAAAGCACTAAGCCTTTTACTAAAATCAAAGAGGGACACAACTCCACTGACTCATACACCACTTCTGCCCTCAAATGTATCCACTGGCCATACGTCTCTCAAACGACAATGTAACTATCAGCTTGACTTTCCTTTCGTGATTCTCCAAATGACTGTTAGAACTACCTGGCTGAGTGCGTCACTCCAGCAAGCTGAGCATTGTTTCTGTAGCACAGAAACTGTGTCATCACAAACTAGCTCAGAAAGGTAGTAAAGGGAAAGATAAGGAAATAGAAGTTTTGAAGGACAAGATAAGAAAGTCCTTAAGAGCACAGAATGAGAAATTGTAAAACACTGCTATACCTTCCAGAATTTAAGAGAGAGAAATTTGAAATGTAAAGTCAGGAGTGGGCTCTCTATTGCTGTCCAGTTACAGTGTAACAACCCAGGCCATCTCAATAAGTAAGATCAGAAGATATTGATCAAACAATTTCAAATTCCAGTCCCATTACCAAACTATCACCTTGTAGTTCATTATGAATGATACATTTATATATTTTGTCCATATGTTCTGAGTACTATAATTTTATTACATTTTTGTGTTATTAGCTAGATGTATACCTTTAAAGTAAACCACATTTTTAAACCATATTTTGACATTCTTCCTTATTCTACTATAAAAGAAGCCTCAAAAACATGACTTGGCCCCAATATTCATAATATGTGACAATTTGTTTTTTGTTGATTCTTGTTGAAGTTGGTCTTATTTATTTGAATAGCTGAAATACTGGTAGATAAATTTGCTTCTATTGTTTTATAAACCATAGAAATTTTTTCTGGCTATTTTCTATTTTAACTATCTTCCTCTAAATACTAACAAGCCAGATCTGCTCCTTCAGAAGTGAATACCTAAGTTTGATAACAAAGAGGCCTTTTGCCTTAATCAAAGGAACCACTCTTCAGTCTAAGCTCAAGTGACAGATTCAATTGGATTTTTGACTTGTATAACAACCACAAAGAATCTATCACCTTGCCCAGCAAGTAAGCTTTCTCTGTGCTTGTCATTTCTGTTACAAAGGAATTATCATGGAAAACAGTGCTTGTGAGGAAGGCCATATATAACCTAAGAGAGGCTCAAGTGATGGAAATAGAGATCCTGGTCTATCCTTTACTTCCCTGAAAGCAATTTCCAGGCAATCAAAACCTCTCTGGAAGTCTCCATTTTCACTGGGAACTTGTATAGTATTTTGCCTCCTACTTTGCTGGAATTAAGCCATATGTAATATACTCTCCTTAGCATTTCAAACACTGTATTAATCTATTCAGGCTGCATAACAAAATACCATAGACTTGTAGTTTAAACAACAGAAATATTTTCTCACAATTCTGGAAGCTAGAAGTCTGAGTTCAAGGCGTCATCAAGGGTTGGGTTCTTCTAAGATCACTCTGCTATGTTGCAGATGGCTGTAACCCTCTATCTTCACATGGTCTTCCTTCTGTGTATCTGTATTCTAATCACCTCTTCTTTTTTTTTTTTTTTTTTTTTTTGCGGTATGTGGGCCTCTCACTGTTGTGGCCTCTCCCATTGCGGAGCACAGGCTCCGGACGCGCAGGCTCAACGGCCATGGCTCACGGGCCTAGACACTCCGTGGCATGTGGGATCTTCCCGGACCGGGGCACAAACCCATGTCCCCTGCATCGGCAGGTGGACTCTCAACCACAGCGCCACCAGGGAAGCCCCACCTCTTCTTTTAAGAACACCAGTCATATTGGTTTAGGTCCCACACTAATGACCTTATTTTAACTTAATTACTTCTTTAAAGACCCTGTCTCCACATACAGTCACATGCTGAGGTGCTGAGGTACTGAGGGTTAGGACTTCAATCTATTAATCTGGGGGAGTGACATCAGCAAGACGGCCAAATAAGATGTCCTTCATCATAGCCCCACTCAACAACAACAATTTGGCATCTATCCACGGGAAGAGTGCCTTTGTAGCAACTGAGAGATACAGGTAGGAGACTGTGAAACCGCAGTGCAGTCCAAGAATGAGGAGAGTCACTTTGAAGAATGGCCTGCACCCTGGCGGCTGACTCACCTACCACGGTTTCAGCTACAGATCCAGAAACAGCTTCATACCTCTGAGGACTTGGCTACAGCCCCGTCTGGCTTTGGTCCGTCACAAGCACCATAGCTGGGAGAGTCGTGCCCACAGGAAGACAGATAATAGACGTACAGACCTCTGTTTGGCTGTGAACCCCTGAGTGGCCCATGAACCAGCACTGCCCCCGCTTAGCTGTGAACCAGGAGTCCCTTGAAAAAAGTGATTTAGACAGTCACCCATGGATCAGAGAGCCTTTGTGGAAGTCCAGGAGTCCAGCAGAGAAGTTCCAGCACAAAAAAGTATGAGATTGGATGCAGTGGAAAGAGTAAGAGGAACAAACTGACTTTACACACATCACCTCTTCCCCAAGGTGACACAGCTCAGTGCCAAGAGGGCCTTCTCAGCTGTGATTTCTCCCTGGGGGGGCAATAAGAGCATGTGACGGGGGAGTGCCAGGCTTCCTCAGATGTGTGCGGCCCTGCCAAAGATACCCATCTCTGTCTCCCTCCATCCAGAGGACTGTGGAGATCTGCACAACTAGGGGACAGAGAGCAGCTGGGAGAACGGCAGGCAGGGCTCCAAACTGAGCGTATCAAAGGGACTTGGATCCTACTAACCCATCATGGACTCCATCAGGAAGCCAGTTCACAAGCCACTGGGGATGCCTCACAGATGTTAAGAGAGTAGATCTTAAATGTTCTCAACACACACACACACAAAGGGTAATTATGTGATGTAATGAAGGTGTTAACTAACCCACCTGGGATAATCATCTCACAATAGATACATGTATCAAATCATTATTTTGTACACTTTAAACTTGCACAATGTTACATGCCAATTATATCTCAATAAATCTAGAAAAAACTTCTAATAAATAAAAAGGCATGTAAACTTTAAAGAATGTGGTGGTGAGGACATAATTGAGTCCATAACAAGCCTCCATAAGTTTTTATCTTTAACCATGATCCCATAACATCAAACTTTATTTCCTCTTGCCTTAATGGACTTCTTATTCTAATGCCCTCCTGTCTTCCTTTTTGTGGCTGCTGGCTGCATTCCTTTTTATGTCTTCAGATCATCATAAACCTGAAATCTTACAATACTTTAAAATTCTAAGTTTCCAGTGGAAAAGTGAAATTACATTAAAAATGAAGCATGACCAATGAAGTGTAAAGAAGTAGAATCCAAACACAATACTGCACACACACACACACACACACACACACTCACACAGAAATATTTTCCACATTCCATGTATATACACATAGGGTTTTCTCATTTGTTTCACCTTGACATAATTCCTTACAGGCATTGCTCTAAGCTAATGTTAATTGAATAGTCATGCTAGTTGGAGTTGGCAACAGTGTCAAATTTCTTGGATGACACTAACAAAATACACCTATAATCACATCTAATTCTGAAATTACTGGCAAAATTCAACTCGTCTTCTGGACTATCCTGAACTTTTTTCACAAGTGTTACTACTTAGTTCTCTTTTTCTCCCTTGGGACTGAAATTTTTAAGCATGTTCTTTTAAACTGAAGCAGCAAAAGCCCAACCTAAATAGTCCAAGAAGTAGTACTTTAGATTTTGATGCTTGTCATTAATTTTTTTCCATACGTTACTCTTGAGAATATTATTTTAATTTGCTAGTATGAAGTTAGAATAAGCAGGCCTGTAATTTTGACCTAAGGAGATATAATGGTTATTTAAGAACATCTGTGCAGATAAAAGGTACAGAGAAGTGGTAGGGTATATAGTCCATGGGATGGTTCTTCAAAACATGCTCTGAGGTTTTAATCAAAACAAGAAGTTCCTTCTCACATACAGTTGACCATTTCCAATTCAGACATTTAAAAAGAATAACTTCCCCCTTGAAGAATATAATTCCTAGATTTTTTTAAGGTTGGCAATATTTCCTAGACTGGCAAATTAATTTCCTAGACTGATTCTTTTTTCTCTTACAACTTAAAACCTCAAAATCATCCATCCTGCATTAATTTAATATGATAGATAAGAACAGCTGCAGGCATTCCAGTCTAACCTGTACAGGATAGAAAGTCAAAGATTTTTTTTCCCTGATACCTGAAGAAAAGGTGCCCAAAGCTTATTCTCACTAACTTATGACGTGCATTTCCATCCTGCCTATGTACGAGTAAAGTGGATTCTAAACTATTAAGAAGAGGCAATGTTGCTATAAGAGCTACCTCCCTTGTCCCACCTCCCTTCTTTCTCAACTGGTAAGTCCCTGTGCCAAGGACAATGGATGGCCACAGCTATCCATGTTGCCATGGAGAGTAAATCCAATCGCCTCAGAAGCTGGATATGTCTTTCAGCTTCAAGAAATACCCAACATCGATCAATCTTTGTATCAAGTTACAATAAAATTTGTTAAGCCATGGTGAAAGGTTTGAGTCATCTCTATTCCAGTCTCTTATCTTGCCTAAAACATATCAGGAGTTTCAGAAAGTCCACCAACTTTCCTGCTTAGCATATGTAGCCTGTCTGAGCTAGTACCATTGTCCAGCCATGAGACACAGGGGAACTGAGCAGTTGCACATCTATCATTGCTCAAGGTTTGTGCTTCAAAGTGCTCTTTCCCTTGCCTTTTTATGAGGAAGATGATTACAATTTCTTGATTTCAGCATTTCACAAAGCAAGGCAATTTTGTCCACCCAGGAGCCTACTTTTGCATTTACATCAAACCTGGGGGCCTAAAAGTTTGATATATGAAATCATTCCAGAAGATTTTATGAGCAGAGACCCAAGGTAATGGTTAAAATGTATTTGAGAGCAATAAATCAATAAAATATAGCTGTTGTTTCACGATAAAAGATCCTTTCTTTTAGGTTCTTTTAGATTTTTCCTAAAAATCTTCAAATAGGTTTCTAAATGTTTTGCAACAGGGTCCTTAAGGCCATATATATGTGAATTATAAGTTATCTGATACTCTGTTTCTACACATGCACTTTAATTTTCCCATATTCCAGACTTCTTCCACATTGATGGTAGGAAGTCACATTACAAGACTCTGATAGCCTTTGCAGCTCTTCAGCTATTGTTGAAAAACAGTTTCATGCAAAGGGAAACTGGTTAGTCTGTATAAAAGCAATTAAATAAGCTTTTATGTACATTTGCTGATTCTGTATTTAACACAGTAGCTTGTACCATGTTCACATTGTCATAAATATTTTTCTTACCCTTAACATTTATTCAGAACGAAATGCAATGCTTTCACGCATTCAAAATAATATATCGGTAATACTGTTTGTGCACTAATATGCTTTACCTGAATTTGTTTGCCTAGAAAAGGGAAATAGCTTTATATACACATGTTCATTTTAAAATGGGAGGACAAATGATACCAGTGATTCATGACACAGTAAAACTGTGAACATCACTTAGCCAACTAAAAGTCTTTTAGCTTTTGTATTCAGTTTCATTTACTTATTTTTCAAAACTCTGAACACCAATTATGTGTGAAATCCAGTCTACATGCCTGAAATACATAAGTAAAGAAAACAAGCAGAACATTCTTGCTTTTTTTGTGTTCTAGCATAAGGAGACACAAAGTAAAGAATAAACACAACCAACTGAAAGTAAAGAGCAAGCTAAGGGGTTTGGGGTGCTGGAAAGACAGATTGCGATTTTAAATAGGCTGGTCAGAAAATGATTCACAGAAAAAGTGACAACTGTGCAAAGGTTTGAATGAGATGAGGTTGCTAGCCAGTGAGAATAACTGGGGGAAGAAGGAGAGGGAGAAGCCAGGGAGAATAATCTTGGACAGGAGCTTGTGTACGATGTTCAAGGAACAACAGGATGTTCACATATTCAAGAATGAAAAAAATCAACCAAATCCATGTCATTCAGTCTAAACTTCCCTGAGTCTACAGGTAACATGCATTGAGTCATTCCTGTTTATAATAAACTAGTAAGTTTCATTCCTGCTTATAATAAACTAGTAAGTTCTCATAAATATTTTCAATTTATTTACACGTTTGCATCCCCATTCTTATGCAGTTTTAATTTACATTTTTGCATTTTTCATTATATTATAATCTTCTTCAGGATAAGGAATTGGTTCTCTACTCATTATTTTTCTCTATTATGTTTTTTAGACCCAATAGACATTCAATAAATCTTATTAATTGTAAGCAGAAAAAACAGACTTAAGCGGCTGAGTTTTAAAAATTTTAACTTAGATTCCATGAATCACAGTCATCAAATCTTTTGGTCTTTGCCTCAGCTTCCTAAAGTGCAATTGAAAACCAATTAATAAGTTGTTAGATGTGTGAAACATTGTATAAATGTAAAATTATAATCAAAGAGACTCCTTACTTGTATTCTACAAATATATGAATAAAAAATAGGAGAGATAAAACGCAGAATTCTGAACACAGTTATTCAGAAAAAAATGCAATTGACAGAACATTGAGAAAATCAAAACACTGCATGGTGGGGCCAGTGATGACATTCTGTGAGCTACTGACCTGGATTTTCAGTTCTGATGGCCAATTATCATCAGCTAATACTAAATACCTGGATGCTAACCGCGATTAGGCCCTTGGGAAAGCTTTGCCTTCCACATTGATCCATTTCATGCCTTGTCTATTTCTAGAATCATGTCTCTCATGATTTTTAATCTTGTCAACTTTCATCTGAATCCCAACTTGCAATCATATAATAAGTCCAGTACTTAAATAATGTACTTTCATAGTTTCAAGATGCTACATAGGCTGTTTACATCAGGACTTTCTCTGATTGGTGTTCTGCGACTGTGGTTAAGCCTCAAAATTATTTTATTTATTATTCTAAACTTTTTACAAATTCCCGAAAGAAGTATGAACAAATTTACTCGACAGATTGGTAATGAGAAATATTAAATGAGGTTATCCTAGGATATTGTTATTATTATTTCCTTTCACATAGAAAGCGAAGCTGCTCACGGTGTTCAATAACTTTCAGTCTACCTTTCTTACAGACCCAATGGAACAGATTTTATCTTATTTACAGACACACAAAACATCCTCCCATTCAACTTCCTGTTACGAATTGTACATTGTCGTTCATTATTCATTCATTTTATATCTAATTATCTATCTCCAGCAATACACTAGAGACTGTGCTAGATGCTGGGGACGTTAATATAATTAAGACATTCTCTATGTCTTTTAGGAATTTACAGACTAGTGGAGGAGAAATAGAGATTGACATTCTACTTTGACTAGAGCTTTCCAGCATATTGTGGTTCAAAAGTTAGAACAGAGGAAATGACCCATGCTTACCAAACTCAAAGAAATTGGTATAAAAACCAGTTGTATAAGCCAATTGCCTACTTACAAATTTAAAAGTAGTGATATTTTCTCAAACTAATGTGAATATCCTTTTTCACTATCCAGAGAAGCCTTTACCAATATCAGATTAGAAAAGAAACCAAGGTAACATTCAGACGGTTTCCCAGTGAGAATGGTATTAGAGTAAAGAAATCTAAATAGTCATAACCTATACTCAGGCTGTAATAAATACTGCAGAACACACTGAGCCACTACAGCTTGATGTACCTCCACTGTGACTCAACAGTCAGTGCTCTAGGTATAATGTCTTCACTATTTTACAGTTCAGGCTAGCACAGCCAAATCCTAGCTCTTGCTTCTTTCTCCCCCAGGCTTTTTGATGTTTTATAAACACGTATTTTCTTCAAGCCAATTAAAATATATTTGGTTCTGTTTGAGTGATTGCCACCCATTCACTAGGTGACACAAGCACGCTTTCTTGAAACTTACCTTAGGTAACTATCCTTATATTATCTTGCCATTTTTTAATACATTGACTATTTCTTAGGCATGCTATGTATTTAACTGTACTGGCAGAAAAATATGATTTGCAGTAGGCTATTAGAACTAATAGATACAATGACTTTTATATTTGCCAAAAATGACCTCTTTCTGTCTTCCCAGGTTGTAAAAATGATGATTATTGTCGTGGTGACATTTGCCATCTGCTGGCTGCCCTATCATATTTACTTCATCCTCACTGCAATCTATCAACAACTAAATAGGTGGAAATATATTCAGCAGGTCTACCTGGCTAGCTTTTGGCTGGCAATGAGCTCAACCATGTACAACCCCATCATCTACTGCTGTCTGAATAAGAGGTAAACACAAGATTACCAAATGCAAGCTCCTTTTCACTTCTGACTTCAGGGAAAGCATATAATGCTGTCCCAGCTCCCTGATGCACATTTAAAATTCAAAAGGAAGGAAAATTGAGAAATTCACTGAGAGGAGCACAGAGCTAGATATTTTTCTAGACTCCTCCCTATTTAATGAAATAGCTCACCTTAACAATTACCTCTTCAAAACAACGCTTTTAGGGATTCTAACTGGGTGGGTTTTATATAGGCCAAATTCTCTCTCCAAACCCTTTAGAATTATACTTGCCAAAGAAAAAGAAATGCCCTGTTATTAATTAAAGGAGGAGAGTTGAAAATGTGCTCAAGTCCTCGAAGAAATGAAGGCACATCGTAGAAATGCACAGACGGAGAGATGATGGCATATGTGAGTGGACTCTATTAAAAAGGATGTCTGGTAAATAGACTTCAAAATAGAAGGTGTTGTGAGAGCAACAGAAGCAACACTAAGGAAAAGAATGACAATCCTCCTTCCAGCATAATGAGGTCAGCGAGTTAGACAGGGTGCAGCCTCTGGTGGAGGGGGCGCTATTTTTTAAAGTGAAGTTGGAAAGAAAAGTAGAAATATTCACAGTTCAATTTAAGACTGGGAAAAAAAAAAGGTAAACTGTGGTTTCCAGATAAAAAACACCTTAGTTGTAAGGTCAGCACATGTAGGAGAAGGGTTAAGTTTCATAGGGTCAATAATTTCCTTAATAAACCTATATGGTTTAGCACAAGCAGAAACTGAATTTCATGGAAGTAACTACATGACCTAAATCCTAAGCTCGCTTTCCAGTTGGACCTCTACCACACCGTTCCTCAAGTTTCTTAAAAACTATTAAATTCTTACTTTTTTTCAGTAAGTGCATAAGCCATATATCAATTCAAACCTCCCCATAAGCAGTACATCTGTTTTTAATCAACTTCATGTAATGATTTACAAAGCCAAGGATTTTGCACTTTCATATATGATTAGATAAAAACCATCCAGATAAGCAATTAATTTTAATATTAAATGAGACTTTATAAATGTGTAATTATTTCTGTAAGAAGCTATTTTCAAATATGTCATTTTTAAGTGCCTTACCCAGCAAACTTAATTCACTTATGTAAATGTATAAAATTATTGAAGAAACATACACTCTTTCTTTGGCATATTGATTAGTGATACTGTGCTTTTATTATATGATGACTTGCTTCTCATTGGTGGAAAATTAAGATTCAATTCAAACAAGAAGAATGTAGAAGACTAGTACCAATACTGTGGCATAAATTCTAAGAGTTTGACTAGAAAATTAAATTTAAAAACTGAGTTGGCTTAACTGCATTAAGTAGGGCTTTCTGCACCAGTTGAAGGAAATTTCCACTTGAAAACTTGACTTTTTCTTCCCATGGCCTGCTTCTCCTCAGATTTCGAGCTGGCTTCAAGAGAGCATTCCGCTGGTGTCCTTTCATCAAAGTTTCTAGCTATGATGAGCTGGAGCTCAAGACCACCAGGTTTCACCCGACTCGGCAAAGCAGCCTGTACACTGTTACCAGGATGGAGTCCATGACAGTGGTGTTTGACCCCAATAATGTGGATAAGACCAAATCCAGTCGGAAGAAGAGAGTGCCTCCAAGAGACCCAAGCTTCAACGGCTGCTCCCGCCAGAATTCCAAATCTGCCTCCACCACTTCAAGTTTCATAAGCTCACCCTATACTTCTGTGGATGAATATTCCTAAATCCATTTCCTCAGCTGAAAGAGTAGGGTGAGGCCATAATGGTGCCACCATAGGCCCACACCCTCCTGATTGTCTGTCAGCCCTGTCCTACATACTCTCTGAAAATAGAAGGGTAATTTTCAGGCAACTATGTTTCAACTGAGAAAGATAGCATATAAGTGTAACAAAGACACTATTCAGATATTTGCCCCCTCAAAAGTAAAATGGCCTTTAAATTTATTCTTTGAAAACTGAATTATTATATGTAACAGAAAAATATACTGAGAAATACTTGTAGAATGTTCCATTTTTCTCACTGAAAAATTGCAATATACATTTGTGACCCTAAGGTGACATATGATTTTCCCAAAAGATTAAAGAACCTTTAAAATATAATTATGTGAATGAATTACAACAAAACCTATATAAAATGATATGTTTTCATCTATAGCTATAAAACAGAAAAAAAGTTATATGACTAATTTTACCACTAGAATGATGGAAAATTAACCTCCAGTAGTAAAAGTTAATGAAAATCTTTGCAAAAGAGAACTAATTCTGTGGAATAAAATTTTTTTGAGATTTAAAGATTTTCTCCAAGAAATGTAACTGAAAAAGAAATCTAATCAAATTATTAGGCATCTGTACATATTATTTTCTTTACATTTTTATCTGGGAAAGTGGCTTCAAAAGAAAAAAAAATAATTATTTACTTTTTGACCATTACATATATTAAAGCGCCAAAAGCTAAGAAACAAAGTTAGGGCCTTAAAATGACAAAGCAAATCCTTCTGATCCTCCCTATTTTATTTTTCACAAATATTTTAAAAATTTTTTAAAAGATAGGTAGATTACAAAACACTAAAGATGCTTTCTAATGGAGAAGGGAAGAATCTCTGACTACCAATTTTTTTTTTTTTTTGTGGTACGCGGGCCTCTCACTGTTGCGGCCTCTCCCATTGCGGAGCACAGGCTCCGGACGCGCAGGTTCAGCGGCCATGGATCACGGGCCCAGCCGCTCCGCGGCATGTGGGGTCTTCACGGACCGGGGCACAAACCCGTGTCCCTGGCATCGGCAGGCGGACTCTTAACCACTGCGCCACCAGGGAAGCCCCTGACTGCCAATTTTTAGCAAGAATTAAAGATAGTAATTCATAGTTATGACAGCGGACAAGAACATCTACTAGCTCCAAAGGGAAACGTGTTTCTCCTCCATAACCCCAGGAAAAAGTTTAAGGTGGATGTCAACTTAATACTTGTACAGTGCCCTTATTCTCTCCCCTTCCCCCACTGAAAAAAGAGTAAGGACTAGGGGAAAGTATCAGAAAATATATTCAGATGCAAAGCCTTAGGACAAAAAGTTTATGTACTGCCTATATGTATATTAGTGCCTATAGGTAAATCAAGTAAGATGTAGAAAGCTGAATCAACTGTTAGAGTAGAAAGCTGGACCAAACTTGGATAAATGTGAAATAGTACCAGGTGAACGAGAATCATATACACCTTTCCACAGAGAGAGCCTTCCTTTTGTCTGCTTAGATAATTCAGAAATTCCTCCAGAAAGAAATGAGCTAATGGTCCTAAAGAAGCATCTGTTTTACTACAAGCGAAAATATACTGACCCATTTCTGAAATCCATAACAAAACAAGGTACACCATTAAGCGTAGAATTTATCTTCCAGACCTCGGTGCTTATAAACCATCTTTTCTTGAATTAGGGATACTGTCACTCCTGCTCAAGAAAGCAGAAACCTCCTGAGAATGTTGTTGTATAGTACAGACTTCTCCTTTAAAATAGTCAGATTTTTAAAGCTATCCAGCTAGAATAATTACCTATAACACTTTCCTGGATTTTTATGCCTCCATCAATACAGAACCTCCTATTTTTTTTTAAGTACAAGATAAAAGCAATTATTTCAAGAGAATATCACGGTCTATTGCTCCAACAACATCAAATTTTCCAATCCTACCCCCTGTTTTGGACCTGAAGTCAGAAATATTTAAATTGTTACAAGGTGTTAAAAAAGTCTACACACCCCTCATCATATGTGTTTAAGCTGAATTTCTTCTGATTACACCAACAAACAAGTAGATGCACATACATACATACACACACATGCAAGTGTGCAGACACATACAGTCTGTTTAATGTATGTAAGAACTTCAAAGAATTAAATTCAAAATTGAACGCTGAAATAGTAGCGGCCTTTACAGAGTTGCCACAAACAGTGCAATAAAGCCCGTGAAGCTTGTATGCATGCTTTAGATAAGCAAATGTATTATCATTTACTACCTAATCGTTGAATATGTTTTTAAGTGTTCATTCCAAAATATGTAAATGCTTATCATATAATGTGAAAGTGTCAAGAAAAAGCCTAATATTTTAAAGCAAACATTTCTTCTTCTTAAATTTATAAATGATTGTGGGACTAGCATTAATGAACGTTCTAGATACATGGGACCATATTCAGCTGTAGAATAGGAATATGAAGTCTGGCCCCCAAAATCAATGTAATCATCCCTCACCAAAATACATTAATACTGGGTCGTATGGTAGTTCTATTTTTAGTTTTTTAAGGAACCTCCATACTGTTCTCCATAGTGGCTGTATCAATTTACATTCCTACCAACAGTGCAAGAGGGTTCCCTTTTCTCTACACCCTTTCCAGCATTTATTGTTTGTAGATTTTTTGACATTGCCATTCTGATTGGTCTGAGGTTATAACCTCATTGTAGTTTTGATTTGCATTTCTCTAATGATTAGTGATGTTGAGAATTCTTTCATGTGTTTGTTGGCAGTCTGTATATCTTCTTTGGAGAAATGTCTATTTAGGTCTTCTGCCCATTTTTGGATTGGGTTGTTTGTTTTTTTTGATATTGAGCTGCATGAGCTGCTTGTAAAATTTGGAGATTAATCCTTTGTCAGTTGCTTCATTTGCAAATATTTTCTCCCATTCTGAGGGTTGTCTTTTAGGACAGGAATAAAGACGCAGACGTCGAGAATGGACTTGAGGACACAGGCAGGGGGAAGGGTAAGCTGGGATGAAGTGAGAGAGTAGCATTGACATATATACACTACCAAATGTAAAACAGATAGCTAGTGGGAAGCAGCTGCATAGCACAGGGAGATCAGCTCGGTGGTTTGTGACCACCTAGAGGGGTGGGATAGGGAGGGTGGGAGGGAGACGCAAGAGGGAGGAGATATGGGGATATATGTATGCATATAGCCGATTCACTTTGTTATACAGCAGAAACTAACACACCATTGTAAAGCAATTATACTCCAATAACGATGTTAAAAAAATACTTTAATACACCTGAAAAACATAACTCCTGCCTTCACACATTACGGAAACTCAGTATAATTTAGCAGGACATCTAAGGAAAAATATTGCTCCAATCAGCTGTTTTGTTTGTATTCTTTTTGTTGTTGTTGCTTTGCTTGCCAAGTATCATCCTTCTGGCATGATGCAAATACCTGAGTTCCAGAGAGTATCTTTAATACGTTTTAGGGAAAACTGACATCATTTAGTTAATACTCATGACTCTTAAACCAAGACCTCATGAAGCAGAATATTTTAGGTTCAAAAATTTGAAAAGTAATAATAATAAAATGAATGAATACAATATGAAAAAATGAAAGAGATAAGATTTTAGTCCTTTTGTCTGAATTTTGACACTGAGAACTGTAGAATAATACACATGGAAACCAGCTTTAGTAGGAGTCATGTTAAATAAAGCTATGCCAGTATTTTCATATTTGTCAGGGTTTGGAAGAATTTGCCTCCAAAATTCACTCTACCCTCTGATGTTCAAGTTCACTGTGAATCTTCTTCACTGTTTGTAGGCAAACAGTGGCTGGAAATACCAGGCAGATGGTCAAAACATCCTAGGTGTTTTTGTACTTAGATCAACAGCAGAAAAATACAAACTATTTTGAGAGAATTCTAAAAGACTCAAAAAACCTTGCATCATTTTAAATACTGTTTTTAAATACAAAAATAATAAACATTGTATTTTCATTATTTTGCATCTGGACAAAGTGTTTCTGAAATTCCCTGCATGGGAAAAAATTAAAGCAAACATGATTACTATAGAATCCAATCAAACATCTTTTATTTTTTTTAGCAAGCTCAGTATGCTGCTGCATTTTTTTTAATCTCCCAACTTCATGACAATGACATTTCTGACCCAGCAGCCAAATTCATGTTCTTTTCCAGATCCTGCCAGTCTCTTATAAACAGAGATCCTATGCATTTCAAAGTGAACTCCACCCCTACAATGCACACAGAAGAATGCCAAGAAGCTTAGTATCATACCTCAGAAGAACAAAATAAATGTGAAAAATCAATGCTGCCTAGCTCAGAATTTGAATTTGATTTTTGTTAGTGCAGAATTTCATCAGAAAACTTCTGATTAGTGTCTGGTAATTTACTCCATCAACTACAAAGGCAGGAAAATTATAACAATTTCTCACATTTACCAGTAACAATTTGAGTTCCCATTTATTTTTGTCCGTGTGCCAAAAGTTAAGAAAATCCAAGCATGACACTGGCCAGGTTGTAATATTTTCCTTCAGGCCAAGCAGGAATGGAGAATAACGTCCAATAGTTCTGAACAAGTTCAGTAACTGTGTGTTGTAAAACAGCTTGGCAAAAATTCTGTGTACATAAGAATAAATGTATATAATGTTTGTAGCTAGTGAATAAAGTATTTTCAAGTTGTGATAATTATACTGAGTAGATTTAATACATTCATTACCCTTTGTATATGTGGTAATATGTAACAGATTTGATTTCTTTTTTATTTTCCTTTAAAAGCATTAAAAATAATATTAAAAATAAAAGCAGTCAATATTTTCCTACTGGAACATATGTTCCAAAACATATGTTATGGAACATCCTACCTTGTCTAAACACACTCACCTAACCATCCCTCAAAACTATATTGTGCTTCCTCCTTTATTTTTCTTCATAAAAATGTCTAGCTTTCCTAAATTACCTTGATTCGGAAAAAGCATCTATGGGGAGCAAAGGTAGCAAACTGCAGAAGAATATTCTGAGTAGTTAGCAGCAACAGGTTAATTGGAACACAGACTGAAAAGTGCATGTAGCTGAGTATAGAGCAGAGCATCTTAGAGCCATGGCATCAGAGCTATAACAACTGACAGACTCCAGTTTAAACCCAAGCCCCACCATCTGCTAGCTGGGGGACCTGGGGCAAGTGATTCTCTGCACTGAGCTTCATTTAACTCATCAATAAAAAAAGAGAAAATAATAATTTCTTCAAAGTGCTAATGTGAAGATTGAATAAACTACTGCATGAATAAGGCAGAGGCAAACATTACATAAATGTTCAAAAACATCATTAGTATCATTGTGTGCATGGGGGGATTAAAGAAACCCTCGCTGCCCATATGATTCTGCCCCCATTCAAAGCTCTTTGAGGGGCATAAGGAGCCTATAGTCTCCTATCCCTGAGCCCTGGGCTGTTTTCAGAGTCCCCACAAGATCTCAGGGATTACGTAAGTGTTCTGGAAATTTGCCATCTGGCCATGGGCCCTGAGCAGGGAAAGCTATACGGGTGAAGGGTTAGAAATGGCCAATTAAGAGAAGGAGTAGCTTCAGACATGTGAAACTAAACTCACTTCTTAGGAAAGGTGCAGCCATTTTAGGTTGAAGAATAAAAATGTTGAACTGCAGAAGATAATAGATGACGGAGGAAAAGCAGAAATTTTTCTTTCTGGTTTCCTTGGCAGCATCACTGACTGCTCTCTCAGGGCCTCCTCCCCCATGCTCTGAGGAAGAGTGCTCAGGGACAATTCCAGGTCAAGTGGCAGCAATGACCCACACTGACTCTCCATTTCCACCAGCTGCAAGGACATCTTATTTGATTCAGTCCCTCAACCCCATTTAGATACAAGCATTCCCTAACCTAACCTACCAACTCATTGAAGAAGCAGGAAGGAGAGAAAAGAGCAAGGGATCTTCACCAGCTCACCACCCATCTAAAGCATTGGGAAATCCTGTAAGCTCTTAAAAGATATCCAATGTTCTATTGACTCACACTATATCAACTGCTACAAACATGGTCCAAGTTGCCATCATTTCCTGCCTGGATTATTGCAATAGCCTCCACCCCATGTTCTCCTTAAAGTTTATTCTCAAGAAAGCAACCAGAGAGATTCTTTTAAAACTGCATCACATCATCTCTCACCTCTGCTTAAAACCCTCTCATGGCTTCCCATTTCACTCAGAATAAAAGCCAAAATCCTTACAACGGCCTAGTGATGTGGCCCTTCTTAGTTTTTCTGCTTTTCTCTTCCATGCTCACTGAGATCCATGGATCCATCTACATCGACTTCTTTCTTAGCAAATGCCAAGCATGCTACAACCTCAGGACTCTGGAACTGGCTGTCTCTTTTGTCTAGAATGTTGTCCACCGAGATAACTGCATGACAAACTCCATCATTTTCTTCAAATCTTTGCCCAGTGAGGCTAATACTGATTACTTTATTTAAAACAGCAAATCCTTACCCCCACCCCAAACTATTCCTCCCAATTTTCCATCTTGCCCTTTATTTTTTCACAGCATTAATCATTTTTTAGAATACCATATAACTTATTCATTATATTTAGTATCTACTCCCCTGAATAGATGTACAAGTTCTACTAGGGAATGGGCTCATTAAATAATCATTAAATGAATGAGTGAATAAAAAAGTTTTGATGCAAGGTATAGTGGAGATTGAAGTTCTTCATAAAGCCATCATTTCTCAATGCCAGAGTATGTCAGATGACATTTTCCTACTGTCTCATACCATCACGCCCCCTGTGTACACTCTTCACTGTGATGCCAGGGCTGGTATTTTGTAAAATACACTCTCCAGACTCCCTTATTGCCTGATTTTCTGTTAGGTTCTGTAATGGGAGTCATTAGAAGGAACTCAGAGTGTAGAAGGAGAGAAATTCTGGTCAGTGGTATTCCAGCAGCAGCAAACCTCTACCTTCTTCAACACCCCCAGCACTAGCTTTCCATGCACCCTCCAAGATAACAGTAGCAACTGTACTGTGCCCCTTTAATGATCAGATACCAACCACACCACATTCCCTCACCAGAAGGTCTATGACATTTTCACAGAGTCCCAAGCACCAGGCCACTGAGGTCACTCTTCTGAGTTCTCAGAGTCCAGCAATATCTCCTCTTACTTTTTTGTATCCCAAGATTCCACAACAAGTATGTATTTCTGCATTGTATCAAGACCTGATTTTTGCTCTTTCAGACTTCTAACATCTGTGGAACTAAAACCTCTGCTTGAAATACCTAATGTGATTTACCTTTTCCTTACTGGGCTTCTTGGATTCTGGCTTAGTTTAATTATGTCTTTGATCTCGAATACCATCTGAACCCCCAATCAATGGAAAATTGGGCATTAATAATCAATGGCATGCAATGTCATTGTGATTAAATTATCACCTTTGGTTACTTGGGATGAAAGGCCTACTGAAGGCAAGACTTTGGGAAGTTGAATGGCAGCTGTACTTATTTATTGTGGGATTATTAACTACAATGACTGAGGAGGGGAGGTAGTAGTATTTCTAATAATATATATACTAGAAAACATACACAGAGGAAATGATGAGCTTAGGCCTTTAAACTTTTATCACAAGTAATTATTGGAAGACCATCAGTTTTATAAGAGGGCCCTAAAATAACCTCTTATTTTAGGCAACCACAGAGCAGATATGACTAAAAATTACTCCTAAAATTTAACTGTGTGGGTTGCAGAATGACAACATCGGTTATGTTCATAGTTCATTGAAAGAGGAAGACAGTTTCCCTTGAGGAAGAACCTTGCAACACAACCACAAGTATACATTATAAGTATCCCTTCAAGGCTTTCCCCAGAGGACCTGTGGCCTTTCACTAGAAAGAATGTGCACTGTCAAAAGAGATAAATATATATGTATAGAAAAATATGTATAGAATATGTATAGTGGGCAGACACAGATGACCCATCTGACCACTAAATGTCTATGAGCACTATTTGTGCTCAACACAGAATGTACTCCCCACACACCCCATTGCAGACCTCACGAAGTGGCACCCATTTACTGCATCCAGCTCAAAGATCAGGATATCCAGGTGGTGTGTAGCCCTCTTCATCTGACCTGCATGGGGTTATTCCTGGTACTGTGATCTACAATCTAAAATGACAAGCCATTTTTCCCACCCCACATCCAACACACAGTGGTGGAGAAGGGACAGAATAAATATAACTACAAACTTAAATTCAAAAAAGGGAAGAATAGAAGCACACAGCAGGCACTGGTTCTTGCAATGATGGATTTCTAGAGGAAAAGTATTGTGTGTTCCTGGCAGTGGAGTATTTCAGTATCTGATTTTAATGGCTGTCATCTGAAAACACATGCATCACAAACATATGTATAGAATCAAATGGAAAAATGAGATATTGTTAGCTTCCTTTACTATTGACTATGGATGTTAAAACACAAAATAAGTAAAAATACTCCTTAAGAGTATGAGCATATGAAATAATTAATAATTATACTTATTTTTCACCAACTATGCAGAAGTTTTCCTTTAATATTCTGTTCTGCAATTCGATCACTTACACTTACATACTGAAAGGTACTGTACTTTCTTAGGTTATTAACAAATGTTTTAACATCTTGTCTAACTGTTGAAGAACAAAACCTTTAATATAGAAGATTTAAATATTTCAGAAAGTTTTGTTTTTAGGTTTTGTAAGTATGAATACAAGAAGGATTTTATAGGAAGTATCCTTCTTTGTCCTTGGATTATGGGAAACCTCCTTTCAGACTTGGAGCTCCAGATTCATAGTGAGCCAAAATCAAGCAACAGCTTTGAAAGTTCTTTTGACCCTGAGTATGACAACTAAAGTACACATGCTAGCTGTTCTCTTCAGGCTGAAAAACCTATCACCCCATCTCAAGTTCAAAGAGATAGCTTCTTCCTCTCTATGGCTTAAGTTCTCTTGGATTTCACCTCGTGGTTTCTCTCAGGAATCAAAGGAACTCCAGCAAACATGAATCAACCATTTCACTTTTATGCCTGTCAGAGTCCATGAAGATCATGGTCAAGTATAAAATGTAGTCCACCTACCTCATATGATAACAGAAGAGCAGACTATTAAGGATAGCCCTGTATGGATAGAGGTGAAAGCAGCTAAAAATTATCTAAACATTATATAACTGCTTTGCTAATACCCCTCCCTCAGTGATCATATGAAATTTCATTGTTCAGATTAGAGTTGAGACAACCGTAATCTTTCATTTTATCATTTTGATCACCCTCAGAAAATGTGAGTGTATACAGACTATTAGGGCATAGAACATTCACAATAGCCCATAATATTATACCAAGGACATAAGGATTTCCTTGCCATGTAGACTGAGAAATTACTCAGTTTATTTTGTCTGTTTTCAACAGAAAACATTTGTGTGAAGGCAAGAGAAAATCGTGTTCAATTTAGTAAAAAATGTTTTAAAGTTAACATTTATTTCAGCAGATAATATTCATCATCATCTTCAATCAGCTTCACCCTCTATTACCAAATACTTAGACTGTATTTTTAAATCATGCATAGCTTATTAATTTTTTACACAGCCTTATGAAGTAGAATATTATCCCCATATTTATTTATTAATTTAGTAAAGAAATTAAAACACAGATATTTAAGCAATCTTCCCCAAATTACGCAGCTTGCTGTTGGTGAAAGTAAGCTTTGAGCCCAGGGAATCTGACTCCAGAAGCTACCTACACCTTTGACTAGTAGTTTGTGAGATCCAGCCACATAAACCTGGTACAGTAAAGGCTATGTATGTCTGTCTCTGATGCTGATACAATCTTAGGAAACAAAAAATCCTGACACATTCTGATATTGTAATCTTTAAAGTGTGGGTAGTATACATTTGCATTTGGTGGTTTCGAAGTAGATGAACTACTACCACCAAACACCAAAACGTGTAGTATTTTCAGAGAAGATCATGACCAGTTAGATGGAGAGACATCTTCTGAGGTCTAGTTATTCCAAGGAATAAATGTCAGTCCTGGTTCTTATTCTAAGCCTGTGGTGTCCCAGAGTTGACTCTAAATCAGATTAGTTAAGTAATATTAGTAAATCTCATAGGCAACTGGAGAAGATATCATAATATTGGCTAACTAGCATATTAGCTTCCTACATGGAGAAACAATTATTCAGGAAATTGATTGAGCATGGAATCTGGACAAGGGTTATAATATAGTCATTTTCTTTTACTAGTTTTCTCTATATGTTTTTCCTTGGACAATTCTCATCTATGACTAAGGCACTGTTGATGAATATAGCATCTATTCCTTTGAATCTATCTTGTTGAATCCTCAAAATGCTGAGCCCCAGTTACATTTGTGAACAAATAATTTCACTACATTATAGCAAGTGATTAAAGAATATATGTATAAGGTGCCTTGGGAACAGACTGGGGAGAGCACCTCTGTCTGCCAGGGAAAATTGGGAGGAAAAAAGAAATGTATAGAGAATAACTTTCACAGGAGAAGTGGGGCTTGAACTGAATCCCAAAGGATAAATCTCTTTTCCAAAGAGAAGAAAAAGTCATGCATAGAGAACAGAGTGTAAGGGCCAAGGAGACTAAAAAATCCACATTTTTCCCCACTAACTGCAAAATTATTTTCAAAGTTAAAAGTAAAAAAAGCTAATGGTACCTCATTAGGCAACACTAAAATTATCTTGAGGCTTCACAATGTCAAATAATAAATTACTTCTGCCAGGCAGAACCAGTTACCTTTTATAACATCAATTTAGATTCACACAAAGCACCCTCCTCACATCCTCCTTAGGTTCTTCCAACCATGCATCAAAGTCATAAGAACAGACACTAATCTGATTACAAATGATCAAGGCATTTCCTGTCTGTAACGTTTCGGATCAAACTCAGTGTACAGTGTATTTCCTAAATCAATACAAGTAATGAAAAAAGTTTTAATTATTTTACACTATTTGTACAAGTTGTTGGAGCTATTGGATACATAACATTTTATTTTAACCCAACAACATTAACACAATCATTTTTGTTTCAGGAAGACTTTAATATAAAATATTCAGCTTTCTTTTTATTGCCATTTAATATCTAAAACAGATGTGCTTACTCCATGTCTGAGACTAACTACTTAAGGTCAGGGATGAAATGAAGGAAAAGATGAGAGTCAGGTATGAATAAAGAGATAAAGGGCTTAAGGTGGAGGCAATAAAGGTACAGAGATCAAGAATGGAATGACATCAAGCTCAGAATGAGTTAAATTTGGAGTAAGGACCATGTATGGAGTAAAGGTAATGGACCCAGGGTCAAAGTGCCTTTCCTCAGAACCTTTTCTACTGCTCAAGAGTAGATTACTAATACTCATGTCCATGGAATAACAAAAAAAATAATTCTGAGACACTATTCCATCACCAATAAAATTTCCCTATATTTGTCAGTTATTAATATTTAGCAGATAGATGCAATATAAAAATAGCTACAAAGATAGATGGGAGATAGATAAAATAACTGTGATAAAGGACTATATTAACTAGGGTAGTCTTCCTTGGAATTATTATTTTTTAATTCAATATTACAGTTCAAACTTTAAATAGATTTTTTAAAGGGTGAAGTTCAACACGGAAGTTCAGCAGTACATATTAATATTTTCAATAAAATTATTCCAGTAAACTATCCTAAAATTAGGAGTTTGGGATTAACATATATACACTACTATATATAAAGTAGATAAACAACAAGGACCTACTGTATAGCACAGGGAACTATACTCAATGTCTTGTAATAACATATAATGGAATAGAATCTGAAAAAGAATAGATGTATACATACAACTGAATCACTTTGCTGTATACTTGAAACTAACACAACATTGTAAATTATACTTCAATTTTTTAAAAAGCTATTCTAGGCATAAGGTGAAATGAAAAAAATATTTAGAATGGGTTTTGTCCCTATCCTTACTGTTGAATGAATCTCTTCCATTTCCACTTAAGACTGAGAAGACAATAATCAAAATACTTATTTTTCATTCACATTATACCAGCACTTGTGCCAAGCACTTGAAATATCATTAAGAACAAAACAGAAACTAGGACATCATAGAACTTAGAGTCAAGTGGAGGAGATAGTACTCAAATAATTACATGGATATGCAATTTAATTATTACCATGGAAGAGTTGTGAAGGAAAAATTCACAGTGAGAATGCATAGCAGAGAAACCTCATTTGAGAGGGGAGGGAGGATTCCCAAGAAGGAAACATTTAAACAGAAACCTAAGGTGATCCTATTGAGATTATCCAGAAGAAATGGGAGATTCTGTTTTCAAGCAGAGAAAAAAGTGTATACAAACACTCTGAAGCAGGAACTTGTCTTGCTTGTGAAACTAAAAGAAGGTTATCAAGGCTCCAGAGTAAACATTGAGGGAGTATGACATGAAAGGAAAGCAAGACCATGTGCTGGCTGCTATACCTCTGCCTGTTGTGACTTCTCAGGTGATAAATACTTACCTTATAAGATAAGACCCAACCCACAAATTCGTACATCGATCTCTGAAAGAGAGATGAGACTAACTTCCTATGGAAGGAAACTCCATGCTTATTTACTGTATCTGTGTGCCTTGGATTCCACAGGGAATTTGTTGCTGTCGTCAACGTTAAACAATAACTAGAGGCTAGAGAACAGTAGACACTACCAGTTTCACTAAACTCTAAATGAGGACCAACAAAGAATATCCAATGTCCTCTCCATTTCCCACAACTCCACAGAGACCCTCGTCATATTCCAAGAAGGAACGGATCTCTGTGACAAATGCTCCTGAGTTGTCTTGTACGATAAGTAATCACTGGATTTAAAACAGATAACCTCACTACAAACAAGACAACTCAGGAGCGTTTGTCACAGAGATCTCTTCCTTCTTGGGATGCTTCTCTTGGATCAAGAAACTTCAGCCTCCTGGTTTTCTTTCTATCTCACCAGCTACTCTTCCTAGTCTACTTGACGCTCCTTCTCTCAGTGTGGAAATGTATCCAAAACTAAGTCCTGGGCCCCCTTCTCTTCCCCATCAATATACTCTCCCATCCAGACCCATCACTTTAAATACCCGTATCTCCTAAATCATTACTTCCAAATTTGACCTCTCATAGTTCTAGATGTGTATATACAATTTGACATCTACACTTTGACGGAATCTTCACACAAGCATCTTAAAAATAATATGACCACGGGCTTCCCTGGTGGCGCATTGGTTGAGAGTCCGCCTGCTGATGCAGGGGACACGGGTTCATGCCCTGGTCCAGGGAGATCCCACATACTGCGGAGCAGCTGGGCCCATGAGCCATGGCCACTGAACCTGCGCGTCCAGAGCCTGTGCTCCACAACGGGAGAGGCCACAACAGTGAGAGGCCCGCGTACCACAAAAAAAATAAATATGACCAAAGGGAACTTGACTTCCCTGCTGTATTATAAGATCTAACATTTCAAGTGCTGCCTTGACATCTTTGAGTTTCACAGGGCCAAAAGGTCTAGCTGTGAGTTCCCTGCTCTTGCCAGAAATGCTCCTACCCAGTGGAAAATGTTACCCACCTGACTAGTTCCCTATCAGCTGAACTAGCTGCCACAACCTGGTCCCCTCAAGCTAACAAATTCACCTGGCTGCCAACCCATGACATTATTTAAGCAAGCAATCATATCCTCCTGCAGGAACCAGGGGGCAATTGACCCTCCTGTTACTACAAGACCTGCCTTCCACAGCCCCTTCTGGTTCACTGTGCCCCTGACTGAAACACCTGTTAGGCCTGGCATGGCATGTGCTATCCTCTTCCCCTAGGCTGTGAGAATACATGACTAATAAATTGTCGATCTCATCTGTCTAGTGTCAGTGTTGTATATTTGACCACCTTCTATGATTTAGGGCATAGGATCTCTCCTTCAGCCACGGGATGAATAGGCAGTCACCATAATACCCCGAAACTAACTCCTTCTGAACTACATTTCAATATATAGTGCTACCATCCAGCAAGTTGCTTAAGTCAGTAAGCTATCTTTTACTCTTTTCCTTCCCTCTTACCCACATTTAATCAGTTTGAAAGTCCTGTCAACTCTTCCTCAAAAATGTAACCCAAAACTGTCTGTTTCTTTCCATCTGCATTACCTCCTATATTTAGCTAATATTATCTCTCACATATATCACCACAGTGACCCCCTATCTGGACTCCTAGCCTTTACTCTTACTATGAAAAATTCATTATTCACACAATAGCCAGTTTAAAAAAGTTCTAGTAGTTTTCCATCACACTTTAAACAAAATATAAATTCTTTCCTGGCTTAACAAAGTCTTAAATTATTTGATTCTGCTCGCCTCCTTGATTCATCTTGTCTTATGCTATGCATCACCCACTCTCTTTCAAACACAGAACTAAATTCTTCATCTCTCCCTAGAATTCTTGCTTTGGGGCTTTTAAATTAGTTATTCTGGGCTCCCCTGGTGGCACAGTGGTTAAGAATCCGCCTGCCAATGCAGGGGACACGGGTTCCAGCCCTGGTCCAGGAAGATCCCACATGCCGTGGAGCAACTAAGCCCGTGCGCCACAACTACTGAGCCTGTGCCCTAGAACCTGTGAGCCACAACTACTGAGCCCAGATGCCGCAACTACTAAAGCCAGTGCGCCTACAGCCCCTGCTCCACAACAATAGAAGTCACCATAATGAGAAGCCTGCACACCACAATGAAGAGTAGCCCCCGCTCGCCGCAATTAGAGAAAGCCCACGTGCAGCAACGAAGACCGAACGCAGCCTAAATAAATAAAATTAGTTGTTCTTTCTGCCTGGAAAGAGTTTCCTTCTGATCTTGTCATGGCTGGCTAATTATTGTCAATCAGATCTCAGTTAAAACATTTCTTCTTATATTCCCTGATCTCTCAGTCTCCACCATATCACCTTATTTTAATTTTCTTCATACATCTACTATCTGATATCTTTCTTGTTTATTTATTTGCTCATTTACTTGATATCTGTCTCCTGAACCAGATTGGAAGCTGATGAGAGCAAGTACCTTGACTGGCTTATTTACCACCATAATCTCAGTATCCAGGGCCTTACCTGATACATAATGGGAAATTAATAGATAATGGTTAAAAGAACAAATAAATGAAGCAAAGGAAAGCAGTTGTTAAAGCATAAAGTTTGGCTTAATACAGGCCATTGTTCCAATCCCACTAGCTGTGTGATCCTTCTGAATCTTAGTTTTCTTCTGTAGAATGTGAATAATAACTGTTTCACAGGGGTTTCCTGGGAATTAAATTAGATATCAGGAGTTTTATGTTTCTAAACAATTCCTATTAATGTAGGACCTACATAATAATAAAAACCGTTATAAGACAGACATGGGCTGCTTCAGTCAGCTTCTAACAAATCTTGAGACAACACACAGAAGAAGGAAGTAAAATCAGAATTACAAAATTCTAATTCACTCAGATTACTCAATTACTAGACAGTTGTTTTTAGAGAGTTTTTTTAAAGAGGATTGAATGGAAACTGTATAACTTCCTTAGCTCCTAGTTAAAATCTATTCTTCAAATTATAGCAAAATAACTAAGTTGTAAATAAGAAGCATGTAAGAGAGGCAGTGCTCCCTTTACACTTTATGTGACTGAATTGTAATCTTGTTTATTTTAAATCATGTCTCTCAAATTATGTTTAAGCCTCAGTACAATTGTGTAGAAATATACAAAAGTCATAGTGCTGTAGTGTCACACTGAAAATTTATATAGATGCTTGGGAACACAAGAGTGAAGCAAATTAACACACAGTTTTAAAAAGCTGAAAGACAATTTACCTTGCCTCACTCTTTTGAGCTGCAAATGCTATGTATTTCACATTATTGAGAAATGATCATAATATGTATTTAACAAAATTTGTTAATAAGGAAATTAATTTTAGCATGAAACATGGTTGTCTCTATGGTTTTATATATAACACTTGAACCGAACATGTGTCAGATGTTGAGCATTTTCCCCAAAATTATTCTCCTTCACACCATCTCCAACATATAACATATGATGTACTATATGATGACAGAAGGTGTTCTATTTTATGTTATAAGACTATCTCAAGTCCAATAGCTCACCACCAAAAATAAAACCCAACAGTGGATTCAAGACTTTAAGTAACATTTGAAAGCAACCACTGACCTTCTTTTGCTGCATGAGATTTGAAATTGGTTAATGCTGTATATGTAGTACTCCATTGTTCTACGGTTGAACATTGGGGTATTTCCAGTGTTGAGACATTACAAAGAGTAATTACAAAGAGTAAGAATGTAAGAAATATTCTTATATTTGTCTCTAGGTACCTTGATCATAAAGTTGTAGGACATATGTAAGTTCAGCTTTAGTAGGTACTGCCAAACAGTTTTCAAAAGTGGTTGCAGTCATTTATATTCTCACTGGCAGTCTACAAAAGTTCCATTCGCTCCACGTCCTCAACCACTTTGGGATTGTCTGTTTTTCACATTAGCTGTCCTTTATTGTTTGTTTTTTTGTTTGTTTGTTTGTTTGCGGTACGCGGCCCTATCACTGTTGTGGCCTCTCCCGTTGCGGAGCACAGGCTCCGGACGTGCAGGCTCAGCGGCCATGGCTCACGGGCCCAGCCGCTCCGCAGTATGTGGGATCTTCCCGCACCAGGGACGAACCCATGTCCCCTGCATCAGCTGGTGGACTCTCAACCACTGCACCACCAGGGAAGCCCTCCTTTATTGTTTTAATTTGTATTTTAGTAATGACCAATGAAGTTGAGTACCTTTTAAAAAATGTATTGGTCATATAGGTCTGTTCTTTTATGAAATGCTGGCTTGAGTCTTTTGTTCAAAACCCCTAAAGGAAAACATAGGCAGAACATTCTTTAACATAAATCATGGCAATATTCTTTTGGATCTGTCTCCTAAGACAAAAGGAAACAAAAGCAAAAATAAACAAGTGAAACCTAATTAAACTTAAAAGCTCTTGCACCACAAAGGAAACCTGACAAAATGAAAAGACAACATAGGGAAAGGGAGAAAATCTTTGCAAATGATATGACTGATAAGGGGTTAATATGTGAACAGCTCATACATCTCAATATCAAAAACAAATCATTAAAAAGTGGTCAGAAGACCTGAATAGACATTTTTTCAAAGAAGACATACAGATGGCCAACAGGCACATGAAAAGATGCTCAACATCACTAATCATCAGAGAAGTGTAAATCAAACCCACAAGGAGATATCTCCTCCCACCTGTCAGAATGGCTCTCATCAAAAAGAACACAAATAACAAATGCTGGTGAGGATGTATGGAAAAGGGAACCCTTGTATACTGTTGGTAGGGACGTAAATTGGTGCAGCTGCAATGGAAAACAGTATGGAGGCTCCTCAAAAACTAAAAATAGGACTACCATATGATCCAGTAATTCTACTCCTGGGAATATATCCAAAGAAAACAAAAACACTAATTCAAAAAGATACATGAATCCCAATGTTCATAGCAGCATTATTTACAATAGCCACGACATGGAAGCAACCTGAGGGCTCATCAGCAGGTTGAGCACTGATGGATAAAGAAGATGTGGTATCTATCTATACAATGAAATATTACTCAGTCTTTAAAAAAGAATGAAATTCTGCCATTAACAATGTGGATGGAGCTAGAGGGTATTATGCTTAGTGAAAGTAAGTCACACAGAGAAAGACAAATACACCTTTGAACCAACCTTAGGACCATCTATGTATGAGCTTCTGATTAAAGAGACTTAAAATGATCCTTATGTTTTAAGACACTACTAATCAGGTTCTCTGTTATTTGAAGCCAAATGTATCATAACTGATACACAACCATTCCTGTTTTTCTTTCCTGAGAGATCCGGGCATTAAATTTTGAAAACTCTGATAGAAATCTATGTCTAAAATAGGAAAAATGATAATATCAATCTCACATTTCAGTGCAAGGGAATGGTTTTATTGGAGAAAATAATATTCAAAGATTATCAACATATCAATTAATTTATCCTCCAGAAAAACATCTGAAATAAAAGTCAGAGTAAGTAGTTTCAGAGAAAATAGGTGTTTCAAAATTCACAAAATTATAGGCATGTAAAATTCAGAGCATTAAATTCCAGAACTCCTCACTCCAATGAGCTGATACTAATTAATCAAAGTCATCTAACTGAGGGATGCCTCCAAACTGAATTAAGACTTTATGATCTTTGCAGATTAATTTATTGCATTTCACTAGGATCAGTATTATACTAAATATATACTAAAGCAATTTCTACTAAAAGAGAAAGAATTATATGACAGCCTCTTAAGCAGATTTGGTCAATTACAGTTTTACTACATGGAGATTAACATTTTAAAATTAAAATTTTAGTAACTGCAGACACAATTATTTCTTTGTATTTAATGAATTGAATTCAATAATTATTTCCTTCACAGAAAGCTAAAAGTTATTACTTTAATTTAGGAAATTAAAACTTTTAGTAAAATTACTAATAAGCCTACATATTGATCTGAGCTGATACATATTACTTTGTGCTTCCGTGGATAATTTCATTCAGCAAAAGTTGTAATTTTAAGATGAGAAGATAATTGCTAAGGAAAATAACTTTTTGTCATTTTTTAACTTAGTGTAAATCTAAAGAGATTGAGGGAAAGATGTATTCAATAGTTTACCAGCAGTCTTTGGCAGAGAGAAAAACTAGGCAGCCAAGGGGGCCATAGTAAACCTGAAGTTGGAATAAAGATTCAAACACTATCTCATTTCTAGTCAGTTCTTTTTCTAGACTAATCATAGATATTCAAAGATACAATAGGGATATTTATGAAGTATAATGAGTCAAATTATAGAAGGGTGTTAAACTTAAATACCCTTATCATTCACCAAAGCTTGAAAGTAGAAATGACATAGACCCTATCCCCAACCTTTTCTTTTGTTGTTGTTTGTTTGTTTGTTTTCTTGCAACTTGAAGTTGATGTTATTCAGCAAAGGAGGAAGGGCTGAAGACTGTCTTGGAAGTGGTATTTTTTTCTTGAACTCAACGTACGTGTAATGACTAGCTATTTTGTACTCAATACTACATAGAATCTTAATCTCACCAAGTAGAAATCAAAGTTAGACCACAATATGAATCAGCACATGGTCAGGTTGCAGAGGAGCTAAGGCTTCATTGTGAAGCTTAACTTGGGCTCTGCCATCAAACATGGTAAATAAGGAATTAGCCAGAGAGAAGAGGGGAAGGCAGCACCACAGCAAGAACAAGGTGGTTTGAAACCCCAAATGAACATGGAGGATTTTAAGAAAATTGCAGTAAAAGCTTGCTTTCTTTGAGTAAAGTGTTTAAGCATGGGGATGGCCTTGATTTTGTACCTTAGACCATAATCTGATGTCTTACATGGATGACCTTGGTTGGATCTAGCAGAAATCATTATCATCCTTTTCCCCTTAAAGATCAAATAAATGTGAGCACAGTGTGAACTGACACTTTAGCTCTCATTTGTCAGGGCCTCCTTTTAGCCCTCCTTAGACCCCTGCAGCTAGACTTCCAAGCAGAAGTTACCTTGAGCCAAAATTTTACTTTTCCTACAAGAAGAGATAATAACAAAAATGACTATTTTGAAGGGTGAAACTGTTAAGCATTATGTAAATGTTCATTAATTCGAGTTAAAGGAGCTCCATGCAATGGAACTCTAGTATAGATGAAGCATACATATATAATTACGAATTTTGAGTACTTTGAGTTAATAAGTCCCAAGATAAACACTCATTATGGCTAAATGCGTATTGCAGGATCTTCAGGCCTCAAGATGTTAAGTTAAAAAATAATATAGTCTTCCACCACAAAAAATCCAATGTACATAACTTGATAATAATTCTTGTGCTACTTATTATTATAAAAGAAAATTTAGCAGAGTTCTTTTGGATGCCAAAACCCAGTGGCTATTGAAGTCTGAACTAACGTGGAAATGAGGGGCATATATTTTCCACTGCTATACTGCTTGCAGCTCAAGGAACCCACCTCTGGAAAGCTGCTATCCCTTCTAATCCTATCCTGCAGACATCATTGTCCTCATTATCATAATTCTCTTATTCTTGTGAGGTCCTCGTTATCAGCATATGATTGGTATAGAGAAAAAAATCCAAGTAAAGGAGAATATGCATGAGGCATAGTCACTCTGGAAAAGTTGGGAGTTTCTTATAAAGTTAAAACACACTGTATGACTCAAAAATTCCTCTCCTGGCTCTTTATGCAAGAGAAATAAACTTATGTTCACACACACACCCACACAGGTCAAAATCTCATCCTAAATGGAGGCAGAAATCAGTTTCATGAAGTCCTAATTGGGGTCCATTGCCCAGAGCTGTCAAGCTCACAGGACACTGGAAAGACCAGAATAGAAATATCATAAGCTTATTGGCAGTTAAAGAGAAAATAAATGTGGCTTTTCTAGTTTGTTTGAGTCTTAAGAGACTCAGAAAGCAGCTAATGTTCTCAAAGAGGGTTTTTTTTTCTTTTTTTTTTTAACATCTTTATTGGAGTGTAATTGCTTTACATTGTTGTGTTAGTTTCTTATGTATAACAAAGTGAATCAGTTATCCGTATACATATATCCCCATATCCCCTCCCTCTTTCATCTCCCTCCCACCCTCCCCATCCCACCCCTCTAGGTGGTCACGAAGCACCTAGCTGGTCTCCCTGTGCTATGCAGTTGCTTCCCACTAGCTATCTATTTTACATTTGGTAGTGTATATATGTAAATGCCATTCTATTACTTTGTCCCAGCTTACCCTTACCCCTTCCCATGTCCTCAAGTCCATTCTCTACATCTGAGTCTTTACTCCGGTCACACCCCTAAGTTCTTCAAAAACATTATTATTTTTTTTTAGATTCCATATATATGAGCTAGCATACAGTATTTGTTTTTCTCTTTCTGACTTACTTCACTCTGTATGACAGACTCTAGGTCCATCCACCTCACTACAAATAACTCAATTTAGTTTCGTTTTAGAGCTGAGTAATATTCCATGGTATATACGTGGTGGAATGAACATTGTGGTACGTGACTCTTTGAATTATGGTTTTCTCAGGGTATACGCCAATTAGTGGGATTGCTGGGTCGTATGGCAGTTCTATTTCTAGTTTTTTAAGGAACCTCCATACTGTTCTCCATAGTGGCTGTATCAATTTACATTCCCACCAACAGTGTATGAGAGTTCCCTTTTCTCCACACCCTCTCCAGCATTTATTGTTTGTAGATTTTTTGATGATGGCCATTCTGACTGGTGTGAGATGATATCGCACTGTAGTTTTGATTTGCATTTCTCTAATGATTAATGATGTTGAGCATTCTTTCATGTGTTTGTTGGCAGTCTGTATATCTTCTTTGGAGAAATGTCTGTTTAGGTCTTCTGCCCATTTTTGGATTGGGTTGTTTGTTTTTTTGATATTGAGCTGCATGAGCTGCTTGTAAATTTTGGAGATTAATCCTTTGTCAGTTGCTTCACTTGCAAATATTTTCTCCCATTCTGAGGGTTGTCTTTTCATCTTGTTTATGGTTTCCTTTGCTGTGCAAAAGCTTTGAAGTTTCATTAGGTCCGATGTGTTTATTTTTGTTTTTATTTCTATTCTTCTAGGAGGTGGGTCAAAAAGGATCTTGCTGTGATTTATGTCATAGAGTGTTCTGCCTATGTTTTCCTCTAAGAGTTTTATAGTGTCTGGCCTTACATTTAGGTCTTTAATCCACTTTGAGTTTATTCTTGTGTATGGTGTTAGGGAGTGTTCTAATTTCATTCTTTTACATGTAGCAGTCCAGTTTTCCCAGCACCACTTATTGAAGAGGCTGTTCTCTCCACTGTATATTCTCACCTCCTTCATCAAGATAAGGTGACCATATGTGCGTGGGTTTATCTCCGGGCTTTCTATCCTGTTCCATTGATCTATATTTCTCTTTTTGTGCCAGTACCACACTGTCTTGATTACTGTAACTTTGTAGTATAGTCTGAAGTCCTCCAGCCTGATTCCTCCAGCTCCATTTTTCTTTCCCAAGATTGCTTTGGCTAGTATTTTGTGTCTCAGGGTCTTTTGTGTTTCCATACAAATTGTGCAATTTTTTTCCTAGTTCTGTGAAAAATGCCAGTGGTAGTTTGATAGGGATTGCATTGAATCTGTGGATTGCTTTGGGTAGTATAGTCATTTTCACAACGTTGATTCTTCCAATCCAAGAACATGGTATATCTCTCCAACTATTTGTATCACCTTTAATTTCTTTCATCAGTATCTTATAGTTTTCTGCATACAGGTCTTTACTCTCCTTAGGTAGGTCTATTCCTAGGTATTTTGTTCTTTTGTTGCAATGGTAAATGGGAGTGTTTTCTTAATTTCACTTTCAGATTTTTCATCATTAATGTACAGGAATGCAAGAGATTTCTGTGCATTAATTTTATATCCTGCTACTTTACCAAATTCATTGATTAGCTCTAGTAGTTTTCTGGTAGCATCTTTAGGATTCTCTATGTATAGTATCATGTCATCTGCAAACAGTGACAGCTTTACTTCTTCTTTTCTGATTTGGATTCCTTTGTATTTCTTTTTCTTCTCTGGTTGCTGTGGTTAAAACTTCCAAAACTATGTTGAATAATAGTGGTAAGAGTGGGCAACCTTGTCTTGTTCCTACTCTTAGTGGAAATGGTTTCAGTTTTTCACCATTGAGGACGATGTTGGCTGTGGGTTTGTCATATATGGCCTTTATTATGTTGAGGTAAGTTCCCTCTATGCCTACTTTCTGGAGGGTTTTTATCATAAATGGGTGTTGAATATTTCAAAAGCTTTCTCTGCTTCTATTGAGATGATGATATGGTTTTTCTCCTTCAATTTGTTAATATGGTGTATCACATTGATTGATTTGCCTATATTGAAGAATCCTTGCATTACTGGGATAAACCCCACTTGATCATGGTGTATGATCCTTTTAATGTGCTGTTGGATTCTGTTTGCTAGTATTTTGTTGAGGATTTTTGCATCTATGTTCATCAGTGATATTGGCCTGTAGTTTTCTGTTTTGGTGACATCTTTGCCTGGTTTTGGTATCAGGGTGATGGTGGCCTTGTAGAATCAGTTCAGGAGTGTTCCTCCCTCTGCTATGTTTTGGAAGAGTTTGAGAAGGATAGGTGTTAGCTCTTCTCTAAATGTTTGATAGAATTCACCTGTGAAGCCATCTGGTCATGGGATTTTGTTTGTTGTAACATTTTTGTTTTTTGTTTTTTTGCGGTATGCGGGCCTCTCACTACTGTAGCCTCTCCCGTTGCGGAGCATAGGCTCCAGATGCGCAGGCTCAGCGGCCATGGCTCACGGGCCCAGCCGCTCTGTGGCATGTGGGATCCTCCTGGACCGGGGCAAGAACCCGTGTCTCCGGCATCGGCAGGCGGACTCTCAACCACTGCACCACCAGGGAAGCCCCTGTTGTAACATTTTTAATCACAGTTTCAATTTCAGTGCTTGTGATTGGTCTGTTTATATTTTCTATTTCTTCCTGGTTCAGTCTTGGAAGGTTGTGCTTTTCTAAGGATTTGTCCATTTCTTCCAGATTGTCCATTTTATTGGCATATAGTTGCTTGTAGTAGTGTCTTAGGATGCTTTTATTTCTGCAGTGTCAGTTTTTACTTCCCCTTTTTCATTTCTACTTCTATTGATCTGAATCTTCTCCCTTTTTTTCTTGATGAGTCTGGCTAATGGTTTATCAATTTTGTTTATCTTCTCAAAGAACAAGCTTTTAGTTTTATTGATCTTTTTATCGTTTCCTTCATTTCCTTTTCATTTATTTCTGATCTGATCTTTATGATCTCTTTCCTTCTGCTAACTTTTGGGTTGTTTTGTTCTTCTTTGTCTAATTGCTTTAGGTGTAATGCTAGGTTGTTTATTTGATATGTTTCTTGTTTCTTAAGGTAGGATTGTATTGCTATAAACTTCCCTCTTAGAAATGCTTTTGCTGCATCCCATAGGTTTTGGGTCGTCGTTTTTTCATTGTCATTTTTTTCTAGGTATTTTTTGATTTCCTCTTTAAATTCTTAAGTGATCTCTTGGTTATTTAGTAGTGTATTGTTTAGCCTCCATGTGTTTGTATTTTTTACAGATTTTTGCCTGTAATTGATATCTCGTCTCATAGGGTTGTGGTCGGAAAAAATACTTGATACAATTTCAATTTTCTTAAAGTTACCGAGGCTTGATTTGTGACCCAAGATATGATCTATCCTGGAGAATGCTCCATGAGTACTTGAGAAGAAAGTGTATTCTGTTGTTTTTGGATGGAATATCCTATAAACGTCAATTAAGTCCATCTTGTTTAATGTATCATTTAAAGATTGTGTTTCCTTATTAACTTTCATTTTGGATGATCTCTCCATTGGTGAAAGTGGGGTGTTAAAGCCCCCTACTATTATTGTGTTATTGCCGATTTCCCTGTTTATGGCTGTTAGCATTTGCCTTATGTATTGAGGTGCTCCTAAGTTGGATGAATAAAAATTTACATTTGTTATATCTTCTTCTTGGATTGGTCCCTTGATCATTATGTAGTGTCTTTCTTTTTCTCTTGTAATAGTCTTTATTTTAAAGTCTATTTCATCTGATATGAGAATTGCTACTCCAGCTTTCTTTTGATTTCCATTTGCATGGAATATCTTTTTCCATCCCCTCACTTTCAGTCTGTATGTATCCCTAGGTCTGAAGTGGGTCTCTTGTAGACAGCATATATATGGGTCTTGTTTCTGTATTCATTCAGCCAGTCTATGTCTTTTTTGAAGCATTTAATCCATTTACATTTAAGGTAATTATCGATATTTATGTTCCTATTACCATTTTCTTAATTGTTTGGGTTGGTTACTGTAGGTCTTTTCCTTCTCTACTGTTTCCTGCCTAGAGAAGGTCCTTTAGCATTTGTTGTAAGGCTGGTTTGGCAGTGTGAAATCTCTTAGCTTTTGCTTGTCTGTAAAGGTTTTAATTTCTCCATCAAATCGGAATGAGATCCTTGCTGGTTAGAGTAATCTTGGTTGTAAGTTTTTCCCTTTCATCACTTTAAATATGTCCTGCCACTCCCTTCTGGCTTGCAGAGTTTCTGCCAATAGATTAGCTGCTAACCTTATGGGGATTCCCTCTTATGTTATTTGCTGCTTTTCCCTTGTTGCTTTTAATATTTTTTCTTTGTATTTAATTTTTAATAGTTGATTAATATGTGTCTTGTTGTGTTTCTCCTTGGATTTATGCTGTATGGGATTCTGCACTTCCAGGACTTGATTGACTATTTCCTTTCCCATATTAGGGAAGTTTTCAACTATAATCTCTTCAAATATTTTCTCAGTCCCTTTTTTTTCTCTTCTTCTTCTGGGACCCCTATAATTTGAATTTTGGTGCATTTAATGTTGCCCCACAGGTCTCTGAGACAGTCCTCAATTCTTTTCATTCTTATTTTTTTATTCTGTTCTACAGTAGTTATTTCCACTGTTTTACCTTCCAGGTCACTTATCTGTTCTTCTGCCTCTGTTATTCTGCTATTGATTCCTTCTAGAGAATTTTTAACTTCATTTATTGTGTTGTTCATCATTGTTTCTTTGCTCTTTATTTCTTCTAGGTCCTTGTTAAATGTTTCTTGTATTTTCTCCATTCTATTTCCAAGATTTTGGATCATCTTTACTATCATTGCTCTGAATTCCTTTTCAGGTAGACTGCCTATTTCCTCTTCATTTGTTTGGTCTGGTGGGTTTTTACTTTGCTCCTTCATCTGCTGCATATTTCTCTGTCTTCTCATTTTGCTTAACTTGCTGTGTTTGGGGTGTCCTTTTCACAGCCTGCAGGTTTGTAGTTCTCGTTGTTTTTTGGTGTCTGCCCCCAGTGGGTAAGGTTGGTTCAGTGGGGTGTATGCACTTCCTGGTGGAGGGGACTGGTGCCTGTGTTCTGGTGGGTGAGGCTGGATCTTGTTTTTCTGGTGGGCAGGACCGCATCCGCTCGTGTGTTTTAGGGTGTCTTTGAACTTAGTATGACTTTAGGCAGCCTTTCTCCTAATGGATGGGGTTGTGTTCCTGTCTTGCTCATTATTTGCCATGGGGTGTCCAGCACTGGAGCTTGCTGGTTGTTGAGTGGAGCTGGGTCTTAGCATTGAGACGGAGATCTCTGGGAGAGCTCACGCCGACTGATATTACATGGGGCTGGGAGGTGGTCCAATGTCCCGAACTTGGCTCTCCCACCTCAGAGGCTCAGGCCTGACACCTGGCTGGAGCACGAAGACCCTGTGAGCCACACGGTTGCTTAGTGTCATTCTCCCCCAACAGTGTTTTGCTCCTCTCAGCCTGGTGCTGATGGTGGTCTCATTCTGCTGTTGTCTCCCTATAGGCAGGCCAAAGCCTGACACACAGTGGGCCCTGAAGTAATATCAATTCTCAAACAGGTTTTAAATCAGATGTGCTTTAGAAATTGACCCTAGTGATGTGTTTCCATGAAAAACAAACTCTTAGTTAGGGCAGAATAGACCATTAACTTGCTCCAAATGGTGTCCCAGTGTGATCACACCCAGAGTTTGATTTTTTAGCTTCTCTGAGTACATTAACCTCTCTGATTTGTATAAGAATTCTATGAAACTCAACCCTTGTGAAATAAAGATTAAAAGGATTTAAAGGTAATTAAAATAATATTTGAATGCCTTTTAGAGATTATGTAACCTAATCCTTGATTCTTAAGACATTTATCCAGTTCTGTGACATTTTATTCAAGCAGAGCAGCAGACTAAGTTTTAAATTTGTCTTTTTTTAAATAAATTTAATTATTTATTTATTCATTTTTGGCTGCTTTGGGTCTTTGTTGCTGAGCACAGGCTTTCTCTAGTTGTGGAAAGCAGGGGCTACTCTTCGTTGAGGTACACGGGCTTCTCATTGCAGTGGCTTCTCTTGCTGCAGAGCACAGGCTCTAGGCATGTGGGCTTCAGTAGTTGTGGCCCGTGGGCTCTAGAGCACAGGCTCAGTAGTTGTGGCACACGGGCTTAGTTGCTCTGCGGCATGTGGGATCTTCCTGGACCAGGGTTGGAACGCGTGTCCCCTGTATTGGCAGGCGGATTCTTAACCACCGTGCCACCAGGGAATTCCAAGTTTGTTTTGTTTTAATGTGAGTTTGTCTTCTAGTCTCTCTTTTATCTTTTCCAATTTTTCCCTTTGTGAGTTATTTACACTTAAATGAAAATTAAGCATGTTTGTATATTTAGAAGATAAGGAGGAACAAATTTACAATCAAATTTGCAGTTGAAGAAAACAGAACATTTCCTGTTTTCTCAAAATTTCAGCTGATGCCTCAAAGCTGGAGAAAATGGGTGATACATTATGAGAAGCACATTGGGCTTAATAAGAGCTATCAAAATTGTGTTATTTTTCTCGTTTTTCCCTCAAATTGCCACGCCCTTTTCAAAAGTATTCAACCTAGATAAATGTTAATCTCTATTTTTATCCTAGTTTTTTGTCACTCTAGTAGCCCTTCATATTAGTTTGCAATTCGCCTCTTGTTCTTTAGCTGCCCCAGGATGCTTGGATCTGAATTTACAGTGGCAACAAAACAACTTGCCATCAAAGCCCCAGCTGGAACCCTGAGGCTAGTTAGCTACTTTCAATACAGAGGAATACTTCCTCTGTATTCCTTGCCTTTCTAGTGCCTTTGATCTATAATCCACATTGCAAACCCCTCCATCTAATTTATATCTTTTCCCTCCCAGAGCTATCCTTATCTTGCTGATTCTACTTCCACCTCTTTTTACTGGAACTACATGGAATCCCATCTTATTTTAAAGAAACTCCTCTATAATACACAACATCTTGACAATTCCCTCTGCCTTTTGCCCTAACTATAACCTGGCTCTCCTCTAATGATATAAAGGTCCTCCACAGAAGCTGTTAATTCTCCTTGTATTTCACAGTGAGAAGATACATTCATCTTTCTCCTGTTTACCCACTGCAATTACATTCTTATTACATTTAATATTCATCCAAAAATCCCTCCTTATTTGAGCCCCTAAAAATTCAGCTATACCCTATGCTTCTCACTTTCATCCCAGCCATTAACTAGCCTCCACTTTCTTTTATCACCTTTAGTATCCTGATTATAGTCTTTTATTCCACCAATTCCTGTCATTATTCTGAAAGACAATGTCCATGTGGACAACCATCTAACAAACTTCACTCCCATTCCCCTCTGACAAAACATTATTAAGGTCTATATTTTGGGCCTTGTCATCTTCCCAAATTCATCTGAAGTTTGAAAATATAATCGGCACACCTATGTTTACACCTCTACCACTATCTCTTCCCACTAAGCATCCATGAGAACTTATACCTTCTTTACTCAAACTGACCCTAGGAACCAGCACTTCAAGGACATCCTCACAGCACTGTTGTTACTTTCCTGTGACAGTCACACCTCTGCCAGCCTGCTTTGTAAATCTCTATCCTGGAGAACTGATAGGTTTGAGTACAAATCAAACCTTCTCTAATTGATAACTGCATGTGCTTAGGCCTTAAATTTCCTGATTTTCAGTGTTCTCATCTATAAAATAAGGAAAATGTTGAAAATACTACATGAAACATTACATATAAAGTGCTAAGCTCATACCTGAATCAATATATTGTAGCCATTATTAACCATATTGTCTTTAAAATGCATTGTCTCTGAAACTATACAGTGCTGGAGAAAATCATAATGGCTAGTTACCAATACAGAGCTGTGATTTTCAACCACAATTACTCAACATGATCGGCCAACTAGTTTTTGTTTTGCTCATTAATCTTCCTTCATCATTTTTCTTTGTAACTACATAAAATTTTACCAGTCTTCTCAATTTTTCTTCCAGCAACCACCTACACTTCCTTGCAGTTATCATTCATAGGCAAAACCCAAAGATGTTGCACTGGAGTTGTATTAGCTTATTTCCCATTTATCCCTAAACTTATCTATGTTTGCACTGATCCATCCATCTATATTCATCCATCCATGTATGCATTCAAGAAATACTTATCAAGCAACTGCTATGCACCAGATACTGGGGATTCAGTGGAGAACGAGACTGAGGGTTCTTTTACTCCTGAATCTGACACTCCACCATGGCAGACAGTCATTGAACAAGTTATTAAAGTTCTCCTAGTCTTACAAAGGAGAAAGCAACTTTCTGCAGGTACATAAAGTACTCTTAATTCTGAATATTTTTCAGCTTGTGAAGAAGAGGATGAAAGGTTTATGAAGCAGAAAGAATGGCATATGCTAAACCCTTAGGGAAGGAAAGAACAATCAAGGAACTAAAACAATGTCTCTGGACCACAAGGAATGAAGAAGGAGAGAACAACAAATGGAGCTGAGACTGCTAGTGATTCACCAAAGCCATTCTCCACCTTTTCCTCATAGTTTCTGGATATATGAATGCCCAACTGCATTAGATTTCCCATCTTCCCTCGGAATGAAGTGTGGTATGTAGCTACATTCTTTCTAATGGTGTCCCACTTCCATGCCTTACCCATAAAACACCCCATGCAAGCTTTTCTACACTCTTTGTTCTCAGGAGTCATCATTGCCAGGCAATGTTCAGAACAACCTTGGAAGTCAAGCATTAGAGATTGATGAGTTCATCAGCATGGGTCCCAGTGTAGAGCAGAATTCACCTGGTATGCCAACCCTGGACTGTTGTAAGACTGAGAAATAAATTTCCACTGCCTTACTTTTGGAGGTCTACCTGTTATAGTGGTTTAGTTTACTCTAACGGGAAAAGTGAGAAAGGGATATTTTATGCAGAATCTTGTAGAGCATAATAAGAACTGGAAACAATTGATGGATGTAAAGAAGAGGGAACAGTCAGTGATACATCATAAGTTTCCAGTTGGAGCTACTGAATGGAAATGGTCATGCAATTTGCAAAATAGGGAACACTGAGGAGCAAATTTAAACATCAAGAACATTAGTTCCATTTTGCACAGATTAAGTTTAAGATGGCTGTGAATAATTCAAGTGAAGATGTTTAGTGGGTACATAGCTATACAGGTATGGAACTCAGAAAGGAGATTTCAGCTGGAAAGAAAAATATGAGTGTGGTAGATATAAAAGAAAATT
This sequence comes from Tursiops truncatus, assembly GCF_011762595.2. Classification (NCBI taxonomy): domain Eukaryota; kingdom Metazoa; phylum Chordata; class Mammalia; order Artiodactyla; family Delphinidae; genus Tursiops; species Tursiops truncatus. Next base: position 35,443,373 of record NC_047038.1, read on the forward strand.
GAAGCCACAGGGATACATGAGATGAGCTCTTACAGTTAAATGCTCTTTCACTGAGTGGTAAAAAGAAATTTATCTTTTCATTCTCAAACTATTTCTACTAATGGGTATATCTGGAGCAATGTAAGTTGTAGTTAAAGTACCTGTATTGCCCCAATAACCCCTCAAAAATAGAAGCTGTGACAAACCAAGCCATTAGTACAACTATACAAATATCTACTACAAGTTTATTAATTAAATCATAGTATCCTTCTACTTTAACATATAAATAGAAACAGAAATTACACTTTACTTCTAACATAATTGAGCCACAGGAATCCCATGATTGTATCAAAATATTCTCCTCATATATTCAGTTGCTGCCTACAGCAAATGTCTTTCGTTGTATCTTTGCAGCTAAGCTTTTAGCACTTCTCATATTTCCCACTGTACTCCTATGCTTGATCTGAAATCTATTATGCCACTCTTTTCCATTTGAACAACTGCTCTTCAGATGTTTAGCACACATTGCTGCATGTATGGGGAAGGAGAGAGAACCAACCAGTTAGTACGAGCTTACCACGTGCTCTACACATGTTATCTCTTTATTCGTCAGAGCAAATCTCATGGGTTAAAAGAAGTGTAATCCAAAAGCACCAGACAAGTTTGACTGGGTATCCTTCCACTCGTGTCCCCTCACTAGCAGATGAAACAGCAAACCTTCAAAGATTTATGTCTCTGGGTTAAACCTGTCCCAGTATCTGGAAGGTTTGCTCTTATCCCATAGGTCTCATCAAGGTCAAATTTCACCAACTAGTCAATGCTTCTCTAGCACATACTAAGCACCAAAATAGGACTCAGATGGGAGAGACTCTAACTTATGCATACTTCATATAAGCAACAAAATTTTTGAAAACAGAAAGTTGGAACCTTGTCTCAATTACATTAGGAAGGAGAAGAGGTGAGGAAGAATGGAGTTCAAGCTGCTGGTTAAGGTATAAACCAGATTCCTGTACCTCCTGATATTAGGAATGGACATCTGAGAATGGACAACTGAGAACTAGACTCTTCTCTATGCAACTTCCTACTTGGCATAACCATATGTTTGTCAAACGGGGTCATATAACATGTACATACCTGATTCTGATCTCCAACCCCCAAACTGACTTTTCCCTCAGTCTTCCCCATCTTAGTAAATGTTACCATTACATACCTAGTTGTCCAAGTCAAAAACTTATAAGTCTACACTGTACACAAAAATTAACCCCAAATCAATCTTAGGTTTAAATGTTGAATGTGCAACTATAAAACTTCTAGAAGAAAACATAGAAGAAAATCTACATAACCCTGGGTTTGGTGATGAGTTTTGCATATACCAAAAACATGATCCATGAAAGAAAAAATTGACTTTAGATTTTATCAAGTTTAAAAGTCTACCCTGCAAAAAAAAAAAAAAAAAAAGTCTACCCTGCAAAAGACACTGTAAGGAGAATGAGAAAATAAGCCACAGGCTGGAAGAAAATATTTTCAAAACACACATCTGATAAAGGAGTTATATCCAAAATTGCAAAGAACTCTTTTATCCAAAATATACAAAAAAACTCTTAAAACTCAACAACACAGAAACAACTGAATTTAAAAATAGGCAAAAGCTCTGAGCAGACACTTCAAAGAAGATACACATACAACAAACATATTAAAAGATGCTCACTATTATTTGTCATTAGGAACTGCAAAGGAGAACAACAGTGAGATACAGCTACGCACACATCTATTAACATGGCTATACAGCAGAAACTAACACACCATTGTAAAGCAATTATACCCCAATAAAGATGTTAAAGAAAAATAATAATCTAATGGAAGATGAAGACCCTCCATGAAGTGATAGGGAAAGAGAAAAAAGGACTTCACATGATGGTGACTGTGAGGATTTAAACTGACATGTATCTATTAAATTACTACTAAGCATGAGGTCATATAAATTTCCTTAGCAGTGAAAAGACCAAAACCAATTTCGATTTGAAAAAATAATTCAGATGACAGAAATATAGAATTGCATGATACAATCTGATACTTAATAAATATTGTAATTGCTCTATAATCAAAATAAATTAATTAATTAATAAATAATAAAATGGCTATGATCCCCAAAACTGACAATATAATTACTGGTGAAGATACAGAGCAACAGGTCTCTCATTCATTGCTGGAGGAAATACTTCTATGTTTTGGAAGAAAATTTGAATTCACTTCTCCTATACAGACTATTTTTAAGACTCTTTCTTAAGTGTAACCATAGCAACTCATATATTGGAAATCAGAATTTAAATTATTATGTACTTTACAAATGAACTTATTTACAAAACAAAAACAAAGTCACAGATGTAGAAAACAAGCCTATGGTACCAGAGGGGACAGCAGGGGTGGGGAGGGATGAATTGGGAGATTGGGACTGACATATACACACTACTATATATAAAAAATAAAATAAAGTAAAATAGATGATTAATAAGGACCTATATATAGCACAGGGAACTCTTCTCAATACTCTGTAATCACCTATATGGGAAAAGAATCTAAAAAAGAATGGATATGTGTATATGTATAACTGATTCACTCTGCTGTACAGCAGACAATAACACAACATTGTAAATCAACTGTACTCCAATAAAAAATTTTAATAAATAAATTATTATGTACTTTAACATATCTCAGTTGGAACAATACTACCAAGTAAAATTGAACTCCAGGAGCAGATATTCCAAAATATTTATTTTTCTAAGTATTTCTATAAGAAATCATGACCTACACTGAAACAATCTTTTTGATTTTTCATAGTTATGCTCTTACACTTCAGGAAAAACAAGATTCAAATTTTATTGAGAACTCCTTAATTGAGAACTCCTTAATTGTCCTTCTGCCTTTTCTTTTATACAAGTGAATTTAATATAGGTGATTTTTTTGCTCCGAAAACTGAGTTTGTTGAGAATTTCCGGTATACTTTCCAGTCCTGTACAATGCCCCATATCCCAGTACTTTTCCAGTTTTAGGAAAGAACATGGAGACTGTTAGATTCTATATTCCTTGGAGTGGCTCTGAGTCTTGAGTGATGAGAAAATCTGAATGGCTAGGAGAGCAGGGCACTGTCCCCCCAAGCAGGGCACTCTTCCCCCCACTTGTAAGAAAGAAGGCAAAGTTGTCAGTAATTTCCAACTTTCTTGTTTATATCATCTCCCCTTGCAGAGGTGCTTCCCTTGTGAATTCACAGTATTCTTTTGCTATTCCTAGTCCCCATGAAAGAAGTCAGCAATATGCTAAAATCCAGCTAAAGATATTGTGATTTAATATGTTTATTTTAAAAAGTGTTCCATTCCCTCTCCCTGGAGAGAGCAAGCCTTCAATCCAAAAGGAGCAACTACACAACAGTGAAATGCTAAGAATTATAGGATCTGGGTGGTAGAGGTATTTTGGAGATGTCTTTCTGGCACCCTTCAATTGCCTTCCAAAAAATGCAAAGCCTGCTGCAAGCACATATGCCCAAAGATATAACAGAGAATTAAGCCTGTAATTACAGAAAGACATAGTTCAATTAATTCTCTTTTTATCATTAATTGTTCCTAAGTGGATCATAAATTAGGACTGCCACTTATCTACATATTTGCTGGCTTGATAATTAATTACGTGACCCAGTATGCACTCCTATAGATCAAGATGTTTTCTTCTGCTGTTCACCAAATTCTATCTTTCTCCTTAAGTTTTGCTAAGTACAACAGAAAATGTTTTCCTACTCTGCTTTTTATATCCTCTGCTCTGCAGTTTAGTACATATTCAAACTTAGTTTTAATAAGAATTGCAAACTTCCACGACTGTTCCTAAATTTCATTCTCTTCTCCCATGTGTGTGAAAGAAGGACTTTGTTCCTTAGGACTGCCCTCATTTGAAGTTACTTACTTTCTGTAGCGGATGCTTTGAATAGTCTAATTGTACATCTCACAAACCTAGAGAAAACGTTTCTTGAATCATAAAAAAGCATAATTATGAAATATAATAGATATGATAGCTTTAATATATTGCAATTTTCAAAGTCCCAGGCCTGACACTATCCTCTCCAACAAATATTCCCTTGTACAGGGGAGAGGCTTGAACTTCCAGAGCTTGGCAGAGGAGCATGAAAATGCATAACTTCCACAAACCAAAAGGGATACCCTGAAATTTAGCCAGGCTTGTTTAGCCTTTAATGGACGTCCTTCCAGGATAATAGTCGGCTGTGGATAATAACCTGCAGAAAGAAGAAGCATGGCCTATGCCACCTCAACAGCTGTTGAGCAAGAGCCATGAGAAGCTGGTAGACATCAATGCATCAGGAAGTAGAGTATCCAAGGTCCAAGCTGGGTAGATAGAGTTCTTCAAGAATCCACAAAAAGGCCCCATAAAAGCAAGCTAACTTTTATGCATCTGGCAGACAGAGGGCCTAAAGCCAAATAACAACAGTACCATTTCCTCTTAGGCCCCTCCCTGTCCCAACGCTGGAGGTGAAAGGATGTGGTGAGGTGAGGAGGGAGTGGAAGAACAGGTGGAAAGAGGGAAAGGACAGATCACACCCTCTTTCTCTGCAGGACTGCAAGGTCTGGCCTGAGCTGAGGTGGGGACACAGTGGGGGTTGGAAATGCAAGAGAGACTGAGGTTTCAATTTAGATAGGACTTGTCTTTTTATATAAAAAAATATGAACTATTAGTTAATACCTGAGAACAACTAGCGAAAATAATGTGCCCTACCCTAAAGTCTAATCTCAACACACAAGCGCTGTTAATGAGACCCACTTATATCATTTTTTAAAAACTAGACAATAAAATCACTACCTTTAAATTTCAACATCCCTTCTGCTTATGTTCCTTTCTTCATTTCACTTTCCCTTTTGTTTTTATAGATCCTCTGTGGATTCTTTCCTGCTTATATTTCATCTTTTTTTTCTTTGAATATGTCCTGCTCCATCTAGACATCTGTTTGGCTATTTCCACAAATGTGGGATTGGCCCAGGAAGAGTGAGCTGCCTGGAAAGGTTTACAACTACATTTCTTTTTTGTAGTTCTATAGTCAGGAATGTCCTACTACCAAACTTCTTTCATCCTCGTCCTAGGGGAATGACTCACCTTGCTTTTCAGAATTTAGGAGATTGACCTAACAGAAGCTCCTTAAATCACACTCTTTTCATACTGAATCTAGTGATGCTGTTTATCCTTCTTCAGTGGAAGGTTACATTAAAGATGATAGCAATTGTGTGTTGGTGACATGTTCCCTCCCTGTACATCCCCAACCATGTTGTGGTTTCTATGGTGTAGAGCTAAGTCTCTTTAGAGACATTACCATGTTTCCAGAGCCCCTTTACACTTCAGATCTTGTTGCTCTAAACTAAGAAAAGAAGTATTAAAGAAATCTTTCAGAACTGAAGCACTGTTATTTAAAAGATGTGATGTCACATGTTGGAATACAAAGAATGAAGTGTGGTCACTGCTTTTAAGAAGCCTGCTGTTAATTGAAGATAGTTACTTCAGCAGAGAAATTACCTTATGGCCATAAAGAGATCTGAATATTGTGCCAAAAGAACCTGAAGGACATGAACCTCGTTTTAATATTACTGAAATGGTTAGAAAATGCTAACCTGAATGGGGATATCTGAACTGAGTTTTAACAGGTAAGAAGCAGTTTGACCTAAAAGGAAGAAGGAATTTTCCTTCTTCTCTGACATTTTCCATATCCAATCCATCAACAAGTCTTGATTTTTACCTCTTAAATATATTTGGAATATTCCACTTCTCACCATCTCCAGTCTGACCACTCTCTCAGGTTACCATGATCTCTCACCTAAACCAAAGCAACAGCACACCACTGTTTCTCATGCATTCATTTACTCCTCCACTTCCAGTCTGTTCACAATACAGCCAAATCTGACCATGTCACACATACTTCTGCCATGGTTAATACCCTTTGATGGCTTCCATTGATGTTAGAATTAAGACCAATAAGCTCAGCCTAGACACCTGGACCTGTATAGCCTGTCCCATACCTACCAGTCCAAGTTCAGTGCCAACCACTTGCCCTCTTTCTCTCTGTGTTCCTTCCACATAGCTCTTGTCTCAGTTTCTCAAACAGATCATGTTCATTCCCACTACACAAGGTCTTTGCTCATGCTATTCCCTTTATCAGGAATGTCCAATTACAAAGGCAAACTCTCTGGGATCCTGCCTAAAGCCAACTTCTCCACTTGGGCACTGGATCCCCCCTCCTCTCACCTACTCAAAGAACTCGCTTCTGAAGTTATACCCTTTCTCTCTTATCACCACTTTTTTCACACTCTCTACTGGCTTATTACAATCATCTTACAAACATGTTATAATATTTCCCATTAAAAAACATCCTCCCTAGATTCTATATGTTGTTCTAACTACCACTCTATTTGTGACCCCCTTTGTAACAATATTCCTTGAAAGGGTTGTTCAAACTTGCAAACTCCACCTATCCACTTCCCATATCCTCTCAAACCTGTCCCAATTAGACTTGCCCCTGCAAAGATGTCCACATTGCCAAATCTAATGATCAATCCCTTCTTATCCAACTCTCCCGACAGTATTTGACACAGCTGATCGCTTCATTTTACTTGAAACACTGTCTTCACTTGACTTCTAGGATGCCCAAAACCCCTGATTTACTTCTTACTCAGCTCATTACCCTGTTAGGCTCCTTTGCTGCATCTTCTGTTTACATTCTAAATTTTGGTGTCCCTGAGGACTCGGTCTTTGGACTATTTTCTAGCCATGTTTATTCCCTCACATGCCATTTGCACAGAAGTAACTGCCAACTTTTTACCATCACCACACATCTCCCACCCCACACTTTTTATCCAATCCTACACCTCCACCTGAATTTATGATAAGCATCTCATAGTTAACAAGTTCATGTCAGAATTCTTGATCCCACTCACCTGAAGCAGGTGACCATGGATTTAAAACAAGATCAGTCAGAATAATGTTCATGTTTTTCTCCAGATTTCAGCTAAAGCAATTCAGGCTTGAAGTAGACACAGATTTTTATTTAACTGAACTATGATTTTTCCAAACAATAACAAACAAACAAAAGAGAGGCAAGGCAGTTGAAAGTGCATATGTCTGTGTGATCCTGACCTAAAAGGCTTTTGATCAGCTTACCCCAGACTGCCTCTCTGACCTAATTTCCTACCACTTTCTCCCTGCCCATTCCCCTCGAGCCATCCTGGCTTCCTTGTACATTTTAATCTCTGAGTCTTTGGGCTTTCTGTGCCTTCTTCCCTGAACACTCTCACCCTAAATATTCACCTACACCTCTCCTCTCCAGAAAAATTAGTTTCTGTCTCTAGGAACTAGTTAGGATTAGGTAAGGACAATGAAGGGTGGCTATAACTGTGATTTTAGTGTAGAAAGCTTAAAGTAACATGTGAGCACAGTCTAATGGGTAAAGTAGTTATCTGGAAATACAGTGTTAGGAGTCAATCATAATGTAAAGTGATATTGATATCTGATAAGATTTCTGTGACAACATCAGGAGGAAATACAGCAACCTGGAACTTGAATGATAGCCTAAATACAGAATTCTCAAAAATAAAAATCCAACTCTCTGTCAAGTGTGCTGTGTACCGGTGAAGTTGAACGCAAATAAAAAATATTTTAAAACAACAGAACCACGATAATTAGTCCACAGATTAAAGTGCCAATTCTAACTTCTTCAGGTACTTTTAACAAATATGGATCTCCAAAAAGGAGTATGAAGAAGAATGAAAGGAGTATGTAGAAAGAAATTTTCTTTTAAGTAGTTCTGAAACCTCCAACATCCTCTGACAATATACTAAAGAAAAAGCATTGTACAAAGGTTTTGCTTCTGTTGATTTCCACTTTCATTTTTAACTCTCTAATTGGAATCATGAGAACTCCTTTTATAAGAATTTTTAATATTATTATTTATTTTAATAATAATTTAGCTTAATAAAATATATCAGAAGTTTCAGTAAACTGCTTAACATTGAATAATAGGTTAATTTCTAGTAGATTTGATAGAAAAAATGTTTACTGACTATTCTTTTAGCTAAGACATGAAAAATCAAACTATAAAATTTAATATGTAATAAATATGGCTCCTATTAACAGTAGCAACAAAAAATACAAATATGAAAATAAATATAATTGAAGATGTATAAGAACTTAATAAAATTGTGAAACTTTATTGAAAGACATTAAAGGAGTCCTAAATAAATACAGACGTAATAAATTCATTGCTGGGAGACAGAAAACTGGAAAAATATAAATTTTCTCTAAAATGATTAATAGAATCAATACAATTCCCATTAAAATGCCTATTATTCTTTTTATATCATGACAAACAAATTTTAAAATTTATATGAAAGAGCAAGGGGCCAAAAATAGCAAGGATTTTCTTTCTAAACATAAAGACTTATAATAAAGCTTTAGTAATTAAGACAGCCTTATACTGACACAGGAAAAGACAGTTGAGAATCTAGGGACATACTCAAACCTTTATGGAAATCCAATGTTCCACAGGCTTGGTACTGCAAATCTGATGATAGGGTACAGTCCATTAAATATCCAATGCTGGAACAACTGATATTCTAATGGAAAAATATACATGGACATAGTCTCTACCTCTATGGTATATACAGAAATCAATTCCAGGTGAATTAAAGACAAATATGAAAGCTAAACTTTTTTAAAAGTTTGAAAGAAAAATGCACATCTATTACTTTATTTTGAAGGGATCAAGAAAGATATCTTATATAAGGCATAAGAATACATAGATTTCTTCAACTTCACTAAACTTAACTTCCATGCTTCCAAAGGATACACAATGAAAGTGGGAAAAAAAAGAAGCCACAAACTGGGAGGAGACTATACAAATAAGCAAAATGGTAGTTTCTAAAATACATAAATAATTCTTTCACATTAATAAGAATAAAAAAACAAAGAATGTAGTAATTAGTAGGGCAACAACACTATTAAAATGAGAAGACTCAAATAGATACTTTAAATAAGGATATTTACATGGCCAAAATGCATGTGAAATGATGCTCTACATATTCAGTCACCAGGAAAATGCTAATTAAAGTTAACAAGGATATGTTACTACATACCCACCAGAATGTCTAAAATTAATATGATTGAAATATTTGGTGTTGTCAAGAGTGGCAACAGAAACTCATGAATTAGTGGGAGTGTAAATTGGTACAACCATTTTGAAATCTATGGCAATCTCTTTTTTGTTTAAATTTTATCGTGGTAAGAACACTTAACATAAGAGCTATACTTAGCTAAGTATAGCTTAGCTATACTTAACATAAGAGCTATATAAATTTTTTTTTATCATGGTAAGAACACAACATAAGAGCTATTTATACTATTTATAAATTATAACAAATTTTCAAGTGTATGATACAGTACACTGGCACAATGTTGTACAGCAGGTCTCTAGAACTTATTTATCTTGCATAACTGAAACTTTATGCCTATTGATTTCTCTCCATTTCCCTCTGACCCCAACCCCTGACAACCACCATTCCACTCTCTGATTCTATGAATTTGACTATGTTAAATATCTCATACAAGTGGAATCATGCAGTATTTGACTTTCTTTGTCTGGCTTGTTTCACTTAGCATAATGTCCTCCAGGTTCATCCACATAATTACATATTGCAGAATTTCCTTCTTTTTAATAGCTGAATAATATTCCATTGTATGTATATAATACATTTTCTTTATCCATTCATTTATCTACGAACATTTAGGTTGTTTCCATATCTTGGCTATTGTGAATAGTGCTGTAATGGACAGCACTAACCCTAATATCTCTGAGATTCTGACTTCAATTCTTTTGGATAATACAAGAAATGGGATTGTTGGATTATACAGTAGTTCTATTTTTAATTTTTTGAGGAATCTCTGTATTGTTTTCAATAACAGCCACACCATTTTGCATTCCCACCAATAGTGCACAAGGCTTCCAATTTCTCCACATCCTCACCAACTTGTTGTCTCTTGTTTTTTTGTTTGTTTGTTTCTTTTTGATAATAGCCATCCTAACAGGTGTGAGGTGCTATCTCATGGTTTTGATTTGCATTTCTCTTAATATTAATGACATTGAGTATCTTTTCATATACCTGTTGCCCATTTGTGTGTCTTCTTTGGAGAAATGTCTATTCGAGTCTCTAGCCCATTTTTAACAAGGTAATGATTTTTTTTACTGTTGAGTTGTAGGAGTTCTTCATATTTTGGAAATTAACCTCTTATCAGATACAAAGTTTACTAATACTTAGCACCATTCTGTAGGTTGCCTTTTTACTCTGTTGATTGTTTCCTTTGCTATGCAGAAGATTTTTAGTATGAAATTACCTCAACATAATAAGGGCCATATATGGAAACCCACAGTTAATACCATACTCAATGAAAACCTGAAACCTTTTTCTCAAAGACAGGAACAAGGCAAGGATGCTCACTCTTACCACCTCTACTCAGTATAGTGCTAAAAGTCATAGCCAAAGAGATTAGGCAAGAAAAAGAAAATAAAAAGCATCCAAATCAGAAAGGAAGAAGTAAAATCATTCCTGTTTGTGGAGGACAGGATCTCAGATACAGAAAACACTGAACACTCCATAAAAATTGGTGGAACAAATAAAGAAACAGTAAATTTACAGAACACAAAATCAACATACAAAAAACAGTTTTGTTTTTATGCACCACAATGAACTATCTGAAAAGGAAATTAGGAAAATAATCTAATTTACAATAGCACAAAAAGGAATAAAATACTTATGAATAAATTTAACTAAGATGGTGAAAGACTTGCACACTGAAATCTACAAAACATTGACAAAAGAAATTGAAGATACAAATAAAGGGAAAGACATCCTGTGGTCATGCATTGGAAAACAAAATATTGTTCAACTGTCCATTGATCTACAGACTCATTGCACTCCATCAGAATTCCAATGGTATTTTTTTTTATAAAAACAGAAATAAAAAATCTAAAATTTGTATGGAACCAAAAATGACCCCCAAAAAGAAGAACAAAATTGAAGGATTACACTTTCTGATTTCAAATATATTACAAAGCTACAATAATTAAAACAGTATGGTACTGGCATAAAGACTGATATATAGACCAATGGGACAGAATAGAGAGCCCAGAAATCAATCCATGCATATACAGTCAACTGATCTTCAACAAGCTTACTAAAAATACAAGATGGGTACAGTCTTTTCAACGAGTGGTATTGGGAAAACTGGATATCCACATGCCAAAAAAAAAAAAAAATGAAATTGGACTGTCACCTTACACCACACACAAAAATCAACTCATAATGGATTAAAGACTTAAATATAGGCCCTGAACTATACAACTTTTAGAAGAAAAAATAGAGGAAAAACTTCATGACATTGGTCCTGGCAATGATGTCCTGGATATAACACCAAAAGCACAGGCAGCAAAAGCAAAAATAGACAAATGACAGTCTCTATAAAGGCTAAACAAATTTAAATACTGAAAATAAAACTAAATATATGCCTATTCTTTCATAAGTAAAGCTGTTATAAGCATTCTTGTACAAGGCTTTTGTTGGACACGTACACTCAGTCTTGGGTATCCACTTGTGTATACACCTTGTGTGTATTCCAGACGACTGAGTACACATGTTCCCCCCAAAAAACTTGTATGAGAATACTTATAGCAGCTTCATTTGTAATAGCACAAAACTGGAGACAATCCAAGTGACCAATAGCAGTAGAATGGTAAAATAAATTATGGTATATTCATACATATACAGCAGTAAAAATTACAAATGTATTAGTACATGTAATAACATAAATAAATGCCATAGAATTAATGGTTAGTCAAAGAAGCCAGACACAAAAGAGTTCATATGGTATGACTGCATTTATTTAAAATTCAAAGATTGGCAAAACTAATCTATGGTGATAAAAGTCAGAAAAGTGGTTTCCTTGTGGTGACAGTCTTATTGACTTGACATTGGCATGAGGAAGTCCCTGAGATGCCAGAAATCTTTCATATCTTGATTAGTGATTATATATTATATACATATCTTTAAAATTTGTTGAACTGTCTGCTTAGGATATATTCACTGTATATCTTTTTATAAACTCACTGAACTATACACTTATGTGCATTTTACTCTATGTCTCTACATCTTGATAAAAAAGTTTTAAACACCCTAAAAAATATCAACTCATTATCAGTTCACTGCTGGCTCTGAGTAATTTCCCAACTAATACTGACAGATGTCCACTGATCCAACACTTTATTAAAAAATAAAATAAAATGGATTTAGAAAATAGTGCCAGGACAGATAAGAAATAAAAATTACCCATGTTTAATTATCATATTTAATAAACAACTAACAATTATGCTTAGCTCATAAGGCTGTGGATTTAGATGCATCTTTCAGGGAGATATAGCAACTTTCCCAACCTACTACATCTTTTAGGAGAGCCTTCAGACTTTCTGGTTTTCTTTCTAGGTAATGAGGATAAAAAGCAATGTTTTTGTTAAAGTAATCAGTGTATTCTCTTGAAAAGCAATTCAGGAAACTGTTCAGTTCAGTTCAGTTTTTTCCTCTAAGCAAATATTGTTTTAAATATCACCTTAGAAGGCCTTTTCTTTGGGGTTCATTTTTTATCTTGTCATTCCAGATACTGTCTGAAAACAGGGATGACTGAAAGTGTAATTTTTTAGTAGAGATGTTATATGTTTTATCAGGGTGAAAAGCTGACAATGGTAGTTTACAAGTACATCTACAATATTCTTATGAGCCATGTGTGTAACACAAAAGGGAGTCTCATTGGGCTCTACTGCTGAGAGTAAAAGCAGAAGAACATCTGAGGAGTTCAGGAACAAATGGAACTAGGATTCTATGAAGGGGTTGAAGATTAATGGCAAGGAAGGTCCTAATGAGAAACTGGAAGAGCTTAAACCAAGTGAAAACCTGTCCTCTATCCTAAGTGTTTTAGGAGCCTCCTGGTGATAACAGTGATGACAGTCCTGCAACGTGCACAGCCCACATGGAGGAATAAGTTCTTCACAGCACCACAGAAAGTCCTTTGTGCCTTATCAGCAAATCCAAGGGCAGAAGTGGAATATTGTTAGGAAAATGCACTAAATTGTTGGAGAAAGCTTATATCTTTCAGAAAAAAAAATCTGAAATGAGAGTCATAAAATTCTTAGAAAAGTTGTCAGGGGTAATTCTGTCTCATGTTTAAGTAAATAAAATTTTATTACCCAAATTTCATGGACGTGCAAACTTTAAAAATGTCATTTTTCTGAGAATTATACCTCCTAAAAATGAAAAATTTATGTAGTAATGTCTTTTCTGAAAGGCAAACTTGAAGAACTGTCTATGAAAATTCTATTAAGAAAAATAGCTAGAAGACAGAAAAGACAGTTTATCGAAAAAATGTGAACTATAATGACAGGTCATTTTAAAAGGGGGAAGGTGGGGAGTCAAGATGGCGGTGTGGGAAGATGATGAGTTAGCATCTCCCCACAGCTAGGGCACCTGCCAGCCACTTGTGGTAGACTCTGATGCCTAAGGAGATGGGAGGAACCCCAAAGTGAACCGGTAGGTCGTAGGGGGACTGAGTAGTGAGGAGAAGTGGAGGCAAGACAGGATCAGGACCCCTAAGTCTGAGGAGATCAGGAGAGGCAGGTGGGAGGGACTCTCTAGGAAGAATGGGAGAGGAGAGGAGGGCTATCACCTGGCCCACTTGGGCCGTGGAGCCTGCTGAGCTCCCAGACCGGTATCCCCCCTCCAAAGCCCCATCCAGGATGCATGGGCCCTGGGGGCATAGGAGGGAGGCCGGGGAGATCAGGAGAGGCAGGCGGGAGGGGCCCTCTGGGAGGAGCGGGAGAGGAGTGGAGGGTGATTGCCCCGCCCACTTGGGCATGTGAAGCCTTCTGAGATCCCAGGTGAGGTCCCCTGCCCTCCAGACCCCCCTCCAGGCTGCATGGGTCCTTGGGGACATAGAGGGAGGTGGGAGAGATCAAGAGAGGCAGGCAGGAGGGGCCCTCCCAGACTGGAGGAGCAAGAGAGGAGAGGAAAGCATTTGTCCTTGAGCCCAGGACACCTGCTGGGCTCCCAGGTGAGGTCCCCTGCTCTCTGAGGCCAGGGGTGGGGGCCACGCCTGGGACCCTTCTGTTCCTTGAGCCTAAGCCCCATCCCCCACAGCCCCCTGGGCCTTTTATAGCCCTGTGGGTCCTGAGCATTGGCCCCACCCTCCACAGTAAATGCCTTTCCCCCACCTTTTTTTTCTTTTCCTCCTCCTCTTTTTTACTACTGTGGTACTGATGTACCTTCTGGTTGTTGATTCACCTATATTTTTATATTTATATTCTCCCTAACATATCTGTTAGTTTCCTAGTCTAACTTTATTTTTAACTTTTGTTTTTTTGTTTTTGTTTTTTTTTTTGCTGCCCCCAGTGGTTTGCAGGATCTTGGTTCACAAGCCTGGGGTTGGGCCAAAGCTCCTGCAGTGGGAGCTCTGAGACCAGACCACTGGACTAACAGAGAACCTCAGACCCCAGGGAATATTCATCTGAGTGAGGTCTCACAGAGTTCTTCATCTAGCACCAAGACACAGCTCTACCCAATAGCCTACAGACCCCAGAGTTGGAAGCCTCAGGCCAAACAACCAGTAAGACAGGAACACAATCCCATCATAAAATTAAAAAAAAAAAAAAAATGCGATGGCAAAAAAATATGTCACAGATGAAGGAGCAAGGTAAAAATCTTCAAGACCAAATAAATGAAGAGGAAATAGGCAATCTACCTGAAAAAGAATTCAGAGTAATGATAGTAAAGATGGTCCAGAATCTTGGAAATAGAATGGAGGCACGGATTGAGAAAATACAAGAAATGTTTAACAAAGAACTAGAAGAACTAAAGAACAAACAAACAGACATGAACAACACAATAACTGAAATGAAAAATACACTAGAAGGGATCAATGACAGAATAACTGAGGTAGAAGAACGAATAAGTGAGCTGGAAGACAAAATGGTGGAAATAACTGCTGAGGAGCAGAATAAAGAAAAAAGAGTGAAAAGAATTGAAGACAATCTCAGAGGCCTCTGGGACAACACTAAATGCACCAACATTCGACCCCTTATAGGGGTCCCAGAAGAAGAAGAGAAAAATAAATGGTCTGAGAAAATATTTGAAGAGATTATAGTTGAAAACTTCCCTAACATGGGAAAGGAAATACTCACCCAAGTCCAGGAAGCACAGAGTCCCATACAGGATAAACCCTAGGAAAAACACACCAAGACACATATTAATCAAACTAACAAAAATTAAATTCAAAGAAAACATATTAAAAGCAGCAAAGGAAAAACAAAAAAATAACATACAAAGGAACCCCCATAAGGTTATCAGCTGAATTTTCAGCAGAACCTCTGCAAGCCAGAAGGAAGTGGCAGGATATACATAAAGTGATGAAAGAGAAAAACCTACAACCAAGATTACTCTATCCAGAAAGGATCTCATTGAGATTCAATGAGGAAGTCAAAAGCTTTACAGACAAGCAAAAGCTAAGAGAATTCAACACTACCAAACCAGCTTTACAACAAATGCTAAAGAAACTTCTCTAGGCGGGAAACACAACAGAAGAAAAATACCTACAAAAAAAAAAAACCCAAAACAATTAGGAAAGCGGTAATAGGAACATACATATAAATAATAACCTTGAATGTAACTGGATTAAATGTCCCAATCAAAAGAAACAGACTGGCTGAATAAATACAAAAACAAGACCCATATATATGCTGTCTACAAGAGACCCACTTCAGACCTAGGGACACATACAGACTGAAAGTGAAGGGATGGAAAAAGATATTCCATGCAAATGGAAATCAAAAGAAAGGTGGAGTAACAATACTCATATCAGATAAAATAGACTTTAAAGTAAAGACTGTTACAAGAGACAAGGAGGGACACTACATAATGATCAAAGGATCAATCCAAGAAGAAGATATAACAATTATAAATGTTTATGCACCCAACATAGGAGCACCTCAATATATAAGGCAAATGCTAACAGCCATAAAAGGGGGAAATCAACAGTAACACAATAATAGTAGGGGACTTTAACACCCCACTTACACCAATGGACAGATCATCCAAAATGAAAATAAATAAGGAAACACAAGCTATAAATGACACAATAGACCAGATAGATCTAATTGATATTTATAGAACATTCCACCCAAAAGTGGCAGAATACAATTTCTTCTCAAGTGCACATGGAACATTCTCCAGGATAGAACACATCTTGGGTCACAAATCAAGCCTCAGAAAATTTAAGAAAACTGAAATCATATCAAGCATCTTTTCTGACCACAACGCTATGAGATTGGAAATCAATTACAGTAAAAAAAAACTGTAAAAAACACAAATACATGGAGGCTAAACAGTGCACTACCTAATAACCAAGAGATCATAGAAGAAATCAGAGAAGAAATTTAAAAATACATAGAGACAAAAGACAATGAAAACATGACAACCCAAAACCTACGGGATGCAGCAAAAGCAGTTCTAAGAGGGAAGTTCAGAGCAATACAATCTCACCTCAAGAAACAAGAAAAATCTCAAATAAATAATCTAACCCTACACTTAAAACAACTAGAGAAAGAAAAACAAAGAAAACCCAAAGTCAGTAAAAGGAAAGAAATCATAAAGATCAGAGCAGAAATAAATGAGATAGAAATTAAGAAAACAATAGCAAAGATCAATTAAACTAAGAGCTGGTTCTTTGAAAAGATAAACAAAATCAATAAATTCTTAGCCACACTCATCAAAAATAAAAAAGGAGAGGACACAAATCAATAAAATTAGAAAGGAGAAATCACAACTGGCACTGCAGAAATACAAAGGATTATATGAGACTACTACAAACAACCATATGCCAAAAAAATGGACAACCATGAAAAAATGGACAAACTCTTGGAAATGTACAATTTTCCAACACTGAACCAGGAAGAATTAGAAAATATAAACAGACCTATCACAAGTAATTAAATTGAAACTGTAATTAAAAATCTTCCAACAAACAAAAGTCTAGGACCACATGGCATCACCGGCAAATTCTATCAAACCTTTAGAGAAGACCTAACACCAATTCTTCTCAAACTCTTCCAAAAAATTGCAGAGGGAGAAACACTCCCAAATTCATTCTATGAAGCCACCATCACCCTGATACCAAAACCAGAAAAAGATATCACAAAAAAAGAAAATTACAGACCAATATCACTGATGAACATAGATGCAAAAATTCTCAACAAAATACTAGCAAACAGAATCCAACAGCACATTAAAAGGATCATACACCATGAGCAAGTGGGGTTTATCCCAGGGATGCAAGGATTCTTCCATATACACAGATCAGTCAATGTGATAAACCACATTAACAAATAGAAGGAGAAAAACCATATGATCATCTCAATAGATGCAGAAAAAGCTTTTGACAAAATTCAACACCCAGTTATGATAAAAACTCTCCAGAAAATGGGCATAGAGGGAACCTACTTCAACATAATAAAGGCTATATATGACAAACCCACAGCAAGCATTATACTCAATGAAAAACTGAAAGCATATCCATTAAGATCAGGAACAAGACAAGGATGTCCACTCTCACCACTCTTATTCAACATAGTTTTGGACGTCCTAGCCACAGCAATAAGACAAGAAAAAGAAATAAAAGGAATACAAATTGGAAAAGAAGAAGTAAAACTGTCTCTGTTTGCTGATGACATGATACTATACATAGAAAATCCTAAAGATGCCACCAGAAAACTACTAGAACTAATCAATGAATTTGGTAAGGTTGCAGGATACAAAATTAATGCACAGATCTCTGGCATTCCAATACACCAACAATGAAAAATCAGAAAGAGAAATTAAGGAAACACTCCCATTTACCATTGCAACAAAAAGAATAAATTACCTAGGAATAAACCTGCATAAGGAGGTGAAAGACTTGTACTCAGAAAACTATAAAACACTGATGAAAGAAATCAAAGATGACATAAACAGATGGAGAAATATACCATGTTCCTGGATTGGAAGAATCAATATTGTGAAAATGACTATACTACCCAAAGCAATCTACAGATTCAATGCAATCTCTATCAAACTATCAATGCCATTCTTCACAGAATTAGAACAAAAAATTTTACAATTCGTATGAAAACACAAAACACCCCGAATAGCCAAAGCAATCTTGAGAAAGAAAAACGGAGTTGGAGGAATCAGGCTCCCCAGCTTCAAACTATACCACAAAGCTACAGTAATCAAGACAGTATGGTACTGGCACAGAAACAGAAATATAGATCAATGGTACAAGACAGAATGCCCGGAGATAAACCCACACACATATGGGCACCTAATTTACAACAAAGGAGGCAAAAACATAGAATGGAGAAAAGACAGCCTCTTAAATAAGTGGTGCTGGGAAAACTGGACAGCTACATGTAAAATAATGAAATTCGAACACTACCTAACACCATACACAAAAATAAACTCCAAATGGATTAGAGACTTAAATGAAGACCAGACACTATAAAACTCTTAGAGGAAAACATAGGAAAAACACTCTGACATAAACCACAGCAAGATCTTTTTTTACCCACCTCCTAGAGCAATGGAAATAAAACCAAAAATAAACAAATGAGACTTAATTCAACTTAAAAGCTTGTGCACAGCAAAGGAAACCATAAACAAGACAAAAAGACAACCCTCAGAATGAGAGTAAATATCTGCAAATGAAACAACAGACAAAGGATTAATCTCCAAAATATACAAACAGCTCATGGAGCTCAATATCAAAAAAACAAACAAGCCAGTTAAAAAATGGCAGAAGACCTAAATAAGACGTTTCACCCAGGAAGACATACAGATGACCAAGAGGCACATGGAAAGATGATCAACATCACTAATTATTAGAGAAATGCAAATCAAAACTACAATGAGGTATCACCTCACACCAGTTAGAATGGGCATCATCAGAATATCTACATACAACAAATGCTGGAGAGGGCATGGAGAAAAGGAAACCCTCTTGCACTGTTGGTGGGAATGTAAATTGATACAGCCACTATGGAGAACAGGACGGAGGTTCCTTAAAAAGCTAAAAATAGAACTACCACATGACCAAGCAATCCCACTCCTGGGCATATTCCCTGAGAAAACCATAACTCAAAAAAAGACATGTACCACAATGTTCACTGCAGCACTATTTACAATAGCCAGGACATGGAACCAACCTAAATGTCCATCGACAGATGAATGAATAAAGAAGATGTGGCACATATATACAATGGAATATTACTCAGCCATAAAAAGAAATGAAACTGAGTTATTTGTAGTGAGTTGGATGGCCCTAGAGTCTGCCATACAGAGTGAAGTAAGTCAGAAAGAGAAAAACAAATACCGTATGCTAACACATATATATGGAATCTAAAAAAAGAAAAAAAAAATGGTACTGATGAACCTAGCTGCAGGGTTGGAATAAAGAGGTAGACATAGAAAATGGACTTGAGGACATGGGGTGGGAGGGCAAAGCTGGGGCGAAGTGAGAATAGCATCAACATATATACACTACCGAATGTAAAATAGGTGGCTGGTGGGAAGCAGCAGCATAGCACAGGGAGATCAGGTCGGTGCTCTGCTATGACCTAGAGGGGTGGGATAGGGAGGATGGGAGGGAGGCTCAAGAGGGAGGGGATATGGGAACATGTGTACGCATATGGTTGATTCGCTTTGTTGTTCAACAGAAACTAACACAGTAACGTGAAGCAATTATACTCCAATAAAGATCTATTAACAAAAAAAAAGAATATTGAAATGAATGTGCAAATGGACTCAGCTGGCTTCTCCGTGGTGGGGAGAGAGATCCCTCCCCCCACACTGGACAGAATTAATTTGCATATAGAGAAAAATTATTTTGCACTGCTACAGCTATCTACAACTTTGGCTTATAAAATGGCTCAAAAACAATGAAAGGCTGGAATCAGATAATCTGGGAGGAGGTGATCTAAACCAGATTTTCAAAGCCTCGGCATTATTGACATTTTTGATGCCGACTAACAATTGTCACTTTCCGTCTGGTTCTCACTAGCCACTGCAGTTGCTGACCTTCAACACATCCTGAAAGGAGTTCAGGGCGGAGATCAGGAATGAGGCCCTCTGTGCTCTGGGAAAAACTGGCAGAACAGGCCTTCAGATATTTTCAGGAAACGATTTTAGGAGCCCAATTTCTTGCATCTTCTCACATCTAGGAAAGCACTAAAGTCATTAATGGAGGCATCTGCTCCTTGTGACTAGCAGCAACCTTCTGCCAAAATGTGAGCTTGATTGTATGCACCCCCTTCACCAAAATCACATGTATACTCCATGTATACTCCTCCCTACTTCTTCAGAGCAGTTCCTCGGAGCTAGCTGAGAGGCTGTCTCCCAGGCTATAGTTCTCATTTTGCCCCAAATAAAACTTAACTCACAAAAATAAATAAATAAATAAATAAATAAATAAATAAATAAATATATATATATATATATATAAATATATATATAAATATATATATATATAAAAGGGGTAAGGTAAGGAGTTGGATATTTTCTTATAGAAAGAATTTAATAAATTCTTCTAAAGACTTTGAGGGGTAAGATGAAATGCCATTACATATGGCATAATCCTGCCTGTGTGCTGTTTATCTTTTTAATTTGGTGTTATACCCAAGGAAAAAGTCTATTTTTTGGCCTTTTTCAATACCTTTTCCTTTCTCTATTGGCAAGTCTTCTTGACTCAAATCAGGGGCAGTAGACCAAGGACAGGAGCAGAGATGGAACAAAGCAAGTATGATATAGACCTTCTCTGAAAGCTTAAAAAGTCATAGTCCCAGCAGAAAACAGACAGCTCCCCACAGCCAGGTAATAAAGGACTACTTACAAAGTTTTGTATACGGTGTAGGGAAATCAGAACAAATGGTGCAGTACCTCCAGGGATGGTAAAAACAGACAGCTATTACCACTTTGCCCTCAGTCCTAAGGGGCAAAGGGAGGGATCAGAGAAGACAGTGTATGCCCCAGGCTGCCCGACAGGAGCTGTGGTGGAGACAAGCAGCCAGCCCACTGTGACTGAGCAAGGGTTCTCCCAAGCCAATGCCTCACTCACTTTCCCTTCTCCTAATGTCCTACTCATGCTCTGGAGGCCAGAGAGCAAAGGAGCCCATAGAAGCTGTCCACACAAGTCACCTGCCTAGAGTGCAGACAGAGATAGAGAAGGGAGAGTGTATCTGGTGCACTGAACAGGAGAAAAACAATACAAGGTGTATCAAAATACCACTGTGTGGCAACATAGGGACCCTAGTGAAATTAAGCACACTGCTGGAATTGCACACCAGGAAGAAATCGCTTCAAATTGGAGTAATCAGGGAATATTTCAAAAACGAGGCAGTACTCTAGAGACAGAAAATAGAATGGTGGCTGCCAGTGGTTGGGGGAGGGGAAAGGAGGGTTTAATGGGTACAGTTTCAATTTCAAAAGATGAAAAGAGTTTTGGAAATAGGTTGAACAACAACATAGATGTAGTTACCACCATTGACTGTGTTTTAACACTCAAAAATGGGTAAATGGTAAATTTTATGTATATTTTACCACAATCTTAAAAAATTTTAAAGGACGCAGTACTTCTTAGTTGGATTTCATTACTAGAGCAAAAGCTTTGCTAAGTAGAAATGGAAGTATGAGGGGGAGATGGAATAAAGAGCAATCCAAATACAAGACTTTCTGTTCACAGCTGAAGGCAAAAAAAAAAAAAAGGACTCCTGAGTACCAATTTTAATTTTTTTAAAAATTTAAATTTTTTAAAATTTTTTTTAAAAAATTAATGGGGCAGAGGGTAGAGTTTTATGTAATACAAGCAAGTTTTTTACATTAGTACAGAAAGCAAAAATACCAGTTATAAAAACTTTCCAGAAACTGGGCATGGAGGGAACCTACCTCAAGATAATAAAGGCCAAATATGACAAACCCACAGCTAACATCATACTCAACAGTGAAAAGCTGAAAGCATTTCCTCTAAGATCAGGAAAAAGACAAGGATGTCCACTCTCACCACTTTTACTTAACATAGTTTTAGAAGTCCTAGCCACAAAAATCAGAAAAGAAAAAGAAATAAAAAGGATCCAAATTGGAAAAGAAGAAATAAAACTGTCACTGTTTGTAGATGACATGATACTACACATAGAAAATCCTAAGGACGCTACCAGGAAACTACTAGAGCTCAAAAAACTAATGTTCAGTAAAGCTGTTTAAAGTAACCAAAGTCAGACCGATAGTGGTATAGAGAGCTGTGAATCAAACACAGATTTGTCTGGTAACAGTGCCCATTCTCCAAACATTCTTCTATATTGTTTAATTCCCAATACCCAGTTCTGTACTTCACCCATTAAACTACTTGAAAAAAAATCAATTCATACTATTATACTTCAAAAGTAATTAAAAGTCTGAATACTTATCTGTCTTGCCAAAATACTGAGCGACTGTCAGTGACACAGTATATATTGAAAATGCTATTCTATAGTGTTAAATATAAGTTGAAAGTTTTTCATACCTGTTGGATTATAGCTCAGAGAATCAAACCAACTAAACTAGCTCCTTCTTAGAAAAGAAATAGAAAACAGTATCCCATTATATGGATAATTTAAAGCAGTATATGATAGAGTCATTGAAGGATAGGTGGGTAATTCAGGCAATAATTCAGGCTGTAGTTTATAAAAATATTTTCTCTAAACTTAAAAAATAAAAGTCCAAAAATAAAGTTACCAAACCAATTTTTTTAAGTACGTATTATATCATTTTTCAATTTGTATTGGAGTATTGTGCGTAGACTAAAAATTAAACATGTCTGATATCTCATATGTTGACTAAGGCCAATATAACATTTCACTGTGGTCTATCCACACAATTTTTCAGCATTGGTGTATGGACTCAATTCATTTTTATGGGGGACTTTCCTGGGAGTTATAGAATGATTAGCAGCATCCCTGGCCCCTAGATGCTAAGTAGCACCCTTTTTCAGTTGTTACAACCAAAAATGTCTCCAGACTTTGACAAATGTCCTGGGGTTGGGTGGGGGGAGGGACTCATAATTGCTCCCAGGTGAGAATCATTGATCTTTGGGAATGAGGCACATAATCTGGCTCCTGCCCATGAATACTGCTCTGCTTCTTGTTCAATCCTTTCTAATCCCACAGATCCTTCTGTCCCTGAGGACAAGGACCTAGTCTCAGCATTTCATATACTTTAACCATTCCAAACTTCACCCAATAAGACAATCCTACACTGTAGGCTCGATTTCTACATCCATTTTACATATGGAGAACATGAGGCACAAAGGAATTGAGTAATTTGCTCAGGGTCACACAACTGATTTTTCTGACCTGCAGCAAAATCCAGCAATGGGTTGTACTCCAAAGATCAGAATGAAATATAGCATAGTCAACAGAATCTGACAAACCTGAGTTCAAAAATCCAAACTTATTATGTGACTTTGGATTTAACCACTCCATCTCTTGGTTTCTTTACATGTAAAAAACAGTAAAGGACACAAGTAAGTAGGTAAGAATAAAGTGCTAAGCAGTTAGTTGCCATAGAGAGGTGGTGTAGTCGAATGGTTAGGGACAGTCTTTAGCGCCAGTCTGCCTGAGTTCAAATCATAGTCCCATCAGTCACTAGCTGTGTGACCTTGGTTTAAATCACTCAACCTCTGTGGATTCCAGTTCTCTATTTGGAAAATGGGATATTAATGGAACAAGGTTGCAGCACCATTAAGCAAATTAGCATATGCAAAGCACACCAAACAGTGCCTGGCACATAGTAAGTGCATGTAAGTGCTTTCTGTAATTGTTACTGCTAAACCTGAAATTCTTCCCAATTCTTAAAGTGCCTTTTAAAAATAATCTACTAAGGAATTGCAGAAGAACCCGTGGCTGGTCTAGGTTTTTTTCTCTGGTCTCTAAGGCACTTATGGGGGAATGGATCTGAGACTGCAGCACTAAGTTTAGGAATGTACTTGGAACCAGGAAAGGTCTATCATAGCCTGGAAAGTCTATCGTAGATGAGGGCATTCCTGATTTCTGAATATACTCTATCCTGTAATTCTACTGTGTTGTGTATACTCCATGATCATTAAGCTGGACCTTGAGGTGGTATCTGGCAAGTATTAGACTAGGTTACATGCAGGACTACTCCACTGTGCAGACCTAAATAGAGATAATTATGCTTCTAGATGGGATCCTCAGTCACTTAGACCTTACTATGTGCAATTATGTATCTCCTGGTGAAGTTTAAGACCAGGGATCCCGTACCTCCCTCTGCCAAAGAAAATGTTGCTGATCCATCCCTGTGCCACGTGTTTTGGATAAGCTTTCTCTAAATTCTTTAGATAAGTAGACCTTGTTCCCTCTACTAAGCAGTATATGCACCTGGTATTTACCTTTTACTGATATTTATTAGGAAAATTGTAATCCAAGCCCTTGATATGTCATATTCTTGTATGTCCTCTTTCTCTGTACGTAAAGCTTTTGGCCTGTCATTGCAACTTCACAACCAGTCATAACTGGTATATCTTTCTCCATTTTGTCCCACATTGTTCTTATCAAGTCCCATTCATAAAATCTGTTACTTTTCCTTTGTTTTATTTTTATCACTCCTTCCTATATGAATTAGTTTTGTTTTTATTTTTGTGGTGCTATGGATGTATGGGTGCATTCTGCTTTCCCTAGTTTCTCTTCTATTAATTCTATTTTGACCTTGTTCATTTCTTAATAGATAACTAAAATTTCCCAAATTACCTTCCAAGAGGAATTCATTCATTAAACATAAATATGTTATTCAAAAATACCCTTCGGAATCATTATTTTCACCTCTCCTTTACTTTTATTCCATTTAATTACTTTGATCCTATGACTATTACTATGCAAGAAAATAAAACAAGTCACACCAAAATGCCGCACACACAGCAGACTGCCCTGAATAGCCATTCCTGTTCCAGAAGCTCTTAATTGTTCCTTCTTCCCTTCCCTTTTCATTTCCACTCTCAATGGTTCCTTCCTACACTTCAGGATCCAGTCATGCCTTCCGCTGTTATCCTGCTCCCCCCAGGTTCTTATTATTCATTCTAGAAGGTAAAAAAGCTATCATTTCTTCTTACAGCTCTTTCTCAGAACTCTCTTGTCTCTCAAAACTATTCCATATCTTCACATTCCTCTTCTCTCCAAATAATTTCTTCCAAAACATTTTGGGATTTCTCCTGAGAGAGAAATAATTTCATTTCATCATTATGAAGCAGTATTATTTCATTTACCGGTTTTGCTTTCCTAGGATCATAAAATTAAATGACAATAAGGACAGGATTAAAATAAAGCTCCATTTATAAACACTGTGATGCTTTCATCAGTGCCTACACAAGTCCTTTGTTTTATAATACGTAACTATGCCAACCATCTTCTGCACTTGATTACGGCCTGAACTCATTCCTATGAGCCTCACAGACAACCCCTTTAATCCATTTTACTTAAGCCTTTTCTGTAGGCTTAAATGTACTTGGAACAGGGAAGGAAACAGCATTATTCAAAGTAAAGCAAGATTTGAGTGTGGGAATGGGGTAGAGGGTATGGAAGCAGGAGAGGCCTAAAATGGGAGGTTCATTCATTCATTCATCAAAAATGCACTGAGCAGCTTAAACGCAGGCCCTGGGTGCTGGGGACCCATCAACAATGAAAGTTGGGGACATTATAAAGGCTTTTTTACACAGTGCTAAGAAGTTCAGGCTTTTCCTTCTAGATATTAGAAACCATATAATGGTATTAAAGAAAGAATTTATATGACCTTATTTTTAAAATGACTGGTTATATTGTGGAGCAAGAATTGGAGTGGAACATACTGTAGGAAGACAGTATAAGAAAGTTACAATTTACACAGTCAAGGTAAAGGACCAATAAGAAAACCAAACAACAATGGTAGCTGTAGAATTAGAGTTGAGAAATGCCTAAAAGGCACAGTAAGCAAAACTGCATGATTAAATGTTTGGAATTTGGGAATATTAGCAATTTTTTTCTTAATTCCCAACGTAAAACTAGTAAAACTGGGATTAAAAGGACTTCTTAATCCCATTGAATTAAAACTATTTTATTAACCATTTTATAATCATATACCAGTAACTATTATAATTATACAAATACTTTAAATTAAAAAATATGAAAACCATATTAATGGATTTAATGGGGGGTTTTAGTAATGCCTTCTTTATTTCCACAATTCATGACAATAGAGAATAAATAAAACCAAGAGCAAAATAAAGATGATTTCAGGTAGGAGATAGCTATTTTGGGGAGAATTAAGAATATAATCACCAATGCTGATATTATACCCTGTTTTTAATTATTCTGTATAATCAAATCAAGCCTCTCTTTTCCTCATTTATTTTACAAATAATTCATTAGCAATAAAAACCATCATTAAGACAAATCATCTCTAAATGTCTTCAATAAATTTAATACTAAATAAACAACTTTGTCCATGTTAAAGACACACCTAAATTATAATTACCTTGTTTTAGCTAATTTAAGCAACTTTGTCTTTTAAAGTTTAAAATATACATGCTACTCCTTATTTTATCAAAGATGTAAGTTTTTCCCCTTTGACTTTTTTTTTTTTTTTTTGCAGTACATGGGCCTCTCACTGTTGTGGCCTCTCCCGTTGCGGAGCACAGGCTCCGGACGCCCAGGCTCAGCGGCCATGGCTCACAGGCCCAGCCGCTCCGCGGCATGTGGGATCTTCCCGGACCGGGGCACGAACCCGTGTCCCCTGCATCGGCAGGTGGACTCTCAACCACTGTGCCACCAGGGAAACACTCCCCTTTGACTTTTAAACGCCAAATAATTCAGTAATAACACATCAGACAGCTATGAATATAGATGTTCTACAGACTCAGGGAATTCTTATAACCTTACACTGCGTTTCCAATTCCACCCTGATCTGATACTTTGTGCCAGATACTTTCATATGCACTGTCTTGTTTAAGCTCTACAACCATCCAGAGAAGGAGGATTTTACAAAAGAAGAAACTGAAATTTCTAAAAAATAAGCTATTTTCCAGATCACATGAATCATAAGTGGTAGAAATAATAATTTCAAGTCTGGTGTCATTCTATATTGCTGAGATATCATTGAAAATATTCATATTGCCATGCACAGTGATATGGTAACAGCAAATATTAAGGGGAAAAAGGAGTTCCAGAAGAAAAATTTAACAAATTTTATGGAAGGCAAAATGGTCTCCTTTTTTTGAGTATGAGAAATACTCCGCTTTCCTGAAATCTAACATGCAGTCACTATGAGGGCCTAAACTGGGTCGTTTTTACTGCAAGTTTACAATCATCTAACTTATTACTATGGCCCTCCAGAACCACTTGGGGAAGGAGCTTCTAGACTGTCTTTCAGCAAGATAACAGAAATGTTCTTCGGAAAACATTCTTTTCTATGCTGTAGAGATGTCTCAGAGCATATGGCCACTCTCTGGCTTAGTTCCAGGTTCTGCTTTGCAGTTTAAACAACCTTTTGTAGACTTAATCCTCAATACTGTTAAAGTGCAGATGGGGCCCTGTAGGACAGAGGAGGCTGAGTAGAGCAGACAAGTTAATAAGCTAGAAAAATACAGGCTGATACTGGTGTTCTTGCATACTCGCAGGCAGGATTTTTTTGAGTAATATGATATGGGAAACAACAGAATTACCAAATGTTTACCAAGGTTACATATGTAACAAATAAAATAACATAAAATAAAGAAAAAAATTTAAATATCTTCTCTTTTCATAATAAAAATAAGGTTGAAAAAGAGAAAATTAAAACAATTTCCCTCTAGCATCTAAATAAGAAGTAAAATAAAATTTATAATTATATTCACAGCAGGAAAGTTCTCCAAGATGATTAATGTAGAGAAACAAAGGTACATTGTGTGATTCCATAATAATAACTTAAAGAATATAGGAAAACAATATGATTACTTTTACCAGTATTACATATTTTGATGTTATCAACCAACATTGAGGTAAACCATTATGAAGAGAGTGAAATGGAGCTTCACGATCGCATGATTTAAATAAATAGAAATAAGCTAGAAAGGCTTCCCTTTACCCCCATGCTTTCTTTCCCTCCATCACATACAATCCCAACTCAAGTTGTTCAGCCAATATTTTTAAAGAAATTGAACAGCCAGCCCCAAGTCCTCTAGACCAGAAAGAAAATCTTGGACAGGATATTTTCTAGTTTTCTATTTGTTGCTTTTTGTGACAAAACTTTTAAATTAAAGTTAAAAAAAAAGTGAATAAAAAGTGTTCTCCAGTTAATATGAGTAAAGATAGATAGACAAATCTGGCTACACAATCTATTAAGTAGGACCATATAAAGAAAATCAACTTTCATAAAGCTATTGACAAATTTTTAGAAGTTTCAATAACAAAAACTGTATTATTATATGTTAATTACTGTAGCAGACTGATATAGTGGTGTATTAGTCTGCTCTGGCTGCCATAACAAAATACCATAGACTGGGTGGCTTAAGCACCAGAAATTTATTGTCTCACAGTTTTGGAAAGTAGAAATCTAAGATCAAGGTTCTGGCTGATTCAGTTTCTGGATTCTCTTCCTGGCTTACAGATGGCTGACTTCTCATGCTGCCTTCACATGGTCCTTCCTCAGTGTGTGCTCATAGAAAAAGAGAGAGAGTAAGCGCTCTGAAATCTCATCTTATAAGGACACTAATCTTATTGGATCAGGGTCCCATCCTTATGGCCTCATTTAACCTTAATTACTTTCATACCCCAAATACAGCCACACTGGGAGTTAGGGTTTCAACATATGAACTTGAGGACACAAACATTCAATCCGTAACAATCAGCATATATAACCTTTTCTTTTTAAAAAAATACATTAATGTAGTTTTAAAACATTAATCCATTATTGTTTTCCATTCTTGTACTATATATTAATTTTTTTTTTTTTTTTTTTTTTTTTGCAGTACACGGGCCTCTAACTGTTGTGGCCTCTCCCATTGCGGAGCACAGGCTCCGGACGCGCAGGCCCAGCGGCCATGGCTCACGGGCCCAGCCCCTCCGCGGCATGTGGGATCCTCCCAGACCGGGGCACGAACCCATGTCCCCTGCATCGGCAGGCGGACTCTCAATCACTGCGCCACCAGGGAAGCCCTACATATTAATTTTATTTATTATTATTTTTCATTGGTATGATTATATATATACAATTTATGAAAAGAAAATTTTCATGATCTCCCTTTTTTCCTAACCATTATTTTTGCTTTATTACATGACTATTACTGGAAGTAATTTTGTCTTATAAATAAGCTGTTTGAAGTGTCAAATATGCTAGGTATGCAACTTATTGTTTCTGTTATCATAATCCCCATAATCAACTTTGTAACACATAGATCATACCTTAAAATTCTAGGAAGGATTTGTGACTTAAGGAAAATTAGATAGCGTCTCTAGAATGCAGGTTTCTACTCCATAAAATGACATGTGTGCCTTACAGGCAGGAGGAAAGAGACAGAAAGTAGGTAAAGTTGTGTTCTTTAAAGATTAGTTTCATAAGCTCATAATACAATTTCTACAGTCAAGTAAGTTGGGGAAATGCTGGTTACTTTATAACACAATTCTCAGAGCACCCCTCACCTCTACAGCACTCTCAATCCTCCTTACCCTGCTCTCCTTTTTTTCTATAGCATATATGGCCTTCCTTACACTATATAATTTACTTTTCATTATATTTATTATTTATTTGTCTCACTCGCTAGAAGTTAGGGAGTTACATCTGTTTTACTTTTTGATGTATCTCAAGCACTTAGAATAATTCTTGGCACACAGAAGGTGCTCAATAAATATTAGCTGAATGAATTAATAAACAAATGAATGAAGTTATAATGTGCTACTGTGCATATGAATTCCAAAAAAGCAATGTAATATATGAACATGTCTTAAATGTATTTGTATCTAGCAAATGTTTGTCATAGAACTCCCCACAAGACTAGTGTGCTATTTTGAATAAAGGGTAAAGAAAGCTTCTCTGAGGAGGTGATAGTTGAGCTAAGATTCAAGAAAAATAAACTTCCATGCAAAAAGCCGGAGAAAGAGTATCCTAAATGTTGAGAATATCAAGTGCCGATGTTCTGAGGCGGAGAAGAGTTTGGGTTACTCAAGGAACAGAAAAAAGGACAGAATGGCTAGAGTAGAATAAGCTAGAGGGTAAAAGGTTAAGATGTGTTCTCAAAGAGGTATCCCGGGGCCAAATCATACTGAGCCGCCTTGTCAGTAAAGATCCTGAACTTTATTCTAAATGACATGGGAAACCACTGAAGGGCTTTAATTAAGCAAGGAAGTGTCAGGATCTGATGATACGTTAATAAAAATTAATCTGGCAACTATGTGGGCATGAATCAAGAGAGGAAGCAAAGACAGTAGTTAAGAAGCTACTCCAATTGTCCTGGCAAGATATGATTGTGGCTTAGTCCAAGGTGGTGGTAGTAAAGATGGGAAGTAGAAAGATTTAAAATATATTCTGAACATGCTGATGGATTCTGTGAGGAGGGACTAGAAAAAAAATGGAGAAATAATATATGACTTTTAGGTTTGGGACTTGTGTAATTGGGTGGATGGTGGTATCACTTACTGGGATGGGGGAGACAGCCTGAAGAAGACTTGAGGAGTGGGGAACAATTAAGGGTTTTGGTTTGAAAATTTTAAGTTTGTGGTGCCTATTAAGCATTCAAATGGACATGCCCTATAAGCATTTGGATGCATAAATCTGGAGCTCAGAGTATAGACAGGGATAGATATATTTAATTTCATAATTATTAGCATTTAAAACATTGTGTGTAAATGAAATCACCTAGCTAGAAGGTATGGATATGGTGATTTCAGGGAGAAGAGACGGACCAGCAGTGCAAGGAGACCAAAAAAGAGGAACTAGCCTAGAGAGTCTAGTTTTTAAGGAATGAAAGGTGAATCATATTGAATGTTGCTGCGTGATACAGCAAGATGAGTACAGAGAAGGTTCACTAGAGTTTGATGAGCAAACAGTAGGTGAAGAATAGAGAGAACAAGTTAAGACAACAGTGTTTTGAAAACTAGAGTAAAATATTTAGGGGAAAATGAAATGAAGGAATAGACTTTTTAATGAATGACATAAGAGCATATCAAATAAAGGTGAAAATAATCCACTAGAAAGGAAGCCTATTATGATACAAAAGGTCTTGAAAAATTGAGAGAAGCTGGGGTTTGTACCACAAGCAGAAGTATTGGCCATGATAGACTTTAAAGGAAGGTAAAGGGGCTTCCCTGGTGGCGCAGTGGTTGAGAGTCCGCCTGCCGATGCAGGGGACATGGGTTCATGCCCCGGTCCGGGAAAATCCCACATGCCGCGGAGCTGCTGGGCCAGCGAGCCATGGCCGCTGAGCCTGCGCATCCGGAGCCTGTGCTCCGCAACGGGAGATGCCACAACAGTGAGAGTCCCCCGTACCGCAAAAAAAAAAAAAATTGTATTTAAAGGAAGATAAAGAATATGACTCATATTCTCTTATGGAGATGGGGTTACAGCTATCGAGCTAAGAAGATGAAAGCACTCCTGTGTGGTTGTTTCTATTTTCCCAGTAAAGTAGGAGCAGCTCTTCAGCTAAAAGCTGGAGGGTCAGCTGAAAGGAAATGTTACACAGGTTATAAGGCTGGAAAATAGATAGGGGCCAGAATGTGAATAAAATCATAAGGCAGATGATAGGGAGTCAAAATATTTATAAGCAGAGGAATGCAATTATTAACTCTATGTTTTAGAAAGATGACTGTGGCAGTGTGAATGATGGAGTTGAGACCAGTTAAAACACAATAATCCTTGTCTGAAAAGTGCCCCACACTAAGGTCCTGGTAGCAAAGATTTTATTAGGGGGGCATGGGAGAGCAGGTTGGGAGAGCTAGGAAATAGAATAGTTAGAACATAGTGCACGGCAGGGTGGCAGGGGTGGGGGGGGGTGGTATTTATCTGTCTCCACTAGAAAGCAAACTCCATAAGAGCAGGGATTTTATTTTGTTTACTATTTTGTCCCAGTGCCTAGGATATTCTCAAGAAATATTTGTGGAATGAATGAATACATAAATAGTAAGCTTCTAATAAATGTTTCTTGATTAAATTTCCCAAAGCTCAAGATAATTTTTCTATGTTTGTTTTCTAAAACAAAAACATGTTTTTGTTTTTTTCTGGTCCATTGTAATGTTTTCTGATGATACTACTCATTTTTAATACTTTTCAGTTTCAATTCCAGATTTTTTTTTACTTTTACTTCTAAAGAGTTATTCACAACAACAATAATTTGAGACAAATCATAATAATATAACAAAACAATAATATTCCACTAGGTTAAATTATGTATTTATTTGTAAATTTATTTGTCTCCTCCCACTAGAAATAAACACTATGAGGACAGATACTCTTTTTGTTGTTGTTGTTATTGATTTCTTTTCACTGATGTAACTTAGTTCCCAGAACAGTGTCTGGCACATGGTAGAGTGAACTATGAATTTGATACAGAGAATGAGGAAAAGAGTGAATTTGAATAGAATTACAAAGATTTATAGCCTTGAAAGTGGATGGATAGTGATAATATTAATCAAGAATGATACGAAGGAAACAATTTTGGGGCAGGGTGGGGAATATGAGTGAGGTCTGAGATACCTGTTTGAAACAAATGGGTATCCCATTAGGACATGCTTTATAAAATTAAAAGCGCACCTACAGAAATGACTTCTAAACTAGTTTATCTAACTCTCCTTAGTCCACCAGCATGGCACAACCCAGTTAATACACTTTAAGTGCAGCACATTGGGTACAGTATATTTTTAAAAGAAAAAAGAAAAGTGGGGTAAATCATCCCTCTCTTCTTCCATCCCTGACCCCAAGATAAGAGACGATTACAACTCTGCATCTTCCTTGGGATGGAAATAACTAGACATGTTTATAATGTTAACACCCCCTTTTGGACCCTGAGTCACTTTTCCTGGACCCACATCTGTTTCTCATAGAGTAAGCGATCAAAGGCAAGCTAGATCTCAAAGCACAACAGTGCTGTGTACTGCAGGAGTCCCAGCCTTGAGAGAGCCTGGCATCTTATATTTCTGCCACATTCCTGGCCTGTGACCATCAGGAACAGGCCCTTTCCTGAGTAAGCCATCGATCTCCCTCTGCTGCAGCAGAATTAGCAGCTCAGCTCTTATTGGTTTATTTCACCTAAGACCTATTGATACTAATGAGGATAGCAAAGAATTATAACTTCTCCAATACTTTGCCTTATTAAGGGGCAGAATTCAGTAGAACAGTTATTACTTAGATATTAAAAGATTCTTCTAACCATCTCATACTGATCAATGCAAAATTTTCTCTGATTCATTGTACATCAATGTTAAATCTAATCTTGATCAGTGAGAATCTTAGTACCCTTTTCCAGGGGGAGATTATTGTAATACTGCTCTGTAGGAAATTTGTTCTTCAGGTTTATAATTCATATCCTTTTTTCCTAAGCTTTCCCAAATAATTAAAAAAACAGTAACAAAGCAAACAATTCTATAGCCCTTACTGTGTTCCGGGCACTCTTCTAATTGTCTTAGATATATTAAATCATATAATCTTTATAACAATATTGTGAAATAAGTACTATTATTTTCCTCACTTTATAACGTAAAACTGAAGTTTAGAAAGATGAAGTAACATTCCCAAGATGGAGCACACCAGTAGTGGAGCTCAAATTCTAATCCAGGCATTGTGGTTCCAAATACTGAGATATGCAAATGTATTATTATGTAACAATATTGTGAACTTTATTTTTTAAATTAATTTTTATTGTAGTATAGTTGCTTTACAATGTTGTGTTAGTTTCTACTGCACAGCAAGATGAATCAGCTATATATATATACAGTCTTCTTTGGATTTCTTTCCCATTTAGGTCACCACAGAGCATCAAGTAGAGTTCCCTGTGCTATACAGTATGTTCTCATTAGTTATCTATTTTATACATAGTATCAATAGTGTATATATGTCAATTCCAATCTCCCAATTCCTCCCACTCCCCCCTTTCCCCCTTGGTATCCATACATTTGTTCGTTCTACATCTGTGTATCTATTTCTGCTTTGCAAGTAAGATCATCTATACCATTTTTCTAGAGTCCACATATATGCGTTAATATACGATATTTGTTTTTCTTTCTGACTTACTTCACTCTATATGACACTCTCTAGGTCCATCCACATCTCTACAAAGGACACAGTTTTGTTCCTTTTTATGGCTGAGTAATATTCCATTGTATATATACCACATCTTCTTTATCCACTCCTCTGTTGATGGACATTTAGGTTGCTTCCATGACCTGGCTATTGTAAATAGTGCTGCAATGAATATTGGGGTGTGTGTGTCTTTTCGAATTTGGGTTTTCTCTGGGTATATGCCCAGTAGTGGGATTGCTGGGTCATATGGTAGTTCTATTTTTAGTTTTTTAAGGAACCTCCATACTATTCTCCATAGTGGCTGTATCAATTTACATTCCCACCAACAGTATAAGGGGGTTCCCTCTTCTTCATACCCTCTCCAGCATTTATTGTTTTTAGATTTTTTGAAAGTGAAAATTTTTTCAATAAAATATTTCCCAAGAAAAATCTACGTATAGGTACTAAAGAATAAAATAATTTTCAAAATGCCAACATAGAGATTTGAAAATATTTTAGCATTGTTTAAATATTATAAATCAATATTATAGTCGTAAACTGAAAATATTTGAGGTGCCTGTGAGGATAGTACTTCCTGAGGAAATTAAAATTGGTAGCCCATTCCCTGGTGGCGCAGTGGTTGAGAGTCTACCTACCGATGCAGGGGACACGGGTTCGTGCCCCGGTCTGGGAAGATCCTACATGCCGCGGAGCGGCTGGGCCCGTGAGCCATGGCCACTGAGCCTGCGCGTCCGGAGACTGTGCTCCGCAACGGGAGAGGCCACAACAGCGAGAGGTCCGCGTACCACAAAAAAAAAAAAAAAATTGGTAGCCCAAAATATTCAAGTTTCTATCTTAAAATTTCCCTGAAAAAATAAACACAACTTGTGTTGCAGTGTGGGCACACAGTACAAGAAAGCAAAATTAGTAAGAAAACTACCAACATTTTCTTTATAATCTATTAGGTAACTGTGTTAAACATTCAGAAAATAATTAAAAATACAGTAATGTGAAAGTGTAGATCACATCGTTGGACCGTATCTGCTGGCTTTATCCAATAAATTTATTTCAGATAAATTTATTCTATGTATAATTCAGGCTTGAAAACCTCAGTGATCTGATATACATATACAACCGGGAAACCAAAGTAGAAATTTTATGTTTCAAATATGAACTATAGATTTTATACAAAATAAAAGATTTTTTAAAGTTTTACCCAAAGCAAATCAAACCAAAAAGAAGGAGATTAATACCAAAGATTAGCAAGGTAAATGTTACAAAGAACTACAAAATTAAATCCCAAATGTGCAATGCTTGATATTACAGTTCCAGGTTCTCTTGTGACATTTGAAAATATTAAACATTTTTAACAATGTGTATGATAACATTTGCCAACTTATAATCTAACTTAAACACTTTTGAAGAGTCAAACCACTTGAGAAAGCAAGTTGTACCTTAATGATATCATCAAATGGTAGTTTATAAATTCTAGAATCTTAAATATATTTATAATAATAAAAATATTGGAATTTTACATATTATTCCTGTATTGAGACTGTACTAAAGCTGTTTACTTTACATTGCTTAATTTAGACTATTTAGCATTACCCTTTTATGTAGAACATAAAGTTTACTTGTTGCTCAGTCCAAAAATACTCCCAAGAAACAAAATACTGTGAATCTGAGTACAGGCATCAGGAGTACCAAACCCTGCACAGTCGGAAATCCATGTATAACTTTTGACTCCCCCAAACTTAACTATAATAGCCTACTGTTGACCAGGAGCCTTACCAATAACGAAGAGTTGATTAACACATATTTTGTTTGTTATATGTATTTTATGCTGTATTCTATAATAAAGTAAGCTAGAGAAAAGACATGTTATTAAGAAAATCATAAGGAAAAGAAAATACCTTTACAGTACCGTATTGTATTTATCAATACCATAAGTTTACATCATCTGTTTACAAGATGAATAGTCCTCCTGTCAGTATCTACATCAATATTGTCTCATATGATACAAAGCACTGTAAATGTTATATTTACAGTACATTGTACATTGAGATTCAGACCTCCACAAGAGAATGCAAATAGATGAGTACAGTACCAAAGGACAGAATCTGCGGAAAACCACCCTAAGGAAAAGCAACCCAATGAGAGTATGCTACAACAGGGATGGGAGAGAGATTAACATGTATCAGGCAACCATATATTACAGATATTGTTCAAGTTGGAGTTATGTAAATGATCTCTTTAACCTGTTATCCACAAGAAGAACTCTGGGGAAGCAAGAGCTTTGGGGAAACAAAATTGCAGCCAGCTTTGGTAGGTAGAACAGAGTAAAAGTGGTGATGGAACTCAAGTAGGCCTGTGATAAGTATTAAGATAGTAATAAAAAGTAGTTACCCTATGCCACGCTCTATATAAACAGTATTGTCAGGAATTTTAATTACATGAAGTCATTGAATCCTCAGAACAACCCTATATGATAGGACCCTAATTTTACGGATAAAGAAAATAAGACTCAGAGTTTGAGTAACTTACCCAAAGTGTCACAAAATTAGTAAGTGGTAGAGTTAAGAATGAAATCTCAATTTTATTGGTTGAAAAGCCCATTATCTTTCTACATTCCATGTTCACAGTAAAACAAGATCAGGGCCAGCTACTACAGATGAGCTGGAGGCTTCAGTTATGATCAGCACAACAGTCCTGTAAAATCTGGGGACTGCCCGTGACCATGGTGGCAGTGGAGCCAGCAAAGCAGCAACAGTAATAATGGTGTTGAACTAGAACCAGCAGAAACAGCCACAAAAATTAGACCAAGGGAAGGGGCAAGAGCAGCTAAAGCCACAAATAAGACCCCAGCAATGTTGGTGATATTGATTAGAACAACAGTGGGGGAAGGAGGTTATTCAGTACCAGGTGGAGGCAGAGACCTTGAATCACCCCTGTGTCAAGGAGAGTCAAGCATGTGTACATGGGAATCAGCTCTTGGCTTCCCACAGGCAAACATAGTCTGATAGATGGCATATAATTATTGTACGTTTAAGTGGTTATCAAATCCTGCCTATTTTCCCTTTCCAGCACCTATTTACTCTCTTCATCCTGACTACTTCTGACTAGAGAGTATTTCTTTGGAACTATTACCGTAATATCCTTAAATCTTCCTCCTGCTTCTAATCCATCTTCTATACTGTTGCCAGAAGGTGAACCTGATCATGTCACTCTCCCACTGAAAACACTATGATCTTCAAGATAATGTCCAAAATCTTCAATGAAGTCATTTTTTTCTATCCATACCACTAAATACCACCGTGTTATTTCATGCCTCTGTCCCTTGTAATTCTGCACCTTCTACCATTTCATCTTTCCCCATTCCATTCCTCAGTCTACCAGACAACTGGAGAACACAAAAATCAAGGCTTAATTTAAGCATTATTTCTTTTATGAAGTCTTTTAATGACTCAATTAGAATTAGCCACTCCCTTTTCATACATATATTTAGGCTGATGACAAATAGAAAAAGAGAGAGATTAATGACAGAAAGAAAGCAAGTATTCTCAGTACCTAGGATAATCTGGAACATATTCGTTAAGTAGTAAATGCTGGTAGAAATGAAGGGAGAAAGGAAGACAGGGAAAAAGGAAGGCAGGAAGAAAAGGTGGGAAGGAGGGAAGAAGGGAGGAAGGAAGGAAAGAAGGAAGGGAAGGGGAGGAGAAAGGAGAGAAAGTAAGAATAATTTAGTTAAGGCTTAATAGCTATGTGATCTTGAAAGCTATAATCAATAATATATTCATTTCACAAAATTATATGCAAAGATGCTTCCAATGATCTAGCTCTATATACGTGAGTTCACCAGAGAAGCCTTACAAATCTCAAGTGTGAGAATCCTCTGATTTATAGCCTCTATAAAAAGAACAATTCTTAGTATGTGCCAGGTATTCTATTATGTACTTTATGTGTCTTCTTAATCCTTACAACAACCATATGAGGTAAGTACTATTATTTCCACCATACTGATCAGAAACTAAAACAGGAGAAGTTTGTGCATAGCTAGTATATTGCTAGCAGGTGGTATAAAAGAGAGTTCAAATTCAGGCATTCTGATTCCAAAGCCTGTGCTCTTAAATTACCCTCTAGATCCATCCATTTGATCACTTTGATTTCCAGACTTGCCTTGACTTTTCTGGTCCACTCCATCTCTATTTTCTATGAAAATAGTCCGTTCCATTTATATTTTCTGTATGACACACTGCTGTTCCCTCTGCCTTCCTCTGCCAGCAAATCACAATTTAATGACAGTACTTCAAGTTGTGTCTTGGGGATTTGAGGCATTTCTTCCCTTTGAGCACATTAATTTCAAAATATGCCAGATTTGGGGGGATCCAGCTAATACACATTTTTTCACAAAAGTCTAGACCAGAAAGGTCATATTTTTTCAAGCATCTCAATAGACTAAAGAATTTGAGTATGTGTTCATTTAACAGAAAAGTATAGTATTTTGTACATTAGTAGCATGTGTAAATATCCTTGATGTCTAAAATGGGAATAGACAGAATTGTGACAGAAGTGAAGAAATTGTTAGGATATTATACATTTATTCATTGATTCATTTATTTAAAAATATTTATTGAGTATTTTAATAGACAGAGCTAACTGTTAAGGATTATTAATGGGAAGAGTAGAAAAAATGTGTACGGGAATCACACTGGAAAGGAAGAGGTTGAGAAATCTAATCTATTCCCTCAAACTTCCAAAGTCTCAGCCTTTCACACAGGAAGTACATGCTTGAGGCTACTGATGTACTGTTTACTTGACAATATTTACGTGACAATGAAAGCTACTTCTGAACTAAATGGATCTCTCTATTCTGAATCGCCTACTGTGTCTTCTTGCAGAGCTCAGGGTCTAGCTTTCTGAAAATCTATTTATGTTTGGCAGAAAGCATCTTCGGTATTCCAGAGTATCAAGCAATGTTTATACCAGTAACACTTTAAAATGGGAATACAGACTAGTGGTT
The DNA here is from genome assembly GCF_011762595.2 of Tursiops truncatus. Lineage (NCBI taxonomy): Eukaryota > Metazoa > Chordata > Mammalia > Artiodactyla > Delphinidae > Tursiops > Tursiops truncatus. The sequence goes on from NC_047038.1 coordinate 35,482,790, forward strand.
ACTTAATACTTCTTCAGCAGAAGTATTCAGCAAGTTGGTATTACAACCATCAAAAGGTCATAATAATAACAAATCAAAATAAATACAAACCAAAAACTCTGATTCAAAGATAGTTAAAACAATCATTATAAACAATGAATTAGAACATACCAACAATGAGTGCAATAACCCTGCTTTAAAATACAATGTACTTTATTCTAAAGAATGAGAAAAAGTTGTAAAGAAAGTTTATAGGAGAGCTATAAAAATATTATGGGTTTGAAAATCTTATATCTTGGGAAAGATTATGTGAGCTGAAACTTTTCAACCTGAAGAACCGAAGGTTGAAAAATAATTTATTATGTTGTAAAGGTGCAGAGTCTTTAAAACAAAGGATGGCAACAATCATTTTGTAATTCCCTAAATGACAGAGTCAGCAAACATAAATACATCAGCAGAACTGGTATCATTCTCATTTTTATCATCATTGACGAATGTACTGAAGGTTTGGTATATACCAGCACTGCGCTGAATGCTTTACATATTTTACCTCATTTATGCTCAAAAAAACCCTTAGGTTTTAATAACCCCTCTTGAGAAATTAAGAAACTGAAGCTCATAAATATTATATAACTTGCCCAAGTTCACACAGCTGGTAAGGGGAGGAGTTAAAATGGAATATTTCACTCCAGAGCCAATGCTATGAATTCTGAATGAACAAATTGAAATGTTTTAATGTTTAACTCCAGTTCTACAGTGCTGTCCCTCCCCATCCATGGCACCTTGATAGGAGGACTTAATTTCCTCACCTATAAAATGATCAGTTGGAGTAATAATCTCTAAGATTTATTTCTATCCTACAATTTGGAGGCTCTAAGACCTAGAGAAACTAGTTGGCATATACCTAGATACAGAGAATGTATAAAAGACTATAAGGTATTCCAAGAAACTCAAAATGGTTTATTGCTATTTCTGTTTTCAGAAGTTTACATTGTGGTTAGAGTGATGACAAGTATGGGAAAAGTTGGCACAGAAGTTACATAATTGTTCAAGATGGCAAATATACCATGGAGAAAATAAGGCCTACAACAGTTCAGAGAGGAGGGAGTGGCTTGACAGAGAAGACGTTAAGATGAAGATAGAATGTGAGTGAGATAATTAAAAATGAGAGCTTGGATGTATAATTGCAGGAGCATATTTTATTGCCCACATATTATGTGTCAAGCACTATGTTAGGTATTTCATTACATTATTTTATTTACACTTCAGAATGTTAATACTATTGTAGAGTCAGGATTCTAAGATTCAGAGGGGTAAAGAAACATAACTAGAAGCTCAAAAAGAGAATGTAGCTGAGCTAGGATGAAAACACAAGTTTATCTAAATCCAAATCCAGTCTCTTTGCACTATGTGACACAGTTGTAGACGCAACTTCAGGAGCAAAACTGTACGGCAAAACATTGCCAAAGCTGTTCAGTGGACTGCAAGAAAGCCACTTTAATGGGAGAAGCAGGCTAAGCTAGGATGGCAGAGTCAGGCAAGGTCACAGAGGGCTTCTCAGACAGGAAGCCCAGACCTGAGCAAAAAATGTGGTTGAAAAACTAAGTGAATCCAGGGCAGGGGAAGAAGAGACTGCACTCAACCAGAAAAATAGTTATAGCTGCCCTATTTTACTATAGTTGCAAAGTGGCAGACCAACAGCTGACTCTGGCCTACCAATCAGTTTAATTTAATTTACAAGGCACTTTTATAAATTGTAAGTAGTTGAAATTTAACAATGTAGAAATAAAGACATCAACATTTCTGTCTTTTCTTTCAAAATCAGACTACTTAATAATATTGGAGATTCACTTATTGCCATTCCCAGACAACAGCAAGCATTTGCCTTCTATAAACAGGGCATGAACTCAGTCTAGACAGAGTGCTCACTCCAATGGGGTGGCTTTCTAATGTCTCCTGCTGGCACCTGGGGCATTTGAGTTCGTAACCTCTGTTTAGAATCTATTAGATTAGCCTTAAGTATTAGAAGGAACAGTTCTGAAACTGATATTTTGAAATTATTAAGTTGGATGGACAAGGAGAGAATCGTTTGCATTTGCTTATAATATGACAAACATGGGAGCTGCTTCCCACTAGCTATCTATTTCACATTTGGTAGTGTACATATGTCAATGCTACTCTCTCACTTTGTCCCAGCTTACCCTTCCCCCTCCCTGTGTCCTCAAGTCCATTCTCTACATCTGCATCTTTATTCCTGTCCTGCCCCTAGGTTCTTCAGAACCTTTTTTTTTTTTTAGATTCCATATATATGTGTTAGCATACGGTATTTGTTTTACTCTTTCTGACTTCCTTCACCCTGTATGACAGAATCTAGGTCCATCCACCTCACTACAAATAACTCAGTTTCATTTCTTTTTATGGCTAATATTCCATTGTATATATGTGCCACATCTTAGGTTATCTATTTTAAAATTCTCTTGGACTTAAATACTGAGTGTTTGGGGTTTTCTTTGTTTTGCTTTTGTTTTGCTAGTTTTGCTTTTGTTTTGCTAGTTTTGCTTTTGTTTTGCTATTTTAAAAAGCTGAATCTTGGGCTTCCCTGGTGGCACAGTGGTTGAGAATCTGCCTACCAATGCAGGGGACACGGGTTCGATCCCTGGTCCGGGAAGATCCCACATGCCACAGAGCAATTAAGCCCATGCACCACAATTACTGAGCCTGTGCTCTAGAGCCAGTGAGCCACAACTACTAAGCCTGCGAGCCACAACTACTGAGCCTGCATGACACAACTACTGAAGCCCACATGCCTAGAGCCCGTGCTCTGCAACAAGAGATGCCACCACATGAGAAGCCCACTCACCACAACGAAGAGCCAACACAGCCAAAAATAAATAAATAAAATAAATAAATTTATTAAAAAAAAACAAGCTGAATCTTTTGTTACATCAAATGAATTCATAAAAGGTATATCATATACATTTTATTCATGAGTTGGTCCCATACTACATTTCTTTGGGTTTTGTTTCTCTCTGTCAATATGCCTAAATAATGTATATTTGAGTCGGGAGCCAGAAAGTATATCTGTGTATGAGATGACTGTGTTACTCTAACTTCCTCATCACTTTGAAAGCTCCATGTGCCTTAAATCAGCAATACAATACCAATTGCTTCTTTTCTGACCTCCCCATTCCATACCAAGTGTCTTATATCCTCAAAAAGGAAATGGAAACCATCTCATTCCTTGAAAGAAGAATTCAGCCTTGATCTAATTTCACTGAACTGGCCCTGTAATTTTTCTAAAATTAATATCTTGACTGTTACACATCAGGTACTGTGCTAAGATATTTCATATATCATTTCATTGTTTAATTATGTATTAATTCCTAATTATATACCTATTTTAAACACAAGTAAACTTGTTTAAATGATTCATACAAGATCAAGCAGCGATGTGACCAAGGAGAGAGTCCTATCACAGTCAGTCTGAGTTCAAAGCACAAACCACCCATAATGCTAAAATAAATCCAGTTTTAAGTAAATAACTCCAGTGGTGGAATGAAGGTGGAGTGGGCTTAGAAAGGAAAAAGGATAAACATAAACGAATTCGGAGGCATTTCTAAGAGTCCAGGAAAGTAAAAATGTGAACTAATAATGTGAACTAAGGCAGAGGCATATGGAATGGAAAGAAGGGAATAAATAATTTTAAAGAAAAAATTAAACAGTTGAATGATGGAATTGAGGTCTATGCATTTAATGTGGGGAAAAGAGCTGCTGATTATGGTAGATTATTATAGTAATGACCTTTAATGAATGACACCTCCTTGTATCCATGTTCTTGTGAAGTCCCCTCCACATTAACCCTGAGCTCAGCCATTGGCAGTGTGACATGTTTTGGCTGATGAGACACCAGCAAATGTAATACAAGCAGAGGATTTAAAGATATTTTTCATTCTCCAGCTTGGCGGCCTTGCTGTTCATTGGGAATCCTTCTGGCACCATATAAAGAAGCCAGGCTAGCCTCTTTAACAATGAGACCATGTGGAGAAGAGACAAGCTATCTCCCCTGAGACCCCTTAGATCAACCAGCTCCCAACTTAGCCACCTGCTGACTACAGTTACATGAAGAACCCCAGATGAAACCAACAGAAAAACCATTCAGCTGAGCTTAGTTCCCAAACCCAAACTGCTGACCCACAGAATCGTGAGTAAATGAAATGGTTGTTTGTTAAACCACTAAGTTTCAGGATGAATTGTTACAGCATAATAAATAACATATATCTGTTTTGTTCTCCACTGTATCTTCAACAAATAACACAGTACTAGGAAACAGATCACACAATAAATATTTTTAAATGATAAAATGAATAATTGATGATGAAGATGTTTCTAGTTGTGTCTCCTTGAAGAATGCTAATGCTATAATAACCTGGATGTCAGCTAAGGTTGACTATCCTTATAAGATATTTAATAAATATTATGGACTAGAAACCATATTTTACATCCTAAGGAAGTCAAATATCACCAAAATGTATATAGATTGCTAGGATACAAGTTCTCATGGTTATGCTTTTGCTGTCTTTAGCCCTCAAAGAGATTATCTAATCAAGAGCATTAATCTTTACTGGATTACACACACGTGCACATGTGCATGCACACACACACACATTTGTGAGCACACACATATGCCTGCCCAGAAGCACACATACAAATATACACACACATACCTATGCAAGATAGAAAAAAAACTCACACAATCACATATATATATGAAATGATCTTTAATAAATATAAAAGGGTCAGAATGAGGTCTCAATAAAAATCCTAACATTGTTTATTAGACACTGCTCTCCTCAAAGGTTATTTCATTCAAGTACAGTTGTCGCTTGGTATCCATGGGGGGTTGGTTCCAGGACCCCCAAGGATACCAAAATCCACAGATGCTCAAGTTCTTTAAATAAAATGGCATAGTAAATACTCCTTTTAACTTCTTAGTAACCAAAGTGTTTTCCAAAGTACAATAGTTGCAACGTTTTCAATGTATGAGGCTTCTAGCTCCTCCACATCATTGCCAATATTTATTGTTGTCAGGGTTTTTTTTTTAACTTTAGCCATTCTAATAGTTATATCATTATTCAATAGTAAACACTAAAACTTTAATTTCCATTTATAAAATTAATTTATATGAGATGGAAGCAAAATTTTTACACAAATTTAACCCTATAAATAAATCTCTTGTACAATACAATCTTGGTAGACTTTCAGAAGTCACCTTACACTCACAACCTATTCAAAGTCAGATATTATTAGAAAAGTTATTCTCTCAATGGGGAAATCAATTTAAAAGATCTTTTAGAAAAGGTTCTCTCTCATACACAGGCATGAATTTTCTTCTGGAATTTGAAAGATCTGCAAAAACAATTTTCTCTTACATCTAAGAATTTACTCAAATACCACACCACACATTCTAATTTCATTTTTTCAATTCAAAATCTTCAGTACCTGCAAAACTTCCCATGATTCTCCTAAGTTTGTCTTAATGGTTAGGTTCCTTGGCTTTTGATGGTCTAATGTTGTATTTATTCATGTATACTTTATTTTAAATTAGTAGCCAGTGGTTAAATAATTAAAATATTTCTAAATATTAAAAATCCAATTTAAAGCTTACTTCAAATGTTGTTAGGCCTAACTTCCTTAACTTTAATTCTTATTCCAAATACTAAGGAGAATTTTTAAATAATTTACCCTTAACAGACATAGAGATTTTTACCCCAAAACTCGGAGCTCAGAGAAACACAGTTTCGGGTTTGGAGGTCATCATGACCGAAGTGTATCTTTTGAGATCTTAGGGATTCCAGACTGAGAAAAAGAAAACAGAAAAAGAACCATGAATTATTGTTCAAGCCACAAGGATGCCAAAGGAGAGCAAATATTCTCCAATTACAAAAAAACCAGTTTCTTCCATGTATATAGTGGGAAAAAGTACTCGGAGTCCAAAGAGACAGATTCTAATCCTACTTTTGTCACTAACTATGGAAACAGAGATAAATCACTGGATCACTTTACATCTTTCTCCTCGATTAAATGAAAATCTTATGTGTTTGGTACTGACATTGATCTACATGGTGGACATCCACCAAGTGTTTTGCTAATCTAAATACATTCAGAAAGAAGGAAGGTGTTTATGGGACTCAAGGAAAAACACGTGAAGCCCAATCTGTAACAAGTGTTCCCTAGTAAATCTTTGGCGAAGCACAGGAAAGTAGTATTACAGATTTACCATGGATTTTCCCAATATCCAGAGTCAATTTCCTCATTTAAACTAACAAGTAGCATCAAGTTAATAGGAACAACTGTTTGGTGTTTAATGGAGTACTAATAAGTAAAACATATTCCATAGAAATTATAATTGTAACACTTAAATTCTCCTATTCCTTGTTATGGTGGAAAAGAATACCTGCCCCAAAATATTTATCACACAGATCTATTTTAGAAAACAGACTGGGAAGAAATATAGAAAAATTTGAAAGTAGAATTTTTTAAGTTGAAGATAGGCAAGAAGCGTAAACAATTTTGTCAAACACTTTATAAAGAAACACAGGACAATATGGAGAGCAAGAGAGACATACACATAAGGAGAAAATAAAGGAAGAGAAAGAGTAAAAGTTTGGAAAAGGATAGATCCAAAATCTAAAATCCCAAGAGCTATAATATGATATTCAAGGATGCTAATACTATGGGACAGCATCTTTTAAAGTACTAAAAGATGACATAGGAATAATTCACTTATTCATACGTTCGTGCATTCAACAAATATTTCTTGACTATTTAATATGCTCTAGATACAATGCTAGACACTTCATACACAGTGCTATGAGTGGCATCTTGGACAGCATTAAAAAAGGCATAGCTCTTTGGAGAGAGGCTAGCAACTCATGAAGTTGTGAACTATAATCTAAAGGTAAGAGAGCAGGATCTTCAAGGCCAGATTACCTAGGTCCCCGGTATTCTCTGTAGTCTTCCACATAAGTACCATGTGTTCCAAGATATTAAAGCAAGTAATTTAAATCATGAAACAAAAGCAATTTTTCTACACTTAGGTATATTTTAAAGTGGAAACGCAACTGCTTGAAGGTAGGAATGTGGTAAAATTGGTGAGAAATCCCAGAAGTTAAGTCATGGAGACAGGGACAAGCTCTGCAATCCAGTTACCAGCATCCCCAACCACATCTTCATCTCCTTCACCTGTCAAGAATATTTTTCTTCCCAATCCATTTTCTTAAGACATTCTCTCCCTTGACCATAAAAAGAATTTATGTAACCATTGTTTATTTTTGCATTTAATTATTTTCTGTTTCATGGTCTTCATTTTTAAGTAGTCAACTCCTCAATATTTCTTCTTGAACATAAAAGCAATCAAATTGCTTTTAACTTTTATGACCCTCTGATGATAACTGCAGTGTCATTGGAAACCAAAATTCCCCTGCCTTACCATAAACTTATTTATGTATCACTGATTCATATTTTCTCAGAATTTTATGAAGCCTTCTTGAAGCTATCAACAAACAATTTATATTTGTTCTCTACTCTGCTTCTTGAAACTATCTTCTACATTTGTTCCATCTCACCATGGAGGGGGTGGGGAAGGGATAAAAGAAGGAAGGAAAAGAAAAGAGACAAATCTCCAGTACAGATGAATTTCAAGTTATATAGATACTTTCTCCACTCCAGGAAGTAAAGCTTAGCCTTCCCTTCCCCGCCACGCTTGAGTGCTTTCTGTGCTTAGTGACTTGCTTCCAACAAGTAGAGTACTGAAAGTAAAACTTTGTAGTAGAGAATCATGACAGAAAAAAAAAAAAAAACAACCCTGACTACTTCCGCCCACTTATCAAGATTAACATACTCTTGATAGGATGTGATGAGAATGCAATTCACCTCTGTGATCTACCTTCCTTAAACCTGTAAACTCATTCTAATAAAAGGAAAAAACATCAGACAAACCCAAACTGAGGGATATTCTACAAAATACCTAACTAATACTCCTCAGAATGCTAAGGAGACATGACAATTAAATGCAATGTGGCATCCTAGATGGGATCATGGAACATAAAAAGAACATAAAGGAACAACTAGTGAAATCTGAAAAAAAAAGTGTAGATTTAGTTACTAGTAATATTTCAATGTTGGTTCCTCATATGTGACAAATATACCATAGTAATGTAATGTTAACAATAGGGAAAACCGGCTCAGGGGTACGAAAGAACCCTGTGTATTATCATTTGTAACTTTTCTGTAAATTCAAAATTATTATTTACAAAGTGTTTATAATACCCCCTTCTCTCCTACCCCATCAAGCCTTAGGAGGAGTAAAAAAAAAAAACATCAGCTGAAGTCAAACCCCATAGGCCAGACCCGCCTTCCTCTTTCACCTTTGACGTGACTGACAGTGATGACATTTAATTACTTTTCTTTTTTCATTTTGGGCACTGAGAGGCAAACTTTCTCCAGTCAATAATAGAAATAAAGAAATCATGCAGGAATTCTAACAAAGGGCCAGATATAAAGACTTTGCAGAATATTCCAGGTCTTTGTTCTCCCTGCCTTATTGTAACATATAAACTATTTGGGGGTAACAAAATAATACAAGCCTGGAAAGACTCCCTTCTCAATTTTTACAGGTGAAGATTATTACATGGCATGTCAAAAGAAGCCTAGGCTTAGAGGAGAATTTTCCAAGGGTTCTCTGTCTATTCTCAAATAGGTATGATATATATGATTTCTCTATCAAACATCTCCATCTGGATGATACACAGGCAACTTAAACTCAGTATGTTGAAAACTGAACTTGCCTTGGTTCTATATTTCTTCTCTTGTATGCCTTATCTCACTACTCACCTAGTTGTTAAAGTCAGGAACCTAGGAATTATCCTAAACTTCTGCCTTTCCCTAACCTCATAAGTCCAATCAATCAAGAAGTCAGTCTCCATCTTTCTCATATCTGACTCAAGCTCAGACTCCCCACTATCATTACCTTGATTTCTTCCTTTATTGTGTCTCATCCAGACATCTGCCTACAAACTATTTTCCAATTTCATTATTCTAACACAAAATTCTTCTACTGTTCTCAACTGCCTTTGTGATGAGTCAAAACCCTTAACCTTCATGATTTGGTCCCAGCTTACTCTCTAGGCTAATCTTTCACATTCTCCTTAAACCTGCCACTCTGGACATACAAACTGCCACTCATTCACTAACACGTCATGCTCTTTCACTTATCCATGCCTTCTACTCCCATTCCAGGTGCATGGAGTGCATGTAAGAAGCAGGAATTCTACCTGAAGAAAGGGTGTCTGACCAGTTTTGAAAAAAATGCTTATCCTTAGTAGAAATTTGCTTTGTTACTAGGATTATTTGTCTATGCTTCTTCTTGTCATTCCTATTGTTCATTAGTAAGAGGAAAGTTCATATGGAAAAAGATGGAATTAGATCCCGAAATAAGCTGTTCCTCAAGCCAACCCTGGGGACAAAGAAGTTGTTCAGAAGCTTCCTTCTCAGACCACCATCTTTGCAAAAATTTTACCACAGGTTAGTAATCAAAACCTTACAAGAACTTTTTTCAATCTTGTCTCATTTTGTCTGTATGAGAGACATGGGAAGGAACACCTCTTCAAACATTTTCATCCTTCCTTGTGGGAGGTTTAAAGTTGTACGATCCAAGCATTAGTTTCCAGCACCCAAGATATGAGGTCCATAAAGAGCATTTTTGAATCAAATGTTCCTAAACTCTCATGGATTTACCTCAGTTGAAAGTTAACCTCATGTACCATACACACACAAAAAAACTCAAAATGGATTAAAGACCCAAGTGTAAGGCCGGATACCATAAAACTCTTAGAGGAAAACATAGGCAGGACCTCCTAGAGTAATGAAAATAAAAATAAAAATAAAAATAAATAAATGGGGCCTATGAAACTTAAAAGCTTTTGCACAGCAAAGGAAACCATAAACAAAATGGTTGAAAAGACAACCCTCAGAATGGGAGAAAATATTTTCAAATGAAGCAACCAACAAGGGATTAATCTCCAAAATATACAAACAGCTCATGCAGCTCAATATCAAAAAACCAAACAACCCAATCAAAAAATAAGTGGAAGATCTAAATAGACATTTCTCCAAAGAAGACATACAGATGGCTAAAAAAGCACAAGAAACAATGCTCAACATCACTAATTATTAGAGAAATGCAAATCAAAACTACAATGAGGTATCACCTCACACAGGTCAGAATGGCCATCATCAAAAAATCTACAAACAGTAAATGCTGGAGAGGGTGTGGAGAAGAGGGAACCCTCCTACACTGCTGGTGGGAATGTAAACTGGTACAACCACTATGGAGAACAGTATGGAAGTTCCTTAAAAAACTAAAAATAGAGCTACCATATGATCCAGCAATCCCACTCCTGGGCATATACCCAGAGAAAACTATAATTCAAAAAGATACATGAACCCCAGTGTTCATTGCAACACTATTTAAAATAGCCAGGACATGGAAGCAACCTAAATGTCCATCAAGAGAAGACGGAATAAAGAAGATGTGATACATATATACAATGGAATATTACTCAGCCATAAAAAAGAATGAAACAATGCCATTTGCAGCAACATGGGTGGACCTAGAGATTGTCATACTGAGTGAAGTCAGACAGAGAAAGACAAATGTCATATGATATCGCTTATATGAGGAATCTAAAAAAAGAGTACAAATGAACTTATTTACAAAACAGAAAGAGACTCACAGATGTAGAAAACAGACTTATGGTTACCAAAGGGGAAATGGGGGAGGGATAAATCCTTCCTCCAGGAAGGATTCCTGTTTCTTACAAGTATTTACAATATAACCCAAATTCATGTGCTTAAGTTCCTAAATGGCATGATTTCACCAAAGATCATGTAGAATTACAATGGCCACTCTAGGAAACTTTTGATATGATCAACATTTTTTAGAGACGTATTAGAACAAAAGGTAAGCTCTGCTTCCAATAGAAGGAGAAAATTTTGAAATGAGCATTTTGAAAACACCTTATGATGAAAAAAAAGTAGAATCCATGCTCCCTGATTTCAAACTATATTACAAAACAGTATGGTGCTAGCATAAAAGCAAAAACAAAGATCAATGGAAAAGAATAGAGAGTCCGGAAATAAACCCACAAATATATAGTCAATTAATTTACAACAAAAGAGTAAAGAATATACAGTGTGGAAAGGACAGTCTTTCCAATAAATGGTGTTTGGAAAACTGGACAGCTGCATGCAAAAGAATGAAACTAGACCACTGTCTTACAACATACACAAAAATTAACTCCAAATGGATTAAAGACTTGAATGTAAGACCTGAAACCATAGAACTCCTAGAAGAACACATAGGTGGTAAGCTCCTTGACATCGGTCTTAGCAATTATTTTTTGGATTTGACTCCAAAAGCAAAGGCAACAAAAGCAAAAATAAACAAGTGGGACTATATCAAACTGAAAAGCCTTGCACAGCTAAGGAAACACGAAAAGCAACCTATTGAATGGGAGAAAAATTTTGCAAATCATATATCTGATAAGAGGTTAATATCTAAATTATATAAAGAACTCATACAACTCAATAGCAAAAAAAAATCCAATTACACAATGTACAGAATATCTGAATAGACATTTTTCCAAAGAAGACATACAGATCGCCACTAGGCACATGAAAAAATGCTCAGCATCACTAATCATCAGGGAAATGCAAACCAAAACCACAATGAGATATCACCTCACACCTGCCAAAATGGGTATTACCAAAAAGACAAGAAATAACAAGTCTTGGTGAGAATGTGGAGAAAATGGAACCCTTGTGCAATGTTGGTGAGAATGTAAATGGTGCAGTCATTATGGAAAATAGCATGGAGGTTCCTCAAAAAAATAAAAATATAACTACCATATGATCCAGTAATTCCACATCGGGGAATTTATCTGAAGAAAACAAAAAGACTAATTCAAAAAGATACATGCAACCCCATGTTCATTGCAGCATTATTTACAATAGCCAAGCTACAGAAACAGTGTCCATCAATGCATAAATGGGTAAAGCAAATGTTTTACACACACACACACACACACACACACACACTATATGTATATACTATGTATATGCATGTATAGTATATACAATATTATTCAGCCATAAAAAAGAAGGAAATCTTGCCATTTACAACAACATGGATGGACCTTAAGGCCATTATTCTAAGTGAGATAAGTCAGACAGAGAAAGACAAATACAGTATGATCTCACTTACATGTGGGATCTACATCAAACAAGCAAACAAACAAAATCATGCTCACAGATACAGAGAACAGATTGCTGGTTGCCAGAAGTGGGGCTGAGGGTTGGGCAAAATGTGTGAAGGGGCTCAAAAAGGTACAAACTTCCAGTTATAAAATAAATAAGTCATGGGAATGTAATGTAGAGCATGGTGACTATAGTTAATAATACTGTATCACATATTTGAAATTTGCTAAGAGAGTAGATATTAAAAGTCCTCATCACAAGAAAAAATATTTTTTATAACTATCTATGATGACAGATGTTAACTAGACTTATTGTGGTGATTGTTTCACAATATAGACAAATATCAAATCATTATATTGTACACTTGAAACCAATATATGTCAGTTGTATCAATAAAAAATATAGAATCCTGAATGAATGTATGCCCTTACAGATAAAATAACTACATGCTCCCAAATCAGTCATTCAACCCTAAAGAAGGGGAGTCTCTTAATAAAGATACCTGTAGATACTCTAAACAGAAAGGACATGGGGGTAATTTTTTCTCTGTTGACTAAGAAAATAGAGAAAATATGTTAAAAATGAAATGATTAATCAATGAGGTGCTCAGAAGGAACACTCAAAGAAAAGTCTCTCTAAAGATTAAGGAGCGCTTCTTAGTGGCTTACGGAGATAAATGAGTGCATATATACTGAATCTTCCTAAAAATTCCTAGAAAGTAAGGTCATTAAGCTATTACTTGCAAAACGCTAAAAAAAAAAGAGTATTCTCATAGAAAATTGACTCAAATGTTTTAAGAATCCAAGTTCCCATACTTTAGGTAAAATTTTGCAAGTAAGAAGTCTAGGGACTTCCCTGGTGGCGCAGTGGTTAAGAATCCACCTGCCAATGCAGGGGACATGGGTTCGAGCCCCGGTCAAGGAAGATCCCACATGCCGCAGAGCAATTAAGCCCATGTGCCACAACTACTGAGCCTGCGTTGTAAAGCCCGCAAGCCACAACTACTGAGCCCACATGCCACAACTACTGAAGCCCATGTGCCTAGAGCCCATGCTCTGCAACAAGAGAAGCCACGGCAATGAGAAGCTGGTGCACCACAATGAAGAGTAGCCCCCGCTCACCGCAACTAGAGAAACCCTGCGCACAGCAACAAAGACCCAGTGCACCCAAAAATAAATAAATAAATTTTTAAAAAGATGTCTATTATTTCTATTTAATAAAAATAGCTATGTCTTCTCTGATTTTCAGATTAAGTATAATATGAGCTTACATTTTTCATTTATTTGAGCATGTTCTTCCTAAACTTACACAGAATTACTGACGAAATAAGCTGCTGCTACTTCTACTTACTGTGTAAAGCTTTGAAAAATGTAAACTTGCATTTAACCAAATTGATTCATTATTCTGAAATTTTTGTTTCAACAGTAATTATATTTTATATTATGTAAACTAGAAGATTAATGTGCAAGATCTTTATTTAGGACTACTATGAAGCTGAGTTAATTAATGGTTATTAACTTGATGCCAAGACGATTTCTAAGCAAGACAGAACAATAGATGATTACTAAATAGAGTTTTAGGTTCATGTACTTTTGCTTATGTTTATCACTATAAATAGAGAGGCTATATTTTTTAGTCTATTTTGAGAAGTTATATAAGAGCTATCTGTGTCTGTAGAACGTTGTTTAATGTGTTTATAAGCTCTGCTTGACATATATACACTACTGTGTATAAAATAGATAATGAATGAGAACCTACTTTATAGCACAGGACACTCTACTCCGTGCTCTGTGGTGACCTAAATGGGAAAGAAATCCAAAAAAAGAGGGGATATATGTATACGTATGGCTGATACACTTTGCTGTACAGCAGAAAATGACACAGCAGTGTAAAGCAACTACACTCCAATAAAAAAAAGAAAAAGAAGAAAAAACTGCAAGAAAAAAATAAATAAAATTGTAAAAAATAAAATGCTAGTCTGTAACAGTGATAATAATCCATCCCCTGAATTTTCTCTGGGAAATAGAAATCACTTTTGTTAAAAGTTGTAATTAATATACTTTAACAAGACTCTACCATAAACATTCTTGGCATAGAGATTATATTAAGTGAAGTAAGGCAGAGAAAGACAAATATATGATATCACTAATATGTGGAATCTAAAATATAACACAAATTACTTATTTACGAAACAGAAACAGACATACATATATATACGTATAACTGAACTGCTTAAAACTAACACAATGTCGTACATTAACTATACCTCAACTTTAAAAAAGTTAAAAAAATAAAACCACACAGAAGAGAGACACACAAGAGGGCCATCTGGGCACTCACTCTATCAGGAGGCACCGTATTCTCTAAAGTAGGTTGGTTATGCACACCTTCTTGGTACAGAGTAGGTTAACCACATGTACTAGTTGTCCGAAAAAATCATCAATTTTGCCAATTGTCTCAGTGGGATTTGTTTCACTCTAAAAAGTGTTGCACTCTGGATGATTAATTGGACTGTCACTCTACAAATGGAGGAACAGGTAAAAAAGGTGCTGCTCTTTCTCTGTGCCTTGCATCATCCCCTTGGAAACTAAAAACTAAAGACAGAAAATCAGGATGCAAAAGCCCTATGGCTTTACTTTCCTCCCCGAGTCATTCCGTCTCTTTTCTTTCTTTTCTCCTCTCCATCTTTCAGACTCCAATCTCTGGCTAAGCTTTTATAAGGAGCATGGATATTTCTTCCACATTTCAGGAGACATCTAGGAGCTGAGTCCTCCAGGCTGAATCTGTGGTATGATGATAAGGCAGATAAACAAATTCTGCTTAATTCCTTCTTAAAACGATAGCCTTGCAAAATCTATACTGTTGCATAATCCTGTGTTTTAATGAGAGAAGCTGAACATTTGGCCCATACTCCCTACTTTGCTACAGCTTATTCTGTCTATTGGGTCAGATTACAGGTGCTAAGACTGTAATATCTGTGTTACTCACCCTAAAGTGTTTTCTCTTATCAATTTTCTCTTAATGGTTTTTTCAATCTTACATTAATTCAGCTGAGATCTTCAAAGAGATTAACTTCAATTACTTAAATACCAAAGGCAAGAAAGAGTGTTCTGTAAATCATAAAGTGAGTACTTCTTAATCAAAAGATGAAACCAGAGCTGAACAGGAGTAAAATTGTAAAGTTAACAGTTTGCCTCAGAGTTGCCTCCACATTTCTAATCAGCCTCCTCCTCTCCACTGAGGCACATTCACCTTCCTACCAACCATTCTTCAGCTGGATTATTCTTCCCCCTAAACCGTGTATTTTGTTCTTGAAAAAAAATATTCTGGGGGTACAATTTTATCTTCTATCAATACCTACTCCATAAAAATAAACAATTTGGGAAAGCACTAACAAAATGATGGAGAGTATTATGCTATATGCCGGGAGAAATAATGTGAGCCTAGGAACATGAGTATCCAGTTTTTTGATTCTCTAATAGACAGCAATGGAAAGGACAGTTGGGAGATGACTTTTGAGCTGGCCAGAGAACAGTATCTGCCACTACCTCCTCTCAATCCCAATCTCCCTGAGGTTATATGTCAGGAGAAATAATGCCAGGTAAAATTTTTTTTTTTTTCAGGATGGAGCAAATCTTTATTTTTAGACACTTTCACAAAGAGGTTTCAAAGTAAAACCTTCTTCTCTTTCCAGGGGAGAAGAGAGAACATGAAGATCAGCCTGCAGCTATCAGCAGCGGCTCTGCTTAGGGCCTAGGTTGCACCTTCCCCCCGGGGCTGAGGCAGAGGTGTGTACTTCCCTTCCTTTATTAGCTTCTCCTACTACCTCTTTTTTTTTTTTTTTTTAATTTTAATGGATTTTTTTAACATCTTTATTGGAGTATAATTGGTTTACAATGGTGTGTTAGTTTCTGCTTTATAACAAAGTGAATCAGTTATACATGTACATATGTTCCCATATCTCTTCCCTCTTGCGTCTCCCTCCCTCCCACCCTCCCTATCCCACCCCTCTAGGTGGTCACAAACCACCGAGCTGATCTCCTTGTGCTGTATCCTACTACCTCTTGATGTAGATGTTTCATCATTTTCTGCTGAAGCAGACATTTTGATGAAAGACAACACAAAGATGTTAGAAATTTGTTTTTGCAAATTGGGTTTTTTTTTAGAAATTCGTCTTTGCAAATATAGTTCACTTAAGTAATTTTTTTCAAAGAGGCAGAAATCCTGGGGCCCAGGACATTTCCCTGAAAAGATTCTAGCTGCACTCCACCTCCACAAATCACACAAACATAATACACACACACAGTTACATTAAAGTATGTCATTTATGCACAAAGAAACTGTAAGGGAATTCTTAGCTGAGCTCCTTCTATATGTCAAGTATTGTAATTACATATATTGGTAAGATGTAGAGAGAAATCAAAATAATAACCAATTAACAATAACAACTAACATTTATCAAGCATTTAGCATATGCTGAGCATGGGGTTATGTCATTTAATTTTTACAGCAACTCTATGGGATAGGTTCCATTATTATTCACACTTGACAAATGAAGATAGGAAGCCCCACAGAGGTTAAATAACCAGCTCAACATTACAACAGCTAGAAAGTAGCCCAGCTGGGATTCAAACCTGAGCCATCCACCTCCAGATCCTATACCCCCCACTACTAAACCATATGGTCAGAAAAGAGACAGAATAAGAAATAGTTTAGGAAACATCATGTGCAGGGCCAAAATAAACAGCAAGTGATACAGAAGCAAGGTTCGCAAAGAACTTCAGGAAGCCCTACGTGGTAGTTAAGATGCCTTTTCAATCTTAAAGCTCCCAGCAATCTTGTTCTCAAAGTGTCCAGCCCCAGGGACACCAGGAATGAGAAGACATTGTGGCAGATGCTGTTCTTTGGCCAACTCAAAAGTCATTTCCCAACCCTCCTTTCCATTGCTGTCTATTAGAGAATCCAAAAACTAGATACTCATTTCCCCAGGCTCACAATAGGTTGCATGTGACAGAGTTCTGGTCAAAAAGCCATCAGTCAAAAAGGGAAATCCAGTAGAAAGTTTTTGGAAAAGATAACATTTTTTTTTTTTAAAGCAATAGATAGTACCACCCTGTCCTCCCTTCTTTCTGCCTTGGCTATTGACATAAAGCCAGGAATTCCAGCAGACACCTTAAGTGCTGAAGTCAAAAAAAGAATGCTGAAATGGTGGAACAGACAGATAGAAAAGATAGGGACACTGTGGAGCAGCTGACCCAACACCAGCCCTTACCCACCTAGAGATTTGTCACATGAGAAAAATAAACCCTATTTGATTAATATAGCTGAATTCATTCCTAACAGGCTTAAGACCTTAACAAATTGCATCAACCTTTATTTCATTTTGTCAGAGTAGAATCAGCCTCCTTTGGATTTTAGGAGTTTCAACTATATGATTAGTGAAATGTTTATTACATCGGCTGCCCTCCCTTTTCCAGTGGGTAGAGCACTTTGTGAGATTAAAGATAATGACAGGGAACGCAGAAGGAACTTTGGGTAGATTATGGATTGTCTTCATTTTTTTAAGTCAGTCTTTAAGCGTATTTTAGGACCTATACGCATTTATTCTCCCACAAGACCTTTCAAAGATTTTCATTGCTTTAAAATCATGAAAAACAAACTTGTTTATGTCACATTGCAAAACTAAAAAGTAAAGAGAAGTTCCTTTCTTTGTATTCAAAAATAATTCAAGGTATTTCTTTAAAAACTGCAAGTACTTAGGTCGCCATGGTGATTAAGTACTCTAACACATAAACAGTCTAACAGATATCGCACAAATATTAAGCATCTACTATGAGTTCACTCATGGGCTAAGCCATGAATGTAATTAAAAAGAGTTATTGTCTAAAAATGATTTTATTCACTATTTTATGTCCTGTTCAAGTATGTTAATCATTGCTCACATTAGATATTATGATTTCTGGAACAAAGGTTCTCAAACATAAGGGAGCATAAGAATTGTCTAAAGCAGTTATTAAAGATGCAGATTCTTAGACTTAAAATCCAAATTTTAATTCAGTGGATCTGGGTAGCATCCAGTCATCTGCTTCTTTAATAAGCATTCCAGGAAACCGTGATGAAGTCAGAATCAAACAACTGTCCTGAAATCTTTTCGGTTCTCTTTGTCCAGGAGGGTTCTTAATCACTTAATATGGGACTTGCTGATGAAAGTGGATATAGCATTTTTATACATAGTTCTGAATAAATGAAAGTATATAAAATAAAAAGTGTTAAGTGGTTTTAAGTTCATCTTTGCTGTAAGGATGTTTTCACAGAGTTTATATGATTATACTCTGCTATGAGTCAAAGATGTCAGCTATAATACAAGTTCTGACAGAAATTAGAAATTTCACAACATGTTCTTTTATATTTATTGGTATTTATGGTACTTGTTGATATCTGTTTGTAAGGTTAGTTATCTTAAATTGACTTTTTTAAAAGCAAAATTTCCATTGTAATCATTAAATTATTAAAGCAAAATCTCTAATTGTAATCATTCAATTAAAGTCATAATTTTATTAATGTCTCTTCAGCATTTATTCACATATGGATTATTTCACAGAAAAGTTTGTGACTCAAAATTCACATTTGCCTAAAAATTAGAATTAACATAACAGTAGTGGATTACAATCTTCTTCAACCCTCTTTGATCTTCTTACAAAAGGTAAAATTTTGGGGGATAATTTTTTTGTTGTTGTTTCCTTTATTCAATTTCTCTTGTCCTTTTTCATTTCTTTTCTGTGGTATGATGTGCTCTATCATTGAGTCTAAAGTAAATTATTTATTTATGATTGCAAAGTACTTTACATCATACAATAAATGCTGAAGTAAACTTTTATCCACGTGATGTGATAATGGTTGAAGTGTTCTAACATACGGTGTTACTGAAGGTCAAGAGCAGGATAAATAAAAAGGAGGGAATGGAATAAAAATTACTGACTGAGTGAAATATATACTAACAAATATATCCGAAACATGTCTTATTGGCCTGTGAAACTAAATATTTCTATTTATCTCTTCATCTACTTTAAATAAACATGCCCTCCCAATTTTCCTCACCTCTCTGAACTCTCTCTCCAGACTTTGGATTTACATTTCCTTTTCTTCCTCTGTGTCTCCAACATTCAACTGACCCTCTCTGCTGCTCTATTGCTGCCTGGGGTTGGCCTCTCTTTCCTTCTCCTCAGTCCCCCTCTCCATCAGAGGCTCCTTCACCTCACACACTTCTGAATGTCATGGCCTCTCCCAGGTGTCTGCTTTCTCTGCCTCCACTGCCTCTCCAGTTCCCAACCAAAGTTCATTATGTTCCAAACTGTTGATATAAACTTGCTCCAAAATCACTTTTACAATATAATTTTCCTGCTTAAGTATCTGTTATCCATTCTCTATCCCTGAATTTTAACAGATTTCTTTGTCTCCTGCATAGATTTGCTTGTATCAACCATGCTATCCAGAGAGGTATGCATGGGTGGCTTCTGAGCCAAAAGAAGCAGAGTATGAGATGAAGACCAGAAGACTTGGGAGCAGGAGGCAGTGACACATTTTTTACAAATCTAGCAAGTTCCAACTATTTTTGCAGAACTGTATGCTTATTTGTTAAAATTCATACTCTAAATCAACCTGTTTCAATAAAGCAATCTTTTTTTTTTTTTGCGGTACGCGGGCCTCTCACTGTCGCGGCCTCTCCCGTTGCGGAGCACAGGCTCCGGACGCACAGGCTCAGCGGCCATGGCTCACGGGCCCAGCCGCTCAGCGGCATGTGGGATCTTCCCGGACAGGGGCACGAACCCGTGTCCCCTGCATCGGCAGGTGGACTCTCAACCACTGTGTCACCAGGGAAGCCCTCAATGAAGCAATCTTAATTTGCCAGAAAGTAATGGTAGCATCTTAAGGCTCATGATAGATAAGGAGGCAAATTTGCTCAGTATCTGAGACTGAAAAAAATAATACAGCCTAAGGGGATTAGGCACCTAAATGAGAAATCTTAACTATAAAATGGCTTATTAGGCATATGAGAAAAGCAAAAACAATGTAGTTTAGAGGTAGTAGTTTACTAGAAGCAATCCAACATCTTCAGAATACCAAAGAATACAAATAAACAAGGTACACATCAAAGGATAAATATTAAAGTATGGTATCATTCTGTAAAAATTGTCACAGAAAGGCTAAAGCCATAATGAACTGACCGGGAAGACAGCTCGAGGCTGCAAAAACAAGACTTTTTAACATGCTCAGAAATAGGAAAAGAACAAGGGGGAGAAAAGATCTGCTTTGAGGACAAATAATGTCCTGATGGTTGGCAATGGAAAAGCAACACTTTATCCTATTTTCTCTGTCAATAATAAAGATTACAAAACTGAAGATATAAAACCTGCCAGTATACAGAAATCAAAGCCCAAGGAAAAAATGCAAGACAGCATTTAGCTCCCTAAAATAAGTGTCAGGCTTCTGGTTAGGCAAATTACATTTCAGG
Source organism: Tursiops truncatus (assembly GCF_011762595.2). NCBI lineage: Eukaryota > Metazoa > Chordata > Mammalia > Artiodactyla > Delphinidae > Tursiops > Tursiops truncatus. The sequence continues at coordinate 35,503,596 of NC_047038.1, forward strand.
ACTTTGAGACAATATCATGAAATCTTTCTCTTATCTTAGCATATAACATACCTCATGTGTGACTGAGAAGAAATGGTTTGCTTACGGATTTATTGTGGCTGCAAGACAAAGCACAGAGGGGAATGTAGAATATAATGATAAATCATTCACAGTTGTTAGATAAAATACATCTGCAACCTTTTCTCATTACTCCTCTGGGAGAGATACTGTTGAGATGAGTTTCTGAAAAGAAGTCAGGTAGAGTACAGCTAGAAAATTATTCCTACATACAATCAGAAACTGTTCAGCTAAAAACTGTACCACCACTTGGGACCATGAAGTGCAAAAAGAAACATAACTCCCATGTCAACTTTTACTGTGAGGAGGGTCTGTAGCACAGGGTTCTGAGATAAGGAAGGATGTGTTGACTTCTACAAACCAAGGCAAGAAGGGCATTATGCAACTAGTATGTTGATTCAACTCTTGGAGGTATAAAAATAAAACAGTCTTTTCCAATTTCTGATTTAAAAAATCAATTGACGAATCCCTCTTTCTTGTTCATTAACAATATTTTAAGTATTTTATTTTTCTCCAGGCACTTCTGGTTATCCAGACTTAGTCTAGTCCACTTTAAAAACTCCAAAATCAGGGCTTCCCTGGTGGCGCAGTGGTTGAGAGTCTGCCTGCCGATGCAGGGGACACGGGTTCGTGCCCCGGTCTGGGAAGATCCCACATGCCGCGGAGCGGCTGGGCCCATGAGCCATGGCCGCTGAACCTGCGCGTCAGGAGCCTGTGCTCCGCAAAGGGAGAGGCCACAACAGTGAGAGGCCCGCGTACCGCAAAAAAAAAAAACACAAAAAAACAAAAAAAACAACTCCAAAATCATATCCAATTCCAAGTTTTCCCTTTCCTCCAATGAGAATAGGTCTGGGCCTTATGAGCTATATGGAAAGGAGGGGGTGGTCTAGTCTTAACACTCCTTACCCTCCTCTTCAACTTGAAGTCTGAATAAAGTCATTATTGGGACAGGTAGAAGAATTCTGGGAAATTACATATGTCATGTACTTACCTGGATGAGATCATATAACTCTGCCTACAAGTCATTGATGTTGTAGGCTGGCATTGACAACTGTTATTTCTCCTCCCTGTATTACAAGTGTCCATACTCTGACTTTCACATGGGCTGCACATGAATACTTCAAAAGAACTCTGCAGGGACTCCCCACTGCAGAATTCCCTAAAACTAGATCTGATTCTGGATCACCTTCCTCCATCAGCTCTAGTCCTGCACCCAGCTATCCACCTCTGCCCTCTTTGGTGCACTTCTGGTATGAGGGCTTCAGCCTGACTATTATCTGCACAATCCATTATATTTATAAGAAACGCACACATTTTGCCAATCCAGTTCTGACCCTTCTCTTCTCTCTTCAACACTCTTCTTTTCTGATCAGATAGATACAAGCGCAGATCAACCAGGCCATTCCCTAAGCAGATGAGCCACAGCCAGGAGATGATCTACCGAATTCTTTTTCATGCAGGCATCTCCAGTCACAATCAGTGATTTCTCTTGGACCCTCAGCCCATGCTCTTTGCTTCCAAAATGGAAGGGAACAACCTCTCGCCACAAGTACTACACTCCCTCCTGAAGTGCGTATTCTGGCATCCTCCCTTTCTCCTACACAGACTTTTCTTTAAATGTTTTGGGGGCTGAATGGAGGATGGGTGCAGGGTGATTGACTCTAGTTAGGCCTTGTCCCTGATAAACCTCAGGGAGATGGTACCTGGTGCCAATTTTTAGTGACTTGAGAGCTGCTTTTATCAGAATGTTGGATACTTAGTGCTTCTTATTCTCACTTTGGGCATGAGTAGCAATGTTAACTTAAACTATCATAGTGGCTTTAGAGATGGAGTGCGTTTTTACAAAACATTTTTCAGATTCCTGCAAATCTCATTTTTGGAAAGAATATTATATTCCTCCATAAGAGAAGCTCGGTGACTTGCCCAGCTTGTACCCATGTGAATGATAAAGTTAGACCTATCATCTTTGCTACATTCTTCCCTCTCTGTTATTTCAAGGTTCTGAATTGCCAGGAACCACCTCCATTCTTTAGCTGTGCTACTGCCAAGACCCTTATCCTTGACAAACACCAGATTTGGGACTAAATCTTCAGACACTGGCAAAGCTGAAAAATCAACATCCAAATTAAAGGGGAAAGCTACTGGCTTATATAAGGAAGATCCAAATAAATTATGGGGAATATTTTCATGACCTGTATCGGTAAGTCTATATTCATAGCTTCATAGTGCTTCACAAACTCTAATAGGAATCTTTGTCTTGGTGTTTGTTTGTGTTGCACCAAGCAACTGCCACCACTGTCATGCCAGATGATCATGATACCAAAAAGGGCAAGAAACTCTGACACTAGAAGATATCAAAATGACTCACAACCCATTGAATAGCAATACAGATCTGTACCAATCACATGTCCAGAAAGCAATGACTTTTTCTTCAGCTTAGGCTAAAGAAGGACCAGAAGTGGAGAGGGACACTGAGAAATAAAATAGAAAAACACGGAAACCGAACATAGTAAAACTTTATTATGACTATGAAAACATTTAAATTGTACCTAACCGTGTGCAACATAACAATACTTTTAAGCTCAAATACTTTAACACTTTTAATACCAACCCATAATGGACTCCTGTGTTATAACAAAAGAAATATTGGTTGTTCCAGCTATTTGCCTAGTTTACAAATTTATTAACCAACTCCTACCAGACCACCTTTATAAGCACTCTTCAAACTTTTCCCTTTTAAGACACTACTGAGGCTCCCTTGCCCAGAAAGTTTGTATAATAAGTAAGTTTTCCTGGTGTTTTTGCATGGGGGCTTCAAAGGCGTACAAGCACATAGGAACAGGATTCAGACATTACAGGGCGTTGTTATGGGCTGAATTGTATCTTCCAAAATTCATATTGTGAAGTCCTAACCCCCTAGTACCTCAGGATGTAACTGTATTGGGAGACAGCGTCTTTAGAGAGGTAATTAAATTAATATGTAATTGGGGTGGGCCCTAATCCAATGTGACTGGTGTCCTTATAAGAAAAGGAGATTAGAATAAAAACATGCACACTAGGAAGACCATGTGAAGACAGGGAGAAGACAGCCATCTACAAGCCAAGTAGAGAGGCTTAGAAGACATTAACTGCACTAACACTTTAATCTCAAAATTCTAGCCTCCAGAATTGTGAGAAAATATATTTCTGTTATTTAAGCCACCTAGTTTGTGGTGCTTTGTTGTGGCAGCCCCAGAAAACGAATACAACCATGTTAAGGATTTTGGCCTCTAGCCTAACTGTAACTGGAAAACCTCTTACCTTAGTCCATTCATGCTGCTATAACAAAACTACCACAAACTGAGTGGCTCATAAACAACAAACATTTATTTCTCACAGTTCTGGAGACTGGGAAGTTCAGGATCATGGCACCACCAGAGTCAGTGGTGAGAGCCTATTTCCTAGACAGCCATCTTCTCAGTGTAACCTCACATGGCAGAAGGGAGGAGCTAGCTCCCTGGGTCTCTTTTACAAGGCCACTAATCCCAATCTTGAGGGCTCTACCCTCATTTTTATCCAAGGAAGATAAATGTCTTTTGAATATTGAACTAAAACAGACCTACAGGGCTCTGCCCTCATAACCTAATCATCTCCTAAAGGCCCCACCTCCTAATACCTTCACCTGGGGGATCAGAATTTCAACATATGAAATTTGTGGGAAGACAAACTATTTAGACCATAGGACCTCTGAAGAATTTCAGCCTAGAAAAGGAGTTAATAATCTGACCTAATTTATTTTCTGAAAATACTGATTAGACCACAATGTGGAAAACAGATTGGAGAGGTATAGATTGGATTGTGTAGACTATTTAGGAAACCACTGCAACAATCTAGGTGATCAGCAAAGGTGGCAGGCTAAGAATGGAGCTGGCAGTGGTGGTGGTGAGGAATATGAAATTAGAGAAGAGAGAAAAAAGAACAGAGTTAAGAAATATAAAAAGAAAACATGATAGAGTTTGGTGCTGAATTTTGCACAGTATTGGTTAAGATTTAGATTCAGGTACATTTGGCAGAAAACCCAAAATGGCTTGAACAATATAGACGTTTGTTTCTATTTCATTTTTTTTAGCAATAAAGTATTTTTTTAATTTTTATTTTATATTGGAGTATAGTTGATTAACACTGTTGTTAGTTTCAGGTGTACAGCAAGGTGATTCAGTTATATATATACAAGTATCTATTCTTTTTCAAATTCTTTTCCCATTTAGGTTATTACAGAATACTGAGCAGATATTGAGCAGATCTGAGCAGATATCCCTGTGCTATACAGTAGGTCCTTGTTGGTTACCTGTTTTAAATATAGCCCTGAGTACATGTTAATCCCAACCTCCCAATTGTTTCTATTTCATATAAATTAAATCTACAGATAAGTAATACAGCGATGCAGTTTCTTCTATTGCTCCTTTAATATTCTTAGCTGGTTATTCTTCACTCAAGATGGTGACTCAAGCTCTGACCACATTACAGGTAGCAGGCAGGAGGGTGAGAGGAAAGTAAAGTTTGCAACCTCCTGTTAGGACTTCTGAGAAATCTCATATAATATTTCTACTTATATTTCACAAGCTAAAACTTAATCATGTGGCCACATCTATCTGCAAACAACCTGGGAAATGTTGGGTTTTAACTGGATTCACTGCAGTTTCAAATAAAATTAGAGATCTGTTAATAGAGAGGAAGAGAAGAATGGATATTAAGTTTGTCCCCACCCGAGGAGTCCTTCTACAGTAATTCTAAGCAAAGCAGTAAGTTGGTTTCATTCTGTCCCATGGTCACTGACTGCCATGTAAAAGAAACTCGATAGGGCCCAATGAGCACTCAGCTTAAATAAATCCGTAAAATATGTCAAAGTATATGTTCTGCATTGGGGGGAGTTAGTGGCATCTTTCTTATACAAGACATAAGGGTGAATATTAATACGAACAATAAATTGAGGGTCTAACAATGCTTTAAGCATCTCCTTTCACTCTATACATCTTCTACCTAAACACTTACATAAGAATTCATAATCAAACAAGTATAAAAATGATTCAAAGAGCCAACAGGAACCACATTTGAGGTTAAAAAAAAGTATGAGGTTATAATACATAAAATGATACATTTTCAGAAGTAGAAATGGTATCTCAAAAATAGAGAACAACCTCCTTCTTTCTATAGATGAATGAACCAATATCCAGAGAAGATAAATGTCTTTTGAATGTTAAATTAAAACAGACCAAAAGGGTGAACTCACAGTTCCTCATTCAGTTCTTGCTTCATTATATCACTAACCTACTTTACTGATACTGTTAATTTATTTGCAGTAGTACCAAATGCCAGGCTAAAATGGAAAACATCTTCTTTTTATTCTTTTTCTTCAAAATTATTCTTAATTTGTTGCTGAAAAGAGAGAATATGGCATTGATTCTTCATATACATGGAGAACAGCTAGCTCCCTTGGAGTAGAAGTATTTTGATCTACATAAACATCTACATTGAAGACTTTTGACAAAAATACAACTTGAACTTTGCTAAAATCTCCTGTATTTTCTAGCATATAGCATGTAATATGTTCAACTCATTCCCTATTCCTTCCTCCACCATACATCCAATGTACACTCAGGCCATATATTAAGGTATCTTCACATACACTGTGCATTTTTATAGCTTTTCAATTTGTCAAGAAAGTTCTCTCTTTCTGGAAGGTCCTATCCCTTCTTCTCATCTGAGACATTCCTACCCCTCCCACCTCCCCAAGCAGAACAGTTGTTGTCTTCCTTGACGCATCCACATCACTCTGTGCCTCTATCATAAGTACTTTTTAGCTTGTAACGTAATCAATGCATGTATATTCTCCCAATGGGACCTAAGTTCCTCAAGAGCAGGAGCATGTCTTATGCATCTTTATAAAAACGAAACCAGCCACATCGGGCACATAGTAGGAACGCAACAAAAGAATGTTAAAATCATGGATCCAAACCTTTAGCAATAGATACTAAATTGTTCTGAATCAAACATTTTTCATTTAGGGAAAGAGAGCATTAGGAGCCAGTATTATTTAGAATTTTTTTTTCAACTTATAGGTAACACAGAACTGAAATAAAATGGATTAAAATTTACAACTTAGGAATGCACTGACTCCCATGACTGTAAATCCCAAATGTGAGGCAGTCCTCAGGAATAACTGATCAGAACCCTGGCTCTACTTGTCACTTCCTTCTTCTCTGTGTCAGCTGTATATTCAGGTTGGCCCCTTCATGGTAGAAAATGGTTTCAAGAATTCCGGGCACCACATCTGAATATCTCAACTTCCGGAGGATAGGTGAGCTTGTCTTTTCCCAACCATTAACTTAGTTAACAAGTCAAGCACTCAGCAGGGAAGAAAGAGTTAAGGTGTTTGGTTTAGACAGCTTACAGCGCAACAACTTGCAGATGGTTATTTACAGCAAATCTTGCTCAAGAAATTCAGTGTCCTATTTGGAAGTGGAGAGTGGGGAAAAGAACTAGTGATAAACAATCAAAAATGTCTACTACAACTAGTTAATAACTACGGCTCCTTCCAACTCTCAGGGTTTATGTTTCTATTAATCTCATGGATATCATTATTATTTAACTTATGAATTATTAAGAGTCTGTATATTTTACTGAATTGCTTTGCATCTTAAAGAGAAAGAAAATACTTTAGAATTATACTATTCTCAACTCTAATGCATAATTGATACTTGAGAAAAAGAAAGTAATAGATCTTTTCAAGAAAAGGTTTTTTCAATGCTCATTTCACAAGAACACACACATACATATATAACCTGAAAATATCTGCCTTGTTTCATTTTACTAGTTTCAATTTCTCTTCATGTAAATTTAAAGACTAATCTACAATCCACCTGTAGCATTGCCTTTTCCAAGAAAAATTCTTTTACCAAGACAAAATGAAATTATTATTAATGATATCAATAACAAATCAGGTTTTGGGGTAAATCACCCAGAACAATGATCCAGGTGTCTATTTTATAAAATGAAAATTACAAATTAATCATTTGCATCTTGGCAGAGAAAGGCTCTTTTCAAAGACATATAGCATTATTTCCATTCAGACCTGTGATTGAAGCAAGATTTGTCTTAAAATGCATGAAATGCTTATTCATTTTTCTGTGTCCTGATGGGAGAAGGTTCAGGCCCAAAAATATAAGCCAGTGAGGAGGGGTGAAATGCAGAGGAAGGATATGAAACCTAATACAAACATATTGGGTGACCTCTGAGAACAAAACCAGAATATCCAGGGGAGAGTGTGCAAAGGTCACGGTGATCTTCCTTGATTCTAAGCACGTGAAAGCAGCAGTAGAGAAAGGCCTCGTGATGCTCTGGTTCCAGGCAACCTGGCCATTTCTAGCCATACCTTAGCTAATGGATGGTTAACTTCATTATAAAGAGTTCTGCTTCTGAAAAAAGGAAGGAAGGAAAGGAGGAAGGAGAGTAGGACTGAGAAAAAAGGGAGGAGAAAAGAAGTAAGGAGAAAAGGAAAGGAAGTGGGGAAGTTCTAAATAAAAGGTGATAGGTGCAAGTGAGGAGTATTTTGACTCCTTGACTTTGAAAGATATGTAACAGTGACTTGCTGGTAAATATTTAACAGTCAGGTTTCTGGAGGGGAAAAAATAGCTTTATTTTTAGCATCTGCAGATTCCTGTGGCATAGATACTCCCACCATACCCATTTCAAGCTACCAATGTGATGTCACTGTGCAGAGATACACAGTAGTACACCATTGTGCGGTATTTCTACCTTACAAATAAAATGGATATAAATAACTTCAAGAACATAGATAATAGGAAAATACAGTAAAGTAATGAAGAAGTGATGAAATTTGAGTTTTTATTAACTTTGCTTTAATATATTTTATTTAACAATAAGGTTATATAACTTTAATAATGGCTGTGCATATAACTGGTTTACAAAATTCATGAAAATTAACCATTTAATTAATAATCAGCTCTTGTAAGCTGACTTCCCTACACCACACATGATATCCTCATCCCTGGCAACTAGATTCAGAGTTTATTAACGTCAACACATATTTCAAAACCACCTAAATATTAGGAAGATGTTTGTCAAGTTAAAAATTAGGTAAGATACTAAAGCAGAAAATATCTGTTTAAGCATGAGGGAATTAATACACATGTTTTTTCTATCTGTCCCCAAGATCAACTAAAATGCCCATGAAGTAATAAAAAAAATTAAAATACACAAGGACAAAGAGAATGGGAGAGGACAGGATAGAACATACAAAAAATATATGTAACTCAAATTTTAGAAGCCTGGAAGTAGAGACAGGAAAGCCAACTGCTTTATTAGCAGAATGGAAAAATAGAACTTAACTATCTGTAGAGGAGCAGTTAGAAATCTGTATTTCTCATTCACACCTTCTATTTCACACAGTCATATAATCTCCCCTCCCCAAACACTTGCAGGAGACAAAAGGATGTATGTGGGAGGGTTGGTGGGAGGGTGTGGGTGTATTGTTTGTGTGTGTATAAAATATGACAAAGTACTTAGTCTTGTTTTAAGATTGTAGAGTAAACTCAGAGGCTGCCCATTGGCACTGCTATTTAGTGTATCCTTGGAATATCATGGTCTTTCTACAAACTATACCCTCCACACAGCTGCAGCTGGGTCTGTCCATCTTTGCTTGCCCCATTAATTCAACAAATATGTTTTTGAGTTCCTGCTGTGGCCTGGGAAACTTCATAAGCCCTAGATACACAATGAAGACTAAGAGGTACTTACTTTCAAAAACCACTCAAAGATTAATATAGAAGACATTCTTATAATAATAGCATAATTATTTTAAGATATTAATATAGAAATATAGAATAAATTAATGTAGGGATAAGAACAGAGGGGGCACAAAATGGGCTGACTCCTGAAAGTTAAGGAGGTGTTGAGTGGGATGGGATATGGTATTCCATCAGAAAAATACATTACAGTAAGGCCAAGATGGAAGAAGAATACTTCAAATTTGAGAATCAGCAAGTAGATCTGAAGTAGATGAGTGTGACTGAGATACAAAGTAGAAGCAGGAAGTGAAGAAAGATATAGATACAGAGATAAACAGAGACCATATTATGACTGACATTAAAACTCAGGTTAGGAATTTTGGACTTTACCCTAAAAGCAATTCAGTGTTTTATATGGAGGAGTCACGATTTACAATATTTTCCATAGCATTGGGGATCTTGGTTTGACACTTGCTATTCTATTTGCTCTAACTGCAGGTAACAGGACCATGAGTATTTGTACTCCAACATCATCCCCCTATAAAAATCTCCTTATGATTCATACCCAGAAATGTCTTAAATTCTGTCATAGTGAATAAGCTATGCTAAGTTCTATTTAACTTTCTACAGGTTGATTTTCAAAGTGCATTGTGCAATGTTTACTTATTCTTAAAGCAATTTGCAGAATGCTCATGTAAAAAAATTAAGACCTAGTAACAAAGATTATTTAACCAGCAATGTGTTTGGTGAGAAGGTAGGATATTGATGATCTGGTGATTTTCTAAAAATAACTCTTTATTGTTATTCTCAGAATTCCTATGCAGTGATATATTATAGGTGACTCTCTGCAATTTGACTTAAAAACTCTAATTTTATGGTCTTTTCTGTTACGTATAATATCCCCAAATTATCTACCACAACTTAATTCACGACTACTGAGGGTTTGAAATCTCTTGAGAAGAAATGAAAGTCTAGAGTCAGAGAGACCAAATGCATACGTCTGTCCAAAGAAGCAGAATGAGGATGCAAATAAGAGAAGGACCAAGAGTCAGTGCCAATGTGGAAACTGGATGAATGTGGAAGTTGGCTAGCAGTGAATGAGAAGAATCTAAAACAATTCACATTTGTTTTTAATATTGATGTTTTTGGATGAAAACTGAGTGTGTTTATGTCTGTGTCTGTGTGTAACTCACACAAAGACATAAAGGTAAGATAAGCACTATATTCTCCCTATGTTGCTGCTCACAGGTCTGTGCCACACTAGCTCTTACAGGTGAGATCACGTTACACTAAGTTTCCTCTGGAGCCTCTTTCTTCCTTGGATGGGCTTGCAGGCAGGCATATATCAAACTAAATTATGGTCTAAGTATCTTCAATGAATATTTATTTCTCCATATAAGTCAACAGACTCTTCTTTAGCAAGAGCGATTTTTATCGGAATGTGGATGGGAGTGAAGAGCTTTTCTCTAAACTGTTGATACAGTATTCTAGCAGAACCCTGCATCTTCCTAGGGGTTGTTGTACCTTTAAAACTAAGAGGGCCATTCCTGGATAAAGCAGCTCCTGAAAGTCCTGACCTCTCACATCTATCTCTGGCTATCCAAACCTCTGGCCTAGGAGAATCACTCGGCTATTGTACATGACCAGCTCATCTTCTGTATCATCTACCTCTCAGTTTTTCAAGAGCAGCCAGGCTTCTCAACCACCTGCTCTTCATCTGCTAGTCCTAGTACCTAATCCCATTTTCTCCAACAAGCTACTTATTCTAGTAAGAAGCTCTTGACTTTATTCCTTTCAATTTGCCTTATTCTTTCCTGTTTTGTCTTCCTTCTTTTGCTTTAGATTTCAGTGGATAATAGCCAAAGTGCAATAAAACACTACATGTCTTACATGGGAATTTTTGATTCAGAGTCCAAGCCAGAAAATAAAGCTTGAAGTAAGAAATTAGGTTGGTAGATGTTGACTGATGATGAATTTAAACTACTGAGGATTAAAATCTCAAAGAGGAATTCAAGGGACTCCCCTGGTGTTGCAGTGGTTAAGAATCCGCCTGACAATGCAGGGGATGTGGGTTCGATCCCTGGTCCGGGAAGATCCCACATGCCGTGGAGCAACTAAGCCTGTGTGCCACAACTACTGAGCCTGCACTCTAGAGCCCGTGCTCCGCAACAATAGAAGCCACTGCGATGAGAAGCCCGCACACTGCATTGAAGAGTAGCCCCCACTCAATGCAACTAGAGAAAGCCCACACACAGCAAAGAAGACCCAATGCAACCAAAAATAAATAATAAATAAAAGGGTCAATTGTACATTAAAAAAAAAAAAAGAGGAATTCAAGCAGAACATAAGCAAAGATATTCAAGTTGGAGGAACTCAAATTAGTGTTTCCAGATAAAAGATATATAACTAAATTTGAATTTCAGATAAACAACAGTTCAAATGTAATTATATTTTTATTTGCTAGATCTGCTCACCCTACCTCCAGTGGAATTTTAATACCTCTCTAGAGCAGCATTCAAAACTCATCTTCCATCTTATTTAAGTGTGCAGGCTTGGGTCAAAAAACTGTTGACCTTGAAAAAAGAGGAAGAAGCCAACAACCAACTATCACTGCATCTCTTGGATTATATTTAGAGGCAAAATTTACAAGTATGATCTATATCAACAATTGGTTTAAATGCAATTTAATTTTGAGTATCAAACCTGCACATGAATAATGACATTCCTTTCTTTACAAAAGAATCCAATATACAGATATGTAAAATTTAGCAAGCTTGCCTAATATATAACAGAGTCAAATAAACCTGGGTATGAATCTCATTTCCACTTTATCAGGGTCAGTTTGGAAAACTTACAAAACTTGCCTCAGAGTTCCACATTTGTACAATGAGAATTATATATATATACACATATATATATATATAAATCATTACATATAATCATTCTATGAGTGATTATAATAATAGATTTATAAAGAACTTGGCACAGAACCTGGTCTTTAGAAGTAGTCAATAAATATTAGTAACTAGTTCATTCAATCCATATCTATGTTCCAGAATGCATCAATTGCATAAAACAAAACATACCAGTTATAATTATTTTTAAACAAATTTTATAAGTGTTTCTCTTCCTATTGAGTAGGAAGAGAATTTCGGAAAACCCTACCAATCATTCCATTGTTCAAATCTGTCCCTCTAACAAGGTTAGTTCAACAGAAACGAAAAACAGGATATGAGTTCTTGATTCCTGGCACTCTGCTTTACTAGGATGAGCTCTCCTCTTCTGAGTCAGCCACTAATCAGATCTCTTTGCCTCTTCTATCCTACAATTTATGCAGTGACATTTTCTAATGATAATTGCTTCGTAAGGAGTGGACTGCTTCAGTGTTAAAACCTATTTGCTGAAACAGGACAGACAAAGAGAAGATGTCTAGCAATGTTGTGAGCACCCAGGCCCTCAATATTATATTTTGTAAAGGTGAGATGCTTTGGCCAGTATTGCCATAGCCAAAACTACCTCTGACATTTCCAAATGTCATAGTTAATCCACTCTTAACAGTTATTTTTTAAATGTTTTCAAAGGAAGACTTCCAAAGTCATGTCTAAGCTAGAGGAAGCTTACTGATTTTAGCTCAGGGTCTCTCAAAATAAAAAAAAAAAAATAGCCAAGCTATTTAGACATGCATTTGGAAAGTTCATTATCAGTAGTTGAGAATCTTCACAAAGTTCAACATAGAAAATGTTTAATGTTATTAGTGAGAAGCTGACACTTTCATACGTTGAATCTCTATATGGCTGACTTAATTTTACTCTATTCTAGGCCTATATATTTCCAGCCATGACATTTCACTAAACTCTTCTTATGGAGCAAATGTTTGTATCCCACCAAAATTCCTATGTTGAAGCCCTATCCCTCAATGTGATTGTATTAGAAGGTGGGGCCCTTGGGTGCTAGTTAGGATTGGATATGACCATGAGGGTGGAGCCCCCATGAATGGGATTAATGGTTTTATGAGAGTCAACAGAGAGCTTGCTTCCACTCTCTGCTCTTTACCATGTGAAAATAGAGAAGTTAGCAATCTGCAACTCAGAAGAGGGCCCTCACCAGAACTTGTCCATACTGGCACCCTGATCGTTGACTTGCAGGATCCAGAACTGTGAGAAATGTTTCTGTTGTTTATAAGCCACCAGTCTATGGTACTTTGTTAGAGAAGCCCAAACTGACTAAGACGACCCTCATCCATAGTAATAGATGTTGTAAGCTTAGTCTAACAAAGTAGACTAGGCTCTCTTGACCACATAACTGACCTGAAAATTAGAAGGTGACATAACCCAGGCCAATCAGAATTATTCTGTGAAACTGTATAAATGGGCGCCATCTCTTTTCTCAGTCATGGGTCACTAAACTGGAATGACACAATTTTGAAGCTCTCTGTGGCTATGTCATCATTTCCCTCACCACATGGAGAAAGCCGGTCTATTGTAGAAAGCCAACACACCAATAGAAACAGAAACAAGTAATGGAGAAGAGATGGGCCAGAGAGACAGACCAAGAAAAAATATCATTCTTTGAATCCACAGTGTTCTTAAAGACAATATTACCCTCTTGGAATTCTTGGTTACATGCACGATTCAATAAAATCTCATGTTAAAACTAGTTTATTTGGGTTTCTGTCACTGCAATATAATAATATCTTGATCATACTATTTAGCCCACCTAAACAAAAAAGGATTCATATTTTATAGTAAAGCAAGTCTTAAATATTGCTTTGAAGATTCAATCACTATTGCCACATGATATTCTTAATAACATAAATGGATTTAGATAAGCTCTTTATTTACAGCACAGTAGAGTTCAACTGGAAAGTTCCATTGCAGTAATCATAAGCACACATTTTATCAGTGCCAAAATCTATCCAGATAGCCCTTGCCTTTGTGCATGAATTATATGCATGAATTTATATGACAAGACTGTGAAACTTTTGCAGGATAGAAACGTGTGTCATTTCACCTTCACATACTCCTCAGGTGGGCCAATTTGTAGGAATAACTTCTGAGTTTCAAAATAATAAAATATTTGTCCTCTCTTTCCAGATGTCAGACAATCAGTATAAAAATGTTTTTGTTTGTTTATCAGTGGTATAGCATAATGAGTTGAATAGTGCTCCCCAAAAATTATGTCCACATGGAACCTCAGAATGTGACCTTATTTGGAATAAGGATCTTTGCAGATACAATTAAAGTAGGATCTTAAGATGAAATCATCCCAGATTACTGTGGGTCTCTGATTAAAAAAACAGAAAAGGAGAAGACACAGAGAGACACAAAGAAGAAGGCTATGTGAAGATGGAAGCAAAGACTGAAGTGATGCAGCTAGAAGACTAGGACCACCAACAATTGCTAGGAGACACCAAAAGCTAGGAAGAGGCAAGTAAGAATTCGCCCCCAGAGCCCTTGGAGGGAGCACGGCTTTGCCAACATCTTGATTTTGGATTTCTAGCTTCCAGAACTGTGAAAGAATAAATTTCTGTTGTTTTAAATCAACAAGTTTATGGTAATTTGTTATGGCAGCCCAAGGAAACATCATATAGTAATGCATATTTCCTATAATTAATTTGAGTGTTCTTTCTGTTGGTTTCCTGGTGGCTCTCAAGATTAGGGTTTTAACACTAAGAAAATCTACCATAACACATTTTGCCATGTGTGAAATTTTCTGGAAGTTTTGACCTATTTTTCCCTGGATGATTATTTTTATGAAATAAAAGAGTATAGACCCACCTATATTCTGCAGCTAAACTGCATTTTTCAACTATATTTCTATAACTGGCTTTCTTAAGCTTTATATTTGAACAAGATGTCTGCTAAATATTAATTTATACTCTCATTCAGAAAGTATTTTTTAAGTCTTGTAGTTAACAATTCCATAATCAATTTCTTTTTCTGCCTTAGCTCAGGTTTGTTTTGGGGTCCCTGTGAGTTCGTAAATCCTATTTCGTATATGAAAATCTCTCAGCTCCTTTACTCACTATGATCTTCATTGGCTTCAGTTTCCCAGCATCAAGATAACAATTAAAATATTTGAAGGACATTTTAAAATTTATGAAGCATTTCTGCATACAACATACCATCAGTATAAGTAAATGTACCTAATATAATTCCACCTTTATAACATTAGGAATCTCTGGTTTTTAAATAAACTAATAGTATGGATAATACTTCTGGGCTTCTTCTTGTGGTTTGCTTATCTTATATATCACATGTCTCCCAGTGCCAACAAAAGTGTTTTTTTGTATAATAGCTACCCACTAAATGTTTGTTTAACAGATGGATAAATAAGTAAATGATTTTCTATTCTCATTCCAGAGAGAAATGCAGCCTCAAATTAAATACTTCCTTTCCACCTCCACATTGTTTGCTGTAGACAGCACTAAGAGAGGAACAAGGAATGCCATGGGTGAGGAGGGGCAACACTGAAGGCTGTAGTTTTCCCCAGACCTTTCAAAATCAGCATGAAAAATCATGGATCGAGAGTAGAGTTTCCTAATTTAAAGTCTGAAAGGGGCTCCTGGGAATAGTCTGTAAGAAATTTGCTATAAAAATTTACATATATTCCTAGAGAGGAACTGCATAACTTTCATCAGATTCTCAAAAGGTTCTTGATCTAAAAACAAGTTTAGAACTACTGATTCATAGGCTTCAGTAATACAAATCAAAGAGAAACATATAATGTATGCATTGGAAACATTTTTTATTGCTCAAGAAAAAAGCTATAAAGCTATGAAATAGATATCTGTGCAGCTAGCTGAAACAGTCAGTGTTCAAGTCGTACTCTGCAGCATTATATTCTTAATAGATGGGCATCCCATTGTAAAACTGCTGTCAGGACCAGAGTTACCTGTCAAATGTTTCCAGTCTCATGAAGAGAAATTTATACTACATGTAACTGCAAATACAAGAGGCTTGATTCAACCAGCAAATAGCTAAATTAATTTTATAACCAGATACCTTACTATGGAACTACTCATGATTTTTTCCCTTATTTGTTACTTTATCTTAATAGTCTCATCCTTATTTGTATTCAGATATAATTGACATTATAAAGAGTATGCATCCATCTCTACTTGAAATCCATGTATATGCAAAATCTCCTACTAAACACTTTTAATAAGTATATGAAACAAAAAATATTTATTAAGTATAATATGTCCACCATCCTGGAGATTTTTTCCTTTGAGACTTCCTCCCATTCCTTGTAGCTGGCTCTTCTTTTCTGAGTTTAGATCTGGGTCCTTCTGGTCCCCTCAATATAAAAGGACAAGCACTGCTAGCTCCCTCAGAAGAAATGAAACAAGAAATTGGGGGCAACTCCAATCATACTTTCAAGGTCTCTCGCATCCTCCCACATTACTACACAAAACATAATAAATACCTCAGATCATTTCCTGCTTCTGCTACACTCTGTGATAAGAAACAAGTCACAAAGGACAATATATTCCTAGAGAGGAACTGCAGGTCCACACTGATCAATACCAAGAACAACAAAATTTGCTTGATACCTGCCAAAGTGTAAACTAACTCATGATGTCACTGAATGTGGTTACACATTTTTGCATGTTGACTGCAAAAATAAAATTTTTGAAAGATGTAAGGCCAAGTGAAAAAGGGGAATCAAGGACACATGTTTTAAAATCCTAAAACAGAAAAATTCTTCCACACCTGTAACTTTCCATTTAAATGCTAATTTGCTCATTATAATTTTCACACTTGGTGCTTTCCTTCTTCACACCCCACATATAACAGCATTCATTTTGTGGGGGACTTCAGGAGAAGACACACATCCTAAGTTTCTACTTTAACCCTCACTGTAATAAGCTTACAATGGGCATTAAGTAATTTCTCTTACTGAAGGGGGAAGTTTCTCTAAAAAATGTAGAAACAAAGGATTCAAGAATGTACCTGGCAGATAAGTAGTTAAGTGATCTACAAAGGCACACAAGGCCGAAAACAAAAGGCACTAATACTGTTAATACTTTCCAGTGTCCCTTTTTGAAGTCTGAAATCAATGAGGTAATGTCTGCAGTAGTGAAGAACTACATGAACAACTTTTTATCTAAAATATCCAAGTAGGCAAAAGCTTTTTCCAAATGTACCTTTCTAACCAGTTTAGTATTTGACACTTAGCTCACAGGAAAAAATTTACTCCTTTATTTCTGAGGCAAGTTCCCCAATTATAATTTTTCCTTGATACAAAAGGGACATAATCTTTCCTCCAAGAATCTTGGAACAATTACAGAAGCCAAAAAGAAAGAAAATTTAAAATACTCATAAAGCCACCCCCCAGAGAGAAACACTCAATATTTATCATTTTATACCTTTTATAATATAGAGGTATTGTGGATAAAAATGATCTATTGGCCACATGCAATCTTCCATATTCTTTTCCCATTCTACACATGCCACATGTTGAAGATGGCAGTGCCACAGAAGTAAGAAGCTGAGCTCTTCCATTACCACAAGGAAGCTTACCACCAAACATCCAATTAGACTGATATGTGAGTAAAAAATAAGCACGTTAATAAAAATAAAATAAGCACGTTAAACAATGTGAGATTTTCACAGTGATTTATTTGGCAACAATTAGCTTACTCTGACTAATACAGTAATTGGTACTTTGAAATGAGCCATTGCCTTGACAAATCCTTAAATATACGTCATTAGCTGAGCAGTTAGATGTTGAGTGGTGAGGCCACTGATATCAGAGGTTAAAAACAATGAGCCTTATACATAATGGAAAGTAGTTAGAGAGAATAAAGAAGCAGTGTGTTGGCTACAATTATATGAGGGCAGCTAACTATTACAAGAAATAGATAAGCCCAGGAGAGAATTTGCTGACTTGCAAGGAAATAGAGTCAACAATTTGGAGCCTTGAAAAATGGGAAAATCTGATCACTTCCAGAAACCAAATAGTAAGACATAACATAGAGAAGGTTGTTGAAGAACCAAAGCCCTTTAAGACATAGCCTTGTGAAGAAGACAGAATAAGGAAGTGGATTTTTAGCTTTGACAGGACTTTAGATTGCCTCTGTTAGAAAGAAGGTGAAAATTAGAGTAAGAATAAAACGTACATTTCATGACTAGAAGCAAAAATTCTTTTGCTGTGCAAAAGCTTTTAAGTTTAATTAGGTCCCATTTGTTTATTTTTTTTAATTTTCATTACTCTAGGAGGTGGGTCAAAAAAGATCTTGCTGTGATTTATGTCAAAGAGTTTTTTTCCTATGTTTTCTCCTAAGAGTTTTACAGTGTCTGGTCTTAACATTTAGGTCCTTAATCCATTTTGAGTTTATTTTTGTGTATGGTGTTGGGGAGTGTTCTAATTTCATTCTTTTACATGTAGCTGTCCAGTTTTCCCAGCACCACTTACTGAAGAGGCTCTCTTTTCTCCATTGTATATCCTTGCCTCCTTTGTCATAGATTACGTGACCAAAGGTGCGTAGGTTTATCTCTGGGCTTTCTATCCTGTTCCATTGATCTGTATTTCTGTTTTTGTGCCCGTACCATACTGTCTTGACTATACTGTCTGGTAGCTTTAAATAGCAGCCATTTATTATTGCTTCATGAGCCAATGGGTCAGGTGGGTACTTCTGCTAGTCTGAACAGGTCCAGCTGAGCTTGACTGGGCTTGCTCGTGCTTCTTTAATCAGCTGGTGGGTCAGCTGGGGACTGGTCAGAGCTGGGATGACCTGGCCCCACCTCCACTGCCACAAGCCATCCCAGGCTTGCTCTCATGACAGAAGAAAAAGTCTAAAAGAGGCAAAGCCTCTTGTGGTTTGGGCTCAAAACAGTCACTTCCACTGAATTCTTTTAGCCAAAGCAAGTCAAAAGTACAGCCTAGATTCAAGAGGTGAGGAAAAAGACACCACTCATTGAACGGAAGAGATGCAAGCATTGTAACAGGATAAGGGGGTAGAGAGTTGGGGCCCTTTTTGGCAATTAATCTACACAAGGTCTTGTTCAGAGCCTAGAAATTGAAGCCAACTATTCACAGAACCAACCCCAAACCTACTCCTACTTCTCTTTGATGTTACTTACTTCATGTCTCCAAATATCCTGCTTCTCTAGCCCTTCCAGTGGGACCTTAATTGTGAGATGTCTATGCCTCACAATCCTTGAACCTGATTTCTATGTATTTTAGTTTAGTTATTTATTTACAACAAAATTACTGAGCACTATGCTAAGTGTCAGAAGCACAGCAGTAAGCATGGCACAGTCTCTGTCCTCAATGAACTCTCAGAGTAATGGAAGACACACAGAAATAATTACACTTAGAAAATAATATGGGTGCGTAATGACAGAGATATTTAGAAAGGAATAACAGAAGCTCAGAATGACCCCTAAATAGCTTGGGAAAAGCAGAGGGAAGAGGTCAGGTAAGATTTCCTGAAAAGATGATTTTAAGCTGAATCTCAGATCAGCTATGTCGATAAAGAAAACGTGGAGGGCATTCCAGTCCAAGCCACAGACTAAACAAAGGCATAGACATGAAAAACAGTAATGAGGGTTGCCTCAGTGGGAGAGGGAACTACAGGTAATTCAACATTGCTGGAGTGTAAAGGAAAAGAAAGGAAATGGTGAGAGAGGAGACTTCAAGTTTATATTTTGGACACATTATTGGCAGTGGTGTAGAAGATGGAACGTAGGGCAGAGGAAAAGATTGAGAGAAGAAAAACTAGAAAGTGAAGCTAGTTCTTTCTTATCACTTTCTATCATATGCTAAAATCTACATGTTTACTATGTTTACTATTGATTTCTTCTCTCCAGTAGAAAGCAACTCTGCAAAGGCAAGGATTTTTGTCTACTTTTGTCATGGGTGCATCCTAAGCGCGTTAAATACTGCCTGGCACATAGTAGACACCTAATGATAATATTCACCTAAGAAAATGTTCATTCAATAAATATTTGCTGAATGAATGAATGAAACTTAACCTGAGTTTCCCGGAAAACAAACCATGAGTTAAAGCTTATCTACTAATATTTTATGGGGTCATTCAATCCAGAATATGTGGAAGAAAAGGAAGTGAAACAGCAAAACAAATGCAAGGGATGAATTACTGAGTTGGCCATAGCTTTAAAGAAAATAAAGGTCAGTTTCTTATCATAAAGGACTTGTCCAGATAGCCTCCAAAGAATCACTGTGCCTTGGAAAAGTCCTTCAGATAGAGGAAGGGAAAGAAATTTATCTGCCAGTTTTCCATCTCTTGTATCTCATTGGTCAAAACTCATTCCAGGGTGTTGATCCTTGCCTGGTGCCTCCAGTCAGATGCTGGAGAAGCCAGATCTCAGGCCCTTAGTTCAGTGCTTCATCTGGGCCTGGGTGTGTAAGGAGCCAGAGCCTCCACAAGTGTAGTCGGTGAGGCTTTAGTTACAAGACAAGCAGATGCTGCTATTGCAGCTGCAAGCAAAAGGGCAAGAGAGTAACAGAACTGAGTAAATCTACAGATACAATACAGAACAAATGAATAAACGAGCAGCAGACATGAAGTAGAGATGAACACAGTAGCTTCTATTATCTCTTATGTTCAGCAAAGGTATACAGAGCAAACTGCAATTAAAAAAACCTTTGACCTGTATTTAACATATTTAGCTCCATAGAGTATTCTTTCCCACACCCAAACCCCTATGCTGGGTTCAGGAGTTCTAAGCTACTCCAAAAATTCCACTTCAGGACTCAGCAGAAGCCATCAGAGCGTGCTAGGACCTATTCTCTTCCACAATTACTCCTTCACATTAGCCATTTTCCCCTGACGGGA
Organism: Tursiops truncatus; assembly: GCF_011762595.2. Lineage (NCBI taxonomy): Eukaryota > Metazoa > Chordata > Mammalia > Artiodactyla > Delphinidae > Tursiops > Tursiops truncatus. The sequence continues at coordinate 35,524,245 of NC_047038.1, forward strand.
TGGAAGTTCCAAAGCCTGAAATGTTTGATTTCACTTTCTCTCTCTGCAAACTATATTGCAGAGGTATTCTGAAGAAATATTGTATCTGTCATACCATTCTTGTCATCTCTTCCTTGACTCCTAATAACCTTGAGTTTCTCAGTTTATAAATATCAAAAGCAAGGTTTAATTAAGTTCTTTGTGGAAAATAAGGATAGACCCCCAAATAAATAAATAAATACAAATATACCTACCAGTTCCCAATATCTGGCAATAGTTGTTCTATGAAATTTAAGATTCTAAGTAAAAAAAATGCGATCTTGATAATGGCTGCCATAACCTCAAGGATCTACCCTGATATTGAAATAGCATTGTAGGAGAAGTTTTATACCTTTGGAACTTCTAAAAACTCTGTAAAATGGGGGGTAGTAATAGTACCTACTTCACAAGATTGCTGCAAGGATTAGATGAACTTGCACACGATTGATTTACAAGATTTTTCTGATGCACTCTTGACTTTTACTTGCAGCTGCCCCTGCAAGTATAAATTGAAAGTGGCCTTTGTCGTCGAACCCAAGTATAAACTGAAAGAGGTCTGAGAAAAATAATATATCTGGATAAAACTACCCTTTCATTCCTAGAATCACACTTCTCCTCATACCACAAAGCCTGTTACTGAGTCAGGCATGTCAGCCTTCGTTCCCCAGGTGCACGGTGGACCTACTCTCTGTTTTCCAGACATATTCAGGCTCATTGGTGGACACAGCTTGAGCCCTAGCTGGAACTTCTACCGAATACAAAATTAGGGCTTTAAAATTTTCTATGTCACTAATAAAATTTCTCCTTGCTCATCCTTGTATTGAACAGTCATAAATGTGAATGAGGTCTAACATTTTTGCCCAAATTTTTACCTGATTATAAAGGTAATGTTTCATTATTTTTATGTCTGCTGAAGAATATTTGCTTTTCCTAAAAGGCCTTTACTAGTCACCTATTGTCCCCTTGGTACTATATATACAAGTTGGATTGTGTCACTAAGTACGTTGTGGGGAAACAGCTGAATAGTCCAAGACTTTCTTTGGGCCTGGATAATGGAGGGTCAGATCACAGCATATGATCCAAACATTCTACTTTTTAATAGAGCAATTCAAGTAACATTAAAAAGATGAACAAATCGTTAACATGCCTTCACATATTTAAATGTAGAACAAGATTTAAAAACACCAAATACCTAAAAAGGATTAAATAACAACTCGTCATAATTTAGAATAATCAATAAAGAAAAGAGTGGCAATACTAGAAAAGAGTGCTAACAAAATTAGACATACAAGCAACTACTACTAACTGGAAGTAATGTATAATTATTATGTGGGTGTGTTTCATGGAAACTGATACCGTGGACAACAAAATGAAACAGAAGATTTGTATAATCCGTATTCATGACCTATTCCAGTTCATAAAGCCATCACCAGGGTGATGTTTACACATCACCTGTTTACACAGTGGGAAGTATCTAACGTCAAGTTAACCCTCCTTCACTCCTAAACATGTGGAATATGACATATGGAAGCCTAATTAAAGCAATAAACCTCATTTTCTATGTTAGCCATTCTGCAAGATTTTCATACAGCATTACACAGCAGAAAGCTTCACTTGAATATCTAATAAGCATCTCAAATTTAACAGGTCCAAAACTGAACTCCTAATTACCCCCTCAAACTGCTCTCCCTACACTGCTTCCCCCTCTCAGTCAATGGCAACTTCATTACTCAGGCTGCTCAGGCCAAAAATCTTTGAGTCATCCTTCTCCATTCTCCATCCCTTAGTCAATCTAAACCTGGCAGCTTTCCCTACAAAAACATGTCCTGGACCGGGCCACCTCTTACCACCTCTACCACCAGAACCCTAGCACAAGCCACGAAGGTCCTCTCTCTCTTTGATTATTGCACTAGCCTTCTGACTGGTCTCATTGCTTCTACGCTTCCATGCTACAGGTATTTTTCTCCACATAGGATTAAGAGATCCCTTTAAAATAAGGTGAGAGTATGTCACTCCTTTGTACAAATTCCTTCAGTGCCTTTCCATCTCACTAAAAGTAAATACCAAAGTCTTTTATACTGGCCTACCCTCTTCTCAAGCTCTCTGCTATTATCTCCTACCACTCTCCTCCTGTTCACTCTACTCCAGCCACACCAGCTATTCCTCACTGGTTTGTTCCTCAAGCAGGCCATGCATGTTCCTGCTGCAAGGCCTATGCCTTTGCTATTCCCTCCTAGGGACACTCTTCCATCAGATACCCACATGGCTCACTCTGACAGTTTCTTCATGTCCTTGCTCAAATACACTCAATTCCTGTTACTCACAGTAGTAATGTTCTATGTGTTATGTTCCATAATATAACAGCGCCTAGAACATAGAAGGCACCCCAAACATAATTGTTAAATGAATGAATGATATTGGTCAGGAGGGAAGAAGCAGCTTTATATCAACTGTTCAGAAACAAAAGACGTCATCAAGGAAGACTGCAACCCCGTGTAGATGCCAAGTCAGAAACCTAGGAAACTAGGTACTCTCTCCCGTGAAGAACTCAGAGAGGGGCTAAGGAAAGAATTGGTAAGATCAATTATATCTTACCAAAAAGGACAATTTTTATTATCAAACAAAGTATCCAAGGGGGAAAACATTGCCACGATCTGCCCCCACATGGGAAGCTGAGGTTCCCATTACATTACAACCTCCTGTGTTACGTAATTCCTACAGGCTAACATGGGGAGAGAGATTAAGATCTCTAAAATGTCTAGTGTAAAGCACAAGACAATACATTCAGTTTGAAAAATTCAAGCAATGAAATATTTCTCCCTTAAATCCACATATGCATATGCTACTCAGAACCCACTACGCTGCCTGAAACCTTGTTTTCTGTTAAACATTCTAGAAATTCTACCTTTCCAGAATGGCTACATTCATAACAAGTTTATAACTCACGGAGGCTTCACTGAGGTTTAGGCCTCCCCAACTCGGAAAGACTTGGATTCAGGTGCAGAGGAGGAGGGCAGCAATACTGTGTTTTTTCTCTATTCTAAGATGCACATCTCTGAAATGGGTCTTAGGATCCTTGGGTCTTAGCATTGCCATCTTTTTTTCTATTATATACATTAAATAATGCATAATCTTAGAACCACTGGTGTCTTAGATTCAATGAAATGTGTTTAAAGCAAATTTAGAAGGATCAGCCAGAGCCAGATGAATTATACTAATAGAGGCTTTTGTCAGATGCTCACAAAATGAGGATCTTTTTGTTAGATGCTGACTAGAGTGCCTGGCCTGAATGGAGGTAGACACTGTTTTCTTCAGGCTAAGAGATTTTCAAATCTATCTGAAGAAGGAGCCATCTACCTCAGCATGGAATGCAGGCCAGATGAAAGTCAAGTTCTCCAAGCCCTCTGCTTCCTTGCAGCCTGAGACCAGAATCAGGGTTATTATAGTAGGTCTTTTGACTAAGTTTCTAACACCCACAGTAACAATTACCATATACCCCAGGTTGTTTTTTTTTTTTTTTTTTTGTGGTACGCGGGCCTCTCACCGCTGTGGCCTCTCCCGCTGCGGAGCACAGGCTCCGGACCCGCAGGCCCAGCGGCCATGGTTCACGGGCCCAGCCGCTCCGCAGCATGTGGGATCTTCCCGGACCGGGGCATGAACCCGTGTCCCCTGCATCGGCAGGCGGACTCCCAACCACTGCGCCACCATGGAAGCCCACCCCAGTTTCGCTAACAGCAAATACTTAGCAGCTAGAGCTCCTTAGCATATGGACATCATCTTGTTTCCTTCTCATCATTCAAACTCACATATTAGAAAGATGATTTAATATGTCTTCATACATTACTTCATTAATATTTTAAACTATGTAATTTAAAATGTCTTTTAAAGGTGAGAAATTTTGTCCAAGGGAAGAATAATAAAAGTATCTTCTATACCTAGTATCTTTCATATTTATCTTCCAAATTTAGAACATTCTGAGCTGTAAATTTTAATTTCAGATTTAGTAGAAAGGTACCACCTATTAAAAGGAAGTGGGTTTATACAACCTTTTACTTTTAATAAGATTCTTAAATAATATCTCACACAGACTAGTATCTATTTTCAGAAAAAAAGTCATTCTTATGAGGAAATCTTATCTTTACTCTGGTACTTCTTGATACTTTCATGACTATGTTGCGTGGAGGCCTCCTGGGGAAAGCAGTCACAAAAGAAACAAGCCTAAGAGCTCATGAGCCTGGACAAGCTAAAGCCAAATCCATGAAAAAACATCCTCTCTCAGACTGATGCTGCCCTCCTGTATCTCGGCAAAGTACTCAAGCAGAGCAGGCAATTAAGAGACTGTTCAAGAATCTGGATATAGCAATTGAAATCCTGTGCACTGAATTTCAATACAACTGTCACCACTGCAGGGAACAGAGTTAGGAAATAGGACAGAAACAGGAGGCTCTACAGAATATTCAGAGGACACTTAAACTAAGTCAATTTTCTCTCAAGAAAAGGATGGCAGCTTCATCTTCTCAACAAAGGCTCTAAATAGTAATGATAGGGGACTTCCCTGGCGGTCCAGTGGTTAAGACTTGCCTTCCAAAGCAGGGGGTGTGGGTTCAATCCCTGGTTGGGAAGCTAAGATCCCACGTGCCTGGCTGCCAAAAAAACAAAACTTAAAACAGAAGCAATATTGTAACAAATTCAATAAAGACTTTAAAAATGGTCCAACAACAACAAAAAAATTTTAAATAAATAGTAATGATGGTTATCACTGCAAATAAGTCTTGACATTCTAACTCTTTTGAGTTCCCTTATGTTGTTCAATAAATACACAGTTAAAAGGCACTTTTTAAATCTTAGGTTGGATGGTACAATCATATCAGAGCTTCTTGAATGGACCAAAGAAGCACCAATATTTTTTATTAGGAAGAAAATGCCTCATGAACAAACAAAAGTCTCCAAACGATGTCTTCATTGGTGATTATTCTATAATGCTTTTAAAATAGCTCATATACCACTAAATATCAATTTAATCCATTTAAAGTTGAATAAAGATAACAATTTTTCTGGGGTAATTTAAAAATAAATATTGAAAAGTAAAAATGAAGATCACTAATGTTTTTCTTTCTTATTCTCTTCCCTTAACCTCTCCTAACCTCTATGGAGGGACTAATGCCTTGTGTGTGTGTGCCTTTTTTTTTAAATCAGACCATTTGCCCTTCATTTGATGAACCCACTTCTTTACTTCATTCCTTTTGAAATTGTTACAAGAAAGCAATTTCTTACTATTCACTCTAGGAAATTAGTTTTAGATCAAAACAGTTTTAAGGTCTGACCATGCAGTTCAGGTTTCCTATCATGGCCTTTCAAGATAATGTCCATGTAAGTCCAGCCAACTAATTAGCTGGCAGTCTTCTCCCTCTTATTTAATCATTTTTTAGTAAAAGCCAAGCTTTCTGACTCACTAGTTACGGAATTTTTCCTTGAATCTCAGTGATGCAAGAAAGCCTACAGTACTTAATATGACACTTTTATTAACACAGTCATAACACATGCTGTCTCTAAAATTTCCTATTCAGGAAAACAAGACTTGCTTCCCCTAACTAAATTCTGTCTCAAAGCCTTCAACATCTCTAATCTAATTAAATAATATAGCAAGATGTTCTTACACACTAAGGTCAGGCACTTCATTTTTCTTCCCACAATCACATCCTTCTAAACCCATTTTTCAAATTTACAAATAGACTACCGATCAAGTTAGGGTTCTCAACTTGTTGACATATGTAGAACAGGCTTTGGCTCCCTAGAGATCATTTAAACACTACATAATAAACATATACACATGAATGCTATCTGTTTGTGTATATGTCTATGGTTGTGTTTTTTAACATATAATGATATTTAAATTCTGTATTTTATTGGCTATCATTTAATTCTGTTCTTTATACAATAAAAATTAATTGGCTTCTATACAAGAAATTATATGTCATAAGATTTTCAAAGCACCTCTAATTTATTTTTCTTTTTCCTTTTTAACATACTTATTGGAGTATAATTGCTTTACAATGGTGTGTTAGTTTCTGCTTTACAACAAAGTAAATCAGCTATACATATACATATCTCCTCCCTCTTGCATCTCCCTCCCACCCTCCCTATCCAACCCCTCTAGAGGTCACAAAGCACCAAACTGATCTCCCTGGGCTATGCGGCTTCTTCCCACTAGTTATCTATATTATATTTGGTAGTATATAAAAGTTCATGCCACTCTCTCACTTCGTCCCGGCTTACCCTTCCCCCTCCCCGTGTCCTCAAGTCCATTCTCTACGTCTGCTTCTTTATTCCTGTCCTGCCCCTAGGTTCTTCAGAACGATTTTCTTTTTTTTTTACATTCCATATATACGTGTTAGCATACGATATTTGTTTTTCTCATTCTGACTTACTTCACTCTGTAAGACAGACTCTAGGTCCATCCACCTCACTACAAATAACTCAATTTCATTTCTTTTTATGGCTGAATAATATTCCATTGTATATATGGGCCACATCTTCTTTATCCATTCATCTGTTGATGGACACCTAGGTTGCTTCCATGTCCTGGCTATTGTAAATAGAGCTACAATGAAAATTGTAGTACATGACTCTTTTTGAATTATGGTTTTCTCAGGGAATATGCCCAGTAGTGGGATTGCTGGGTCGTATGGTAGTTCTATTTTTAGTTTCTTAAGGAACCTCCATACGGTTCTCCACAGGGGCTGTATCAATTTACATTCCCACCAACAGTGAAAGAGGGTTCTCTTTTCTCCACACCCTCTCTAGCATTTATTGTTTGTAGATTTTTTGATAATGGCCATTCTGAATGGTATGAGGTGATACCTCACTATAGTTTTGATTTGCATTTCTCTAATGATTAATGATGTTGAGCATTCTTTCATGTGTTTGTTGGCAATGTGTATATCTTCTTTGGAGAAATGTCTATTTAGGTCTTCTGCCCATTTTTGGATTGGGTTGTTTTTTTTTGGTATTGAGTTGCATGAGCGGCTTGTAAATTTTGGAGGTTAGTTCTTTGTCAGTTGTTTCCTTTGCAAATATTTTCTCCCATTCTGAGGGCTGTCTTTTCATCTTGTTTATGGTTTCCTTTGCTGTGCAAAAGCTTTGAAGTTTCACTAGGTCCCATTTGTTTATTTTTGTTTTTATTTCCATTACTCTAGGAGGTGGGTCAAAAAGGAACTTGCTATGATTTATGTCATAGAGTGTTCTGCATATGTTTTCCTCTAAGAGTTTGATAGTGTCTGGGCTTACATTTAGGTCTTTAATCCATTTTGAGTTTATTTTTGAGTATGGTGTTAGGGAGTGTTCTAATTTCATTCTTTTACATGTAGCTGTCCAGTTTTCCCAGCAACACTTATTGAAGAGGCTGTCTTTTCTCCATTGTATATCCTAGCCTCCTTTATCAAAGATAAGGTGACCATATGTGCATGGGTTTATCTCTGGGCTTTCTTTCTTGTTCCATTGATCTATACTTCTGTTTTTGTGCCAGTACCATACTCTCTTGAATACTGTAGCTTTGTAGTGTAGTCTGAAGTCCAGGAGGCTGATTCCTCTAGCTCCATTTTTCTTTCTCAAAATTGCTTTGGCTACTCGGAGTCTTTTGTGTTTCCATACAAATTGTGAAATTTTTTGTTCTAGTTCTATGAAAAATGTCATTGGTAGTTTGATAGGGATTGCACTGAATCTGTAGATTCCTTTGTGTAGTATAGTCATTTTCACAATGTTGATTCTTCCAATCCAAGAACATGGTATATGTTTCTTTCATCAGTGTCTTATAGTTTTCTGCATACAGGTCTTTTGTCTCCTTAGGTAGGTTTATTCCTAGGTATTTTATTCTTTTTGTGGCAATGGTAAATGGGAGTGTTTCCTTAATTTCTCTTTCAGATTTTTCATCATTAGTGTATAGGAATGCAAGGGATTTCTGTGCATTAACTTTGTATCCTGCTAGTTTACCAAAATCGTTGATTAGCTCTAGTAGTTTTCCAGTAGCATCTTTAGGATTCTCTATGTAGTATCATGTCATCTGCAAACAGTGACAGCTTTACTTCTTCTTTTCCAATTTGGATTCCTTTTATTTCTTTTTCTTCCCTGATTGCTGTGGCTAAAACTTCCAAAACTATGTTGAATAAGAGTGGTGAGCATGGACAACCTTGTCTTGTTCCTGATCTTAGTGGAAATGGTTTCAGTTTTTCACCATTGAGAACGATGTTGGCTGTGGGTTTGTCACATATGGTCTTTATTATGTTGAGGTAAGTTCCCTCTATGCCTACTTTCTGGAGGGCTTTTATCATAAATTGTTGAATTTCGTCAAAAGCTTTCTCTGCATCTATTGAGATGATCATATGGTTTTTCTCCTTCTATTTGTTAATATGGCTTATCACTTTGACTGATTTGTGTATATTGAAGAATCCTTGCATTCCTGGGATAAACCCCAATTGATCATGGTGTATGATCCTCTTAATGTGCTGTTGGATTCTGTTTGCTACTATTTTCTTGAGGATTTTTGCATATATGTTTATCAGTGACATTGGCCTGTAGTTTTCTTTCATTGTGACATCTTTGTCTCGTTTTGGTATCAGAGTGATGGTGGCCTCACAGAATGATTTTGGGAGTGTTCCTCCCTCTGCTATATTTTAGAAGAGTTTGAGAAGGATTGGTGTTCGCTCTTCTCTAAATGTTTGATAGAATTCGCCTGTGAAGCCATCTGGTCCTGGGCTTTTGTTTGTTGGAAGATTTTTAATCGCAGTCTCAGTTTCAGTGCTTGTGATTGGTCTGTTTATATTTTCTATTTCTTCGTGGTTCAGTCTTGGAAGGTTGTGCTTTTCTAAGAATTTGTCCATTTCTTCCAGGTTGTCCATTTTATTGGCACAGAGTTTCTTGTAGTAATCTCTCATGATCCTTTGTATTTCTGCAGTGTCAGCTGTTACTTCTCCTTTTTCATTTCTAACTCTATTGATTTGAGTCTTCTCCCTTTTTTCTTGATGAGTCTGGCTAATGGTTTATCAATTTTGTTTATCTTCTCAAAGAACCAGCTTTTTGTTTTATTGATCTTTGCTATCCTTTCCTTCATTTCTTTTTCATTTATTTCTGATCTGATCTTTATGGCTTCTTTCCTTCTGCTAACATTGGGGTACTTTTTGTTCTTCTTTCTCTAATTGCTTGACGTGCAAGGTTATTTATTTGAGAGGTTTCTTGTTTCTTGAGGTAGGATTGTATTGCTATAAACTTCTCTCCTAGAACTGCTTTGCTGCATCCCATAGGTTTTGGGTCATCATGTTTTCATTGTGATTTGTTTCTAGGTATTTTTTAATTTCCTCTTAGATTTCTTCAGTAATCTCTTGGTTAATAAGTAGTGTATTGTTTAGCCTCCATGTGTTTGTATTTTTACAGATTTTTTTCCTGTAATTGATATCTAGTCTCATAGCATTGTGGTCTGAAAAGATACTTGATACAACTTCAATTTTCTTAAATTTACCAAGGCTTGATTTGTGACCCAAGATATGATCTATCCTGGAGAATGTTCCATGAGCACTTGAGAAGAAAGTGTATTCTGTTGTTTTTGGATGGAATGTCCTATAAATATCAATTAAGTCCATCTTGTTTAATGTGTCATTTAAAGCTTGTGTTTCCTTATTTATTTTCATTTTGCATGCTCTGTCCATTGGTGAAAGGGGTCCCCTACTATGATTGTGTTACTGTCAGTTTCCCCTTTTATGGCTGTTAGCATTTCCCTTATGTATTGAGCTCCTCCCATGTTGGGTGCATAAATATTTACAATTGTTATATCTTCTTCTTGGATTGATCCCTTGATCATTATGTAGTGTCCTTCTTTGTCCCTTGTAATAGTCTTTATTTTAAAGTCTATTTTGTCTGATATGAGAATTGCTACTCCTGTTTTCTTTTGATTTCCATTTGCATGGAATATCTTTTTCCATCCCCTCACTTTCAGTCTGTATGTGTCCCTAGGTGTGAAATGGGTCTCTTGTAGACAGCATATATATGGGTATTGTTTTTGTATCCATTCTGTCAGTCTATGTCTTTTGGTTGGAGCATTTAATCCATTTACATTTAAGGTAATTATCGATATGTATGTTCCTATAACCATTTTCTTAATTATTTGGGGTTTGTTATTGTAGGTCTTTTCCTTCTCTTGTGTTTCCTGCCTAGAGAAGTTCCTTTAGCATTTGTTGTAAAGCTGGATTGGGGTGCTGAATTCTCTTAGCTTTTGCTTGTCTGTAAAGGTTTTAATTTCTCCATTGAATCTGAATGAGATCCTTGCTGGGTAGAGTAATCTTGGTTGTAAGTTTTTCCCTTTCATCACTTTAAATATGTCCTGCCACTCCCTTCTGGCTTCCAGAGCTTCTGCTGAAAGATCAGCTGTTAATCTTATGCGGATTCCCCTGTATGTTATTTGTTGTTTTCCCCTTGCTGCTTTTAATATTTTTTCTTTGTATTTAATTTTTGATAGTTTGATTAATATGTGTCTTGGTGTGTTTCTCCTTGGATTTATCCTGTATGGGACTCTGTGCTTCCTGGACTTGATTGACTATTTCCTTTCCCATATTAGGGAAGTTTTCAACTATAATCTCTTCAAATATTTTCTCAGTCCTTTCTTTTTCTCTTCTTCTGGGACCCCTATAATTTGAATGTTGGTGCATTTAATGTTGTCTCAGAGGTCTGTGAGACTGTCCTCAATTCTTTTCATTCTTTTTTCTTTATTCTACTCTGCAGTAATTATTTCCACTCTTTTATCTTCCAGGTCACTTATCCATTCTTCTGCCTCAGTTATTCTGCTATTGATTCCTTCTAGAGAATTTTAATTTCATTTATTGTGTTGTTCATCATTGTTTCATTGCTCTTTATTTCTTCTAGGTCCTTGTTAAATGTTTCTTGTATTTTCTCCATTGTATTTCCAAGATTTTGGATCCTCTTTACTATCATTACTTAGAATTCTTTTTCAGGTGGACTGCCTATTTCCTCTTCATTTGTTTGGTCTGGTGGGTTTTTACCTTGCTCCTTCATCTGCTCTGTTTCTCTGTCTTCTCATTTTGCTTAACTTGCTGTGTTTGGGGTCTCCTCTTTGCAGGCTGCAGGTTCGTAGTTCCTATTGTTTTTGGTGTCTGCCCCCAGTGGGTAAGGTTGGTTCAGTGGGTTGTATAGGCTTCCTGGTGGAGGGGACTCGTGCCTGTGTTTTGGTGGATGAGGCTGGATCTTGTCTTTCTGGTGGGCAGGACTGCATCCGGTGGTGGTTTTGGGGTGTCTGTGAACTTAGTATGATTTTAGGCAGCCTCTCTGCTAATGGGTGGTATTGTGTTCTTGTCTTGCTAGCTGTTTGGCATAGGGTGCCCAGCACTGTAGCTTGCTGGTTGTTGAGTGGAGCTGGGTCTAAGCATTGAAACGGAGATCTCTGGGAGAGCTTTTGCCGATTGATATTACATGGGGCAGGGGGGGTCTCTGCTGGTCCAATGTCCTGAACTTGGCTCTCCCACCTCAGCGGCACAGGCCTGACACCTGGCCGGAGCACCCAAGACCCTGTCAGTCACACAGCTTTTGGGAAGTCTGAGGTCTTCTGCCAGCGTTCAGTAGATGTTCTGTAGGAGTTGTTCCACATGTAGTTTTATTTCTGATATATTTGTGGGGAAGAAGGTTATCTGCACATCTTATTCCTCCACCATCTTGAAGGTCTCCTCTAATCTATTTTGCAAACTGATTAAACCTGACAAAAGCCAACTGTGGTCATTAGTAATTGTATATCTTGTCTAACTGTCACAACTTTATCACCAGTCCTCTGGCCTGTATGCCAAGTAAACCTGTTTGTACGTACACAAGTAGGCCAACCAGGAAATCTACATAAGTGTATATTTTCACAAAATTTCAGCCCTCCAAACTAGTTGTAATTGTCGATCATTAAAAACCACAGTCCTTCAAGCAATGACATTGTAGCTTTTCAGTGAGCACCTCACAGAGCTGAAAAATGTCATTCCATTGCTATAAGCATTTTCCCAGCAAGTTACCTTTTGAAGCTTAGCTGGGGTTTGAAAGGCATTTCTTATGCATTTACATCTTTGAGCTCCTGGACTCCTCATAGTTTTGAGTGCAGTCAACTAGGTATTGTACAAGCTCTTCAGGCAAATGAAAAATAGTAGAAAATAATGTCTTCACCTTCAAGCACAAAGAATAACCCTAGCCTAGCCTAAGGGAGCAATGTGGGTTCAAATAAAAAACGGAGCAAAAAATAACCCTAAGCAATAACATAAGGAATATTGCCCAGATGACCTTAATTGTCCCTTACTTAATAACATTCAGAAGACAATTGATCAACCACCTATCTCACTTTGCTTGACTAGATAAAGCTTGTACATTCATTAAAGAAATGACCTACCAAATTATAACTAAGTGATTTGATACCTAGATAGCAGTTCATATGTCTTCTTTCTAAATCCTGGAGTTTTCATTTAAGTAGCATGTATCCCTGGCCTTCTGAAAGCTATCACCATGTAAAAATAATGCTTAACACTTCTCCTTGTCCCTGAATGAGGGCCTGAAAAGCCAAGATTCTGTCTAAGTCTACTGCCTGTAGCCTGGATGAACTTAGTTATTAAATTTTTAAAAGCCAGTGTGTTCTCATCTGCACAATGGGGATAATTTTGCCTTTCACAGAGTTTTGGTGAGCATAAAGTTAAATAATGAATGAAGAAAATCTTTGAAAAGAAATACAAAGTGCTATATCAGTGTAAGTTATTATTGAATATTTTTCATAGTTACATGCCATGAATAAATCACATACAACTCTTCAAATACATGCCTAAATGTTATTCAAATCCAGTATTATCTAAAGCAAATGTCAAATTTTGCCACAGACACTAGAGTAAAATAAATACTTCCTGGGTCTTTTCCTAAAGTTTTCCTAGACAACAGAGAAGAAGAACAGATTCAGACATATTACTATTATGTTTTCAAAGATAGTTGAACTTTTAAAATTAAACTGAAATATGTTTAAATATAAACATTATGAGGTTTATTTAATACCAGCTGGGTAATCAATCACAGGTGGGCAGAAAGATAATTTAGGAACCAGAAGTCTGTGCCTTTCAAATGAAGAAGCCACATCCTTTTTTTTAAGACTTATTTTTTAGACCAGTTTTAGGTTAACAGCAAACTTGAGAGGAAGGTACACAGATTTCCCATAACCCCCCCTAAACCTACACATGCATAGCCTCCCCTATTATCAACATCACCCATCAGAGTGGTACCTTTGTTACAATTGAACCTACACTGACACATTTTTTCCTTTCTTAGGATATCAGTTATACTTTTCTTTTTACTTCTTTAAGTGGTTGCCCTAGGGTTTTCAATATACAGTTACAAGTAATCCAAATTTACATTTAAACAACAGTATAGCACTTCATAGATAGTATAAGTACTTAAAATAACAGAATCTTAATTCTTCCCTGAAGGAGCCACATCTTGATTGCATCCCCTTCTTCACTTATCTTTTTAATCAATGACCAAGTCCTCCTAAATATATCTCAAATATGTCTGTTTCTCTTCATGCATTTGAACACTGCTACTGGCCTGGAAGCAGTATACTGGATTCTGGTCCAGTACCTCATCACACAAATTGCACATATACCCAACTATTTTAAGATAAGAAAATCTACCTTCCCAAACTTTTCTAGTCAGTTCTGCATCTATTTTAAAAGCAAGTGTTAAGAATCTCTTGATTGCACAACTCTGTAATAGCTTGACTCAGAGTTGTTTAGAATGATTCATCGTCTTCAGATAATCATATCCATTTTTATCCAGGCATAAACCCATATAAAGCTGTATTTCAAGTTTATATAGAATATCAGGACTTAATAGGGTGTATTGAAGAATCAGCAATCATCTTTATTTGTGAAGAATAATACTAACACCGTAACATAGTATATTATTCTCAGGCTCGATCTTATCTTTCATAAGCACTAACATCAGTAAACTCTCTCTAACGATCACAGTTAAATATAGAAGAAAAGTATTTGGTTCTTCTACAGATTATCTCAGCTGCTTTCATTTCCATATTCTATATTTCAACCACACAGAAAATTTTTCAAATGTTCTATATTGTGTCTCACTGTAAATCTTTTTACAAATGCTAATGTCTTTAACAGGACACTAATTACCCAAAAACCTTCCTCCAACAGTTCATTTTAATTTGCACATCATTCAGGTTGTTTCTCTTTCCTTTGGGAAGCCTCACCTGACTGTTCCTGATAAAAGTTCATGTTGTATCCTCTTATTCTCCCAATGGAGCTGTCGCCAGAGCTGTTGTAATGATGATTGATTTTCTGTATTCGACCATAAGCTTCATGTAGGCAGGAACTGTGTCATTCTTGCTCACTTTATTATCCCAAGCACTTAGTACCATATCTGGTATATATCAACAGCTCATAGTATTGATATTTGTTGAGTGGATTAAGACCCCAAAACTCAACATCTACCTTTTCTGTGAATCTTTCCTATTTTTTTCAGCTCTGTCCATATCCATCATATTAAATTAATATGTCAACCCAAAATTTGGGGTTTTACTCTTTTGTTATTCATTAGAGGTGGATAGTTTTTAGCCTCTTATGTCAATCAATGTCCTGAGTTACAAGCAATAGAAAGTGATTCTCACTATATTAAATATTTTGAGTAACTCACAGAATCTGAAAGAGTCCAGCAACTAGTCATGGAGATTTCCTAACAAAGAAAATACCCAAACTAATATCATAAAAGTGTTTTCATAGAGACATCACAGCTACTACCCATGGATGCAGACATCTTAGGTTTTTCCACCAACCCCAGCAGTGCTAGCCATCAGGTACTCCTACTATCCCTCCATAACCGTTGTCAGTTGCTTCTGGAGAGAGGATGCAGTGGAGGCCACTGCCTCACCTCACCAAAATGTATTCTGAGTGGTCCATCTTACATCTGGGGAGGTGTGTCTGCTTGTCAGAGCTGGGCCAGATGTAAGGGAGGCTGGGAAGGGAGGTTCTCCAGTAGGAGGCACATACAATCTCATGAGGTAGAAGAGGCTTCAACTACTGGAGGTGGCTTTGGGGCAAAAAAGAGAAATGTTTACTATATCCCACACAATTATTTCATGAGTTAGCATGAATGAATGGGGACAAAATCCTATCTTATTGTTCAATGGTGCCTCTCAAAGTGCCCAGAACAATGTACTGCATACAGTAGAATGTAAATGATTAATATTTCAATACAGTAACCGACTTTCAGGAAAAAATAGCAAATATACTCACATCAAACAATGACACTGAGAGGGGCTTCAAAAATCCCATTTGAAAGCAGAGTCCAAATTTTACCACAGTCTATGTGACCTTCTTATTTATTCTACAACATATGTGATATTACAAAAATCTAAGCCTAGTTAACTGTAGTGCAAAATATGTGAAGCAAATTCTCCTTTAAGCAGCCCAGCAGGTGCTGACTGCTTAGCAACATGGAATAATGAAGTGATTAAGGGACTCCATAAAGAATATTGTAGATTTACACAGTATTAGGAAGAAGACGTCACGTGCCATGCAGAAGCCAACCCTCAATAAGATTCTCAGACAGCTGGTCACCAACATCATTCAGAGGAATGCCTGGTGAACAAGTTATAAAAGTGAACTCGTTTGTTTTTTAAAGCAAGCATTCCACCAAGGAAGCAATGACAGAGAGATCGAAAACACATGGTATATAGACACATGGTCTTTGAGTAATAAAACAGTTATCTCTTTCTTCTAAAGCAATTCTTTGAACTAGAGGATACTTAGTAGATTTTAAAACTTCATTTCACAAAGCCAGGATTAATAAAGATTCACTGGCATGGCATTATTTATGTGAACAAGATTTTATTTTCTGACAGAAATGTTGAAATATCCATACTTGAATGAGCTTTTTGCAGTAGGCTGTGACCAGGCTAGACAAAGGACAATTACATTACTATCTTGCTTTTAACCTCTAAGCTTAGATATGAAATTTAATCTATGCAGAAGCAATTTCAAAAACAAATACACATAAAAGAGATTACCATGGCTTTTCTTTTCACACACAAAACTGTTCAATAAAATCTTAATATATGGAGTGTAATCATTCAGAAAGAAGAAAGAAAATTTTGAAAAAGGAAGACTTTCTGTGTTCAACAGTTTACACTGTGGTGACAGGATTACACACACAGCTTTCATAGATTTAAAAGACCTGAATAGTGTTAAGGCCTTTGAGAAATCTTTCAGTCCTTCTCTCCATATCCTTTGTGGAAATGATTAATATTTCAAGCCATGGCCAAAATATAAGCTCCAAAAATTTTCTTTAAATGTCTGCACTAGGAAAACTCAGTGTCTTTCTGAAATATTTTATTTAGTCCTGATCAAAATATAATACTAAATTGGAAAAAACATAGGCATAAATAAAACAATTAAAGGTATGACTTTGCAGAGCTTACACATGCCTTATCTTAAAACAATTCCTTTAAATAAACAGAAAACACTAATAAATATGTTCAGAATGATGCCATTTTTACAACAATGGTAATATTGAATATTCCTTTATGCCTAAACATGGCAGAGGCTACCAGCAATCTCCTTTATTCATTCCACTCTTTCTTTAAGTCTTCTCTTTTAATAGGCACTAACTTTTACGTACGTACATAGCAACCCATCATAAAAGGTGAATTTCTCAGCCTCCCCTAATAGCTGGGTGTGGTCTGATGACTAAGAATAAGATAATGCAATAGAAGCCAAAAGTTTCAGAGCAGCTTCAAGGAACCTAACCTTAATGACGGCCAGTGCACGCCCTTTTGGCTCCTTTTGACTTTATCCTTTTTTCATGCAACTGCTTGAAATAGAATTAATGTTTCAAACCATGGGAGTAAGGCCCATCCTCTACAGATGGCAAAGTAAAGTCTGAAAGGAATCTCATTCCTTGTACTACCTGCTCTGAACTTTCACAGGAGAAAAGTAAATTTCCCTCTTGTTTAAACCAGAGTTATCTGGGGTCTGTATTACTTACAGGCAAACCAATCCTATATAAACACATTGATACAATGTGTAGAGAAGCTACTGCTAGTGACCTATTCAATAGCCTTTCTCTTCTTGTTTCTTTAAAAAAAAAAAAAAAAGAAAAAAAAGAATTATAATTCTGTTGTAGAAACAACTTTCCTAGACCCAAGAAAAATCATAAGTGGGTGAAAATATCCATTCAATTCCATGACCCGCTGCCAGATAATCATTTTCTCAGCCTTCTTTATAGCAAATGAGCCAAATATCTAGTTCTGACCAAGAGAGTATGGGAGATTTATGGAATTATTTTTCTCCCTGATTAAAGTAAGACCCCCCTTTTTTTTTTTTTGCAGTACGCGGGCCTCTCACTGTTGTGGCCTCTCCCGTTGCGGAGTACAGGTTCCGGATGCGCAGGCTCAGCAGCCATGGCTCACGGTCCCATCCCTTCCGCGGCATGTGGGATCTTCCCGGACTGGGGCACGAACCCGTGTCCCCTGAATTGGCAGGCGGACTCTCAACCACTGCGCCACCAGGGAAGCCCTATCCATTCATCTCTTGATGGACATTTAGGCCTTGGCTATTGTAAATAGTGCTGCTATGAACACTGGGGTACATGTATCTTTTTGAATTAGAGTTTTCTCTGGATATATGCCCAGGAGTAGAATTGCAGGATCATATGGTAACTTGGGACTGTTTCTATTGATTGATTTTTCTCTTCATTGTGTTTCCTATTTTTCTGCTTCTTTTGCAAGCCAGACAGTATGAATTTTACCTTGTTAAGTACTGAATATTCTTAAGTTTTATTCTAAGAAAAGTTATTTGGAAAAGTTTATCCCTTTGAGGCTTGATTTTAGGCTTTATTAGGTAAGAAAAATATAGCCTTTAGTCCAAGACTAATTGTGCCCCACTACTGACGCATTACCCTTTTGCGTACTCTATGTATTTTTTTACTCTGGCAGGTGGAAACACAAACTATCCCATCTCTCTGGGACCTCCAAGGATTGCTCTATTAGCTCCTTTCCAGTGGTTGGTAATTTCCTCACACATATGTAATACTCAATACTCAGCTGAACACTCAAGGAGAACAAATCCTCTAGAGAATGAATCTTTAGAATATCTAACTAAGCAACTCTCTCTTTCCTGGTATTCCATCATGTGAACTCTAGCTGAGCTGATATTCTGCAATTTCTCAACGTTGTTTCCTCAACTCAGAGATGTCTCCAGGTTCTGTGTGGGTTAACCTTTACTGCTCCATAGACTGTAAGCTCTCTCTAGGCAATAATATGAGGAATCAAAGGCTTATCTAATTTTTTTCCTTCCCTCAAAGATTAGCCTTTTGCTGACTATTGGCCACTTTGAAAATTGTTGTTCTGTATGTTTTGTCCATTTTTTAAAATTGTTAGAGGAAGAAGAGTAAATCCCTGTTACTCCATTACGACTAGAAGCTAGAAGTGGGAAGACTGGTATTTTACACTGAGACATGGTTTTGATATTTCTCTGGAGAAAATCAATTCTCTTTTAGGATTGTTGTGGGAAAAAAGAAAAATCCTGAGAAGGCAAATCCTCTGCTACAAGCCAGAACCACCTAGACCTGCATACTGCAGCACAGGCTAAAACATTAATATAGTTTCATTAGTACACTTTACTAGATTTGTGTCCTGAAGTCTTAAACTTTAATCTGAAAAGAACATTTTATTGTAAGAATTCCAGTGCTTTCACTCACAATGCTTGTCAAACAATGTATGTCATCCATGACACAAAGAGAATATTTTAAATAATATAAAATCTTTTACAAATTTTGAAAGGCACAGTTACTGCCAACTGAATCACTTATCAACAAACAAAATTATCCACTGATCTCCTGAAACTGATCACTCAATTATTCTTGATTGAAGAAGCCATAAGTATTTTTATTGTTGAAAATAATAGTCTTGGTCTTTTATTTAATAATATATTTATATATTTTATATAATTATGCATATAATTACATGAGATTTATTTTGTATTCAGCTTTTTGACAAGTCACAATAAACATAAACCTAAAAAGCAAAGAATTTTGCATACTAAGCTTTGACTAGATTGTGGAAAATATAAATGGATTCATTTATAAGAATGTTTTTCTGAAGCTGAATTTTAGGACTTTGGAAAAAGACTGCCTTTTATCAAAATATCTATTTAGTGACTGCAAATCCTTTGTAGAAAAAATAAGGAATATAAGTAAGTAAATGAATAGAAGATAAAATTTTAAACTTTTGGTATTTGTTTACTCTTACATCTGATTATCAGGCATAGCCCACACATCTTATACATTTTTGTATGTATTTTTATTATTTTTCATTGAATGTCTGTTACTTGAAAACTGAGGTCTCATACACAACTATCCTAGAAGTCAAATGGGAAATAGGGCATTGCTTAGTAGTTATGAATTCACTTATGTGGCATACTTGTAAGTATTCTCCTTCTGAAAAATCAGGGAACACATAGATCATTTAGCAGGTAGCAGGTGCAGTCTACAAGACATACACTACAAGCATATTGAACACACTTTAGTTTTGAAAACTCTGACATTCTTTTGCCCTGCTTTCTTTCTGGTATCTTCAATTAAATCCCTTCATGCTCTCAAATCCAAAGGCATAAATATTGCATTGCATGTTTTCAGGCATTTTTTCCAGAGAACGAAGTGAGTCTTTCCCACTTGGATATTGTCCTGTCTAACCTTATAACTGCTTTGTGAAATGAATTCAATTCAATTTCAACAGTTTTCTTGAGCGCCTACTTCTGCACTGGGTGCCTGACAGAGATTAATACGACATGCTATCTGCCCCCAGAAAATAATAATGGCAAAAGTTCCTGGAGCATACAGGGTATGCCACACGCTATTAAGTGCTTTACTTACATTAACCCATCCAATTCTCACAAACATTTTACAGAGAAGGAAAGTGAAGCTTTAAAAAAAAAAAAATAGTAAGCAACGACTAAAATTACACAGCTGGTGAGAGGTGGAGTTGAGCCTTAAATGCAGGCTGACTGACTCTTGACCACAATGCATACTGCCCTTCCCAAAGAGAGGTAGAACCATACATACAACAAACTATACAATAAGATATTACCCCAAAACACAATAAGGGAAAGTGCCATAAAAGCATCAGGCTTCGCATGTAATTCATTTCATCTGGAAAAATTAAGAATAGCTTTACCGAAGATAATATCTGAGCTGAATATTAAAGGCGGGCAGTATCAGCAGAGCTGAAAGTAAAAGACAGTCCAAGCCAAAGGCTCATCGTGAGGAGACTGGCATGCCCTGTTTTAATGGTTCTTAGACTCCAGAGCACATAAGAATCACACTTGAGATGCTTCACAGCCATGTAGCATAGACATACACTCAGAGAGAGAGTTCAGAGAGTCTGAAAATCCGCATTCAGAAAGGCTTCAAAATGGTTCAAATGTAAGTAATTTCAGGATCATACTGAGAAACACGAACCTAATTGACTTTAAGCCCCAGCATCTATCTTCACACTTCCTCCTTTCTGTAAGCTCAAACCTCTCATCACCATCCTCATTCCAAGCTAAATCTAACCTCCTGCAGGTAGAATCTAAGGATTCTAATTCTCAGGATTCAGCATCTACTATCCTCACTTCTGGTCCAACTCTGATCTTGTATTTGAAGTCAAATAACGAAACTATTCTCTTCCTCCCTTTTTGGTCCTCGTAACTGCTTCATACCAGTCTTTTCACTGGTACTAAATACTGAAAAGACTCCCCTTGTTTGAAGGTCTATATATAAGTGAATTAGAATCTTGATTCTATAAAATGCCCAGAACAACATTTCCAAAACCAGGCCTTGAATACTATGTTCTTTCCAAGGCCCCATGGACTAGAGTTCTGATCCTAACCTGTAGCCCAGAGGTTAGAGAATAAATACCAAATGAGTTTTGACACCAATGTCTCCTTGCCTGTATTTCCAAGTGTCACTTGCTTCCAGATTTCCAAGCTTTGCTCCACCTGTCAGCTAAGATGACATTATTCATTCATTCATTCATTCATTGTGTATATACCCTACTCTGGCCCTGTTCTCCATCATCTCCCCTAACCATGGGGAAATTTGGTGTGTTGCTACTAACTAGGAGGAAATGTATTATTTCTTTCACATTTTTTATAAATTAGAGAAGGTGGCACACAAAAAGACAAGGGAGTTCTAGACAGAGACAAACCTAGGGTTACACAGAGCTTTTAGAACTTTCATTAAATCAGTCAGTGTTTGCCTTCAACAAGAAAAGTCATTTTTATACATGCATAATATAAAATTCTAAGCTTTTCACTGTCTCTTTCAGATATTAAACTGGCTCTTTAAAAACACAACATTTATACATATATTCCTAACAGTGGTATAAATTAGGGCAGCATTTAGAGAATGAACTAAGAAATAAGAACCAAACTAGCTATAAAAACAACTAATGTACTGCTATATTTAAAAAGCCAGAAAGTAAAAAATGCGTTGCTTTTCAATAATATATTTTAAGTAATAAAAGTGACATAGTCACAAAAAATGGGAAAGTAAATACAAGTTCAAAAGAAAACACCCATAACCTCACCACCTCTTCATAGCCAAAGTTAGTATTTTGAGGCACATCCTTCTGTTTTGTGTTATGTTTACTAAAGCTGAATTTCAATCAAGACCAAAACATGATTGATCTTGCATACCAGAGAGAAGGGCCAGACTCAAATGTATAGTTTATTAATTTTTAAAAAGTCGAAGGGAGAGGATTCTTTCAAGCCTTTTAGAATTTTTCACCAAATCAGGGATGCAAAATGAAACCCAAACAGGAGAGAGGAAGAGTTTCAAGAGAAGATCTGGGGAGAGAGATACTGAAATGCTGGGCATCCTACTGATACCCAAGGGGGAGCCCTGGGAATGCCTGTCCCATGCCTAAAGCTCCATGATGAAGGAGGGAACCCCAGCTTCAATAGAACTAATGGGAGAGTTTAATATGTGACCCCAAAGTGGGGGTGTGGTGGGCTGGAGTCTGACATTCCCCTGGGAAAATCTAGAGGGTGAAAAGGCTGACTGCTCTGATGGAGGAGCCAGGTGAGCCACTGCTGCATGAGACTTGGCCTCGACTTTTCTGCGTTGCTCAGGTTTAAAGATAAGTGAAAATTTCCCATGTGAAAAAGTGCAGGGATTAGAATTGCCTTGGGTCTCTAGAAGGGTGAAGAGACTCAATGAAAAATTGAGCAATGAAAAATTGGAGGTGGACTCAGAATTCCTAGGGATTGCAGAAAACAGCTTGGAAGATCACACAGAATAGCAATTTGCATGCTGAGGCATGGCATCAAGAAGTCCCAGATACGAGGATCTGAGGAATCCACCAAAGTGCTCCATGGAAGAGTCACACGTCAACCATCTGCCTGTCCAGAAAGCCAAAGCCAGCTTACAACACTAAGGGTTCCACTGAGAACTTTCTTATCCCCCTTTCTTTCCTTTCTCCCATGTGCACCAGTCACGAAAGGGCCTGACATCAAATGGGAAAACTTCAGATCAAGAGCAGGAGGAGGAAAAGCTATCCATACACCCTTCCCAAATGCAGGTAGCCCACCTGAACACTGTGCTGGCTAAAAGAGGAGAGAAGATTTGATCTTAAAGTTTGGAGTTTTGATCGTTAAAACTTCATATCCTATTTTCTTTTTTTTCTTTCTTTCTTTTTGTTTTTGAGGTACGCAGGCCTCTCACTGTTGTGGCCTCTCCCATTGCGGAGCACAGGCTCCGGACGCGCTCCGCGGCATGTGGGATCTTCCTGGACCGGGGCATGAACCCGTGTCCCCTGCATCAGCAGGCGGACTCTCAACCACTGCGCCACCAGGGAAGCCTGACAGTTCATTTTTAAGTTAACATTCAGGGGGAGAAACTTTCTCCACTAAATTAATTTTAAAGGGGCTGAAGGAGACAAAAATGAAATTTCATTTTGATTCCATTCCTACAAGTTATGCTTTTATCAACTTATTGGGCATATACATGTTATATAGACATATGTGAATATATTATGTGACACAATATGTTTATATTATATATATATCTTTAGAATATAGTATAACAATCTACACAATTTTGTCTCCTGTTTTAATTTCATATAGGAATATATTGGGAACATTTTTTCCCTTGTCAACAGATATTATTCAACAAACTCCCTGCTCCAACTGTCCCCCGAACAGCAGCTGCAGCATGACCTAAGAACTTCTTAGATATGAAAATTCCCAGGCTTTATCCTAGACCTAGTGAATCAGAATCTGCATTAAAATGAGACCACAAGTGATTCATAATTCAGTGGTACGCTGGAGGTGGCTTGCATCTTAAGAGAGCCAATTGTGCACATTTCTTCCCAACTCTGCATTCAGTGGCATCGCTTTGGTAACTTGAAATCAGCCTTGGTGGAATATTTGTATCAGGGAAATCATCAAACACCTCAAGCCAAAATTTGTATCAGAAAGCCAGTTGTTAAGCATTTACCAGCACAACACTGATTCACATGTACATAAAAATTTGAGAGGCTTTGGTCTACAACATTATTTTTCATGGTTGCATAGTAGTGTACTGACAAAAACATTCCATATTTAATTGACCTGGGCTCTATTGTTGAACACAGGATGCTTGCATTTTTGCTGTTTTAACACTAAAACTAATATTCATATACATACATATTTTCCCCCACCCCTTTTTAGTTCTTTGAGATAAATTTTTAACATATAACTGCTGCATTTGTATACTGACATTTATCTTGGCATATATTAGCAATTTCCCTTCATTTTCTCATCTTTGCCACTGATCTTTAAGAGGTAAGTAATTTCTTAGAAGTGCCAGAGAACTGTTAATCTGTGGAGCATGCACGGCTAGAAGCTAATAATCTGAAGAACACAGTCTGTACATTAAACTTATTTATCATTTCTTTTTCTTTCCTTGTTTTCTTTTATCTCACCAGGGATACCTTCCCCTTTTAACTCAACCTGATTTTTATACCCCTTCTCTTCCTAGCTTCAGTTAGTTTTAATCTTACTTTTGAGTTCTACAAATTCCCTAAAATTATATTTAGAAATTTGAATGTATCTATATGTGCACTCTTTCCTTGAAAAAGTGCTATGGATTTCATCATATTCCCAGAATGGTCTCACTTCAGTTCTTGTGTCAGAGATTCCAGTAATAAACTCTCATGGAGTCCGTTTCACAGTGGAAGAAATGTAACAGACAACTAAAGCACACCTCCCTAAATGTAGTAATTGAGTTCCCCATGATTGAGACCAATTACAAGTTTACCTTCACAAGTAAGTCTACTGTATTATAGTCAGTTGTTTAACTAGAAGCAATTGTCATCCTATTATCTACATGGCCAACTGCTAAACTCTCTGTACAAGTGGTCACTTTTCTACTATAAAATACTCATCTGGGTAAAAATGCCTGTGATAGTAAAAAATTCCACCTTTTTAAAGAATCTGATATGTTAAAATAAGAATATGTGGAATCAAATAAACCAAAGACTCTTAATAAGAGACCATACCTAGAGACGTCTCAGTATATATTTATTCACTCAACCTCTAACAGTAGCATGTATTTTGTTCAAATGCACTATGGTTCATGTTTAATTTCCCTTTCTTCTCTGGGAAGTTATAAAATTTGGCAGACATCAACAATTTAAAGTCAGTGGAAATGAAATAACGAATGCAGCAGTTAGAGTATGGAAGAAGATTATTATGGAGGCAAAGATATCCACAAAATACCAAGGCCTTGAACTATGGAAGAATACAGTTCAGTTTAATAAATAAATCACAAAGGGAGATTTGAACTAGTATACAAGCCTATTCTAACAGGCTCTAAAGGACAGCACACGGACTAGATTCACTGATCATTAATGGCATTCAATTATTCCCACAGTATCAAAACGAGAAGATTTAGTGCTTCATAATCAACCCAAAGATTGAACTGTGCCTCTGGGAGAAATAAATGTAGCTATTTATGCTATTGATTATTCATATTTTAAGAAAATAAATTGAAATAACAAGCTTCAGCAGGCTCTCATTCTGCATTAAGACAAAGCATAAAGTACCTGACAAAACAATGAATACCAGGCCTACAGTTGGTTAATAAATGACATAATTTGCATTTAAATAAGATTTTTATGTGGTGTATATACACGCGAAGTTTAAGAAGCACTGCTTTAAGGGATGGTAGCAACAAGATAAGGGTACTTAACATCCCTCGGCCACCTCACAGAACAGAGCCGCCCTGTAAGAAGTAAGATACATATGAAGGTGACCTTCCAAATCTTGCACTGGTAGTGCTCTAATCCAGAGACTTTTAAAATGTCATTCTTTAATTTCTCTCCTAAGTCAAAGAAAACATTGAACCACAGGATCTGCGGAGAGATTTCATTCAATGAAAGTAACAATATTCATGTTCACTTATCATTTCTACCCTGTAAACATTTGGCAAGAACAGGTATTTATTCATCAACTCAGCAAATGTTTATTGAATACTTGTTCCATGTGAGACATACGTATCATACAAAATAGAACTAAAGCTGTTGTTTAGATAAACTGATGGGGGAAGTCTTTATCTCAAACAACTAGCATATTCAGAAGTCAAGTTTGAAAAGATCTAAATTATCTGAATTGTTATATAATTGATCCTGCAAAAAATAATAAATATACAAATAATATTTTTAAATACCAAAAAGAGAGGAAACAAGCCTGTTTCCTTCCACATAGGAATTACATACCTTCAAAAAACTGGCTCTGTTTCTATAAATGGAAATTATGGCTTTTGGGTTGACAGAGTTTTTCCATCTCTCCCACTGTAAGGCTTGATTACAGGCTAAGACAGCAAAAGAGGATGTTTTAAGTGAAGTTTGTAAAGAAAGAAAAAAATATAAGTAAATATCTTTGAAACACAGATTAAGAAGTACATTCAGAACATAACAAATGCAAAAGGCTTCAGAGGTGTCCATAAAGCAGGCTCCAAGCCAGCAGAATAAGAGTCAGGTAACATGCTGGGATAGAATGTGGGTATCACAAAAGAAATCCTGCACCAAAATTTCTTCTGCTGGCTGCCATAGTTCTCTCTCCTCTCTCTCTGATCTCTCTTAACCCCAAACCTGGAATGAAATTCCCTTTTTTATGTCAGCATTATATACAAAAGACTTCTGTAATCTGTACAAATTATCTGGGAAGGGATACAGCACACTTTTAATTATCAACATTCATTAACTAGCATGGATTTACTTCTTTGATACCTTGGAAATTAAAAACAAGAAAAGAAGAAAAATGAAGGTTGAAAATATGAGGTACCAATTCTATACAATCTCTTTCAGAGGATGGAAGTGGAGGGAGTACTTCCTAATTCATTCTATAAGGCCACTACTACCCTAATACCAAAACCAGAGAAAAACACTGCAAGAGAGGAAAATGACAGACCAATATCTCCCGTGAACATAGATGTAAAATTCCTCAACAACAACAAAATCACCAAATCAAATCCAACAAGGTATAAAAAGAATTATACACCATGACAAAGTGAAATTTATCCTAAGTATGCAAGACTGGTTCATCTATTAATCATCAATTAATTGTAATCTATCACATCAACAGACTAAAAAAGAAAAATCACACGACCATATCAGTAGATGCAGAAAAAGCATCTGACAAAATCCAGCTCGCATTTATGATAAAAACTCTCAGTAAATTAGGAATAAAGAAGAACTTTTTCAACTTGATAAAAACTATTCACAAAAATCCTACAGGTAACATCATACTTAATGGTGAAAAACATTTCCACTAAGTTTTCTCACTAAGATCAGGTACAAGACAAGGATGTCCCCTCTCACTACTTCTTAGCCCTTGCTAATGCAATAAGGCAAGAAAAGGAAATAAAAGGTATACAGATTGGGAAGGAAGTAATAAAACTATCTTTGTTCACAGAAGACATGATTGTCCATGTAGAAAATCTGAAGTAATTGATAAAAAACTCCTGGAACTAATAGCAATTATAACAAAGTTTGAGGATATAAGATTAATATACAAAAGTTAATCACCTGTCTATATACCAGCAATAAACAAGTGGAATTTGAAGTTAAAAACACAATACTATTTACATTAGCACTCAAAAGTACAAAATCTTAGGTACAAATCTAACAAAATGTGCAAAGGATCTATATGAGAAGATAGATAAAATTATGATGAACAAAATCAAAGAACTAAACAAATGGTGAGATATTTCATATTCATGGATAGGAAGACTCAATATTGTCAAGATGTCAGACAATTTTCTCAGCTTGATCTATGGATTCAATGCAATCCCAATCAAAATCCCAGCAAATTATTTTGTGGATATTGACAAACTGATTCTAAAGTTTATATCAATAGGCAAAAGTCTCAGAGTAGTCAATACATTATTGAAGGAGAAGAACAAAGTTGGAGGACTTAGGCTACTCAACTTCAAGAATTACTATAAAACTACAGTAACCAAGACAACATGGTATCGACAAAAGAACAGACCAAAAGATCAATGGAACAGAATAGACAGCCCAGAAATAGACCCAAATAAATATAGCTAACCAATTTTCAATAAAGGAGCAAAGGCAATGTAATGGAGCAAAGATAGTCTTTTCAACAAATGGTCCTGGAACAACTGAACATCCACATGCAAAACAATAAATCTATACAAATAATTCTGGGGAAAGTGTGGAGAAAAGGGAACTCTCCTCCACTGTTGGTGGGAATGTAAATTGGTGCAGCCCCTATGGAGAACAGTATAGAGGTTCCTTAAAAAACTAAAAATAGAGTTACCATATGATCCTGAAATCCTGCTCCTGGGCATATATCCAGAAAAGGCGAAAACTTTAATTTGAAAAAAATACATGCATCCCAGTGTTCATAGAGCACTATTTACAACAACCAAGACATGGAAGCAACCTAAATGTCCATGGACAGATGAATGGATAAAGAAGACGTGATGTATATATACAATGGAATATTAGTCATTGAAAAGAATGAAATAATGCCATTTGCAGCAACATGGGTTGACCTAGAGATTATCATACTAAGTGAAGTAAGTCAGACAGAGAAACACAAATACATTATATCACTTATATGTGGAATCTAAAAAAATGATACAGGGGGACTTCCCTGGTAGCACAGTGGATAGGACTCCACTCTCCCAATGCAGGGGGCCCTGGTTCAATCCCTGGTCAGGGAACTAGATCCCACACGCATGCCATAACTGCAACTAAGACCCGGCGCAACCAAATAAGTTAATAAAATTAAAAAATGACACAAAATGAACTTACTTACAAAACAGAAATAGACTCACAGACATAGAAAACAAATTTATGGTCACCAAAGGGGAAAGTGGGGGGGAGGGATAGATTAGGGGTTTGGAATTAACAGATACACACTATTATACACAAAATAGATAACCAACAAGGACCTACTGTATAGCACAGGGAACTATATTCAATGTCTTGTAATAACTATGATGGAAAAGAATCTGAAAAAGAAATATATATATATATACACACACACATATATAACTGAATCACTTTGATAACTCAACATTGTAAATCAACCATACTTCAATTAAAAATAATATATTAAAAAAAATAAATCTAAACACAGACATTACACCCTTCACAAAAATTAACTCAAAATGGATCACAGACTTAAATGTAAAATGCAAAACGAAAACTCCTGGAAGATAAAATAGGGGTATACATAGATGATCTTGGGTATGGTGATGACTTCTTTGTTATAATGTCATAGGCATAATCCATGAAAGAAATAATTGATAGACTGGACTGCATTAAAATTAAACTTCTGCTCTGTGAAAGACAGTGTCAAGCCATAAACTGGAAGAAAATACTTGCAAAAGACACATCTGATAAATGACTGTTACCCGACGTATACAAAAAACCCTTAAAACTCAACAATAAGAAAACAAACAACCTGATTTTAAAATGGGTCATAGGTGTTAAAGAAACCTCACCAAAGAAGATATGCAGATGGCAAATAAGCATACAAAAAGATGCTCCACATCATATGTCATCAGGGAAATGTAAATTAAAACAGCAATGAGATACCACAACACACCTATTAGAATGGCCAAAATCCAGAACACTGACAGTCCCAAATACTGGTGAGGCTGTGGAGCAACAAGAACTCTTATTCATCACTGGTGGGAATGTAAAGTGGTACAGCCACTTTGGAAGACATCTGGCAGTTTCTTGTAAAACTAAATATACTCTTATCATCTGATCCAGCAATTGTACTCCTTGGTATTTACCCAAATGAGATGAAAACTTAGGTGCATACAAATATCTGCACACAGATGTTTATAGCACGTTTATTCATAAATGCAAAACGTGGAACCAACCAAGACGTCCTTCAGTAGGTGAATGCATAAATAGACTATGATCCATCCAGTGGAATATTATTGAGTGCTAAAAATAAATGAGCTATAAATCCATGAAAAGACATGAAAGAACTTTAAGTGCATATTCCTAAGCGAAAGAAGCCAATCTGAAAAGGCTATATACTGCATGATTACAACTATATAACATTCTGGAAAAGGCAAATCTATAGAGACAGTAAAAAATATTAGTAGCTACCAGGAGTAGAGTGGGTGTATGAATAGCAGAGCATAGAGGATTTTTAGGGCAGTGAAAATGTTATGTATGATATTATAATGATGGATACACGTCATTATACAGTTGTCCAAATCCATAGAATGTACAACACTAAGAGTGAATCATAATGTAAACTATGAACTTTGGGTGATTATAATGTGTCAGTGTAAGCTCATCAATTAAAAAAGAAAAGAAAATATGAAGTGTCAAACAAGGAAAATATACTCAGTAAATCTACCTGGCGTGTCAGACGGAGGTGAGGAGAAGTAGGTTTGGTGCCCTAAATTGGATAAAGGGAGTTATAAGAAGGTGTATAGGGTAAAGAACAACTATTCTTATAGTTTAAACATTTCAACTACTTCGTAATTTTTTATTGTCATCCATGATCCATGTCACAAAACAGAAGACTTCCATGTTTTTCAACCATGACCTCTTCGGAGTTTTGGAACATATGTATGGTGAAATAATGTTTTCCTATATTAATTGCTATATTTTCAGTCCTGGTTATTCATTTTACCCCATGTTCCTCCTCCTCACTCAAGCAGAATTCCTATTACTTCAAGGCAAGTATTTCATCACAGAAAACAATAAAAAGAAATGGAATCATAGCTTTGGAGTTTTGAAATAACTTTCTGAAACTCATGCAGAAAAAATAGCTTGGGGAGCAAAGGGTTTTTGAGTTTCAAAAATTGAAATTTTTTGGATATCAGAATCCCAAACTGTGATGGATTCAGGGCATAACATTCATGATACAATAACTTTGAAATAATACAGATTTTAAAAACACCCTATCCCAAACTACACAGTCTTTGGACAGAGGGTATCAGGAAATCAGAAGTTATCTAAAAAGTAAACCTTAACTTTTTCTGTCCCTTATAAGACAGTATTTCTCTTGAAAGAGGCCTTGTATCCCAACCCCACTTCAGGATAGTTTGAGATTACAATGAATAAAAAAATCTCAATAAAGACCAAGAAATTATATAGAACTAGAAATTAAATGGAAATTCTGGAGATGGAAAGTATAATAACTGAAAATTATATTTTAAAATAGAATTTTAAAGATCAACAAAGGAACTAAAATAGTACCTTGTGAATATTTATAGTCTCCTTACTCATAAGAACCAAAATCTGGAAACAATCCAAATACCCATTAACTGATAAATGAATAAATAAAGTGTGGCATATACACACAAAAGACTATTATTTCACAATAAAGAGGAATGAAGGAATGAAATACCAATATATGCTACAACACAGATGAACTTCAAAAACATGCTAAGTGATAGAAGCTAGACATCAAAGACTACATGTTACATAATTCCATTTATATGAAATATTCTGAAAAGACAAATTTAAACAGGCAAAAAGCAGATCAGTAATTGCCTGTGACTGAGGGGGTTGGAATTAGGCTTAACTGCAAGAAAGGTGAGGGAAATTTGTGGAGTAATGGAAGTGTTCTAAAAATGGATTGTGGTGATGTCTACACAAATATATAAATTTACTAAAAATAATTAAAATGCACATTGTTTTCCTTGCACTAAACCCTAATCTTTAGTGAGCCCTTGAACCAAGCACTGCCTATCCATGCTACTGCTTCTCTGCTTCTCTAGTAAACTCCGTCTTCCCCCTAAGCAAAGGGCAATTCCAAATCACTTTAGAAGGCCTCAGTTTGTGAGTGAAAAAAAGTGTTTTTCTTTAGACAACCATTGTACTTTGATATGTAGTAGAAGGACATTCTCTATTTTAGTGTTGTCTTAAATTCTTACTGCAAGTATGTGGTGTCTTAATTCCTGCTAAATTCCAAGAGTTTCATTTACCCTTGCTTATGCACTATTGGTGCAAATGTTAACACAATAAAAGAGGCAAAAAGGCTTACTAGTATTATGAAAATAATTTATCTCACAGACCTCCTGAATCAGGGCTCAGGTACCTTTGAGGGTCTGTGGACCACACTTTGAGAGCCAGTTTCCTGGAAAGAAAATGAATGATAATGAGAAAGGTATAATTAATGCCTTCAACCAAATAGCTGAATTGGGTTTCGAAAAAGGAAAATAAGCAAGCATGAAAGTGGCATGATTTGGTAGGAAAACAAATGGTGACCATATTTTCAAAACTAAGATTGAAGATACTTTGACCAAAGATTTCTTTTGTGTGATTTCTGGAAGCAAGAAGCAGCCTGGATACCAAAATGTTAGAATTGCCAAGACACTTAGTTTATAATAAATGGAGCAGAACATTTTAAGTCCATATTTTTTAAAGACACCTATATTTTGTGAGCATAAAGAAAACCTGTTTTAAAAAATAATTGTTCTGAAAGGTCCTAAGCAACCTATATCCAATATTTTTCTCTCCTATAAAAACTAAAAGAAATAAAGAAACACAAACAAAATAAAATACAAAGGAAAAAACAGAAATGAAGAAATTCAAATAATGCATAAAATGAAGAAATAATATCAACTTTGGGGGAAGATTTTATATTTTGTATGTCACCTGCTACTAGACATTATGATTGCCACCCATCTCAGTATTTACCCAATAAATTTGGAAATCCAATTTTCTGTCTGACAGTAATATAGTCAACAAATATTGAGTACTGACTATAATAGGACCAGACACAGTAATAAGCCAAGTGGTCTTAGTCTCTTCCCTAATAGAATATAGAATATAGCTGTCAGAAATAAGCCTTCATGTGTATGACACGATATTACTAAAGAGTGGTAGTGAGATTTGGATTGCTATTTACAATAAAGAGAAGTCAAATGGCATTAAATATAAGCCTGAGCCTAAAGATCTCCTTGCACAGAAGTTATAAACCTGTAAGCTACACACCAAATACAGCCCATAGACTTGCTTTGTTTGGTCCATGACATATTTTATTTTTACTTAGTTTTAAAATAATGGAACATAAAATCCAGATTTCTGGCTACTCATAAATAACTGCAAAATACGGCAAAAAACAGGTTTACATTTTCACATGACAATTGGCATGCAATTCACTCCAGTCTCCGACACTTCCTGTCCTAGCCCTTTTACACTCACTGCTACTCCCAAACCCGATGTCAATTAACTGGAGGCAACCAGAAAGTGGGAGGATTTTTCCCTATTTTATTTCCCAATGGTTGACACCAAAACAAAAGGAACAAAAATAATCCTTAGAAAACCTCAAAAAGTCTCATTTTAAGGAAGGGATGTAAGAGGAAAGCTGTGAGAATCTGCTTTTCTCCCCCGTGGTGAGTTTGAAAAGAGAAAAATCTTAATTTGAAACAACTAATAGTGAACATGAAAAGTACACAAATCAACTAATATTTCCAGAAGATCAACCATGTGCAAAATTTAGTGCCAAATACTACAGGAGGCTAAAGCATAAGCCTGAAGCTAGATAAGCTCATGGTCTAGTTTCATGATTCCCAAACTATGAGCAGAGACCACTGAGGTACATAAACCAGCTTTAGCAGTCAACTAACTCATATCTGCCAACTAATAATTAATCAACTAACTCATAATGAGTCAACTAAGTCATCTTGTACATATATGCACAAACACTTTTTTTCAAATATGGGATGCTGCTATTTTGAGAACTCAAATTCAAACTTTTTAAATGCAGTGATATCGCTACATGACAAGCAACAAAAACAGTAAGTATAGTCATGTCATATATGGGACCATGAAATTCTTCATACTAAGAAGAGATCCTTCAAAACAGGAGGTCTCTAGCATTGAATATAAATTATTTTATAGGAAAATTTGGAAATATCTATTAAACTTTCAATGCATTAACTTTCAGATTTTTCACTTCTAGGAACTTATTCTTCAGATATGTACACTTGAACTAGTAAACATGAATGTTCATTGAATATTCTTTGTAATAATACAAGTCAAGAAAATGGTTAAAATCCATTAGAAGGTAAGGAAGGATGGTGGACTAGAGAAGTTCTCCCAGCTATCTGAACTGGGGTCTGCCAGAGGACCTAACCAAGGATCTTAACCCTCAGCTAAGGCAAGAAGTCCTTGATATTCCTGCCCAATGTCATTTGGTCACTGTTACAGGCAGTGACTACTATGTATTTCCCATTCTCCCCTTTTACGAGTGATTTTATGTGGTTTTGTTATTTCTCACCAATATAATATGAGGGTACAGGGGCCAGATAACTTGCCCTTTGGTTTATAGAACAATGAACATCCCTTAAATGTTAAAGCCACTTTTGGATCCAATGGAGAGGACTATGAACTTTAAGCTGGAGGCAGGGGCTGAATAAGATTGTGGAGTTGTCCCCCTTAAGAAGGATGAGTGTTCCATATATGACAGGAAGAGTGTACATGGATGATATTAAGTAGCTGAAGGAGTCTAGACTACCTGATGTCAATTCTCAACATATCCATTATTAGCAAACCCAGATTTTTAAAAGTTAAATTATGCAACCACCGTTGCATCTAGAGACCACGTGGCACTATTCTTGGTGATGATATATAAGCAGAAGTTGTAGGATAGGTCTTTGTGACAGACGGCTTAAAGGACGGGCAGACCAAGAGGATGCCTATAAATCTGCAATGCTCTGAGCTGATCATCTTGTATTCAAGGTCATCTTGTATTCAAGGCAACCACAGAAAGCCAAGAAAGTCACAGAGACTTCATCCTTGACACCTTGAACCCCATGACCACTTCCAACAACTACCTATACCTGGACTCTTTGTTATATAATAAAAAAATAAAACCCTTGTCTTGCATAGGTCCCCATTATTGAATTTTTTATCAATAGTTGAATAAAATTCCTAACTAATACAACTACTCTTTGTATACCATTCACGTCACCATTCTTTCAAACATCCCCCCACAGGAGCCCTCTTTTCTGTCTAGTTTCGGCTTTTCCTATTTTTCTGTGTCTTTCCCAATCTCTGTATGTATTTCCTTTTCCTTAAGCAGGTCTCCAACATTGTATTTCACTCCTAGAACCTCATTCACTTAACTCCCACTTAGTGAAAAAATGATCCTGTTCTTGGAATCTACCTTCCTTAGATATCTACATAGATATTTATAGGCAAATATAAAAATAATTTCTACATTTAGTCAATGTCTACTATATTTCAGGGACTAATTCTAGTGTTCCAAAGCATTATTTTAAGAGTTTTATTGTATTTTCATATTAACCTTCAAAACAAACCTGAGTTTATCCCAATAAAGTACAAAGGTTAAGTTAATTTGACCAAGATTACACAACTAGTGGTGATGGAGTCAATATGTGAAACTGGAAAGTCTGGGCCTGTATATGTGTGTGTACATGTGTACACAGAGGACACTTAGATCCTCAGTGTTGTAGGGTTACTCCTTCTGTCATTACAGATGAACTGTGAAGCTTTGTGCCCCCAGATCACAAATATGACCTAAAAGGAATCCCCTCCATAAAAGAGTACATGGAAATCCCATCCCTCCTAGCCCAGGAGATGAAGGGTTGAAATAAAAGGTCAGTTGCTTGGGCCCCTGTTTATACTCACCCTCAGGGACACACCTTGGAGTAGGAAGCACAGAAATATGTAGATGTGGATGACCTTAAAAACAGCAGGAGTTAAGAAGTCGTCTCTGGCTAAGCCTTAGCAATTCTGCAGGTCTTGAAGACAGTGATTCTCAATTCTGGTCGTACTTTAGAAATGCCTAAAGTTTTAAGATACTGATGCCCTGGCCTACCTCCTAGCATCTGCCCAGTATCTTTTGACATTGACTCTAAATTACACAATTCTACTCAATATTCACAACCACCCTGTTAGGAAAAATCCTGCGGTCAGTTCAGCAGCTCATTCTAACAGTACGACACAAGCTATTCAGGGCACTAGATTTTGCCTGAGTCCAAGCTCAAGAAACCCAGTAGTCTGTACTGAGAACATATGGGGAACCAGAAGTTCCCATATAACACTGTTGGGATGCAGTGGTACTGAGAACATGATAGCAGTAGGGGCACAAAAGAGCCATTTGTGATTTACACAAAAAGACCACATAGTATAGACCACAGGAACATGGAACCACAGATGGAGTCTGTGCTTGAGTCATGTCCCCCACTTCCAGTTTGACAGAGGCTCATGAAGATTCATTTTAAAATAAATACTTTTCGGGAGTTCCCTGGTGGGCTTAGTGGGCTTTCACTGCCATGGCCTGGGTTCAATCCCTGGTCGAGGAACTGAGACCCTGCAAGGTACCTGGCATGGCCAAAAACTAAAAGTAAACTAAAGTAAATGCTTTTCAATTTCTTCGCACATCTGAGTTCTGGTGCGAAAATATCAATCCCCTCCCAGAAGTATCTTCAAGAATACATACCAAATAGGTTATGGGAGTAGGGTTTTGGAGAGTTGGTATCTGAGGGCTTTTCCTTTTACCACTGCATCCTACGAGCACCTGAAACATCTGTGCTCCTTCCATCAGACACCATCCCCTTTCACTTGTTAAAACACATAAAATTTCCCTTCTTGCTCCTATATCACTAATTTTTCTGTCTATTTTGGATCCTTCTTATCAACATACAAAACGCTGTTATTTCTCCTATCTTAAAACAAACATTAAAAAAAACTCTTGTGTGCCCTCTTTTCCCTTCAGCAACTATGCATTTCCCTATGGTCCTTTATAGCAAATCTCCTTGGAGTTGACCATAGTTACTGTTTCCAATGAATCTCTTCCTATGCTCTATTAAATCCACTGCAATCAGGGTATTGCCCATATCACTCCATTAAAACTGCTTTTGTTAAGTTACAAATGACCTCCACGTTACTAAATCCAGAGGTCAATGTTCAGTCCTCATGCGACCTGACCTGTCAGCAGCATTTGTCTTAGGCCATTCTCTCCTCCTGGAAACACTTTTTTCACTTGACTTTCAAGACATCACCCTAGATTTTCCTTCTCCCTCACTGGTCAACTCCTTCTCAGTCTCCTTTGCTCCTTCCTCCTCAGCAACCTCTTGAATCCATTTCCAAAGCTTGGAATGCTTGGAATTCCAATGCTTGGAATGCTCAGTCCTTGCTCCTATTCTCTTCTCAGTCTACACTTACTCCCTAGATCATCTTAGCCAGTGTCATGGCTTTGAATACAATGCCAATTTTACATCTCCAGGCTAAGACTCCTATATTTAAACAATACTCACTATATCCATCCGGATAGCTAATGAGCCTCTCAGGCTGAAATTCCTGATCTTTCCCCTAAAACCAGTTTGACTTGCATCTTCCCCATTGCAGTTAATGGCAGCTCTGTATTTCCGCCAAAAATGTTAGAGTCATGATTGACACCTCACTTTCTCGCACATCTCATATCTAACCTACCCAGAAATCCTATTGGTTGTCTCTTCAAAACACTGGAATATTCCAAATCCAGACACTTCTCACCATCCTCACTCTTACCACCCTGGTTCTGGCCACTAGCATCTCTCACCTAGATTTTAGCAGTAATATTCTAACCACCCCTTCTGCTTCCACCTGTGCTCTCTACACTCTGTTCTCAGCATAAGCAAAGAGAACAAAGAGTACTTCTTTCAATACTTAAGTCAGAACACAGCACATACCTGCTCAAACCCTCCAACGGCTCCATGTTTCTCTCAGAATAAAAAGTCCTGGTCACTGTAAGGACCCCCAAGGCTATCCACCACCTTCCTCTCTCATTCCTGCTGTCACTTCCTCTCCTCTACTTTATCTTCCATTCTCTCTTCTCATTCGCTCCTCTTGCATTTCCCACCAGTATCTGCCCCCTCACATGTTTTGCCCTAGCCATTATCTCTGCTCTTCTCCCTGACAGACACATGAGTCATCCTCATATCTCTTTTAAGTCTTGGCTCACATGTCACTTCATCAATGGGGTAACATTGGACCAACCTGCATTTGATTCCCAATTCCCCTTAGTTTCTTCTATTTTTTTCCAAAACATTTATCCATCCAAACATCTTATATAATTGATTTATTTACTATTTTATGGTTTATTATCTATCTTCTCCAATTACAATGTAAGCTTTACAAAGATAGGAATTTTTGCTGGCTGTGTTCACTGATTAATATACAGAATCAGAACAGTGTCTGAAATTTAGGAGGCACTCAACAAATATTTGCTAACTAAATTAATGTACACTGTACATTAATATATAGGTTGACTTTTTACATCATGTAATATTTTTATGGTGATTTGTTTTGAACAAGACATTTTCATACTCAATATAGTTAGAAACATTCATGAGAAGATGGGTAATATACCAGGCATAACTGCATACAGTATTTGTGATCCCTAGCAAATTACATCAACCTCTCTCAGCCTCAATTCCCCCACACTGGAAAAGTGGAAATCATTAATTCTTACTGTGTGCCTTCTCCCACCTAGGGAGAGCAAAAGACAAGAAATAATTCTGTGTAATATACGCCAGAAAGTTAGCTCAGATACTGTTATATTATGAGCTAGGCACAGGTTTACCGCACCATGCAGTTATGAGTCAAACAGCTATTAAATTTTGTGTAAATCCTAAGGCCCTCTTTGGTCACTTTGCCACCTCCAGCTATTCTAAACTCATAGCAAAAATAAAAACAACAGAGAATCTTTCTCAGACTTATTTTTGAAAAATCTGTACAGTATTTCTTTCTGAAAAAAATCCTTTTATAATCAATTAGAAAACAATTAGACACAGCATATCAATTTGACACCCAAAGATGCAGACTGTTTTTTCTATTTCTCTCCCTTGTAACATCTAAATGTATGGTAGCCTGTTTTGTTTTCAAAGCATGTTCCAGTCCCCAAGTAGATTTCTCAAGGCCACAACTTCCACATATTTTTGTTTATGACTGCTATTATTTCATCTTGATTTTTATATTACCGTCTCTATAAAAGTATTGTTGCCAAAATGTCAAAAATATCCCTAAATATCCCTAACTCAGAGAAGTCTGAGAAACAATTTCTTGAATTGACCTTCAAAAGTAAGTTGAACACCACAAACGGGAACTATCCATTTAAAGTAAAGCATAAGAGATGTGTGTGTGTGTGTGTGTGTGTGTGTGTGTGTGTGTAATACCATAGGTCAGTTTATTGTGTTCTTGATCACATAATTAACACTATAATTACATGGAAATACCTTGCTAAATAAGAGTATTATTGGCACTTTATACCAAAGTGCTGCTTGGGAAAATGTAAGTAAAATATGATTTATATAATATTTTCCTACATAACCAATGAGAAAAAATAGAAAAAGAAAGTAAAATAACATGACAAAAGAAGCACAACCAGACTAAATAAGTTTATCTTACTTTTACCGAGAACACTAAATTCTGAGAGGTGATGATTATGAACACATATTTCTTTATTAAGTAAACATCTTTTCCAAAATGAAAAAAGCCTTAGCATACAATATCTTTATACTTAAGGCAATAAATCTGAAATGTATTCATATTTGATATATTCAATTCAGAATTATTCAACTGTATTAATTAACTGTATTAATTAATTAAATGTATTAATTAAATGTAAATGTATTAATTAATACATTAATTAATTAACTGTATTAATACATTTCCCAATATATTTTAAATAGATATGCCACCTACAGAAAATTAAAGGAGGGCTACACACTATACTTCATATTTTAATAAAAACACAGTAACTAATGCTAATGTTTCCAATAAAATAACATTAAAAAGAGTATTGGGGGGCAAATAAAACTGTTGATTCTAGTATACTTGGAAAAATAAAGACTGAAATCG
This sequence comes from Tursiops truncatus, assembly GCF_011762595.2. Lineage (NCBI taxonomy): Eukaryota > Metazoa > Chordata > Mammalia > Artiodactyla > Delphinidae > Tursiops > Tursiops truncatus. The sequence continues at coordinate 35,563,687 of NC_047038.1, forward strand.
AATTTTTTAACATCTTTATTGGAATATAATTGCTTTACAATGGTGTGTTAGTTTCTGCTGTATAACAAAGTGAATCAGCTATACATATACATATGTCCCCACATATCCCCTCCCTCTTGCATCTCCTTCCCTGCCTCCCTATCCCACTCCTCTAGGTGGTCACAAAGCACCGAGCTGATCTCCCCGCTTGATGCGGCTGCTTCCCACTAGCTATCTATTTTACATTTGGTAGTGTAAGTATGTCCATGCCACTCTCTCACTTCGTCCCAGCTTACCCTTACCCCTCCCCGTGTCCTCAAGTCCATTCTCTACATCTGCGTCTTTTTATTCCTGTCCTGCCCCTAGGTTCATCAGTGAAATCGAATTTTAAGATCATTTGCTAATCTCAGTAAAGCTTTGATAAACAATTGCCTTTCTAAGGAGATGGAGGGACTGGGAGTTAATTTCTTAGGGACACTTTATTTTGCGCTTTCAAAATAAGTTTAGAAATCATTCTGAACTCGATTTTATGTAAATAAAACATCATAACACGATTTGACGGCAGATTTTTAATTAACATTAATGAGGTACATTGGATTAGAAACGTCCCTACTGCTTGCTACCCTTGAAGGAAATCCTTTCACTACACCAGGGCCAGTGAAATCACTTGATAGCCCACCTCAGATGGTACTGCCCTCCTGCTTAGAACCACGCAAAATTTACCCATTCCACTTGTAACACATATCTAAACTCCTAACTGCGTCGGCCCATGAGGCACAACAAGAACTGGATCCCACCCACTGCTCTGAACTCATCTCCCACCACTTCCTGTGCTGCAGCCACAGAAACTTCTTTATGTCCACCAAACACGTCAAGCATGTTCCTGCTCAGGGTATTTATACCTGATCTTCCTTCTTCCAGCTAACTCTATCCTGACATAGCTGTATGTCTGGTTCCTTTGTGCATTTAGGTCTCAATCAAAGCTTCATAAGAGAGATTTCCCTGAACATTAAATCACATAATGCTTTGGGGCACCTGTTATGTCCTGTACCAGGTATTGAGGGCCAGGTACCTGGGGCTCAGCAGTGAATAAGACAGACTAGTTCCCTTACTGATGAATGATGGGACAGATCCACAATAAACAAAGAAATAGTAGGCAATGTCTGAGTAGAACATAAACACCATTAGTCCCTTCCAACAAAACTAATAGAAATCGCTTTCTGTAACAACATTGCACATGGGACATTCTTAAAACATACATTTTCAGATAAAAGATAAAACATGCTAGTAAGTTAGCTCTTTTTTCTATATCCTGTAATTTAAAGAATAGAGAATAATCTCTGAAGACATACTGCCTGGGTTCAAATTCTCTACCATTTACCTTGTGTGATCTTGAGCAATTACTGAACCTCTCTGTGCCTGTTTTCTCATATACAAAGTAGAATTCTTAATACTGCACCTCACAGGGTTGTTATAAGGACTGAATGAGTCAAATATTTCTAAGGCACTTAGAGTGGTGTCTGGCACATAAGAAATACTATGTAAAACTGTGTTCAATAAATAAAACTTCGGGGCTTCCCTGATGGTGCAGTAGTTGAGAATCTGCCTGCCAATGCAGGGGACACGGGTTCGAGCCCTGGTCTGGGAAGATCCCACATGCCGCGGGGCAACTAGCCTCGTGAACCACAATTACTGAGCCTGCGCGTCTGGAGCCCGTGCTCCACAACAAGAGAGGCTGCGATAGTGAGAGGCCCGCGCATCTCGATGAGGAGTGGCCCCCGCTTGCCGCAACTAGAGAAAGCCCTCGCATAGAAACGAAGAGCCAACACAGCCATAAATAAATAAATTAATTAAATTTAAAAAAAAAAAGGTAAAATTCCTTAAAAAATAAATAAATAAAACTTGTCCAAGTTCCAAGTTTTCCTTAAAGTTTACCCATTAGTTTCCAGTACAGAGAAAACACACTGACAAGAGTTGAGAAACCTGGGTTCTGATACCCAAGCTGTCACCAACAAGCTCAGTGATCTTGAGCAAATCACTTCATTGCAGTGGGCCCCAGTCTACTCTTCTGTTCTCAGTCCAATACTCAGTTGTTTGGGATTGAGCAGTCACTAACATGAATATCCTCTCAGACTGCAAATGGGTTAATAGTATAAAGGTCATAGAGAGTGTCGAGAAGCACAGAAAGGGGTTTCAGTTGAATATGCAAATGGAGTTTTTAATTTTTCTGGGTTAAAATATAATGTAAAAAAAAAAAAACAAAACACAGGTGAGCTAGGACGAGTGGCAAAAGGTAGCTCTCACATGACTCAGAAGCATAAATGGCTGCAACCTTTCCGGAAGGCATTCAGGAAACACTCAACAAAAGTCCTTAAACATGAAACTTCCTTTGACCAAAAAATTCCATCTTTGTAAACTATTTTAATATCACTGTAGACTAGGATACTCATCATGTTATTTTTTTTTTTTTCTCTTTTTTTATGCGGTACGCGGGCCTCTCACTGTTGTGGCCTCTCCCATTGCGGAGCACAGGCTCCGGACGCGCAGGCTCAGTGGCCATGGCCCACGGGCCCAGCCGCTCCGCGGCATGTGGGATCCTCCCGGACCGCGACACGAACCCGTGTCCCCTGCATCGGCAGGCAGACTCTCCACCACTGCACCACCAGGGAAGCCCCCATCATGTTATTTTTAATAGAGATAGGGAAAAACTAGAAAACTAAATGTTCAAAAATAAGAAATAAATTGGTTTATAAATTCTGGCATAGTCATAAAATGCTTTACTATGTAATCAGTAAATTGTGCTGGAGAAGAATATTTAATGACATGTGGAAACATGTAAAATATAGAATGCCTAAATGAAAATTCTTGTTTGCCAAATAATATATACAATATGAATACAGGATGAATTTAATTTTTAAGCATCTTTATAATTAAAGATATTTACCATGATGATTAATTTTATGTGTCAACTCTAGTGAGACATGAGATGCCCAGATTAAACATTATTTCTTTATAATAATGGTGGTGTTTCTGGATGAGATTAGCATTTTAATCAGTGGACTGAGTAAGGTAGATTGCCCTCCCCAATGTGGGTGGACATCATCCAATCTGTTGAGGGCCCAAATAGAACAAAATAAGACAGAAAGTTGGGAGTTTGGGTGGAGTGGAAGAAGTTCCACAAGTAAACCCACCCTGAGTATTGAAAGCAGTCATCTTTACCACTAGCCATCTATGGAATTAACATACAGGACAGATACACTAAATATGAAAAACAAAAGAAAAAGCTGAATCACCTTCAATCTTGGAAAATCATATTCAAACCAGTTTCACTTGTTAAACACCAATGCCTGAATTCAGCAATATATGAACCCAAAAGAGCCTTTTGCATAACCCAAAAGAGCCTCCTGCATAACAGTGTTCAACACCTAAGTGATGCTTTGGTTTAACAGAAAATGTGATTTCTGTAAAATAGACTGGCGACTGAATTATTAAAAGATTAGTTAATCATAAAACTGTAATATTAACCAAGATCTTAAAATGCTGTTATTCAGTCTCTCTCCAATATCCTCCTTGAATTCCCAGAGAGAGTTTAAACTTCTTTCAATATAGCCTATTGGGAAAGCCCCTCTGAAAATTATAGGATATAATTTCTCACCCCAAATACTATCTCTCAAAGACCCCACTTCTACCTTCTCTCTCCTCAACTGACTTCCCCAAAAGCAGATAGAATTTCCTTCTAATATCCTTCTAATATTGAATTACACTCATTGTTGAGGCTTATTCCTTAAAATATATTTCAGTCCTTCCGGTGTAATTCAGCATCAATTCTTCTGTCTTTCTTCAGCAGAAAATGGACGATAAACAAACACCACACTCTGCTGAGAAGATTTTCTTACAGTTGAAAACATTATTAAATTGTTCCTCAGTGTTCAGTTTGATAAGAAAAAATGTAGTTTTCAGTAATTGTGTATCAGGAGGTAGAATCACTGAGAAGACCAAGTACTCCTATTCAGCAGCTGTGTTTTAGTATCTTTAATGAATGCACAACTCTACTGGTTTACCATATCAAGGTCATTGTTTACAAAAATCAACAAACTGGATCAAAGATACAAACTTAGAACACACACACCAATAAACATAACACAAATGAAGGAGCATAGGATAATATAACCTTTCTGTGCACATACTTTTTTCTTTATGCTAAATTCCTTAGATGTCATAGTTGAAAGACTCTTTTAAAATAGGACTTGGAATTTTATTGTCTTGAACTGAGAGGAAAGCAAAAGAGTCAAATTTTGAGAGGTAAAATTAAAAAGGAAGTAACTAATACTATGACCTGTAAATGATGCTATGGTGATATTATCTAATCAAACTGATATTGGGTAAATAGAGTCAAGAGAACACATCTCTGCTAATGCTTGCTATTATTACTACATGTCTGGGCTCTTGGGACAACTACAGTTTTATTCTTAACCCACAAAAGAAGAATATTATTAGTACACTTAAAAGTCATCTAAATACATTTTAAAGGTGCATAAAAAGAGCAGAATAAACACTACAAAAATAGCTGAATATCATGTGAACTCCAGAGTCAGGTTAGAAAAAGCCCTGCTCTCTGGGCCTTCACTACCCAGAACCAAACCTTCCAGTTGAAGGAGATTGTTTTTACTTTGGATTTTTTTTATTAATCTTTATTTTGGCTTAGTTTATTGTAGGAATTTTTGGTTTGTTGTCATTGTTTGAGGGGTGAGGAGATTATAAACAATATAGACACAACAAAGAAAAAAGCAAGAAGCTCACTACTTGGAACCATTTATCACACTAGAATACATTACTAACAAATAACAGAATAGAGAGAACTAGGTCTCTTGTTTTGCTTTCATTTTTGCTTTAAGGAGAATAATCTTTAAACAAAAATGGATAGGATAAATTTTTTAAAAACACACAAAGGCCCCAAAATAGAAAAAGGAATTTTAAGAAAAAAAGCTGGAAGCATCATACTCCCTGATTTTAAACTCTATTACAAAGCTATAGTAATTAAAACAGTATGGTATTGGCATAAAAACAGACACATAGATCAATGGAATAGAGAGCCCAGAAATAAACACACACAAATATGATCAATTAATTTACAACAAAAGAGTCCAGAATATACAATATGGAAAGGACAATCTTTTTAATAAATGGTGTTGGGAAAACTGGACAGCCACATGCAAAAGAATGAAACTGGACCACTACCTTACACCAGTAACAAAAATTAACCCAAAATGGATTAAAGACTTCAATGTAACACCTGACACCAATAAAACCCCTAGAAGAAAATATAGGTGGTAACCTCCTTGACATAGGTCTTGGTGATGATTTTTTGGATCTGACACCAAAAGTAAAGACAACAAAAGCAAAAATAAATAAGTGGGACTACTTCAAACTAAAAAGCTTCTGCACACCAAAGGAAACCACAAAAAAATGAAAAGGCAACATACTGAGTAGGAGGAATTATTTGAAAATCATATATCTGAAAAGGGGTTAACATCCAAAATACATAAAGAACTCATACAACTCAACAGCAAAAAACAAAACAAACAAAACAAAACAAAAAAACAATCCAATTAAAAAATGGTCAGAGGATCTGAACAGACATTTCTCCAAAGAAGACATACAGATGGCCAACAGGTACATGAAAAGGTTCTCAACATCATTAGTCATCAGGGAAATGCAAATCAAAACACAATGAGATATCATTTCACACCTGTTAGAATTATCAAAAAGACAAGAAATAACAAGCGTTGGTGAGATATGGAGAAAAGGGAACACTTTGGGTTTGATTTTGCTGGGAATGTAAATTGGTACAGCCACTGTGGAAAGTATTAAAATTAAAAAATTAAAAATAGAGCTGCCATACAATCCAGCAATTCCTCTTCTGGGTATTTATCTGAAGGAAACAAAAACACTAACTGGAAAAGATATACACACCTTTATGTTCATTGCAGCATTATTTACAATAGCCAAGATACGGAAGTAACCTATGTGTCCATCAACAGATGAATAAAGATGTGGGGTGTGTGTATGTATATATATATATATATATATATATATATATATATATATATATGTATATGAAATATTATTCAGCCATAAAAAAAGAATGAAATCTTGTCATTTGTGACAATATGGGGAGACCTCAAGGGCATTATGGTAAGTGAAATAAGTCAGACAGAGAAAGACAAATACAGTACAATCTCTCATATGTAAAATCATTTTTAAAAAAACCTCATAGATGGAGAGAACAGATTGGTGGGTGCCCAAAGTGGGGGGGATGGGGTGAGAGAAACGGGTGAAAGGGGTCAAAAGGTAAGATAAATAAGTAAATAATTTTTTAAATAATAAAAATTGCAAAAGTTCCAAAGTTTATTTCAAATCTGTTTGAGGAATATAACAGATATGTGATAGCTAGCTTGCTATTATTTCTGTCCACTTATTAAGTCCTCACATAAGGTCACAAGCACACAGTAGCAAAGAGAGTGAGCTGGTGTCAGGTGGGGTTTAGACTGGCACTCCCCTTCACTCATTGTTTTCTCAGGTCTAAGATGAGAGTAGGAATACAACACCATGAAGACCATGAAGCTACTTTACCTCTTCAACAAATCTAAGACATCATTTTATAGAAGTATGGGTTTTAATAAGGAGCCTCTGTTAAAAACAAATTCATTTCTGTGTTTTCAGTATCCTTGTAAGTAAAAGGGTCTTTAAATAATTCAAATTTCAAATTCAGAGCTAGACTTAAACATAGTGCCTGAATTTGATAGTGCCTGAATATGAGGGAAGCTACTCTTCCCTCACAGTAGATGTTTGATAGCATCCAATTTTTCATCTTAACTTACAGACAGACTACTGTCGAGTCTAATAAAGAGTAAGTTTAATGTTTACATGATTAAAAAAAAGAACTGAAATCAAAAATTGGTGACATGAGAGTTGAAGAGCTTCCATCAGGTTAGTTTTTAGTTGTGTGTGTGTGGCGGGGGGTGGGGGGGTGGGGAGGGCTTGTTTGCTTTCAGTTCAAGTGGATCTAACCAGGATGAATTTTATCCCTGAATACTAAAAGAATTTGCAAGTGCAATGCAAGATAAACATCAGCATTTGAGACACTGTAGTCAATAAAAGAGAATGGCAAAAGACTGAAGATTATCAAGCCAATGTTCTGTTTTCCAAATATATTTTCTGAAAGCTACAGACTTAGAAAGTTTATTTCAACCACTGGCAAAAAAATAAATAAACTTGAACAAATCATGAATAGGGTGTGTGAAATGTGTAAGTGTTCATGACTAGAAGCCAGCTGGGCCTTAGGAAGAAAAACCCACGCAAGTCAACCTAATATCCTTTCCTAATTACCAGGCCAGCATAAAATGTTATGTTGGGGTTGCAGCAAGACCTTTGAAACTTTTAATTATGTACTTACTAATTCCATGGAGAAATGTGATATGGATAATATTACAAGTGAATGAATTGAGTAGCTAGATGAATAATGATAACAGAGCATTGGTTAATTTGATCAAATTCAATCTATAATAAATTGTCTATTTTGATGCTTTCACCAATATTTGGATGGAAAATTTAACTATCTGTTTATAAAATTTACAAATAAACAGAATTGGAGAAGTAATATGTTTGAGAGCATAGTCAAGATCCAAAATATGCAACAGTCTACACTAATAAACCTGTTAGGAAGATTTTTTAAGGAAAAATCTAAAATACTACCTACAGATTCCAAAATTCAAAAACATAAGTGTAAAATTAGGGAAACTAAGTCGTTTTCTACAATTCTGCTGAGATTCTTGCCCACCTCCTCAGGGAAACACCAACTTCCTTTTTACCCAGGGAGGTAAAAAGAGAGGGCGCTAGACCTTTAACAAGATGCATGTGAAGGACCAGAGCAAATTACGCTCTTCATGCTGAGGAGCCAGCAAGCAACTTTGTTGAACTGGAGCAAAAAGCCTGAGATAATGAGAAATGAGGAAAGAGGAATTTGGCTGGAGGAAAGAACTGATGAGAATAATCTGGGAGTAACAGTTAAGGCAGGTAGCAGGTAAACAGCAAGAGACTTCAGAACAAGGGAAACAATCATGTCAATACCATTTAGGGAGATAATCACCTGAATACCGGTCCAAGTTTATGATTCCTCTTGCTGCTGTATGTTTTAGAGACTGCATGGAAGGATGGTGGCATGAATCATGTTAAAAATGCTGTCATTTCGTAGTATATAAGTCCATGCCACTCTCTCACTTCATCCTAGCTTACCCTTCCCCCTCCCCCTCCCCGTGTCCTCAAGTCCATTCTCTATGTCTGCGTCTTTATTCCCGTCCTGCCCTAGGTTCTTCATAACCATTTTTTTTTTTTTAGATTCCGCATAGCGCAGGGAGATCAGCTCAGTGCTTTGTGTCCACCTAGAGGGGTGGGATAGGGAGGGTGGGAAGGAGACGCAAGAGGGAGGAGATATGGGGATATATGTACATGTATAGCTGATTCACTTTGTTGTAAAGCAGAAACTAACACACCATTGTGAAGCAATTATACTCTGATAAAGATGTTAAAAAGAAAAAATGCTGTCATTTCCATCCAGGTAGAGACTGGACCATCTCAGTGACAGTGAAAACAGGAAGCAAACACTGGTCATATCTGAAATGGCATAATTTTTCTTCCTGCTGCTGTCTGGTTGGCCTCTTCAAAAACAAAAACAGAAAACTTTTAATGAAGAAAGTTGAAACAAGGCATAGTGAGAGGCATTTTGGAGGAAACAAATATGAACAAGATACCAACTCTGCCTTAGGAGCTAAAAATTTAATAGAGAGGTTTTCATTCACATTGAATCCAAAGCAGTATCTGTTAGTGTTTAACGACTAGGACAAACACGGTACTAGAGATGTTCAAAAGATGGCAAGGCTCTCTCTGCCTGGGCTTAGGAAGAAGCCTTCTTGGAGGAAATGGCACTTAGCAGGGCTAAAGTTAGTAACCCAGGCTTTCCTTGGATATGAGACAGCCTACTACTTGAACCCTCAAAACACAGAAAACTAATGTGGCCATAGGTTGATCTCTTCTGCTTTTCTCTCCAGATCCTCTTCCACCCTCTCCACCCTGGTCTCTTCCCTGGGAGACTGGCCTGTGTCAATGGCAGCAAGCTTCCAGTTGGGTTCAGTCAACCTGAGGCACCAGCAGGACCGCTGAAGGCAGGAGGAGAAGGAGGTCAGAGTCTCTCGTGTCCAGCTTCCTCCCTGCTGGCCACCCAGATTATCTGTGTCTGTCTCGCAACAGCCAGCTCCTGTCCTAGGACCATCTCCACACAGCTCTCTCACCAGGTTCAGGGTTCACCCTCTTTCCTTGCCCCTTTCAGCCTAGGAGGGCAAAGGCTCCCAGCAAATACTCTAGTGTAGTATAGTGTAGCTCCCAGAGGAGCTGCACTACCCTCTCTGGTCTTCATTAAGCCCTGCCCACACCTTTATAAATTGTTCTTTTATTCAACTCTGGTCAGTTACCCAGTTTGAGTGTGTCACCTCTTTCCTGGCAAGACCCTGGCACATACAGTCATATTGGGGTGTCATATTCATATCGCTAAGCTGAAGACTCTTATCAAGCCTTGAAATACAAGTCTTTGCCTATGGAAAATGAGCGATTCAAGACCCCAGTCTGACTGCATAAGGACTCTTAGGAAAGAGAATCAGCAGAAGCAGGCACAAGGGCTTGCCCTTTCCCACATCATTATTAACTTTGCGTGCGCACATTCATAATCAGAAAGACGGATGAAAATGACTACCTCAGTAAGATAAACAGCCCCTCATTTTGCACTCTTAAGCCAAGCTAAAGACAAATTAGGAATCTTCACTCACCCAAGCCTAAGAAATATAACCCCACAACCACTGCTGCTGCCCCGACCACATACCCTGCTGGCTCCCTGCTGCCCACTTTCCCAGAGGAAGCCTCCAAAGACCAAGCAGCAGTTTAGGCTTCAGATAATAAAAACAAAATAAAGTAGGTTTCTCAATTTGGGGAAATTTGCTGCTTGCTTTAGTAAAATGTTGCAAAGGCAGCCCCAACATTATTGGTAATACTATCCCTTAGTTTAGGTAGATTCATGTGTTTATTTGCTTACTATATTTTTTTTCTTTTTCTCACTCCATCTGGCCTCACCCTTTATCTTTCGGCAACCAAAGACTCAAAGCTGGGCCTGCAGGAGACTCCACAGGAATCTGGAAAGAGCAGATCAGTCTCACAGCACCGTACAGAACTGCCAACAATTTACAATTAAGGATTAGACCTCCCTTCTGCCACTTCCACCTCAGAGGCATTTTTCAATACTTGCGTCTTCCCAGGCTCCAGTCTCCCAATCATTCTACAGATTCTCCACCTTCCTCTCACCTTTTCTCTCCTCCTCTCTCCTCCCTGGATCCCTCTGCTCCAAACCCCCCAAGTTTCTTGTCTTTCTTAGCCAGAGCAGTTTATCAATCTCTGTTTTACTGTACTCCAGAAGGCTTCATCTTGGTTATGTAGGAGACCCACGAATGTAGGTCCCCAAATAAAGACAGTTCTCTCCTTGAGATAAACACTCTGAATTAGCTTAGAAAGTAATATATACGGTGTTTTCTCTTTACTACACTGTGAACATGCTTTGTAAATGGAATCAATTTTAATGTGCATATTTCACAAAGAACTTCTAATCCCTTTTTGCTTACAGACACCATCAGTGTCTAAACCATAGGTTTAAAGAAAAGATGGATGAAAGACATCTTTGGAGACTTCCTTCCTGCAATAAGGACCTTTAAATTTCAGGGCTTAAAATACCCAATTCATACCTCCATATTTCTGCTCCCTTTCACAGCACAAAGCAAATGTTAGAGTTACTTCACAATATAAACTGACCATGGCTGGCAGGCACAATCAATATTGCAGACTTTATAACGCTTGGTACAGCTTTCTGCACACAGTGGGTACTAAATAAATATTGCTGACTGATTGATTCAGGCTCCAGTGGTCCAGAGAGCTCACACAGAAGCCATCAGTTTGAAAAAGAAATTTTGTCCAGTTGCAGACTAATAGGAACTGTGCAAGTAGATTATGTCTAGGGAAAATTTGTTTTAGAACAAATTGAATGCAGTTTTCACTTTTTAATTTTCAAACTAGTGCTCTGCTATGGGCTGAACTGTGTCCTCCCTCCTCCAAAAAATTTATATGTTGAAGTCCTAATGCCCAATGTCTCAGAAAGTGACTGTATTTGGAGATTGAGTCTTTAGAGAGGTAATTAATTAATATGAGGTCATTAACATGGACCCAACCCAACATTTTGTACATATTTTGATCGTATTTCATTCATTCATTGAAACATCTACATATGTTTCTATGTTGGAGTTCTGCTTTCAACCCTATTCCTAATGGTTTTGAGAACCAATCTAAAAATCTACTTCAACACTGCATTATAGATTATTATGGTCTTGATATATAACTGTATGTTTAACTTGATTCCTTCTAATTATTTCTGGGTTCTTTTTTTCTCTTGTTCCCCTGGACCCATACTCATATTCTTTCTCACTGTATCCTAAAGTCCAATACTATACTCCAATTCTTATGAGATTAGGAACAAGTGTTTTTCTTATACAGATTTTCTAGTAGAACTAACCCATATAAACAAGCATGCAAAAAACTGTTAAACTCTTCTGCAAATTAAAATTAAAATATCCAGAATACTCAGAATATGCCCTAGAGAAACCCAAAAACATCATTCAGAGAAAACAGCTAAAGTCCTTCTGTGTAAAAAATTGATACTGTCATCTACCCTAGACAATAACATTTTATTGGACATGTTGAAAGACGCCATATGCTAGCTTTTCTAAAAGGAAGCCTCCAACCTTTTTCTGTTGGTTTGGAAGGTGTATTTTAAGGAAAGAAAATCTTTGATAACCTAGCCTTGGAGGTACAGGTAGGCAGGAATGTGACAGTCAGAGACAAAAGGGGAACAAAAAGAATAATGGGCCAAGTTAATCAGTCATATGAGATTTTTCACACAATGATATAAAACCCAATTACAAAATGACAGGTGTTCTAAATTATCCTGCCTCAGTGCTTTTGATTGCACTCATAATATTTAAATTCATATCATTGGTATGACTTATGCAAGCTGTGGCTAATATTCACCCTCCATAAATTATGGGGAAACCCAGGCCCATATATGGTGGCAACTGGCAAGAAGGAAAAGGTAAATATATTCATCAAGTCTACAAATCTGAGCCAAACAGCAGCAACAGCCATATGTTGAAGCTCACCGAACACAAAGACATATTCTTCAACACCTGTGAACCTTTCAGTCATGTATTTTATCAAATATAGTGTTATGATCTTCCAATTGCTCAGCCCCCAAATTTGAGACTTCTATCTTTGATTTATCTCTTTTTCTCAGACTCCACATCCAATTCACCAGTAAAACCTCCAGTCTCCGTTTTCAAATTACATGCTGAATCCACTTCTTGCCTGCACCACTACCCATCTCCATCCTAGATTATTGCAAGAACCTCCTTCCTAAATACTCTCTCTCTGCTTCTACTCTTATACCCTATAATCTGTTCTCAACCCAGCAATCAGAACAATCCCTTTAAACATAGGAAAGATGATATCCCTTTCTGTTCATAACTTTAACAGCTTCCCATTCCATTCATAGTAACAGCCACAAGACTTACCATGATGCACAGTCTCCTACATAATTCTTCTACCCTCTGCTCTACCACACTTCTCCAACCTCTTATACTACTCTCCTACTCCATCCAGCCACACTGGCCTCCTTGCTATTTCCCCAATATATCAAACTGCTTTCCACCTGTATTAGTCAGGATTCTCCAGATAATAGAACGAATAAGATATATACAGATATATAAACGAGATTATAGTAATTGGCTCATGTGATTATGGAGGTCATGAAGTCTCATGATCTGCTGTCTGCAGACTGAAGAACCAGGAAAGTCAGTGATGTAATTCAGTCTGAGTCCAAAGGCCTGAGAAGGGGAGTCAATGATGTAAATCTCTGTCAGAGTCTGAAGGTCTGATAACCAGGAACACTGATGTCCAAGGTCAGGCGAAGATGGGCACCCAACCTCAAGCAAAGAGAACAAATTTGCCCTTCCCTCTGTCTTTCTGTCCTATTCAGGCCCTCAACAGATTGGGTGATGCCCACTGGCATTGCTGAGGGCAAACATCTTTGCTTAGTCTGTTGATTCAAATACTAATCTCTTCCAAAAATACCCTCACAGACACACCCAGAAATAATGTTTTACCAACTATCTGGGTATTTGTTAGCCTAGACAAGTTGACACATAAAGTTAACCATCATGCTACCCAAGAGCATTTGCAGCAGTTGCTGTCCCTACTACAATTTAATTTCCCCAGATACTGTCATGACTCACTCATCCTCACTTCCTTTACGTCTCGATTAAAATATCAACTAATCAAAGAGGCTGTCTTTATAAACATCCTTTAAATAATGGCAAGTCACCCCACCCCCCAGTATTTCTTATTCCCTTTATCCTGATTTTTGCTTCTCTATGCACTAATTACCACATACCTTATTATTTGTATGTATATGTCTCTCTCCCTCCATTATAACATTAACCCCATAAAAGTAGATACTTGCTTTATCCTAAAACCTCTAAACTTGAACCTAGAATCATGCCTAGAACATAGTAGCATCTCAAAAAATATCTGTTGAATTAATGGATAAATGGATTCATTAACAACAGGTATAATTTTAATCATTTATGGCATCTTCTCTATGTGATTTCAGCTAGTATAATTTCTCTTTGAAAAGGAATTCTTGCCATTTAAAAAATTTCTCTCTTGAGGAAATCACTGTATAAATTTTAGCTTTTCTTTATTTATAGCACCTTGAAGTTGTAAGGGATTTGAAAGTTTCTCTAGTTTAACTGCTTCTTTCCAAAACAGCATACCTCATCTTTGAATATGTCTGATTATCAGAGAATTTTTGTTTATGCTGAACCAAAATTTGTCTACTTGTAACATTTATACTGTGAATCTTGTTCAGCTGTGCCTTTATATGTTCAGAAAGAAAATTTTTAAGAAAAACAAACTTGAAACAAAGGACTTAAAGTAGGATTTGAGAACTTAAAGAAAAATTGCTTCAATTAAGGGAATTATTGCCATGGTAATATGTCACCCATGACTTGTTTAGTATTGAGTGATGATTGCCTTGTTCTCTGAGTAAACACCACCATATTAGAAAGAGGCCATCAGAGCAGGAGACTTACACTCAAAATATTTGCCTTCTTACCAATGGAGCCATATGAAGAATAAGCTAGAATGATACAGTACTCTGAGAAATATCTGACATCTACTAAAAAAGATATTCCTATTAAAAAAACAGGATTAAAAGTGATAGGGAATAGTTTAAGGACAAAGATTTACGTTTATACATAGGTGGCTGTATTTCTATAAATCCTAATATGTCTAATGCGTGTCACTTTATTATAAAGATTTTTTTTTTTTTTTTTGCAGTCCGTGGGCCTCTCACTGTTGTGGGCTCTCCCGTTGCGGAGCACAGGCTCCGGACACGCAGGCTCAGCGGCCATGGCTCAAGGGCCCAGCCGCTCCGCGGCATGTGGGAATCTTCCTGGACCGGGCACAAACCCGTGTCCCCTGCATTGGCAGGTGGATTCTCAACCACTGCGCCACCAGGGGAGCCCCCAAATGTATCTATTCTTACAGGTATGTAGCGATGCCTCACTGTGGTCTTGATTTACATTTCCCTAATGGCTAGTGATGCTGAACATCTTTTCATGTGCTTATCTGCCATCCATATATCCTCTTCAGTGAAATATCACTTCAGGTCTTTTGCCTATTTTCTATACACATTGTTGTTTTTTAATATGAGTTTTCAGAGTTCTTTATGTTTTCTAAAAATGAGTCCTTTGTCAGATATGTGATTTGCAAATCTTTTTTCCCAGTTTGTAGCTAATCATTTCATCCTCTTAACAAGATCTTTCACAGAAGAAAAAGTCTTTCATTTTGATGACATCTAATTTATTGATTTTTTATCTTTTATGGATTGTGCTTTCTGTGTCATGTCCAAGAACTTTTCACTAAGCCCTAGATCCCAAAGAGTTTACACCTATGCTATCTTTTAAAAGTTGTATATTTTTATTCCACACCTAAATTTATGATGCATTCCAGCTTAATTTTTGCATAAGGTGTGAGATTTAGTTTGAAATTTGGCTTTGGTTTTTTGTTTGTTTTTTTTGGGGGGGGTGGATAATATGAATATAAAATTGCTTCAGCACTATGTTGAAAAAATTATCCTTCCACCATTGAATTGCTTTTGCACTCTGTCAAAAGTCAGCCAGCCATACTTGTGTGAGTCTATTTCTTGGTTCTCCATTCTGTTCCACTGATCTACATGTCTGTCCCTCTGCTAATACCATGTAGTCACCATTACTGCAGCTGGATAATAAGTCTTGAAATCAGTTCGACTGATTTCTCCCATTTTATTCTTCTTTTTCAAAATCGTTTAAGCTGTTCTAGTTCCTCTACCTTTCCATATAAATTTTAGAATAGTCTTGTGTATCTCTATAACAAAGTCTTCTTGGGATTTTGAGTACTTTATATCAATTACAGAAGACTTGACATCTTTACTATGTTGATTCTTCTAATCCATGAACTTGGTATGTCTCTCCATTTATTTAGATCTTCTTTAATTTCTTTCATCAAAATTATGTCGTTTTCAGAAAAAAGTCCTGCAGATGTTTTGCTAAATTTACACCTAAGTATCTGAGTGATGTAAATGGCATTGTATCTTTTATTTCAGCCTCAACATTTATTTATGATAAAAAATCTCAGAAAACTAGGAATAGAGGAAAACTGCCTCAACTTTAAAGAACATCCACAAAAACCCATAGCTAACAACATACTTAATAGTGAAAGACTGAAAGCTTTCCCGTAAGAGTGGGTTCAAGGCAAGGATGTCCATTCTCACCACTGCTTTTCAACATAGTATGGGAAGTTTTAGCCAGTGCAACAAGCAAGAAAGGGAAACAAGAGACAAACAGATCAGAAAAGAAGAAATAAAACTGTTCTTATTTGCAGATGATATGATGGTCTACATAGAAAATTCCAAGGAATCTATTAATAAAAAAAAAACCTCCTAAAACTAATAAGCAAGTTAAGCAAGGTGGCAGGATACAAGATTAATATCCTTGTATACAAAATTCAACTATGACAGGGTAAACTTGATTCTTTAGAGTCACCTATTAGACCAAAAGGATCTGCTTTTCTCACACCTTTCTAATCTAATCTCTTTCTCCTCTATTTCTTGCTCACTTTTGCTCTACCCATAAAGATCTCTTTGATGTTCTTTAATGTTCTTTAATATATCAAATATTTTTTCTATGTCTGGGGCTATGCATTAACTAAGTCTTTCTGTTCTATAAAATTAAAATAATATTCACCTTCGTTGGATGTTGTAAGAATTAAAGGTAATGTATATAAACCACCTGGTACATACTAGAGATAGCTCTTACTGACATGGAAATTAAATTTCATTATAAGAAGTTCAAAGGTGTGGTTGTTCTGTCTGGGAAGCTTTTTACCCAGATGTCTTCCTTCCCTTTTTCTAGTCCTTGTCAAGAATCCTCTTGTAGTTAGACGTTTATTGAGGACTCAATTTAAAATCATAAATACTACTTACTCCCAGGATATCCTGGCACTCTTTATTGTCCTTGTCTGTTCTTCATCACAGTACTTATTTCCATCTGATATACAATATATTTTACTTATTTGTTTGCTATCATTATCTACCTACTAGAATATATGTTTCATGAGGGCAGGGATTTTTCTTCTAATTTTTTTCTCTAATTTTTTTATTACTATAATCGTAACACCTAGAATAGAGCCTACCACATACTATACACTCAAGAAATATTTACTGAATGAATAAAGATATTTCTGAGATTCCAAACCCCAATTTTTACTGCAGTTAAATAATCCAAAGTATTTTTCTATAAAGATTTTCAAAGAGCCTGAGTCATTAGAAATTATATAAGACAAAGCAAAATATGACAAAAAGAAATGTCAGAATTCTTGGTCTTATCAAGACCCATAAAGTCAAAAACTATTTCAGATAGAAAGACAAAACAACAAAACACAACTAATCTAACAGCAGCAACTACAATTTCTAACCTAGTGTTCCAGACACATACCACCTTGATTTTATATTCCAGGAAAGAGACACTTAGGAAATTCATGGTATAAAATTTCCAGCTCATTGCCTTTTCTCTCCTTTTCCTTTACTTTATTCAAAGAGAATAGAGAATGAGAGAGATTTTTTTCCTGAAATCTGTAACTTCTCACCATGGTACAAGTCTGGGAATAGAAATAGATGTCACAGACTGCTTCACTTTGGTGTGGGCTTTCAGTCAGCCTGATGTACTGAAAAGAGCACAGGTTTCAGAATCAGAAACAACTGTGTCTGAATCCCAGCTCTCATCACATGTGAGGTACTGGACAAGCCAGTAAACCTCTCCAATCTTTGGTTTCCTCATTTGTAAAATCAAGATATGAAATTTGCATGGGTGTTATAATGATTAAAAGTAATGTATATGAACTCTCTGGCACACAGCAGGTACTCAGGAAGGGTCTCTTTTATTACTGTGGCGATAACTTCATCATAACAAGCTCTAAGAGGTGGTATAAACTTCTATTGTGTTAAA
This sequence comes from Tursiops truncatus, assembly GCF_011762595.2. NCBI lineage: Eukaryota > Metazoa > Chordata > Mammalia > Artiodactyla > Delphinidae > Tursiops > Tursiops truncatus. Next base: position 35,581,413 of record NC_047038.1, read on the forward strand.
TACTACTGGCTATAAACTTCTATTTTGCTATAAACTTCTATTGTGTTAAATACTACTGGCTATAAACTTCTATTTTGCTATAAACTTCTATTGTGTTAAATATTACTGGCTTTCATTTGTCATTCTCCATAAAGTAATACTAAAATGAGGTACATTTTAAAGCTTTTTTCCTGACCCTTTTCTAACAAAATGGGAGAAGATTCCATCTCAGAAGACTATTGGCAAAAGCTGGCAGCAAGTTGTTTTTAGATAATGCACTTCACTATATCACCGTAGGTAAGAAAATGAATTCTATAGTCACCATAGCTAAGTGTGAACACTGACTCTACTTGTTTCTTCTTTGTGAGATAGAGCTAGCTCACAAAATATCCTTGAGAAGATTAAATGAAGCAATATATGCAAACTGCCCAGAACAGTGCCTGGAAGAGAATAAACATTCAATAGATGTTATTTATTAATGCTCTAAAAACATAAACTTAGAAAAAATTTTCACAATTTCAAACTTCATATGAATTTTTATTACCTATTTATTTATGTCATATGTATATCTCTTTCTAACCCAAAAATCAGAAACAAATAATTTGTAGGAGGTAGACTACATCAACATATTATCCTTAAAATCCTTATTTTTTTCTGGGGGCAGGAAAAGCAAAAAGTTTACCTAAACTACTAAACAAGGTAGAAATTCTAGATTTTTAACTAATTCTGTGTATAATTTCCATATTCTCTGTGGAAGTTTTTAAAATCTGTTGGACATTATTTTTATTTGAAAAAATTTGCTTCAGAAAAGTGTGAAAGCTTAATGTCAATTCTCAACAACATTCAAAACTAAATTATCTATCACACGACAATAGATGACTTGAAAAGTAAAAAGCAATTACAAAGAGATAACCAGTGTTTGTCAAGAACAAATAATGCCAAACTAACCTATTTTTTTCCATTGGTAAGTTTCCTTCTGAAGTGGGAAAGAGGAGAATCTTACTGATTTTCTACATTTTGGATTTTTAACAAGACTTTTGACAAAATATTTAATATTATTTTTATGACTAAAGTAGGAAAATGTGACCTAAGTGAAACAACTACATAGGTGAATTTGCAGTAATTGAAGACTGTCATCCAAAGCTGGACTGCTGTACACAATGGTTCATTTGAATCTATGTGAATACACACCCAGATTTGTACACTGCACAACCTGTACAACTAAAGATAGAGGCACTGAATTGTTAGTTTATTCATCTATAAATTTAAAGGAATTTTCCCCTGATCAAAAGTTTGGCATCAACCTAAAGGGAGTCTCTAATGAAATACAGTAGTTTTCAACCCTTGGCTCTTTCCTGCTTAACTTTTTAAAATCAATAAGTCAGAAAGAGAAAAAAATATATCATATATTAACACATATATGTGGATCTAAAAAAATGATATAGATGATCTTATTTGCAAAGCAGAAATAGAGACATAGACGGAGAGAACAAACATATGGATACCAAGGAGGAAGGGGTGGGTGAGATGAATTGGGAGATGGAGATGGGGATTGATATATATACACTATTGATACTATGTATAAAATGATAACTAATGAGAGCCTACTATATAGCCAGGGAACTCTACTCAGTGCTCTGTGGTGACCTAAATGGGAAGGAAATCCAAAAAAGGGGATATATGCATACATATATACACTTTGTTGTACATTAGAAACTAACACAACATAGTAAAGCAACTAAACTTCAATAAAAAGAAAAAAAAAGAAAACAACAACAAAAAAAGCAATTACTTGGATGAAAACGAAGAAAGCATTCTTAACAAATTTTCAGAAGGACAGTACTGGGATAATAGCTGATAAATCAAAAAGGGAAATCAAGATACAAAAGGATCTGAATAGGCTGAATCACTGGTATGTAGCAATCAAGAAGAAATTTAACCGTCATTGAGATACTTTGTATCCTAGACTTCAAAAAATCAATTGTATTGGTATCTTGAGGAGAAAACGCAGCTTAGCAGCAGTTCTTATGAAAAGTATCTAGGGATTTTAGTTGACTTCAAGTTCATATGAGACAAAAGCATAACGAGATTTGCAAAAGAGCTAATGCAATCTTAGATGGTATTGATAGAAGTATATTTCACAGAACCGAGTTGCTAATAGTAGTCTTCACTCAAGAAGCATTGTGTCCAGTTCTGGGTTTCAGGTGACAAGATACATTAATTGTAAAGGAAAGCACTAATACAGGTTAAAGCTAAATTGCTGTCAACAGTATCTTCACAGTTTGTGCTTTAAATGATCTATATAATTATTTTCTTAACATTTATGCTTAAATCAACTAAATCACCATTTAACTTAAATGTATTTTAAACAGAAACTTTATATCACTGCCATAAAAGGAAATACAGCATCACTTCGCCAAACCAAAAAGTAACCATTAAAAAAGGAATGAAAGGGCTTCCCTGGTGGTGCAGTGGTTGAGAGTCCGCCTGCCGATGCAGGGGACGCGGGTTTGTGCCCCGGTCCGGGAAGATCCCACATGCCGCGGAGCGGCTGGGCCCGTGAGCCACGGCCGCTGAGCCTGCGCGTCTAGAGCCTGTGCTCCACAACGGGAGAGGCCACAACAGTGAGAGGCCCACGTACCGGAAAAAAAAAAAAAAAAAAGCTACATTATGTAGTACTAGTTATTAAATATATGCTGCCATCAAACTGAGGTTCTTTCTTCACTAATTAGAGGAACTGTTAAAGTTCAAAAATCTGTGATTTTGATGTTTTCTTAATGCCATGTCCCTCAGGTATACTGTCTAAAATTCTCTCTTTTACAAGTGGTATGTGCCTTCACTTTGGGGAACTGAATGAAAACTACCTGGTCTACTGGACTATTACAGTGTGGAGATTGTAATCTGGAGATGACTAGAAATACTAGAGAGCTCTTTACTCAAAAATATCTACCCTGAATAATTAGAAAATCATCTGGATGTAAGTATCTGTTTGGTAGTGGTACTATCCCCTATAGTGATTTCTCTGCTCCTGGCAACATCTATTGAGATATGTCTCACTGAACAAAAGAATATATGTCCATAAAAGACAGTGGGCTGAGAGGCGGGGTGGGAAGGAACTAGGTAAGGGGAGGAGTAAAAGAACTGAAAAAGATTTCTACTCTTTGGTGAACCTCCTCCCTTAACTCCCTCTCAATCATTAATTTATTATGAACATAAGTGTTCTGAAGAGTCAATACATCTTTGGAATTCAGTGTCCTCAAAAAGACTGAAAACAATTCATTTTCCAATCCAAGTTAATATGTTGGCTCTATTATAACCCCAATAATTGGGATATAAAATTTCTACAGGATAAAATGTTCTAACTTCACAAATCCTTAACAGACTCATTAAGCTCATTAGTCTTTCAGCTTAAGTTCAGTGACTTTTGAACATGTTCAAGACTGAATTGTAAATGATCCTAATTGTCTAGTAGTCAATAGGTAAAACAAAGAGCCTAAGATATGTGAAAACAACCCACCGTGATTCTAAGAAAGGGCTTAATTTTCACATCAGACATTCAGCACTAACGCAGTATCATATACACACTGTGTTGAGGTGAATTATTAATTTGTGGTATCATCCAAGGAATAAAAATAGTTTGACTACAAGAAGTAGTATAGACTAGGAAGGAAACAAATAACATTTAGTCAATGTCTGTTGTATAGCAAGGACTTTCCCAAAATTCTCTTAATATCCACTCCAGAGTTCTGTAAGTGAAAAAACACACACAGAACTGGCATGGCTTAAGTAATTTGCTCAAGGTCACAGAGTTAGTAAGTAGCAGGGTAGAAACTAAACCCAACCTAGAGGTTACCAACGGGCTAGGAGAGTGAGGGAAACAGGGAGATGTTGATCAAACAGTACAAACTTCCAGTTACAGAATGAATACTTCCTAGGGATGTCATGTACAGCATGGTGACTATAGTTTACAAGACTATTATACACTTGAAAGTTGCTAATAGAGTAGATATTAAATGTCCTCACCTCCCCGCCCCCCCCAAAAAGGTAATTATATGAGGTGATAGAGGTGTTAACTAACCTTATTGGGGTAATCATTTCTCAATGTACACATCTATCAAATTATCACGTGGAACACAATGTTATTTGTCAACTATATCTCAATAAAGCTGGAAGAAAACATATCTTTAAAAAAAAAGCTGAGAGACAGCAAAAATCACCTGAGATTCAGCCACAGCGCAGTTTATCCCGGCAATACTAAAAATAGTAATAATCATCACCATCCTCAGCATAACTTTCTCATCAGACATCCTCAAATTAGATTCCCAGCTATATCTCAAAACTTGGCAGGCCATGAGTTTTTAAAGATCTAACACCTAATACGGAGAGCATCGGTGTCCAATAGTTGTCATTTGTATGCATGATTATGGAAAAATACAACCCATAATGGGAGAATTGTTGGCAATGTCAACTGAAAATTACTTAAGTTGTAATGGATATGCAAAAAATATGAAAATATGTTATATTAGTATTCCAATTACTCTCAACATTCCATGTCTTCCATAGCAAAACTGGAGCAAGAGGATATATAATTAATAAGTATGATATACTTTCTTATACTTGCAAGCTTAACTAATATACACCACAAACCACATGCAATATTGAGCCTTTCAAACATTTCAGAGAAACCAGTGGCTCTATTTGGGTAAACTATGTGGTACACAAAAAACTAAGTAGAAATCAGGTTGGGTAAAATATAAATTTTCTAAAAGATTAGTTTTTTCCATATGTATAACTGAGACCAGATACTCTCTGCCAGTAATAGAGTTTTAACAAGAAAATAATATTTTTATTGTAGACAAGACTCATCCTCTATAAACTATGTAGAAAGAAATAGAAGTTTTCTCTCTGGAATGACATTCTGACACAGCCAAGTATAGAAAAAAATGTTAAGCTCTTCAAAATAATAGCCAGGCTTATGTTTTTATGATTTTATTATTTCTGGTATTATGTTTATAAAATATTTTAATGAGTCACCCAAGCACAATAAAGAATTTGCTCTGTTCATCCATTCTGCAGTCAAAGAGAAACTGGATGAGAGATTATGTACTATCTCTAAATCTGTCAGATCAGCAGTATTGAAAGCCATTAATAAATATTCATTACAGGCTGCTGAACAGGTTCACAAAAGAAAAGTAAGGAAAACCTGAAACCATCTTCACTTGTAAATCAACAAATATCAGTTATAAATTGAGTAGATCTCAATAAATGCTGTTGAGAATACAAAAACTTCATGAGACACATAACCTCTCTACTCAACAATTTTGAATTTTAGATAAATTTTTAAAAACATAAAAAATGAGTGAGCAATATGGGCATGCAATTATATTAAACGTAAATATTGGGTCAATGACTCTAAGCAGAGGTCAATGAACAAAACAGATTACTAGCTTCCACTCCTCTTGAAAAGTAGAGAATTTTGGTTTACGATACACAAAAGCTGAAAGAATTCTGAAAGATAGAGAAGTAGAAATCTGTGAGGAATTACTTCAACAGAAGATAGAGTCAGAGGACTGATTTGATTACTACCCGCAGGTGGTAGCCAGGAAGACGTACAGAAGCATTTACCCAGAGTGACTGACAGTCCAGAGGACTGCAGACATCCAAGAGGGGCTTACCACTCCAAGTATTTCAAATGTATTACTAAATGCAGGCCAATTAGAGTCTGTGGATGAAATTGTAGTTGGAATAAGTGAATAACAATAAGAATTAGGGAGGAGAGTGCCAAATATTATAGAAGTTTGTGTATATCCTGCTAAAAACACTGTAAAAAATATTTCCCTTACTATTTAATTTTGCTATGTACCATGGTGTTTTACATTTTTAGATAAAAAGAAAAATTAATCTGCATTTTACGTAAAACACTGAATGAATTAGACTAAAGTACCAACCACCAACTTAAAACAACATGCTTCATTTTAGAAAAACCTTAAAAACTTTAAATGTTAGTACTGCAAAGCAAAATTTAACTACATGTACTATAGAAACATAAATATCTCAGAATAGATATCACATTTAAACAGTGGCTGACATATTCTGTATTTTATTTTTACTTACATTTATCAACACAATTTAATCCAACAGAAATTTATTGAGCAGCCGTCATGAGCCAGGCATTGTGACAGATACTGGGCAAGAGAGATGAATTAACAAATTAAATGGTGCTTCTAAGTCCTCCAGCTTCAGCTTTCTTCCAATGTTTTTTTCCACACTCTCCTTTTCCCATCTCATTCCACCTGAATTTTAACCCAATAAAAATTAACCTAATAAAAAAGTATTTGATGCAAACAGTAGTATATAGTACTATTAGTTCTACTAGTAGTAGATGCAAACATTACATATAGACTGAATGGACAACAAGGTCTTACTGTATAGCACAGGGAATTATATTCAATGTCCTGGGATAAACCATAATGGAAAAGAATATTAAAAAGAATATATATATATATATATATATATATATATATATATATGTAAAAAGAATTTGGAGATGCTCATATTATTTTAGATTTGATCCAAATATTTTTCAATTTCAGTGAAACTTGCAAAGTAACTCAATTATAAAATTCATATTAGATTATGGCATAATTTTACTTCCATTTTGCATTTTACAGAAATAGTCATCCTTTTCAAGTTTCCTTCTCCCTCTCTCCCTCTCTCTCTCTCTCTCTCTCTCTCTCACACACACACACACACACACACACACACACATAAACACACACACAACCTTTATCTATACTTAACCTTTCAGACATCAATCATTCTGAGCTGATTAGCTAGCTATTTGAACGATTATCATTTCAACATTTTTATTAGTCATGAAAATTGCTTAAAACCTAAAATCATAATACATAAAACAGAGTCTTAGGGATCAACTAGGACAATCCATTGATTTTACAGGTAAAAGATGCCAAGTGATTAGTGCACATTCACACAGCCAGCAGTTAGCAGAGTCAGCGCTTATACCCAACTCCTGTTGCCCTTATTACAATTCTCTTTCTATTAGCTACAATGCTTCTCTGTATACCTCTTGGTGTACTCTCATCATGGGTTCTTTATTCTTAGAATCATTTCTGAGTACAGTAGCACATTTGCTATAAGCCACATAAAACATTACTTGATCAATTACTTCATAGTGATTCTTCCTATATTAAACCAAAAGATTTAAAATATCTATGGAGGGCTTCCCTGGTGGCACAGTGGTTAAGAATCCGCCTGCCAATACAGGGGAGACAGGTTCGAGCCCTGGTCCAGGAACATCCCACATGCCACGGAGCAACTAAGCCCAGTGCACCACAACTACTGAGCCTGCGCTCTAGAACCCATGAGCCACAACTAGTGAAGCCAGTGAGCCACAACTACTGAAGCCCGAGCGCCTAGAGCCCATGCTCCACAACAAGAGAAGCCACCACAATGAGAAGCCCGCGTGCAGCAATGAAGACCCAATGCAGCCAAATAAATAAATAAATTTATAAAAATAAAATATCTATGGAGAAACCACCAATACCATTAAACTTTAATCATATCATCTGGAAATATGTCCCTGGTGGCGCAGTGGTTGAGAGTCCGCCTGCCGATGCAGGGGACACGGGTTCGTGCCCCGGTCCGGGAAGATCCCACATGCCGCGGAGCGGCTGGGCCCATGAGCCATGGCCGCTGAGCCTGCGCGTCCGGAGCCTGTGCTCTGCAAAGGGAGAGGCCACAACAGTAAGAGGCCCGCGTACCGCGAAAAACCAAACCAAACCAAAACAAAACAAAAACTAAATAAGTCAATTTTCATCAGAAATAAGAAAAAAATATAAAAGAGCTACCCCAATAAAGAGCACCAGACCCAAATGTTTCTGAAGAGAATTCTACTAGATAGTTTAAGATCATACAATTCCAATGCTATTTAAACTGTTTCAAAGCATATAAAAGAGAGAAAAACTAAATTTCAATTTAAAAATTAGGGATAATATTGATAACTAAATTTACAAAGTTCATACAGGAAAAAAAACTACAGACTAATCCCATTTATGATTATCAATGTAAAAAGTTTTAAATAATGTATTAGTTAATGTAATCTATTAGTACACTAAAAGGAAAACACAGGATGACCAAGTGAGTTTCATTACTGGAATGCAAAAATCGTTCAGTATTAGGAAATCCACTAATAGCTTAGAGGAGAGAAAAATCATACAAGTATCTCCGTAGGTGCTGAAAAGGCATTTAGCAAAATTTAATAGCAATTCGGGATTTTTAAAAAGAAGAAAATAGTTAATAAAACAGGACTCGGGACTTCCCTGGCAGTCCAGTGGTTAGGACTCCGTGCTTCCGCTGCAAGGGGCAGGGGCTCAATCCCTGGTCAGGGAACTAAGATCCCGTGTGCAGCGCGGCACAGCCAAGAACAAAAAAACAGGGCTCATTGGATGCTTCTTTAATCTGTCCTGATTCTTAATGGGAGACATTAGATGAATTTCTGCACAAGTCAGGAATAAGGCCACTTGTTCATCATCATTACTATTTAACATTTCAAGGGAGTTAGATGATCAGATATGCATTCCAAAAAGCACCTACGGGCACCAATGAGGAGAAATAATTGGTGGCAGGACAAAGGATTCTACAGGACAAAAAAAGAGTTAAAAGTCTGTTTGCAATAATTCAAGAATAAAAGGGGAAGTACCTGAACCAAGGCAGTGATAAGAGGAATAGAGAATCACAAGCTTTAAAAAAATTTAAGGAAATCAACCTAATAAGATTTAATCATTGATGAAATATACAGATGAATCTTAGATTTTTGGCTTGGGCTAGCTGGTGCATCACATGTTATTCATCAAGACAGAGGACACAGTGGGACATCTATGTAAGAAAATGACTTCAATTTTAAAGAACTTGAGTTAGAGGAAATACTGAAAACCAAAGAGGGACTACAGTCATCCCCAGGTCCCTCAAGGATACCAAAATCTGAGGATGCTCCAGTCCCTTATGTAAAATGGTGTAGTATTTGCATAAACCTACATACATCCTCCCATATACTTGAAGTCATCTCTAGATTACTTATAATACCTAATACAAGATAAATGCCATGTAAATAGTTGTAAATACAATGTAAATACTATGTAAATAGTTGTCAATGTGTGGCAAATTCAAGTTTTGCTTTTTCGAAATTTCTGGAATTTTTTTCTAATATTTTCCATCTACAGTTGGTTAAATCTGTGGACATGGAGCCCATGGACATAGAGAGCCGATACATGGGTTCAGGAGAGATTCCAATACAAAAAATCTAGATTGCTTTATCATCTTTCTGTTAATCTTCATGACACCCCATGAGAACCTGACAAATGAGGAAATAATCAGTAAATTATAGAACAAAATGAAAACCCAACTTTAGGAGACTGTCTCAGCACCCTGCCTCTAAGGCAGAAGTCTGACCAATAATGAAAGGTCCTGATGGAGATGATGCTTAATCGTGAGCAGGAAGGAAACAATAGAAGAACAACAACAAAAAATTAACCATGGCCTCAAGGACTGATACATCAATAGTCATAACACCAACTTATAGTTGCATATGTACATAAAATGTCTGCAAATTACTTCTGCATTTATTTTTTTATTTGATATAATAAAACTCTCAAATATCATTCCTACTTTACAGTGTTAGAGAAGCTTAATGGTGTACTAGCAAGTCACACTGCTGGTAAATTCTGGAGCCAGAATGTCAGCATTTATTTTTGACATGCATTTTGGTGTTCTTTCCTTTTTTTTTTCTTTTTGGTGCTCTTTCTATTAAAATGTGCTGCCTCTCCATAATCGTATATGGAATAAAGGCTATTAAAATTTTTAAATCAATTCAAACTTTTGACACAAGGAATTAAAGGGCCTCCATTAGTTAGATCACTAAACTATTACAAAATAATGTTCATGATAGAGATAAAATAATTATTTTTTTAAATCTAATAGAGAAGAAATAGTTCTAAAGTAAGTCGGGCAAAATATAAAACCCACGTTGGATGTAGACTCATTTCTGCTGATTCACTGTGAAAAACAACATGGTCAGAAGGTAGTGGAATTCAGCTTGAGCAACCTTGAAACTCTACTTAGAAAATGGAGGGTTTGGGGGCACAGGTGGTACTGCTCCTTCTGCTTCTATTGAAGATCATGATTCTGGAAATGAAAACTGAACAGCAGCTACCCAGATGTCATACAAGAATAGGGTTTGCTAATTCATAAGCCCTACTATGCCAGTCTAGTTGAGGGCATTTAGATGAAGGAGAAAAAGAAATAATGTCATTACAGATTCTCACATGGAAGAAAGGAGTGACACGTCCCTAACACAGGTTACAGATTCAGCACAAAGGCAAAAGACAGTAGTGATAGGGTGTTTCAATATCTGGATATCTGCTAATGTCAAGTCCTTCTTTAAAAAAATAGTCTGCATCAGAAATTCTCTTTCTCTCTCTCTCTCTCTCTCTCTCTCTCTCTCTCTCTCTCTCCCATTTCTTGCCTTTCTGATAATATCCTCATGCACAAAATTAAAAACATACGCTAAACTGCTATTAACATTTTATTTTAAACTACTTTGTTATATATACAAGATAGAAATTTAGGTAGGAAATAACCTCTTCATTTTGGAATAAATAATAGCAAAGGAAGGAAATCCTGGACATACTGGACATAGTCAAATACAGTCAAACTGCAGGTTTTAAAATCTATTGAGAAATGAAAGGATCTCAAAGTTTTAAACACAAACTTTACAGAAGTGACATAAAACCTTTAAATAGCTCCAGAAAGGTTTAACTCCAAAATGTCCTGAAATTTGGGGAAACATGAAAACAAGTTGGATGTTTTTGCCTAATTCCAGGGGAGCAATAAATAAGGAATGTCTATTTCCCTGCTGGAGATAGATAACAGAATGTTAATGGATAATAAGGAAAGGCAGAAAGATCCATTAAATGGTTTCATTTTTATCTTCTCCAAGGAGTACGATCTTTATGAATATGTTACCCTGACTTGCCTGAGCTGTTCAGATACCAACTACAAATTCTAAACAAATTCTGGGGGGCCAATAAGGCAGAACTAAGTAGTCCTTTCCAATGGAGAGCAAATATCAGACATTTCATTTCACCCATAAATATTTTAATATATGTGTCTACAAGAAAAGGATTATTTTTTATTAAAAAATACCACTGGGACTTCCCTGGTGGTGCAGTGGTTAAGAATCTGCCTGCCAATGCCGGGGACACGGGCTTGATTCCTGGTCCGGGAAGATCCCACATGCCGTGTAGCAACTAAGCCCATGCGCCACAACTACTGAGCCTGTGCTCTAGAGCCTGTGAGCCACAACTGCTGAACCCGCATGCCTAGAGCCTGTGCTCCGCAACAGGAGAAGCCACTGCAATGAGAAGCCTGTGCTCCACAACGAAGAGTAGCCCCCGCTATCCATAACTAGATAAAGCCTGCGTGCAGCAATGAAGACCCAATGCAGCCAAAAATAAATAAATTTTTAAAAATAATTTTTAAATATTTTTTAAATATCATTATAATTCTCTTTAAATTAACAATAATCCAGGTACCCCCTCCAAAAAAATTAACAATAATATTTTTAATATTATCAAATGTCTAGTCAATGTTAAAATGTCTCCAATTGCTTCATTAGTGTTTTATTTAGAGTTGATTTGTCTCAATCAAGAACCGAGCTAGGTTCAATGTTGCATTTGGTTGACTTTCTTAAATCTCTTTAATTCATACGTTCCTTCTCCCTCGTTTATTCCTTGCAATTTTTTTTTTTTGAAGAAACAAGACTGCTACTCCTATAGAGTTTTCCACATTCTAGATTTTGCTGATTGTACCCCCATGATGTCAGTTAGTACTATGCCATTCTGTCTCCTATATTTCCTGTAAATGCGTAGTCAGATATAGAAGTCTGTTCACATTCAGGTCGATATGTTTTCAAGAAAACATCATAGTTGGTGTTATGTACATCTACTAGGAAGTATATAATATTTGCTTGTCCCTCTTTTTGTGAGTTTTGGTGTTGCTAGCCTGATTCTTTCATTAAAATATTTTTTGCATCTACTGCTGGTCTTTGCCTAGATCTATTTCTCATTAGAGATTAGAAAATGAGAATATTCTAATTATTTGATTTTTTTAATTTATTATTTAGAATGCTTCAATAAAGAAAAACATTCCCATATTAACTATATGGCTAATACTCTGAGGTTCTTCATACAGCAAAGACAGATGCGTGTTTAAACCTTTTCCCTTTATTTACCAAGTTTCAGAATAATGAGTTGGCTCTGTAACATTCTCCGAAAGTAACCAATGAAGCTTTTAATTTGAGCATCATTATGAAGTCATGAAGTTTAACATATCTGTTGTGCTTTAATCTAACACAGTTATTATTCCTTGTCTGGTGAAGCCTCTTTATTTTGGCTTCTCTGTCATTTTTATCATTGTTCATAGTAGGATTTGGTGCTTCCTCAGTTTCTGGTATGCAAAATCTTTCAGACTCTCTTTGTACATTTTTCTGCCCTGTACCTGGAAACACTCATTTCTGCAAGAAACTCTGGTTCCTTTTTATGAGGAAAGAGTTATTTAAAGACCACAGCTTGGGTACTATAAAGTAACGTCTCAGGACTTTTTCAGTAGACAGGGCTAGGAAACACTTGTTTTAAGAGAAAATATATCATGAGCTCATCTTAATATCTCCAACCTAAATTTAGGATAAGATGCTTTTACTTAATTTTTTGTTTGTACTTTTATATGTCTCTTCTCTTTTGCTAAAAATATTTGGTTCCTAACAGCATTAACATAATTAGTTATTAATTAGTTTTGAACAACAGTATCAATATTATGGCTAACACTTATTACTAAAAAAAGAAAAATTAATGTTTCTTTGCAGTTCTTTTTCTCTTTACAGTACATTCATTAGAGTTGTACAGTAAAATTATTATGTTTTAAAGTCACTTGAAATATCTACTCTCTGTGTGGTTAACCTAGCAACTCAATTTGTGTCATTTTGATTCCAATTTTTAGGAACTGCTTTTTATTTTGGACTAATTTACTATATAGTTATTATAAAACACTTACATGGTTCCAAAGTCAAATCTTAAAAAAAAAGAAGGATATATTCTGAGAAGACCAGCTTCCATTTCTACCTTTCCACTTTGTCTCTTCCACAATCAGTGAAGTTCTCAAGTGAGAAAATAGTGTCCCTTAGGGAACATTTGGCAATGTCTGATTGTCACAACTAGGTAGGAGCTGCTGGCATTAGCAGGTAGAGGCCAGAGATACAGCTAACCATCCTACAATGCACCAGACAATCTTACAACAAAGAATTATTAAGTCCAAAGTTTAGGTAGTGTTGCCGTTGAGAAATCCTATTCTATATAACACTTTTTCCTTTTAGCTTTGGGTTGCTCTTTCATTTTTCTAATAAAAGCCAAAAAAAAATAATTTACTTCCTTAAACAGTAAGCATAATATACACAGTTTTCTCCTTGATTTTTTGACTTAATTATCTACCCTGGAGCTCATTTCAAAGCAGTGTATAAATATATTCTTTATTCTTCTTTACAGGAGCATAGTACTTTATTATGTGGATGCATAATAGTTTATTCAACTATTTCTCATTCATGGACACTTGACTTGTTTGAATCTTTTTCTATTGAAAATAGTTCTACAATGAAAAGCTCTGTGTATGTGTTCTTTTTTACTTTTGCAATGTCCATATATCTGAGATGAATTCCGAGAACTGGAGTTGCTGGGTCAAAGAAAAAATACAAATACAACTTTGCTACATATTGCCAATTCCCCTCCATAGAGTTTGTATCTTTCTGCATTTCTACCAGCCAATAGAGTATATTGCCAAAATTTTTACTATTGTTTTTCTGATGGTTGAGAAATTGTATGTCAGTGTAATTTTAATTTGCATTTCTCATTATAGGTGAGGTTGAATATCTTTTAATTTTATTTAGGACAATTAGCATTTATTATTACTTTTATTAGTTAACTTCTGCCAATTTTTCTTAGGGTTACTGGTCTTCTACTGTATGTTTAGAAGCTCTTTTTATATTAGAGATATCAACCCTTTATCTGTAATATAATTCATAAATACTTTTCCCAGTTTGTTTTTTATTTTAATTTTCTTATAGCTTTTTTCGTGCAAGAATTCTTTTTTATTTTGGTGCAAACTTATCTGTCATTACCCTATTTCTTCTAGATTTTTAAAATCTTAACCAAGAAAGTCTCCCATTTACGAATTACAAAGGAATTCTCCCATATTAGTAGTATAATTTCCCTGATACATTTGGAATTCATCCTGGTGTATGCTTTAAGGAAGGATCAAATTTTATCATTTTCCATATAGCTATTTAGCTATGCAAATATCATTTATTAAAATATCCACCTTACAGCACTGCTTTAGATATATTATCTTTATCCTATATCAATTTCTGTATGCATTTGGGACTATTTCTGGATTTTTTATTCTATTCTATTAGTCCAATTACATTAGTTTGTCTATTACATTAGTCTGTGGAATTCATGCAGCAATAATATCTGCTGGGACTAGCTTTCCAGTCATTTCTCTTCTTTCTTAGGGTTTTCCTGGCTATTTTTGCTTAGTGATCTTCCAAATAAAATTTTTAATCAACTAGTATAGCTCCAGTTTTCATCTGGATAACATTAAATTTATAAATTAACTTAGGAAAAACTGTCATATATATGATATTCAGTCTTTCTAGACAAGAATATGATGTGTCTTTCCATTTGTTCAAATCTAATTTTGTGCATTTTGGAGATGTCACATAGTTTTCCTCATACAGGTCTGAATATTTCTTGTTAAGTTCATGCCTAGATAATCTACTTAAACTCATTCCATTTTTCATCATAAACAGGATCTTCTTCCTTTCCTATTATGTCCTCCAACAGGTTATTATGTGTAAATATGAATACTATTGATTTTGCCTGTTGATTACATAACCTACTATTTTACTAAATATCAGATGAATTTGAGTTGGTGTGGCTTTCGCTTATAATGGTTGGAACACTCCTTTATTATGTTTGAGAATTCCTATTTTTAGCTTAGATTGATGTAGACTAGGGAAACATAGATTACTGTGAATCAGAAGAGTAAAACAAACACCATCAAGAAAGAATTGAACCCACTAAAAAAAAAAGAAGACGAAAGAATTGAAGCCCTGTCAGAAAAGGAGATAGTAAAAGCATACCTAGGGGAGCCAGTTTTCTGAAGTGATGGAAATGCTCTGTCTTGGTCGATTTGTGTTTATGCAAGGGACATACATTTGTCAAGATCCATGGAATTCTGAACTTAATATTTTTGCATGTCACTGCATATAAATTTTACCTCATAATCTGTTAAAAAAAAAAAAAAAAAGAGTGTCTAGGTTCTTTACTAATTTCTTTTTTTTTTTTTTTGGCTGTACTCAGGCCTCTCACTGTTGTGGCCTCTCCCGTTGCGGAGCACAGGCTCCGGACGCGCAGGCTCAGCGGCCATGGCTCACGGGCCCAGCCGCTCCGCGGCATGTGGGATCCTCCCGGACCAGGGCACGAACCCGTGTTCCCTGCATCGGCAGGCGGACTCTCAACCACTGCGCCACCAGGGAAGCCCTATTTTTTTTATTCTAAATAAATAAACAGCCACTGAAAAACATCAAACCAATAAATATAGACAGTTAAAATTTTCCACCTCCTCCCAAACCCTACTCTTCAGAGGAAATCACTGTTAACACTTTGCTTATTGAGAATAATAACTACTTTGCTGATTAGTGTCAACCTGGAAAGTGTTGTCTATTGATTTGCTGCAGAACTCTATTATTGGCTCTACCCTGTCCAACATTTTTATTGACAATTTGAATAAAGACATAAAAGTATGCTTCTCAAAACTGTGTTTGACACGACTATAAAAGAGATTGTTAACATAATGGGTGACATAATAAGGATTCAAACTATTCCTCATAAATTTAAGTAAGCTAAAAATCAACATGAAAAAATATGAAAGGAAAACATAAAGTCTGAAACATAAGAATAAAACCTTAATAACTCAGGTACAAGATGAAAAAGAGTAACTAATTTCCATAAAAACAACCAAAAAAGTTTTAAATTACCAAAACTACAACATTAAGAAATAATAACTCATGATATCTAAAATACAATTCTTCATTTGCGTTGACAGGAAGTTAACATCCAGACCAAAGAGGGTCACAGTACTCAATACTCACTGTAACCTAACAATGGACAGCCACATTGATTGGTTTAATTCTGGGCACCAGACTTTAGGAAGGCTATTGACAAATAACAGTGACAAGGACAATGAAGTGTATGGAAACTACTTTACATAAGGTATTAGTTCATGCGAACTAAATAACTAAAAGTGATTTACCTGTGGAAGCCATAATTAAATAATTCACATGTCTGAAGGGCTGACATGTGAAAGAAAGACAAAAGAGTACAAAACAATGTATCATCCACAAAGGAAGAGTAGGATCAATGTCCTGAAATTAGTGAAAAGCTGTGCTTATTAGAAATAGCCATACACAACCTTCTACTTGTACCAGCCTTGTATATAGAGAAAGAATAAAGAACAATGTACTTTAATTTTAGGGATAGCACATCTTTTATTTAATGTGTCTTTTTTGCTTTGTTCATCTGAAGGGTGAAAGAAACATTTCCTATCTTTATGTGTTATTGCCAAGTTGTCTATTGTTGCAAACTCTGGTATTATAGCCATCTAACCAACAGTCTGGCAAAAGTCCACTGTGAGTAAAGTTGGTGACACAGAACTGTAGTCTTCAAACCAATGGTTCAGGGTCAGGAGTGGTGATACCACACCACATTTGGAAGGATGCGAAGGTGTTTTGGTTGTCCCAATAACTGGGGATCCTGCTGTCATTTAGTGGGTGGGGCAGGGATGATAAACATCCTGCAAAGCATGTGAGGTTATTCTTACAGCAAAAAATTATTCTGCCCAAAGTCCCAATAGTGGCTATGTTGAGAAACATGTTTAAACAATGACTGTGTTCATAGCACACTTTGGATACTAGAATATTTGGCTGTATATTCAAAGGAATGCAACTGTATCCACCTATTACTACAGAATGCCCTTAAATGACCTTCAGCACTATCTTGCTGTTTGGGTTTAAGTGTTTACTGCCTTGACTTCCATCCTATAACCTCACCAGGCCAAATCCTCACTTGTTCTAATAAACACGAGCATTTCCTTTGTGTCAACTTGGTAATATACACCACCTCTCATATGTTTCTTGTGGCAAGTTGTACCCCACTCCTCACCACATCTTATCATACAGCTGCGGGTTCAGTCTGCCAGGCATTTGGTGAAATAGTTTCTATTCTCAGTTGTAACCAAAATTCAATGAGCAAAATCCAGGACCATGTTTGTAGAAGATTTATAGCATGTATGCCCCAGGAAACCAACTGAGAATCAATGGCGTATAGACCATCAAATTTTTTTTACAAATTTATAAGTAATTTTCTCAGCTCTTTCTTTTCATATGCCATGACTTCCTTTTATTTTACCAAAATGAATTAAAAAATTCATAAGAATTATAATTTATCAGAAGTCTTCAAATTACTACTTCTTTTGTTATCCAAATCTTTTTTCCAAATAAGATGCTGTCAATAGTGATACTTATCACTGGTTAGCTATACCTTCTATTTCCTCTTTCCTCTAGTACATCCAGAGCTAAAATGGCTTGACTGCCCCAGGGTGCTAATCAAACTCTTTTTCAATAACAGATGGCTCAACAGCTGTTGACATTTGATAAATCCTTTTGTTCTTATCCTAGAACATTTTGTTTATTCACATTAAATGCAAAAGGAAGAAATGAAAGAAAACACAAGAGAGAGACCTTGGACAAAACTGTTCTTCAGAAAACTTTCTAGCTCAACCTATGAGCCATGAAATTAGTGACTGTGCTAAATAAACTGGAAATTTTACAATTTAAAGAGCCTCACAGTGTAGCATGCCCATGTATATAAAGAAATACATAAGTTATGGACATAAATTGCAATTCATATCAACACTGCAAACAGACCTCCTTCAACAGGGTCTGTCAAACTGAGGCCCACAGGCCAAATCCAGCCTGCCACCCATTTTTGTATGGCCCAGGAACTAAGAATGGTTTTTACATTTTTGAATGGTTAAAAACAAAAAACAAAATAGGAATAATATTTTATGATACATAAAAATTAAATGAATTTGTTTCATTGTCTATAAATAAGGTTTTATTAGAATACCACCACACCTATTCATTTACAAATTGTCTATAACTGCTTTCACACTGATGGCAGAGTTGAGTAATTGCAACAGAGGCCATATGGCCTGCAAAGCCTAAATTATATGGCCATGGTCTTTCAGAGAAAAAGTAAAGGGTAAAGAGTGTCAAAACAAGTTGAAAATGGTACTAGTGGTACAGAAGCACTGGACCTGCATTCCACTTCTGATTCAATGGCAAATAACACAATATTTTAAGTTTAGCTTGGTCAACTGTGAAACAAATGAGAATATTTAACTCACCTTTTTAAAAATAAACTATGTAACTGAAGTATAATATACATAATATACAAACTACAAGGGTCAGCTCAGTGCACATTCACAGAGTGAATGTACACTGAGATTTTGCAATCTCCACAAATACCAAGAAAAAGAAAATTACCAGCACCCTGGAAGTCCCCATGAAGCCCCCTTCCAATTTTAATGCGCCTCTTCCCCAAAAGAAAAAACTGTCCTGATTTCTAACACTATTGATTTGTTTTACCTATTTCTGAATTTTATTTAAAATAGATCAAACAGTGTGTATTCTTTTGTGTCCAGCTTTTTGTGTTCATCATCGAATTTGTTTTACCCACCTCACTGTAAGTAGCAGTACCTCATTCATTTTCATTAGGTATTTCATTATATGAAAATACCATAATTTATTTATTCATTCTACTGGTGGTAAGCATTTGGTTGTTTCTACTTTTTTGGTCATTGAAAATACTTCTGCTATGAACATTTTTATATGTCTCTTTTGATGCACACATGTACACATTTCTGTGTGGTATATACATAACTTTGTCTAATTTATTTATTTGTACCTCAAACTGTTTCCAAAAGTATTATAGGCAGTTTTTAAAATTCCAGTAGTCAGGCTGGAAGTATTATAATAGGTGGCACTCAAGCTCCACTGATGGAGGAATCAGCTTTGTTAGAAATGAAACGTGAAACTGTGGACGGATAAGTTGGAGAAAGACAATGAAATCAAGAAATGGCTCTGCATTTTTTTAATGCAGAAATTTATGGGCAAGAAGGAATATAAAAGAGAGAAGAGTAAAGAGTATGGAGAGAAAGGGATAAGATAACATGGCAGAAGGCTAAAGACTACAAAAATAACTGGCCTATGAGAGAAGGCACCAAAGAACTTTTAAAAAGAGAAATTTTAAATATTCAATATTAAGTTGCATATGTCATGTAAACCATCTTCATTTATTCCCACCTAAAAAATTAGTTGCCCACACAAATGGCTTTGATAGTAAATTGGTCAAATTGTTTTCTTCATGAACATCAAGGAAGAAGGGAGTTGTTATACATCTGGAGTAATACAGTGCAGAACAGGGCAGCAAAATTAAGAAATCAGCAAATATGTTGATTATCTGAAATGATTAATGTGTTTTGTTTGTTACTGCCTGTGGAAGCAAACAAAGATTAATAAGACACAGTCCCACCTTGAAGTCCTACATAACTGGCAATCTTTAAAAATTAAATAAATTATTTTTCCTAAAGCAATGTGGCTTTATTTAAACGAGCAAAAAACCCACCTTTTTTAAAGAAAATCATTTATGACTGTGTTACCTAGAGCATGAAGAGTCCACCGTCTACATTTATGAAAACTTATCTTGTTAAATATTGATTCAGGGCTGCTTTCAAAATTTTTAGCACAAAGGTTAGGATAATCATTGTGAAACTGCTAAACATTGAGTAAATCGCTTTTTTAACTTTTAATTTTGAAATAATTGTAGATTCACCTGAAATTGTAAAAAAAAAAAAAAAATGTAAAGGGAGCTACCTTGTACTGTACCCTTTATCCAGTTTCTCCCAAGGATAACATCTTTCATAACTTATAGTACAGTACCAAAACCAGGGAAATTACATTGGTACAATCTAGAGAGCTCATTCAGATTTCACTAGTTTATATGTACTCATACGTGGATGGAGTTCCATGCAATTTTATCATGTGTGTAGATTTGTATGGTCACCACCATCAAGATGCAGAACTGTTCCATCACCACAAGTCTCCCCCTCACCTCTGTATATAGCACACCCACTCTACTCCTACCTCCCATTTCTAACACCTGGCAACCACCAATCTGTTTTTTGTCTCTGTAATTGTATTCCACTATAAATAGAATTATACATAAATGGAATCATAAGGTATGTAACCTTTTGAGATTGGCTTTTTTTAACTCAGCATAATTACTCTGAGGTCCATCCAAGTGACTGTATGTATCACTGGTTCCTTTTTATTGCTGAGTAGTACCGAATGGTATGACTGTATCACAATTTGTTTATTCATTTACCTGTTGAAGGACCTTTGAGTTATTCCCAGCTTTTGGCTATTATGAACAAAGCTGCTAAGAACATTCATGTACAGGACTTTGTGTGAACTTGTTTTCATCTCCCTGTGATAAATGTTCAAAAGTGCAATTGCTGGGACATATGGTAAGTACACATTTAATTTTTTTTTAAGGAACTACCAAACTATTGTCCAGAGTTCTTGAACCATTTTACATTCCCACCAGCCATGTATGAGTGATTCAATTTCTTTGATCCTCACCAACATTTGGTGTTATCATTATTTTTAACTTTAGCCATTCTGGTAAATGTATATATCTTTTTGAGGCACATAGTTTTTTTAAAAAATACCACTCATTACCTCTGATAGCTAAAACATTAACCATGATAGAATAGTCTTTATAACCTAAATAATAGAAAATGTTTTGTCCCTTGAATTAGAAACCACGCATATACAAAATATTGTTTTAAGTGAGAAAATGTATATTAAGCACATGCTTCTTTACATACAGTAAGTGCTAACGGCTAATGTTAATTCAGCACTTACTGTATGTAAAGCATATGCCTGATATATATTTTCTCATTCAGAAGAACAGAACGATATTTTACTATTTACCCCTTCACGCACTTGTCATTTCTTCCATTCCACTTCTTCCCTCTAGAACACATGCTCTAGTAGTTTTCTCAATGAATATCTGTAGGTATATAAATTCTCTTATTATCTCTGTATCTGCAGGTATCTATATTTTTACCCTTAATCTTGTCATAGATTAACTAGGTATGAAATTCTACATGGTAGCTATTTTACCCCAGCATTTTGAGGATACTCTATTATCTTCAGTCATATACTATTGCTAGTGAGAAGTCTGTTCTCAGTCTAATTGTTAATCCTCTTCTTCCTTTCTGGAAGATTCTAAGACTTTTCTCTTTATTCATGATATTCCCCCATTTCACAATTTATGGCTAGGTACAGAGTTACTTTTAATTACTTTACTTGCCCTTTGGGGCATATTTTCTTTTTTTTTCTTTTTTTAAAAAATTTTATTGGAGTATAGTTGATTTACAATGTTGTATTAGTTTCAGGTGTACAGCAAAGTGAATCTGTTATATATATATACATATACCCACTCTTTTTTAGATTCTTTTCCCATATAGGCCATTACAGAGTATTGAGTAGAGTTCCCTGTGCTATACAGTAGGTCCTAATTAGTTATCTATTTTATATATAGTAATGTGTATATATCAATTCCAATCTTCCAATTTATCCCTCCTCCTCACCTTATGGGGTATATTTTCAATCTAATGAATTCCACCTTTCTCAATTTTTGAAAATTCCTCAGCCATTGCCTCTTTGAATATTTCTTCTTATTTCCTCTACTCACTTCTTCTGGAATTCTTGTTAGATTTCAGTATGAATGTTGGAGCCTCTTTAGCTCCATTTCCTCCACTTCCTTTAATTAATCATATTTTTTAAATTACTTTATCTATCTAGACTGAATTCTGAGAAAATTCCTGAGTATGATCTTGCAGTTCAATGATTCTCTCTTTGACTTTGACCTGTCTAGGGTTTATCCTATG
The DNA here is from genome assembly GCF_011762595.2 of Tursiops truncatus. NCBI lineage: Eukaryota > Metazoa > Chordata > Mammalia > Artiodactyla > Delphinidae > Tursiops > Tursiops truncatus. Next base: position 35,603,595 of record NC_047038.1, read on the forward strand.
TGCTCATAAGGGTTTTATTTCATTTATTTTGATTTTTCATATACTCACATAAGTTGACATACATAGGATCGAACATAATCCTTTCCTCCTTCTACATCACCAGCCTATCCCCATTTCCACTATACTTCCACCACATAGGCCTTCCATCAGTTTCTATAGTTCTTTTCCTTTTTCCCAAGACTAAAATTTTTTTAATTCAATTACTGTGTTTTTCATTTCCAAAATTTCTATTTGTTTTCATATCCACATGTTCTTACTTCATTTCTTCCTGTATTTTTCTTTTTTCTTGTTCTGCATTATTCCTTTATTCGTATCTTTGAGGATCATAAACATACTTATTTTGAATGACTTTTTGGATTATTCTTTTTTTTTTTTTTTTTTTGCAGTACGCGGGCCTCTCACTGTCGTGGCCTCTCCCGTTGTGGAGCACAGGCTCCAGACATGCAGGCTCAGCAGCCATGGTTCACGGGCCCAGCCGCTCTGCAGCATGTGGGATCTTCCCGGACCGGGGCACGAACCCGTGTCCCCTGCATCGGCAGGCGGACTCTCAACCACTGCGCCACCAGGGAAGCCCATTGGATTATTCTTTTATTTTCATGCATCTAGGATGAATTCATCTTCCACTTATTGATTTTGATAGATGTGTTTCCTAAAATTAATTTCCCACGTTTTGGAATTTGCATTTTGGAGATTTTCTCTAGTTGGAGGTTCTTGTTGACTCTCTGTTTTCTCCACTCACCTCTCTTTTGCCCAGTAGTTTGGCAGTCCAGAACCAAAGAGCATACTGGCTGCTCAGAGCTCCTGCCACCTAATAATATTGGGCATACTGAAAATCAATTTGCTGCATAAGAGGGAAGCTTGGCCCCAGACCTTAATAAACATCACAGAAGGAAGATAGCTAACTCTGCCACTCATATGCCTGGTGCAAATAACAAAACAATTCAGAATTTGATTAAGTTATTTTAGTAACAGTTTCACTAGAGGGAGTGAAACTAAATTCACTCATATTTATTAGTCTCTTAGTTTTCTATCAGAAAAGAGCTTTAGAAACAATAGTCTTTAAATCAAATCATGCGAACCCTAAAGAATACGATATCGGAGCCTCCAAATTTACTCGGCTCCTTCATAGAAAACATGATTGCAGAGTTCCCAATTTAATACATTCCCTTTAAGTGAACAACACTTCTTTCAGGATTCTGTATATAACAATGCCAATAAACAATTTAGCATGAGATTACAAACAAACAAACAACAACAACAAAAAAACATGCATCCAGAAACCTCCTCGGACTCAGGCTTTGCATAAGTCACAACCTCAGGCAGGGATCCTAGTAAATATTCAGTCTCCTCTGCTGCTGTTTTAGTCCCTGGATTGAAACCAAACCTGGCTTGGTTTTTTGCTCTCTTCCCTTTACCTCGTAAGAGCTGAACTCCCAGCAGATCCTTGGCTTCATTCTCTTCATTCGTGTATACTGCTGTGTCACTTCTGGTTTATAGAAATTCTTATTTTATTTTAATTTTCTCTTATGGTGTATTCATCATGAATAATATGCTTGGATGCAGTGGAGTGAAGTAAGGGAATGCCCAAAAGCATGAATTTATAATCCCTGCTCCCTCTATTTATATTTATTAGATAATACTTCTTATAGAATAAGGGAACAATCTTCGTTACTATATAAGACAAAATCCATCTTTATTAATCACTACTTAAATAAAATGGAGTGTACATAATGCTTCAAAAGCAAAAACATGTTGCTTAAGAGACATAAAATCAAAATCTTATAAATGATCATTTAATTTTTACTATCTAGTGGCTAAGAACATCTCCTAGAATATAACATCTTAGCTCAAATAAAAATGATAAACAAGCCTAACAAAAATTCAAAAAGAATATACTTGATGGCCTTTACCAGAAAAAAAGTAGGAGTGATAGGAAACAATCAAATTAAAAATATATTTGTATTTCAACATTTACCATGAAATAGTTTAAATTTTAAATAGTGTGTGCATTTGGGGGGCAGGGAGAAGAAAAATAGGTCTACAGGCAATGGAAATGTAGTTGGAATATCAAATCTCTTGAATTTCAAATCTATTTTTATCTATTTTGATCAAGATGTATCCTAAGTTCTTAGTTCCTGGCATAAAGAGATACTCAATTACCAAGGATCAGTCTGGAATACGTGATTGATATAATGTTTCTTGACCTCATCAGTACAGTTGACAAGCAGTCCCCCAAGGCAATAGAAATAAAAACAAAAATAAACAAATGGGACCTAATCAAGTTTACAAGCTTTTGCACAGCAAAGGAAACCACAAACAAAATGAAAAGACAGCCTACAGAATGGGAGAAAATATTTGCAAACAATGCAGCGGGCAAAGGCTTAATTTCCAAAATATACAAACAGCTCATACAATATAATAACAAAAAAAGCCCAATCCAAAAATGGGCAGAAGACCTAAATAGACATTTCTCCAAAGAAGACCTACAGATGGCCAAAAAGCACATGAAAAGATGCACAACATCGCTAATCATCAGAGAAATGCAAATCAAAGTTACAATGCAGTACCACTTCACACCAGTCAGAATGGCCGTCATTAAAAAACCTACAAATAACAAATGCTGGAGACAGTGTGGAGGAAAGGGAACCCTCCTGCACTGTTGGCGGGAATGTAAGTTGGTACAGCCACTGTGGAAAACTGAGGTTCCTCAGAAAACTAAAAACAGAATTACCATATGATCCAACAATCCCAATCCTGGGCATACACATGGACAAAACTATAATTCAAAAAGATACATGCACCCCTATGTTCATAGCAGCACTATTCACAATTTCTAAGACATGGAAACAATCTAAATGTCCATTGACAGATGAATGGATAAAGAAGATGTGGTACACGTATACAATGGAATACTACTCAGCCATAAAAAAGAATGAAATAATGCTATTTGCAGCAACATGGATGCAACTAGAAATTATCATACTAAGTGAAGTAAGTCAGAAAAAGACAAATACCATGTGATATCACTTATATGTGGAATCTAAAATATGAGACAAATGAACCTTTCTATGAAACAGAAACATAATCACGGACATAGAGAACAGACTGGTGGTTGCCAAGGGGGAGGGGGTTGGGGGAAGGGTGGAGTGGAAAGTTGGGGTTAGCAGATGTAAGCTTTTATATATAGAATAGATAAACAACGAGGTTCTACTGTATAACAGAGAGAACAATATTCAATATCCTATAATAAACCATAACGGGAAAGAATATTTAAAAAAGAATATATATATATATATATATATATATATATGTATAACTGAATCACTTTGCTGTACAGCAGTAATTAACCCAACACTGTAAATCAACTATACTTTAAAAAAAATTAAAATACATTTTTGAAAAGAATTTTGGAAGAGAATGAAATATTCTCATGGAAATCAAAGGAGGAGCATATTAGAGCAGGAAGAGTCATTTTGGAAAATGATCCTCAACTTCATCGCCCTCGATTTTGTATACGAAAAGAGGAAGTGAGGATATTCAATGGTGTCAGGAAAGCTCAATCAGGAATCAGCTGGTATGTACTCTGAACCATTTAAAATGGCAAAAAGGAAGGAAGAGTTTTCTGACGATGGTTTCTGACCAGTTTGAATTTGTAGCACACTTGGTAAGCTTGGCTCAAATACTTGCTTTGTGAGCTCTTTGCTGAAGGAAGCCCAAAGATAGAATTCACTGATACTTCTTTCAAGATAATGATCACTATGTATGTACCTATTCGTGAAGAGGAAAATTAGTCAATGTCCATTTTGACATGGTGTATTGAGATAGAGCTGGTAATCTTATGTCAATGTGAGCATTATATATAATGTACACTTGTGAGCATTGTATACAATATACAATATATATTTATACATTTGGTAAAAAGACTTTCTGATTAAATTTGATTAGGCTCTTGACATTTATTTTTAAAGCTTGATACTCTTTGACAGTAAAACAGAATAATGTCACTTAAAAAAATACAGTTGACAAGGCTCGTGTTACTTTGGGAACGATTAAAGAAATAAAACTGAATAACAAGTACAATTAGGTAAACTAATCATTAGCTCCTGATCTTTCTCAATATTCACTTATTAGTAGGTTGAAGTCATCCTGAATGAAAATGAAAATAAAATAGTTTCAGACAATCTAATTCCAGAGAATACTATCCACAGTCATCATCTGGAAAAGGTGATATAACCCATCTAGAGGCACCTGCTCTAACAGAGGGTCATTAGATCCATGAGTTGCCTTCTGTCTTAACAGCTTGCTCCCCACATCATCCAGAGAAGCCAGCAAAAGTTCTATCTCTCTTTTCCCTTTTACTCTACCTGGAGACTTCCTCTGAGTTGTCTGGCTACCCAAATGGATCTCACAGATGAGAACCCAGAGCTCAATGCCTCCAAAGGCAATGGGCTCATAGCACGTCACACCCAGAAGGTAGGCAAAGGAGGGGGAATTTTATCCTTGTCTCCATTTTTCCTGCCCCTCGTCATAAATCATGAATTCATTCTGGCAACTTTGTCCCCAGCATCAATCATGCTAAGCTGAATGACAAAATCTGGTCAAGGGGCAAAGATTAGTAAGAATGGTAATTTGACCCAGCTAGAGTTATTTTCATTTTATTTTACTATTTCTTCAATTATCAAGCAAAGGAGATCAAGGACATGGATGATGCAAGTGGATTCTGCTCTAATGTTTCTCAGAGTAGAGACCAGGGTTTTATGAAGGATACACATGTCTGAAAATCCCAGAAATAGTGGTTTTCTAGTTTCATTCCCCTTTTAGACAGGAAACATCAGTCCATCATACTGGCTTTTGGAAGCAGAGTGGAAAGGACTACATTGGGAAGAACTCTTTCTCTTTGTGGGTGTTTGAGGAATCTCTCACCTGTGGTTCCCTTGATACAAGTAATGACTCCCCCCAGCTGTTTGCTCATGACTGAGTCCTGCCCCAGCCACTGATATCCAGGAGGGGCTTTGAGAGAAGCCCCACTCAAGGAGAACCACTCCAGCTTTCTTTCAATGGGTGTACATCTAGTGTATAAGAAAACACAGGAACTAATGCCTAGGTTTGGGGTTGATAATTTCTTTTTATAAATTTTCTTGTTCTATGTTAAGTTTTATTTTTATTGAAATACTGTGTGCACCGAGTTTACAAATCAAATTGTGTGAAAAAGCTTAAAACAGAAACAGCAGTTTCTACTCCTTATCTATTACCCACTCCTGTTCCTCTGAGGCAGCTGCTTTCAAATATCTTACCTAGGTAATGTGGGCATTGAACTCTGTTTCCAAATAATAGATGCATAAATTCCTACAGGATTGGGTTGTTATCAGTGGATTTATTTGGGGTTTTTTTTCAGTCTGAAGAAGCCAGGTAAAGGGGGTGAGCTATTTTTTAGGGATTCCTTGGGATTTGCTTCCACTTTCAGTTAACTCTCCAATAGTTTCTCACAAGATGACAGGTTATCTCACAAACAGAAAATTCTAATTACAAACTTGTTTAGAAGAAACTGAAAAATAAACAATCAAGGGTACACTCTAGCAAAGAGGTCAGTGTTTTGCTGTAATGAGCACTACTATTAGGTTTTCAAATAAACATTACTATTCTGTGCACTAAGAAAATTCAGGCTGTTCTCACACATACATTTGCAAAAGAACTTCAAAAATAAATTTTCAAAAACCAAACTAAACAGTTTTTCTCAAAATACTTAGAGAAACATATGAACAATAAAGCGAAACCAGGGCGTTTTACTGTTGAGCAGATCTTACACTTCACCAAATGAAATAAGTGTTTTATTATAAAAATTCAGTGTATCCTCTTATACTGGGATGTATACGTTAATGATTGTAAAAGTCAAAGAAGCAAAAAAACAGATACGTGGAAATCATAATCAAAACAATCACGCTTACCCACCGTGCAAATGTTAATGTATGTGCCCCACTTGTCAATTTGTTCTGCTAATTACATATGCAATGCCCTTCATAGATTCTGGAATAAAATGATGTGGTTCTCAATATTACTGATATATACTCATTTCAGAGATTGCATTTCAGAGATGGCTCTAAGTGTTAAAAAATTATGTATTACGGGACTTCCCTGGCAATCCAGTGGTTGAGACTTTGCCTTCCAACGCAGTAGGTGCAGGTTCGATCCCTGGTCAAGGAGCTAAGATCCCACATGCCTCACAGCCAAAAAAACAAAACATAAAACAGAAGCAATATTGTAACAAATTCAATAAAAGGCTTTAAAAATGGTCCACATCAAAAAAATCTTTAAAAAGATTATGTATTATGGTCCATTCTAGTTGTAGTGTATCAATTAACATTTTTAGGAAGAAACTTACTTCATGGGTATTTTCATGCTTCTCTCAGAACAGAAATACCTTCTTTGGGGACAATCATTTTTTACAAGTATTAAAGTATGTGTATTCCACTTCTTATAATATCATGAAGATGTTGAGGGCGTAATAACTGTCATCAACTGATGCTTCAAAAAGATATACATCAAGCATTTAAATAATTTAAAAACTAGGATATAAGGAAAATGAGACTGAGCCCAACTCTCAAAGAGCTTACTGCCTGTTGGGAAGTCATATGATGCGCCAAGTTATAAGTAATACCTATGGTACTACAGGAACACAGAGGATAAGAAACCAGAGGCTTCTTAGAAAACGGTGTTTGAACTGATTCTGGAAAAAAAAATAGGAGGTAGTCACAAAAGGAAGGGGATGCTGAAATATATCAGTGGTATTAGTGATGCACAAGAAGGCAAGGGTTCAAAAAATACTTAGGAAAAAAACCCATAGAACTTGTTGATTTGTTAGTTGTGGGTTCTGAGCACGAGTAGGAGTTAAAAGTGACTTTCAATGTTTTTCTCTTAGATATTAACTGGGTTGTTGTAAACCAATTGAAAATTACAACAAAGGAGACAGAGCTAGTTTAATGAAAAGTATGAGGCTAGTTTGGGAAATTTTGAGATGTTCATGTGATGTTCAGTAAAGAGTCAGATGTATATTTCTAAAGCTTAGAAAAGATTTTGGTTTAGACATATAGATTTGGGAGTTATCTGCCTACAAATGGTAACTAAAACAATGATGGGGACAGAGAATAAAAACAGCAGAGGACTTTGAATGAAGCCATAGGGAACCGTAACATCTAAGAATAAGGCAAAGATAAGGAGCTTACCAAGGAGACCGAAGAGCAATGGCCAGAAAGAAGGGAACCAGGGAAGGGACATATGTTAGACTCGAAGGGATCAGAGCTATACTGTCCAACAGAGTATCCACCAGTCCCATGTGGCTACTGAGGGCTTGAAATTTCCTAGTGCACCTGAGGAATTAAATTTTTAATTTAATTTAAAAACTGATAATTGATTCAGTTTTTTAAAAACTTTTAAGTATGTTTAAGATAACTTGAGTATGTGAATCTATTTTTTAATGATAAGTTTTATAAACTCTCAACAAGATTAAGTGTTCTGATCAAAATTTAGCATCAGAATTTTGACATACAGTGAATATAAAATACACTCATTTTGAAGATTTTTGTATGAAGAACAAAGTGTAAAAATATTTCATTAAAGCTTTTGTATACTGATTACATGTTGAAACGATAATATTTTGGATATATTTGGTTAACTAAAATGTTATTCAAGTTAATTTCACTTGATTTTCTTTTTAACTTTTGAAAGTGGCTAGTAGGTATCATGGCTTTCATTTTATTTCTATTGGACATACAATATTTCAGGAAAGAAGTAACCATGAATGTAGGGAGACAATTCTCCATAGATTTCATGTTTCTGTAGATCTTGTAAGTAAAGCACTGTGTACCCTTTATTCCAACATATCTTTTCAAGGATATTTGTATAAGAAAAAGCCTTGGAAAATGAAGATGTCTCACTGCAGAACAAAGAAAAGGCATACTTACTTACTACCCATTATAAAAGATATAGATTTCTTAAGCTCAGGGTTCCTCTTTTGTGATTAAATCCACTGTGTGTGCAAGTGTCACTTGACCCTCTTTGCAATGTCTTGTGGGAACTGGGGTTTAAAAAACCAGTACAGGGGCTTCCCTGGTGGCGCAGTGCTTAAGAATCTGCCTGCCAATGCAGGGAACACGGGTTCGAACCCTGGTCCAGGAAGATACCACACGCCACGGAGCAACTAAGCCCGTGAGCCACAACTACTGAGCCCACGTGCCACAACTACTGAAGCCTGCGTGCTTAGAGCCCGTGCACCACAATTACTGACGCCCTCACGCCTAGAAACCGTGCTCCGCAACAAGAGAAGCCACTGCAATGAGAATCCCACACACTGTAACAGAGAGTGGCCCCCGCTCGCCACAACTAGAGAAAGCCCAAGCGCAGCAATGAAGACCCAATGCAGCCAAAAATAAATAAATAAAAATTTTTAAAAAACTACAAAAATGCTGATATTCTGGCTACTGTTATTGCAGTAATAAGTAATAAATTTTTGTTTTTTATAAGTAATAAACTTTTCCTCATCCCTGACCCAGAAGTCTTGGGTCTTCTACCCGCATCCATGAAATTGTGGCAGGCTAACTTGTTAGCTTACAAGAAGGGTAAAATCTCAGACATTTCACCGTTCTCGACAGTGACTCTGTCAGGTATATACTGCTGTATAACAAACTGCCCTAAAATTTAGTAGCTTAAAACAATAACAATTAAAGATAGACATATATATCAATGGAATGAAATAGAGAGTCCAGGAATAGACATAAACAAAAAGATCAAATGACTTTTTTAGAAAGGTACAATGGCAATTCAATGTAGTATAGAGAATATTTTCAATGAATGGTGCTGGCACAAATGACTATGCATGTGCCAAAAATGAACATAAATCCATACCTCACATCTTATATAAAAATTAACTCCAAATAGACCATAGACATAATTTAAAATCTAAACCTGTAAAACTTTAAAAGTAAACATAAGAGAAAACCTTTGTGACCCTGGCTTAGGCCAACAGTTCCTAGATATGACACCAAAAGTGCAATACACAAAAGAAAGAAATGATAAATTGGGCTTCATAAAAATTACAAACATTTGTTGTGTGAAAGACATTGTTAAGACAAATCATAAACTGGGAGCATATATATGTAAATAACATCTGGTAAAGGACTTGTATCTAGGATATATAAATAACTCCTAAGACTCAAAAGTAAGAAAACAGCCAAATTTTAAAAAGTAAGCAAAGTATCTGAACAGATATACAATCCATATTTTTAAAAAATGGGCACAGAAGCAAAGGACTATTTAATCCAAATAGAGAATTCAAAAAGTAAGATATAAATATTACTAATAAGCAATAAAAGAACATTCAATCCTATTTGCAGTCAGGGAACTGCAAATTAAAACAATAAAATATCCTTTTTCCCCATAAAATTGAAAAAATTTTATCAGTATCAGAAATACTGATAATATCAAGTGATGGTGAAGGAATGGAGAAATGAACACTCACATACTCTTGGCTGTAATATAAATTATTTAGGAAGCAATTTGGTAGTACTTATTATAATTCAAAACAAGCATATCATTTGGGTCAATATTTCAACTTCTAGCGATCTATTCTATGAAAATAAAATCATGAAAGTGTAAAGATGTATCAATACATAGATGGATTTTGTATTATAAGCTGTAACGAAAAAATTGGCAACAATCTAAATTTCCATAAAAGATCGGCTAAATAAACTACAATGTAACCATACAATTGAATATTAGGCAGATAAAAATAAGGAAGATCTACATGCTGGTTTGTTAGTGTAAAAAGCAAACTGCACACCAATAAGTAGAGAATGATTCCATTCTTGAAAATATAAATGTGGCTGCTTCTCTATATAGATTTCTTGCATCTATTCAAAATAAGATTGGAAAGGAACTTAATTAACATAAGCCACTTTAGGGAAGATGAAATTTGATGGGTGGGTGGTAAGGAATATTCACTTGACAGCCCTAGATAATTTTTTAGAGTACTGGAATTACAGATGATTCTTATTTTTGTTGTTTTCTAGCATTTTTCTGAAATACAGAATAATTGCTGAAGCAAAGGCCTGGGAGACTGAGAGGAAAGAATCGAGGGCATAAATGGAAGGATGCATCTCAGAAATGACAGACACCTCATTCTCAGGAAGGGCATGAAAAGTGGCAAGAATTGGTGGGGATATAGATCAGTTGGAGTCCAGGCTGTAGGGGTGGGAGGGCCGGGAGATGAGACATGGCTTGCCTGACAGCTGGGATTTCTCAGTAAGGTTGAAGATGGGACCCAGGGTTGAGGAGAGTGGTCAAGGTTTGGAACAGTCAATGAGGGAAAGAGGAGGGATATTCACCAAGGACAAGGGAGGAAAAGTGCACCTGTGAAGTTTTTATTATCTAGTCCTAGAAGTAGCAGACAAGGTGTAAGACAGGCTGGGAGGGTAGCCTTACTTTCCGGACAGGAAGAGGGGAATGGATTTTGGTGGACTGCCATCAGTCTCTGTGGCACTATGACTACCTTAGATTTTGTCTGTAACCTAGATCGCTTTTCCCACTCCCTCACACGTCCATATTCTACCTGACACTCATCCATACTCGATTTTAACAAGTTTCTTTTTTTATGAAGACATTATACAATTACTGAAGCTGAAAGGAACCTTAGAAATACCAATTTCCCCATTTTGTGGATGAGAAAATAGTGAATCACAGAGATAAATGATTTTCTAGTGAGGCAATAGTTTATAAATGGTGGAATTAGACTGATCCAGGTCAGGGCAGTTTCCAAAATGCCACACAAACCCTGTGTAACCATGATTAAAAAGAAAAGGATACTATGTCTGCGATCATCACAAATAGTTGTCACAAAACTAAAATAAGGCTTGTGCTTTGGAAATTAAACATAGTATCTATTAAACAAAAATTACTCCTGTTGAAGGTGATGGCATAATACAAATATACTACAATTAATTTTATATGAGATGCATAAAAGAACTGAGTACAAGTAAGTAATTTGAAATGATGCAGGATCTTCTCCAAATCCTAAAATTTACACCACATTCAAGAACTGCAAAGCACTATCCAAGGCTACGTCATGCTTTCAGAAGGATTACAGTGCCCTCTGCAGCTTCAGCAGAAATAAGCCCAAAGTTGATTTAAAAACGAAACAAAACAAAACAAACAAACAAAAAAACCCCAGTAATTTAAATGTCAACATGGAAGTGTATGCAATTAACATGCTTCAGAAATTCAGTTTACTTTTAAACTGAATTAAAATACGTATGTAAAGATCACATTTTAAGCAAAATGCACTACAGCATGTATAGCAGGTATCATTTGTGTAAAAGATATGCAATATAGAAGAAGATACATATATGTGTGTGTCTATAGATTAATTTGAAGATAGTACTCTAGAACATGGCACAGTTGCCTTTGGGGAGATAAACTAGCACCCTGGGGATCATATGTGGGAAGAAGATTTCTTTTCACTGTGACTCTTCTGGTACTACTTAAATTTTTCATCACATGCATGTATTAATCTTTCAGGTAAGAAGAAAAGTTAATCAATAAAAATGTTGATTACCTTTTAAAGAAACAGTATGCATCCAAATTTTAAGCCTCTCCCTCCAGAAGTTCCTTAACTTCAGACAAGTTCTTTAATCTGTTAAAAACAAAACAACATGCCCAAAATGGAGTCACTTATGCTAAGCGCCATATCCACAAACTGAGATTGAACTTAATCACAGTTTTAGCTCACCCAGAAATGGAATCGTAAGCCAGTCAGTCAGGAATGGCCTAATCAGTTAGGTAATCTGACTGATAGAACCTGGCCATCCCCTAAAGGAAAGTAACTTTTCAATTACCAACCCCCCTTTTTGCCCAGTATAACTTCCTGTCCCCTTGTGCCTATAAAAGTCTTTCATTTTATACTGGTCCTTGGAGCCCCTTTCTTTTAGACTGGATGCTGCCTGATTCAAATCAGCTTTTGATCAAACAGACTCTTAAAATTTTTAATATGCCCTTGTTTATCTTTAACAAATTTCTTTGCCCTCCCTAACCACTTAATTTAAATGAAAACATAGCTTCTTTAACTCTGTGTTATCTTATTAGATATACCCAGCATCTTCACAATTTAGCTGTGAGAAAAGTAGTCTATACTAGCTCACATTTGCTTAACCAAAGCAATATTGAATAGACCACAAAAGAGTAGACTATTTTATTTACAGTTTTTATCTACTAACTAATCTCTTAAATTTGGGAGAAAGTAATCGATATTCACTAAGATATTAATAATTATGAAATAGTATACAATGAAAGGTAGGTTTGTTTTCTAACTCAGTGCTCCCCTCCAAAGGAAATTAAGTGTATTCCGTGTATCTTTTCAGAAATTATGTCAATATTATTGAGCAATTGAATATTTTAATTTATAGGCAATATTATTGAGTAATAAATATATCAATTTATTGAGTAATTGAATAAGCAATTTTTTAAATTGAATGTTTCTAAACTGCAAGTATCTTTCCAGGGCAGGGTATAAGGAGTAAATAAAAACAAAGTTGCTAGGCTTCCCTGGTGGCGCAGTGGTTAAGAATCCAGCTGCCAATGCTGAGGACACAGAATTTTAATACATTCACCAAATTAAAGGACAAGAACATACTGTAGACACAATTTAAGACAATTTAGAATCATAAACAAAATGTCAGGTAGACTGACTAGTGAAATTCACCAAATTTTGGTTAAGAAAATTTTACAGTAATAAAGTAACACAGGTGCGGGAAGATCCCACATGCCGCAGAGCAACTAAGCCTGTGCGCCACAACTACTGAGCCTGTGCTCTAGAGCCCGAAGCCACCGCAATGAGAAGCCCGCGCACCGCAATGAAGAGTAGCCCCCCGCTCACCGCAACTAGAGAAAGCCCACGCACAGCAATGAAGACCCAACGCAGCCAAAAATAAATAAATAAAATAAATTTATTACAAAAAAACTAAGTTTCTAACCTCACAGAGATGACACTCTGGTGGGAGAAGACATAAATTAATACATATATATTATATCAGAAAGACATAAGTAATATTTTGAAAGAAGAGTAAAGAAACAGAATTAGTACACAAGAGAGTTGTTATTTTATACAGACAGAGTTCTGAGAAGGTGACATCTGAGCAGATGCCAGAATTAAATGGAAGAAGAAAACATGGAAATCTGGGGTAAGAGCCCACCAGGCAGAGTAGCCAGTGCAAAGGCCTTAAGAGGGAGCCAGTCCAGTATCCAATAAACTACAAAGAGGCTGCTGTGGCTAGAGGGGAGAGAGCAAAAGGGAGAGTGGCAGCAGGGAAGGCCAGAGGGGCAACAAGGGGCAAGGTCACGTGAGGCTTGGGAGACAGCTGAGACTATAGGTTTTATCCTGAAAAAAATCCAGGTGGGGTGGCACTGGGGGTCTTGAGAGAGGATTAACATCACCTAACTTACATTTTTAAAAGATCATTCAATTTGCTAGGTTGAGAATAGACCAGAGTTGGGGGGTAGCAGGGGGCAACACAAACATAGAACGTGAAGACCAGGAAGAGATGGTATTTTGGACCAGGCGGATAGCAGAAGTTGTGATAAATGCTCATATTCTGAAATATTCTCTAGGTAGCCCCAACAGACATTCAGACACATTGAATGTAAACTCTGAGAGAAAAGAAGTCAAGCATGATGAGTCCATAGTTTATGACCTGGGTAACTGAAAGAGTGGATTTGCCGCAAAGTAACCTGCAGAGAAAACTGTGGAGCAAGCAGGTTTTGAGGGGAAAACTTGATATTAGAAAGTTCTGATATTAGCAGGTTTTGATATTAGAAAGTTTGTAGTATTTATTAAATATCCAAGATGGGAGAAATAAAGGCATATGTTTGCTGATGAGACCGGTTTATTAAAGCGGGGGAAATGACTATGCGAGACAGACAAGAGTAAGAGGGAAGGGGTAGGATCTAGTGCACACGTGGAGAGACTTTCAGAGTGGAGGACAGACAGTTCTTCATCTATTTAAAATCTGGAAGACGAGGTAAATGGGCACAGACGTTACGTGAGTAGACAGGTTGGCAGGAATCAGTGCAAGGTTTCTTCTGGCTGCTTCTATTTTCGTAATGAAATAGAAAAGAAAATCTTGTTTGAAGGAATTAGTGAATCCCTTTTCACTCCCTTGCATAAAACCTTCTATAGGCTTCCCCTCACTATTAGAATAACATTTTAACATGACAAGATCCCACAGGACATTTCTTCATTGCCCCAAATGCTCAAGCCACGGGGGCCTTCCCTCTGTGCCTCAGACACATGACAAACTTACACAAGCCTTGGGTCCTTTGACTTACTTGTCACTCCATCTGGTAAGCCCTCTCTCCCACCCTCCCAAGTCTGGCTAATTCTTAACATACAAGGCCTCAACCATCCCCCCTAGGCCTTTCTTGAGTACCCTACCTACAGTGGCCCATGCTCTCCTCATAAGTTACTTACACATTTATTATGCATTGTTTGCTTCTTCCCACAAGAACGTTTCATAGAGAATAATAGCTCTACGAAAGCAGGTACTTTTCTAGTCTATTCACTCTGTGCCTCATAAGCCTAGAACCACATCTGGCATATAGTAGGTGCTCAATGAAAATTTCTTCATGACATATTTGAAAAAGTAAATGAAAAAAATGCATGTAGAGCATATAACAGAGCCCCTGGCAATAGTAAATCTTCAATAAACGTCAGCTGTTATCATGGTAACAAAAACAGCCATGGCATCAATCATGAGCACAAATATGAAAGGCTAATCCTCTGTGCTCTTGAATCAATTCCCCTTTTTTTGTTAGAGACTTTCTTTCATTAATTATATGTCCCTTCCTCCTCTTCACAGGCTCCTTTCTTTTAGCTAAAAATGTGCAATATTTGCCCACCGTTTTTTAAAAATCAGTTAAAACACACTTTTTTTAACTCTGTATTATCTTATTAGATACAGCCAAGTATTTTCACAGTTCAGCCTCAAAAAAAGCGTAGTATTTTGGTTAGGCTACTCTTGGTTAACCAAAACAAATCTTGAATGAACAAACTCATTTTTATTTACTTTTTTTCTACTAGCTAGTTTCTTTAAGTTGAATGAAACTACTTAATATTTGCATGCATAAAATATTAATAATTACAGAATAGTATACAATGAAAAATAGGTATTTTATCTTAGTCCTCCCTCTCTAAGGAAACTAGGTATATTCTGTGTATCTTTCCAGAAATTATGTATGCATAGGCAGACATATAAATATCCTTTGAAAATATCAAATAGCACCATACTGTGCACACAATTCTGCCTCTTGGGTTTCTTCCAGCTAATGAAACATCTTGTATGACTTTCTAAAGTACACATAAAGAGCTGTATCATTCTTTATACTCGCCACATAATGTTTCATTGTAGTGATAAAATGTCATCCATTTCCTATTAATTGACACAATACGTTTCCTGTCATTTGCTAACTATATGTGATGCTGCAACTACAGTAATAGCTATATGGCTATATAGCAAGACTCTTCATACATCTATAAATGAATCCTTAAAAGCAGGATTGCTGGCATAAAGGACAGCAATTCAGTTTTTTATTAATATTGCCAGATTACCTTCCAAAACAGTTTTACTAAATCAATAGTTTTCTAATCCTCTAAATAATGAACAATTATTAGTAACTGCAGGTCATATTTTTGGTGAGGGAAAAGGGGATAATTCTTGATCCTTCTTAAATCAACTAAAACTGAAACTACTCCTAAATAAAATGTTTATACTTTACTATGACACATATTTAAAACAAAGGAAACCAAGCACTATTCCTGGGAAAGAATTATTTAGAATCACTTTCCCATTTCTGCTAAAAAAGTGTTTCACCTCACTACTAAACGAGTTTTTTCCAGTCTTCAATAATTCTTTTCCTAAGTCAACCTCTTAGGAACTCACAGAAAATGGAAAAAAGGAGTTTAAAGAAAAAGAGAGGGGTCTTCCCTGGTGGCACAGTGGTTGAGAGTCCGCCTGCCGATGCAGAGGACACGGGTTCGTGCCCCGGTCCGAGAAGATCCCACATGCCGCGGAGCGGCTGGGCCCGTGAGCCATGGCCGCTGAGCCTGCGCGTCAGGAGCCTGTGCTTCGCAACGGGAGAGGCCACAACAGTGAGAGGCCCGCGTACCGCAAAAAGAGAGGAAAAGGAAAAACTTAAACTCAAGAGTTTCCAAGGAGCACACGAGTCTTCTGTTTCTGGGCTGGGCAGTAACTTTCAACTCTTGGCATTTGAAGTATATTTTTGTTTTGTTTTGTTTTGTTTTCGGTACGCGGGCCTCTCACTGTTGTGGCCTCTCCCGCTGCGGAGCACAGGCTCCGGACGCGCAGGCTCAGCGGCCATGGCTCACGGGCCCAGCCGCTCCGCGGCGTGTGGGATCTTCCCGGACCGGGGCACGAACCCGTGTCCCCTGCCTCGGCAGGCGGACTCTCAACCACTGCGCCACCAGGAAAGCCCTGTTTTGTTTTAAATTAAAAAAAACAAAACAAAGAAAAACAGTGTAATTCTTTAAAGGTCCTAATTCTCTTTTGTTAGTGAAGAAAAAATTCTCGGCTTTGTTTTTCCACAGATTGCAAACTCTTGAAGGATGGGGTGGAGGATTGCGTTTGTAAACGGCTGCCAGCACTTCAACGGCGTTTAGCAAACAATAGTTATCTCTGCTATTACCTTGAGAGCCTCTGGTCACAGGCTATCCGGACCCACTCTCTGCGAGCCTCAAGCTTCCTTTTCCTCCAGACCCTTATAACTGCTCCCCCAACCCTTATCCGTGGACACGCCGCCGGCCCGGCGTCCCCCGCGCCGCGACGCAAATGGAACGGCCTATGACGTCACGAGGCCGCGGCTCAATCAGACGCGGCGTTTGGGAAATTTTAAATTTAAAGGCGGGGTGGATCTTACGCTCAGAAGCGCCGGGCGCGGAGGTTTTTGTACAGTTTCCTGGGATCCAGCCCGGCAGGATGGCCGATGAAGGAGCCGTCGCCGTCGCCGTCTGCGTGCGGGTTCGGCCGCTCAACAGCAGGTAGGTGGGCCAGACCTTGCCCAGGTTCCCGTTGCGGCCTCCGGCCCGGGCCCGAGCCGCAGGAGTGAGTCCTCGCTGCTCCTTCCTGCTCCGCTGCCTAGAAACTCGGCCATTGACCCGCTTTGTGCCTTGGTTTCTTATGTGTAAAGTGACGGGTCAGGATCGGAGGATCTAGAGGATACTTTCCAGCTGTGGGATTCTCTTAAGTCTATAACTCCGGCTCGCCGACATTAAAAACCCTACTCCCTGCGCTGCTCTGCCGTCCCCCCATCTGCGCTCCCCATCCCTCCCCCAGGAAAGTCGCATAGGAAAAATCCTTACTGGCACTCTTCACAGCTAGTCATTTTACATTTAACTGACGCTCTGTCCCCCTTTACTGTATACTCCTTGAGCGCAAGAACTAGTCAGTCTTCTTCCATTGTATTCGGTAGACCCTCAACACTTCAGTGAGTGAACTCCACGTTCAGGTTGAATGACCGATATTCATCAAAATTGATTTTTTTTTTAGTTCAGTGTACTGTACTAAACACACACTACCATCGTTGCCCAGTGGATCTTACGTTCTAAAGGGGTAGACAGAAAATAAAGTGAAAAATATAGAATATTAAGTGATGATACTGGAGTAATAAATGCTATAGAGAAAAAACAGGAAGGGGCAGAAATGAAAATGAAGTCTGTTTGCTTTGCCTGTCTCGGGCCTTTGCCCCAGGATGCTGACACATTTTGTTTGAGAAACATTTGTTAACCATTACTGGGTGTTTAATAAATAAAAATATCAAAATGAGGAATTTCCTATTTTTAAGAAGCTCATTAATGCATTAGAAGAAATCTACATAAAGCATTATAATACATCATGACAGGTGTTATGATAGACAGGTGGACAATGTTGCTAGAGGAGTCTTTAGTCCTTAAGTGAGACAGTTTAGGGGAGGGACAGGGCTGTGTAGGAAACTCCTGATACTTTTCATGAATGAAAGAACAGTTAAGTTAGTTAATGGAAACATAAGTCAGGGTATTCCAGGCAGAGAGGGGTCGAATCTTATTTTGGAGTGACCTTCAGGCAGTTGATTTGTATGGAGTTAGGGTGTATATAGGAATTTAGAGGAAGATATGGCTCGAAGAGAGAAATTACAATGATCCAGGTGTCATGTGCCAAATTAAGGATTTCAGATGGTTTTTAAAGGCTTTAAGCAGGAGGGACATAACCAGAGTTGCATTTTCAACGTATCTTTTCAGCTGCCAGTACTGCGTTGGAAGGTGGAAGTGAAGAGCTTCACAAAGAAACTCCCATGAAAGTGCAGGAGGTCACAAAGCCCCATTTAAATCCACCTTTGACCCCTCAAAGGTGGATTTTCCACATTTATCCTATTTATGGTATACGTCATTACCATCTTTTAAAATATTCATCAGAAGATGAGGTCTTTTCAGTTATCTTTCATGTAACACAACTTCTGTGACCAGTTATTCTAAAATGCAGTTTTTTTATTCTTTTAGAGAAGAGGCGCTTGGAAAAGATACTCAAGTTTACTGGAAAACTGACAATAATACAATTTATCAAGTTGATGGGAGTAAATCCTTCAATTTTGGTAAGTTTATAACAGCATCAAAAGTTAACCTGGTATCATTTTTCTGTTATGAGTACAAAAGCCTTATGAATAACACTGGATTTGTCACTAAAGATCAAACTAAGCCTTCAGTAAACTGCTTCAGTGGAAACTTTGAAAAATTGTTCATTCATGTATGCTAAGTAAGATAATAAACTGACACTTAAAACATAGCAATAATAAAAAATAATAATAAGTAAATAAAAAATTAAACACAGTTATAGTCATAGTGCCTTTTAACTGAAATTAACATTTTTCCTCTTATTCGTCAACGTACTTGTGGTGTAAAACTCTGTAAGCCCAAAATATGTTATTTAATGTCAAGTCATCTTTAAGATCTTCCAGTTTGGTTTCTTTGTTGTTGTTGTTTCTTTTTTTGTTGTTTATTTTCTTTTTTTTTTTTCCCAGTTGTTTTTCAAAACTTTTTAAAGAATAAATAGTGAAGATATTCCTTCTTTGTCTGGTAGAATACAGTGGGGACCTATCTCTGCTTTTGTGGATCTTATTTGGTGGAAAGAAAGGCTTTAAACAAGTTTTTACACTTATGATGACATAAGCTTTGTGGGAGTTTATAGCAGGGATCTAACTAATCTAGGTGTCTGAAATGGTACCACTTACACTGGGACCTGCAGGATGAGTGAGAGTTAGCTAGGACAAAGGGACTTGGAGGACCTAACAGTTAACTAGGTTGATTTGTGTATTGATTTAGCATGTATATAGTGCTGACAATGTGCCAGGCACTGTTCTAAGCACTTCATATATATTAACTCATTTAATCCTCCTAATAAGCTTATATAAATTTGGTACCTTCCCATTTTAATGAGGAATCAGAGAGGCCTGGAGTCACACAGCCAGCAAATGAAAGAGTCAGGCTCCAGATCTGTGTTCCAGCCACACTACCATGCTGCCACTTAGGCACCATAGAGCAACAGTGACGGCCTGTCACCAACCTCAGGAGTAAGTGATTAAGTTGTCCAATTAGCGTTTAACTAGAAAGCCACAAAGATATGCAGAAGAGAAAATGATTCCTGGTAAAGGAATGTTTGGTGGTATTAACATAATTTTTAAAAGGTAATATGTGCCAGAGATTATAAAACCTAAGTACCACAGATTCTCAGTAGCCATATACGCCCATGCAGGTTTTGGACTCATCCGGCTGTCTGAAACAGATAACATTAAAGTTTGAATCACCCTGCCATTTCTCCTTGCTCTAAAATCATGACCCTTAAGCAGCCTACAGAGGGCACTTTGGTTTTCCATATTGTTCTGCCCATAGGGCAGATGTGTGGTCATGGTGCAAGCAGTGTGATCACTGAATTTCTCATTGTAAGTCAGTACATTACCCTCCTGATTTACAAATCCATTTCTTGTGAGCTTTTTAATGTGAGGGCACTGCTAAAAGAGTGGTCTATTTTTAATGTGCTAACAAAAGCAGAGAACCACATCCCGGACTTGTGAATTTATCAGTGCAAATGCTACTCTAAACCCAGCCTTTAGCAGCACTTCAGCTTTGGTCAGTACTTTTCTTCCAAATATCTGCGTTTTTTGGTTTCGTTTGAGCTAGACCTTCTTGCTAGGTATGTTAAAAACATTAACATTTCTCAAAGAATAGTAATAGTTTATACTTCCAAAGTATTAACATATGTTCACAATAATTCTATGAGGAAGATAATATATATCCATTTTACACATTAGGGAACTGAGGCACGGAGACATCAACCACTTTGGCCAAAATAACACTGTAAATGGCAGAACCAAGATTTGCAGGCGGTCTGATTCTGGACCCCCATGTTCAGCCACCATGCCCTACTGCCTCTTGAAAGCACATAGGGTAACAGACTTGTATTTTTTCTGTGTGAGGACCAACACATTTTACCTAAAGAGAAGAGTATTTTCAGAGGACAAATAAGTTGAAGGAAATATTGTGTCTTAAATCTTTTATCATACCATATCCTGACAATTTTATTTCTGTGGGCAACTACTAATTCAGAATGAAAACAGTTAATTTGTTTGACTTAACTTTTATGTTTTGTTTTTTAGATCGTGTCTTTCATAGTAATGAAACTACTAAAAATGTGTATGAAGAAATAGCAGTACCAATCATAGATTCTGCCATACAAGGCTACAATGGTATGTATTCACTGCAAAAACATTTCAGTCTTGGGGGTCTGTTTAGCAAGTATTGATAGTTTTATACACTATAGATTCATTTTTAATCTTTGCATGTGTGTGTTTTGTTTTTGCAGGTACTATATTTGCCTATGGGCAGACTGCATCAGGAAAAACATATACTATGTTGGGGTCACAAGATTATTTGGGAGTAATACCCAGGGCAATTCATGACATTTTCCAAAAAATTAAGAAGGTAAATAATTTAGCTAAATTTCTAGTACATGCAGGTAAAAGTGGTGATAATAGGATAGCAACCTTAGTGTTCTCTTGTAATGATGAAGTATATTTATAGTTATCTCTTGATTATCCATGAGGAAAGAAGGAAGGCATAGCATAGATTCATTTTTTTCCCACAAACTTACTAACTACAAAGCTTAAAGTTCTTTCATTCTTTCCTTTGAATCATGAAACAGTACTCCCACCAAAAAGTGGGCATTAAGGAACAGGAAAATCTTATCATAATGATTAGGTCCTCATTGCCTTTGTTTAGCTACCAGTGATTATTAAGGAGCAGTAAAAAGTAGACTAGATAAAAGATGAGGGAATCAGAAGGTCAGAATAGGCAAGCTAATTAGTTGAGCTGGTATTAAATTAGTTTTTTCATCATTACTTTATTTTTAATTTCTTGAATATATGTAGGTTTCATTTTGAGGTTAGAGAATTGGACTGGGTATTTTCCTGTTATAATTCTATGATACTATACTTTTCATTATTTCTGAAAAAATGCTTTACTGTTGTTGTTGCTTGTTATCAATATAGAAGCACAGGGGAAGTTTTGTTTTTTGTTTGTTTTACAAAGATAATTTCCTGAAAGACAAGTACCACATGACTTCACTTATATGTGGAATCTAAAAAACAAAACAAATGAACAAACAAAACAGAAACAGACTCATAGATACAGAGAACAAACAGGTGGTTGTCAGAGGGGATGGAAGTTGGAGGAATGAGAGAAATAGGTGAGGGAGATTAAAGGGTACAAATGTCCAGTTAGAAAATAAATGAGTCACAGGGATGAAATGTGCAGCATGGGGAATATTGTCAATAATATTGTAACATCTTTGTATGGTGACAGATGGTAACTAGGCTTATCATGTGATCATTTTGACATGTATGGAAATATTGAATCACTATGTTGTGCACCAGGAACTAACATAGTGAAATAGGTCAACTATACATCAACTAAAAAATAAGTAAATATTTTTAGGGCTTCCCTGGTGGCGCAGTGGTTGAGAGTCCGCCTGCCGATGCAGGGGACACGGGTTCGTGCTCCGGTCCGGGAAGATCCCACATGCCGCGGAGCGGCTGGGCCCGTGAGCCATGGCCGCTGAGCCTGCGCGTCCGGAGCCTGTGCTCCGCAGCGGGAGAGGCCACAACAGTGAGAGGCCCGCGTACCGCAAAAAATAAATAAATAAATAAAAAGTTTTAAAAGATAGTTTCTCAAAGAATATTTTAATATTTAATATTAGCACATAAGCATTCATTATTAGATTTTCATAATTGGATGATCTCTGATGTTTTCTGATATGTTTTCACATATCTTTTTCTTCTAGTTTCCTGATAGGGAATTTCTTTTACGTGTGTCTTACATGGAGATATACAATGAAACCATTACAGACTTACTCTGTGACACTGAGAAAATGAAGCCTTTAATAATTCGGGAAGACTTCAATGTAAGTAACAGAGTGGCTCAAAAAAGAGTTACTCATTGGGATTATTTTTCTTGAACATTTGCCTTTAATTTCTATATATTTTAAAGTGTCTCCTGTTACTATCATTTGTTTTTTATTTTCTTTCTTAAACATTTATAGAGATTATCTCTTAAGTAACATGTATAGTTTTTAAATATTGACAGCTATAATGTTGTGGCATAAGTGCCTAAAAAGAGCAAGCTGGAAGTCTCAGGTTAGAATTCGGTGTATTTTGGTACAGGAAATAAATTGTAAATAGCATAGATTTAGTTGTTATTTTTGTACAGAAGTGCCCATTTTCTACTCTTAACTTCCACAAATGAATTCTATAATACTTTGCACTTTCTTTTTGAAATGCAAAATTTTAAGTGACTTATAGTTCTCTACTTTTCCCATAATTAAACTTGTTTCAGAGGAATGTGTATGTGGCTGATCTCACAGAAGAAGTTGTTTATACATCAGAAATGGCTTTGAAGTGGATCACAAAAGGAGAGAGTAAGACTTTATACTGTATTTCTTCAAAACACGTGTAAAAACTATTTAATTGATGTATTTAGGCTTTAAATCACACTTTTCACTTCTAAACTTAAATACAAGTTAGTGTTTTTCTTTGGATTGTAATATACACAGCTGAAATATGATTCTTTTACAGAGAACAGGCATTATGGAATTACAAAAATGAATCAAAGAAGTAGTCGTTCTCATACCATTTTTAGGATGGTAGGTAATTCTCTCTATATTTGGTCTTTCCAATTAAAAATACACTAATTTTTCTACAAGTTGCCTTTTCTTTCTAGATTTTGGAAAGTAGAGAGAAAGGTGAACCTAATTTTGAAGGATCTGTCAAGGTGTCCCATTTGGTGAGTATTGATGAACCGTGATAAAGTACTAAATGAGCCGAACCAAAATTTAATTTAGCTGCTGTATGTTTGGTTTCATGAGAACTGTTAACTAATTGGCAAAAGCATCTATAAATTGGTAGTTCAGTCTCATCACTAACATGAGATTACTAGCGGAAATGTGGGAAGAGTTCAGAGAATCTTACTTCCTGTGATCTTATAGCTGCCATTTCCTGAACTTTAGATGTAAGAACTGTAGGAGTTGAGGCTTTCCCTAACTAGTAATTGAGGAAGGGTTGATTCCATGCACATTTAAGAGTTAAAGTAATCTTGGAATTTGGTGATTTTTTTGTGTTTGGGGTTTTGAGGGTTTTTTTGGTCTCTGCCAATGGTATTGATACTTATGAGATGAACAAAAACCTGGGTGAGATAGTTAAAAAATAAATCAGATTATTCAAGTTCATAGTTAAGTACAATAAGAAAATAAGCTTTGTATTATAAACAGTGTTTTAGACTATAAATCCCTTGAAAGGAAGAGTGATATCTCCTTCATCTTTGTAACTCCAACGCATTGTACATAGTTTATATTCAATACCTATTTGTTGATAAGTGAATGTAAGCATTATGCAAACATTCCTCCATGCTGCACTGTATCATTTCTCTTTTTTTGTGCTTCCTTTCTATTCCTTACCATTATTGCTTTATTCTGTCTTCAAGGCCTAAATTCTTTAGTTTGATATGGGATATGATGTAAGATTTCTCGATTTGATTTGAAAACTTCAGGGGAAAAAGTAATAAATCTATAATATGTTTGTTTTTCAGATTTTGAAAAATCAGAGTCTTAAGTATCTAATTCTAGTTCACCTGAGTTATTTTACTATACAAGTATAGCATTTATTTTAGTAGATTAGTCTTTAACAACAACGAAAAACATAAAACCTAACTTCTGTTTTGTTTTCCAAACCTAGCCTGTGATATATCACTACAATTTTAACTTTTCTCTCATAGTTTAGCTTTAATTATAAATTAAGTTTAATTATAATTAAATTTAATTATAATTTAGCTTGACATATTCAGTGATCTGTTTGGTGTCTTTTATTATATTATTTGATGCTCCATCATCTGGGGACCATAGAAACCATCTGGTCCAACACTCCAGACTTCCCACTTACTCTAAGTATCTTCTTGGAAAGAAGTCTTCCCCAAAGAGTCTTTTTCTGGCTCTTTGGAGGTGGTCTTTTTATGAGTGTCTCCTGGCCTTTCTGGAATAATAACATCCAGGTGCTCTTAGCTCTGCTCCTTTATTCCCTTTTGTGGCTTCTTTCCTACTACGCTCCTAATCAAAGCACAGGAGTGTTCTGTGGCTTTTCTTCCCTTGTTTGCCCTTGTTACCATTTCTGTGTTGACGATGGTCAAATGTTTATTGTTTCTAATGTCCCTGAGTTCTATTTTATTTATTTTTTTATACAGCAGTTTCTTATTAGTTATCCATTTTATACATATTAGTGTATACATGTCAATCCCAATCTCCCAATTCATCCCACCACCACCACTTTCCCCCCTTTGTGTCCATACGTTTGTTCTCTACATCTGTATCTCAATTTCTGCCCTGCAGACCGGTTCATCGGTACCATTTTTCTAGGTTCCACAAATATGCGTTAATATACGATATTTGTTTTTCTCTTTCTGACTTAATTTCACTCTGTATGACAGTCTCTAGATCCATCCATGTCTCTACAAATAACCCAATTTCATTCCTTTTTATGGCTGAGTAATATTCCATTGTATATATGTACCACATCTTCTTTATCCATTCGTGTGTTGATGGGCATTTAGGTTTCTTCCATGTCCTGTCTATTGTAAATAGTGCTGCAATGAACATTGGGGTGCATGTCTTTTTGAGTTATGGTTTTCTCTGGGTATATGCCCAGTAGTGGGATTGCTGGGTCATACGGTAATTCTATTTTTAGTTTTTTAAGGAACCTCCATCCTGTTCTTCATAGTGGCTGTATCAATTTACATTCCCACCAACAGTGCAAGAGAGTTCCTTTTCTCCACAACCTCTCCAGCATTTGTTGTATGTAGATTTTCTGATGATGCCCATTCTAACTGGTGTGAAGTTATACCTCATTGTAGTTTTGATTTGCATTTCTCTAATAATTAGTGATGTTGAGCAGCTTTTCATGTGCTTCTTGGCCAACTGTATGTCTTCTTTGGAGAAATGTCTATTTAGGTCTTCTGCCCATTTTTGGATTGGGTTGTTTGTTTTTTGGATATTGAGCTGCATGAGCTGTTTACATATTTTGGAGATTAATCCTTTGATCGTTGATTCGTTTGCAAATATTTTCTCCCATTCTGAGGGTTGTCTTTTCGTCTTGTTTATAGTGTCCTTTGCTGTGCAAAAACTTTTATGTTTCCTTAAGTCCCATTTGTTTATTTTTGTTTTTATTTCCATTACTTTAGGAGGTGGATCAAAAACGATCTTGCTGTGATTTGTGTCAGTGTTCTTCCTATGTTTTTCTCTAAGAGTTTTATAGTGTACGGTCTTACATTTAGGTCTCTAATCCATTTTGAGTTTATTTTTGTGTATGGTGTTAGGGAGTGTTCTAATTTTATTCTTTTTACATGTAGCTGTCCAGTTTTCCCAGCACCACTTATTGAAGAGGCTCTCTTTTCTCCATTGTATATCCTTGCCTCCTTTGTCATAGATTAATTGACCATAGGTACATGGGTTTATCTCTGGGCTTTCTATCCTGTTCCATTGATCTATATTTCTGTTTTTGTGCCAGTACCATATTGTCTTGATTACTGTAGCTTTGTAATATAGTCTGAAGTCAGGGAGTCTGATTCCTCTAGCTCCGTTTTTTTCCCTCCAGACTGCTTTGGCTATTCAGGGTCTTTTGTGTCTCCATACAAATTTTAAGATTTTTTATTCTAGTTCTGTAAAAAAAACTGCCATTGGTAATTTCATAGGGATTGCATTGAATCTGTAGATTGCTTTGGGTAGGATAGTCATTTTCACAATATTGATTCTTCCAATCCAAGAACACGGTATATCTCTCCATCTGTTTGTATCATCTTTAATTTCTTTCATCAGTGTCTTACAGTTTTCTGCATACAGGTCTTTTGTCTCCCTAGGTAGGTTTATTCCTAGGTATTTTATTCTTATTGCTGCAGTGGTAAATGGGAGTGTTTCCTTAATTTCTCCTTCAGATTTTTCATCATTAGTGTATAGGAATGCAAGAGATTTCTGTGCATTAATTTTGTATCCTGAAACTTTACCAGATTCATTGATTAGCTCTAGTAGTTTTCCGGTGGCATCTTTAGGATTCTCTGTGTATAGTATCATGTCATCTGCACACAGTGACCGTTTTACTTCTTTTCCAATTTGTATTTCTTTTTCTTCTCTGATTGCCGTGGCTAGGACTTCCAAAACTATGTTGAATAATAGTGGTGAGAGTGTTCATCCTTGTCTTGTTCCTGATCTTAGGGGAAATGCTTTCAGTTTTTCACCATTGAGTTAGAGTTCTAATTCCTGTCTTTCTAAAGATTGTCCCACTGTTATCTCAAACTTCAGTGGATCTAAAACCAAATTAATTTCTTCCTATTCTAATGAATATTCCTTTTTCCAGTAATACTAGCATTATCCTGGTCACCTAGGCTGGAAACCCAAGTCTATTTTGGCTCATTTTTTCTTTCTTTCCCTTTTCTCCAGTCATCACCATTTCATCCTGATCCTACCTGTCATCATTCCATTGGGTGTCATACTCATTTAGGTTCTCATCTCTCTTGAATTACTCTGTCATTCTCCTGGGCCTGGCCTCTAGGACTCTAGTCTTCCTTTCTTTGGTCTGTTATGCAGATTTCTAATGTTACTAAGCACTACTTTTGCTGTGGCATTTCCTTGGACAAGATCTGGCTTAACCAGTCTTACTTTGCTTCCTTCTGGTCCACATAAGCTCCTCTCTTATAAATAGACTGAGCTTCTTAGTGCCTTTGAACACTAATGCTTGTCCTCATCTTTTTACTTTAATTCATGCTTTCATCACCACTTTTCCCCTTTATTATGTATCTAGGTCACTTGTACTAGATAGTATATAACAACGATTAGACTTCTTTGAGTATTTTAGAGAAAGCAGTATCTGAGACAGGACTGTAAAGCAGGAGTACATAATTACCTGCCTACTCCTCAAAGAGAGAGATAACTTAAATCTCTGACTTTCTTTTAATGCATTAATAATATTTACTGGGCTCTCAGATTAAAAAACAAAGAGGACATCCCTCCACTACTTACTGTCTCCACTACGACGTCCCTAGCCCAAGCCACCATCATCTCTCACTTATATTCCTGCACTAGCCTCCTAACTGGGCTAACTGCTGCCACTTCTGCCCCTCTCCAGTTCATTCTCCATCTAGGATACCACGGTTGATCTTTCAGAAAGTTAAATCAAGATACGTCACTCTTTTGATTAAAGCCCTCTCTTGGCTTCCCATTGTGCTTGGAAAATCCAACGTTCTTACCCCTACTTACAAAGCTCTGCATAATCTGACTCCTACCTCCTTCTCTTATGCTATGTGTTCCATCGCCACTTCACCAACTCTGCCAGGTTGCCCTTTTTATTTTTTGAGCATACCAAGCTCACTTCTGTTTTGTGACTGAGTGTACTGGCTGCTCTTTTAATCTGCACTGTGCTTCCCTTGGTTTTACATGGCTGCCTCCCTCTGTCATTCCAGATCTGAGCTTAATGGGAAGTCTACCCCTACCACTCAGTCCAGAGAACCTACTCTGTCCCTTCTTTCCTCTTCCAGGACTCTCTTTAAATTATCTGTATTACATTTACCAGGTTATGTTTCCTATCTGTCTTCTTCTGTCTTCTCAGCAACTTCCTCCTCTCCTCTTACCACTCCATATAGAATATAAGCTCTATCAGGACAGGGACCTTACTTGTCGAATTCATTGCCATATCCCTAGCACCTAACATACTGCCTGAAGCATGACAGTCACTTTTTTCCAACAATATTTGTGAAATGAAAGAGGTCCGTGCTTTTAAAGATGCTACAGTAGAGTCAGAGACAAATGACTAGCTCCACACAATAAGTGCTGTAAGAATAAGTCATCTATAATGACCTCTGGGTACAGTCAAAAGAACAACTCATTCAAGGTATGGGAGGAGAAAGGATAAAATCAGCAAAGCTACATTGAGCAGGTAACATTTGCCTTTGGTCCTGAATAAAGACTAGGGGCGGTCTAGAACTTTAGAAGTAACAAAGAGAATGGCAAAAGGTAGCACTTAGGAGTGTAGAAGTACATGAGGCGTTTAGGATGTAGTGAGTAGTTCAGCTAGAGTTAGGAGTAAGTAATGAATAGATATAATGCTGGGGCCACACAAGTGCCAGACTGCAAAGAATCACATTCATATGATAAGGTTTTGAACTTTGTGTAGTAAATAGAAAACCTATTCTGGTGGCATTATGGAGGATACAAAGAAGGAACAAGGGTTACAGATCGATTTGACAAGGGAAGGCCTGAACAGTGGGGTGAAAGATGAGGGTACAGATGGGGTGTTCAAGTAAACTATGTGTTTTAAATGTTCTTTCAGTAGTTTGGGTTTTATCTCATTATGCTTCCTAAAGGTTTATTATCATCTGTCTTACAGAATTTGGTTGATCTTGCTGGCAGTGAAAGAGCTGCTCAAACAGGTGCTGAAGGTAATGAAAACTTATGAAATATGTTGGTCTGAGTGTCTTCCTGTTCTTTCACAGAATAAAAGTTCTACCATGCATTTTAGAAACTAATAATGACAATAATAATTTTGTGATAAAAGTCCTTCATGTAAAAAGCAGCTTATGTATGTGGCTAATTATCTAATTTGGGCTACTATAGCATCAATTAAAAAACTAGAACTGTAGAGTTGATAGGATTGTATAGCTGAAAAGCTCATGAGAGTACCATGAAAACCATCTAAATTTCCATATCAGGTAAGAAAATTCAGAAGGGAAGTGGGGCACAAAATTAATATACAGACATTAATAATTCTATAATACAAATAACCAGTTAGAATATTTAGTGTGCAAAAAGACTCAATTTACAATGATGGCTTAAAAGGTGTAATACCTAGGAAGAAACTCAACAAAAATTGCACAGGGCCAAAATAAAGAAAACTTCAAAACAGACCTGAAGGACATAACCAAATACTTCAACAAATGGAAAAGCATACTTAGATGGGAAGGTGCAAAATCATAAAGAGGTCAAGCCTCTCTCTGTGTTCATTTCCTGCAGCCTGACATAAAGACACCCAGCAGAGCATGGCCTATATCCACCAAACCAGACCCATGAACGGGAAATAAATGCTTGTTGTTTTAAGGTGGCTTGTTAAGCAGCAATATTACAGCAATAACTGAATAATGCACCTGTGAAATAACAGCTATTCAGAGTTATTTATTGCAGTATTTTTTGTATACATGGTAGATTGAAAACCTACATATCCCTCAACAGGGTTCTAGGTAAATAATTTCTGATACATCCATACAATGGAATTCTATGCTATGAAAAAGACCAGTGTTTACTGATATGATGCACAATATACTGCCAAGTGAAAAAAGCAAAGTGCAAAATAGTGTGTATAGTATGCTACTATTTGTCTGAAAAAGAAAAGGGAGAAATGAATATATATGAACTTGTATGTCTACAAATCTAGAAGAATAAATAATAAACATGGTTTACTGGTGGAGGGAACAGGAACTGGTTGGGGCATAAAACTGGAAAAGAGCTTTTTCCAGGTACTTTTTTTTAATGTTAGAGTCATGTGAACATACTCACAATATTAAAATGAGAACTTTTTTTTGGTTTTGAGCCTATAGTTGCCTATATTTGAAGGTTTGGAAAAAATAGATTTGAATGGAGGAATTAGAGGAGCTCTTTTAGACAATGGGCTTTCCCTCCCTCTTATTCTTTTCTTAGTCATCTTTTTCATTTTGCCATTTCTCTCAGGTGATAACCTTTCTGATTCACCTAATTGGGGGAGGGTTAGGGAGACAGCTTCTCCACCAGTGGTATTAAAGGTGGGCTCAGATCTAGTCCAAAGCATGGACTTCAACATCTGTCCCTTTACTTTCTACTTTCTCTCATAATTTACTGATAAGTTCATCATCCAGTACAGGGCTCAATTTTAGTTTTTATATTTGTTTAATAAATGCAGGTTTGCGACTCAAAGAAGGCTGTAATATAAATCGAAGCTTATTTATTTTGGGACAAGTGATCAAGAAACTTAGTGATGGACAAGTTGGGTATGTTTATCCCACTGTACTCTATCTGTTAATGCTTATGTTTTCATTAGGTCGAGAATTGTAATATTTTAGTGACACTCAAATAAATGTTCTTATTTCATATATTCAAAAACTTTCATGACTCTGTGATCATGCTTGGCTTCTTATACATATGATTGTGTCCTACTAAATTTACTTTCTATATTTTAAATATTTTTAGTTAGTAGTTTTGATCTGCCTCATGCAACCTGTAAATAATTAATTTTTTTAACTGTAGCTATTTTAAGGTTCTACATTAAGAACCAACCACTTTTGTTATATAAAAATTCTTACTCTTTTTCTTCCCAAACTCATTTCTCACTAAGTGGTTTCATAAATTATCGAGATAGCAAATTAACACGAATTCTCCAGAATTCCTTGGGAGGAAATGCGAAAACACGTATTATCTGCACAATTACTCCAGTGTCTTTTGATGAAACTCTTACTACTCTCCAGGTGAGTGTGATTTTTATCTCAGCTTAATAGGAGGGGATATCATCTTTAAGAAGGAAAAATTACCTACTAAAAATAGGTAGAGTTTTTTTAATTCACATAACTACCTGTTAAAATAAAATTACGTGTTGTCTGCTAAATAGCATTTCTTAATTTTCCCAAAATTCAATCATTCATATCCCACCTCCACAATTTTTGCCACATCCAACACTATTTTACTGAAATTGACTTGATATTTTTCTTGTACAAACTCACTTTTTTACTTAATTGATTATGAAAGGAAACGTTATATCAGTTCCGTAAATGAAAAACTAGTATCACTTGGAACAAATAGAAGGTGACCCAAAAAACATGTGTATGTGCTTATAATAAAATAATTCCTAAATTCCTGCTAGCTAATTGTTGCCTGCCTTTGCACTGAGCCTAAGGCCTGCATTTTATGTTTAAAGGAGAGGGGCGAGTAGGGGGGAATTGAATTGTCAGTAGAATAGCTGTCTCAATGAAGGATTCAATGTTTTATATAATGGATACCTTCATGTACCCACTTAAAGTAACTTCTGATACTCATACTCTAAGAAACATTGCTTTAAATAGCTACTGAGCACTGGGTCGAGGTACTGTCAGAGAAAACAGATAGAAAATAGTGTCCCTGGCTTCACAGAATGTATAGTCTTATAGGGAAGATAAGACCTGTCTTCCAACATGATTGCCTTGGATTAATACTTAAGTAGCTAGTAAGTAGGATAGCGTTCAAAGGAAGGAGAGAGGCTTTTGACTGGAGCCTTACAGGCATTGTTACAGGGACATAAAATGCACTCTGTACTCAAAAGTATTAAACTACCTGGGAAGAGTACTGATTTTTCTTTACAAAACTTAATTACAAGAAGACCAAATATTATTAATTTACTTAATTTTTGTGTGTGGAGCACATAACACTCTTGTATTTTTTCCCAGTTTGCCAGCACTGCTAAACATATGAAGAATACTCCTTACGTTAACGAGGTATCAAATGATGAAGCTCTCCTGAAAAGATACAGAAAAGAAATAATGGATCTTAAAAAGCAATTAGAGGAGGTATGTGTGAACCGTGTATTTCAGTAAAGAGTAGGGACAGATTTAGAACTGAGATCTACCTAATCGCCCAGAGATTCTTAAGTCATCAATATCTGAGTTTTGCAACCTAAATTTAAAACAGCTTTCAACTAAGAAGAAGTCAACTCATAAAAATTTTAGTTTAATTTACTATAAACTGAAAGATTTGTTTCTTGAAGTTATTTTAGATTTCGTTTTTCATTTTCAAAGGGGAAAATTTGATATTTTCAAGTGGGCCAAGTGGAGATAATTTTTTTTTTTTAATTGTCACAAATTATACATAGGGAATTAGGTTAAAAAAGAGAGATCATGTATAGGTACCTAAAACTACTTTCTCTAGTTTCACGTTAACTTGAATTTTTCTTCCAACCCTGAGATAGCAATCTAATAAGATAGCATAATCACTTGTCATTGTTTGTTTTAACTATTATGGTCCTCTATTTTATATAAATCTTGCATTTTAGTGATCTTTTTAGGAATAAGCTAAAATATCAAATGATAGTCTTATGAAAACATCTCTTCCTTTGCTGTAGGTATTCAAATCTCTGCTTTTATGACTTCTCTGCCTACTATTTATATATTTTTAGGCAACTAATAGAATTGCTTTAAGAGCATTGTAATGGCATATAGAATAGTGACATGAGAAGAAATGTATATTTGACTTTATTTTTAGTTTGAGAAATTACTGATTATGGTAACTGTGTATTGGTGTTCTGCAGGTAGGGTATATTTTATTTCAATAAAATTAAAGTTCTCTTAGTTCACATACAAATTTCTATTCTGTTCTTTTAAGCTGCTTTCAAAGTTTTAAAATCTAGCTACATTTGTTATTAACATAACCCAATATTACATTCTGTAGGTTTCTTTAGAGACTCGAGCTCAGGCAATGGAAAAAGACCAAATGGCACAACTTTTGGAAGAAAAAGATTTACTTCAAAAAGTGCAGATTGAGAAAATTCAAAACTTAACACGGATGCTGGTGACCTCTTCTTCCCTCACATCACAACAGGAATTAAAGGTAGAATTTAAAAGATGACAACTTAAACTTGGTATACAGAGAATAGAACGGGTATTCCTATGTGTTTATTACATAGTTATGCATTTCTTATCTTTTGATAAAGTGTATTCAAGAAACCCAGAACTTTTGTGTTGCTATTTACCTATATAGCAACAAAACACCTAAGAGAAGAGGTTTATTAAAAAATACTGATCCCTAATGTAGAGGTCCTAATTCAAGGATTCAAGCTTACCACCTATGTTTTCTTCTAGGAGTTTTATGGTTTCAGGTGTTAACATTCAAGTCTTTAATCAGTTTGAGTTGATTTTTGTGTATAGTGGCCCAGTTTCGTTCTTTTGCACATGGCTGTCCAGTTTTTCCAACATCATTTACTGAACAGACTGTCCTTTCCCTATTGTATCTTCCTGGTTCCTTTGTTGTAAATTAATTGATCATATATGTGTAGGGTTTATTTCTGAGCTCTCTATTCTGTTCCATTTGTCTATGTGTCTGTTTTTATGGCACTATCATACATATTGTTTTGATTGCTATAGCTTTGTAATACAGTTTGAAATCAGGAAGCATGATGCCTCCAGCTTTGCTCTTTCTCAAGATTGTTTTGGCTATTTGGAGTCTTTCATGGTTTAGAGTCTAGAGTATATTCAAGGAATCTATTTGCAATATGCTTCTTAAGAACTTCAAATAAAATTAATTAGGGATTGGAAACCACAGATGTCTAGAGTATGTGGGAATATTTTCTGTTTAAAGAAACAGAAATATTAGTATCAGGAAATTGATCTAGAATATAGATAAACATACTGATCAAAATTCTGGCTTCCAGTTTTTGTGGTTTTTATTTTTACTAGAGTAGGGATTTATTTATCCAACAGATATTTTCTTAAGAGCACAGCCTCTGGATTTGAACTACCTGGGTTTGAATCCCTGTTCTGTCAGTTCCTAACACTTGACCATGGGCAATTTCTCAAATACACTTTGCTGCAGTTTCCTTATCTGTGATATATAGCTTGATCCCCACCTCATAGGATTGTTGTGAGAATTAAGTGAAGTAACATACAGTACATGCTTAACACTATACTTTCTGCTCAGCAAATCCTCAATAAATATATACTATTAAGATAATTATTAATAGACATTATGCTCAGGTCACCATTCTAAGTATTTAGAAGATGCTCTAGATCAATTTGTTGACTGAGTGATGAGTAGGAAATAGCCCAGTGGAAGGCGTAAGGAATAGTGTTTCAGGAAGACACTTAAATGTACAGAAGCTTAAAATTGTGGGAAAACAGTATATTTCTTGGACTTTCTGGTGGCAGGGGCATTTTAAAACCTCAGTGAAGGACTTGAATGTTGCATTATGCTAAGGACAAGGAAAAGCCTTGTATGGAACATAATCGGAATTGCATTTTGGGAAGGTGAGGCTATTATGTGCATCAGATAGATTGGGCCTCTGCAATGATTGTGGCTCTGGAGGTGGAAGAAATTGGATAAACTGGAGAGCTATTTGGGAGGTAGACTCAACAGGATTTTGTGATTATGTAGACACAGTGGCAGGGAAAGGGAGAAGGAGGTATCCAAAATGACTTGCTGGCATTACTAGGCTTTCTGGGTAGCTGGTAGCATATTCACTGAGTTGAGGAACACTGAATGAAGAGCAGTGGAGCTGCTCAGTGTTTGATTCAGGACATCTCCATTTTAAGATGTCAGGCAGTCGAAAATGTGAAAGGTCTGACATGGAGGTATCAATTTGGCATTAACTACTGCAGATCCAACTTAGAGTCCTGGGAGTGGGTGAGCTTGCTCTGGAAGCATGTTGAAAGTGGAAAAAACAGAGGGTCAGACACAAAACCCCATGAAACAAAAACTTTTTAGGTAAAGGCAATAAAGAAGAATCCCTGAAGGAACCCATGTTTAGCTCAGAATTTAGAAGGAAACCAGCTGAATGTGGTAACCAAGGGAACAGAGTATTTCAGAGAGGTAGTGGTCAGCAGTGTCACATTCTGCTGAGAAGTTAAGTAAGATACACGTAGACAAAAATGCTTTGGATTTAGAAATAAGAAGCTCATTTGCAAAAGCAATTTTGAGTTATGTGCTGGTAGTGAAAGCCACCTTGCAGTGGGTTGAGATGACCCAAAGGGATGGGATCTTGAATACAGTAGAAGGGTCTGGCCTTAGAAGGAGAAACATCTATTCATGATAACAAGGACAGAGGAAAGGATAGGCATCAGTTCAGGTAATGCTTTTGTAAGTTTAGGCTTTTATTGTCTTTCTGAAGTAGGAAGTTTAATTTTTCTGCTCTGATAGCAGGAGATGGTGGAGACACAAGTTCATAGACAATGCTAAGAGTTTGAAATAGTATAGCCTTTATAGGGAATAGAAAAGAAAGCCAACAAGGAGGAAAGGCGTCTTACCGGGAAGCATTAAGGACCCAGGTGATGGTGGCAGCCAGTCTTCTGACTGTATGCCCTGGCAGTGTTCAGGAGGCTGATAAAGTCTTAAAAGACAGTGTAATTCATCTGTGTGTACACTGTGTTGGAATAGGTTTGGGGAACAGAGATTGGGTCAAATAATTTGAGGCTGTTGACCCAAAAACATGGTTGAAGTGATGATCTATGTAATCTAAGATGATAGGAAGAGAAAAACAGGAATAAAGTAAGGTACCTTGTAAGCTAAGTAACTATAATGGAATTAACTGGATCAAGAAAGTGGAGGATAGCCACTGTACTAAGAGCAGGTCTGGGTTTGAGTTTGAGATAATGACAAGGTCCAGGAGTGGCTTTGGGAGCACGTGGAGTTGAGGGGAAGGTCTTTGGAGTCAAACATGTACATACAACTCGGTTTTTGCAGAGCAGGCTGTGGAAAGGGCTGGCTATTTCAAGCAAAAGGGTAATATGTGGTAGAGGCATGAAAGCATGCAGAATATTCTGGGGACAGCAGATAATGTTGACAGGCAACGCAGTAGAATGGTTGGTGGATAGGCTCTGAAGTTAACAGGCATGGGCTCAGCTTCCAGTTGGCTGTATGACTCTACTCAGCTTCTCCAAACTTTCTGGACACCCAGCTCAACTATAAAATGGATGTAGTAATAGAGGATTGTTGAGAGGATCAAATAAGATGAGATAATGCTTGTACTAGTAGAGACACAAGAGAAGAATGCCAGCTGTGAACTATGGAAAGACACAAGCACTTAGGAAGTGGGCAGGGGAAGAGAAACCAGCAAAGCAGAATGAGAGATGAAGACAGCTAGCTGGGTGGGATAAGAATCAGGAGACAGAAATGCCCCTGAAGGGATGAGGAAGAAGTAGATAGATGATGAGGAAGAAGACAATGTAGAAACTAAAAGAAAATGGTAGCTAGAGAGAAGTGAGGAGGCAAGGGATTGTTTTTTTTAAAACTCAAAAGCAGATAAATAGGCTTGAGCATTCGTACAGCTAAGAGGAAGGAGCTAGGGAAGATGACAGATGAACAGATAACTGAGGGGAACAGAACTGGGCACCCAAAAGTGCTTTCAGTAGCTCTAAGGGGGCAGCAACAGCTGTCCCTTCCGTATACCCCCAGGTTACTTGAAGAGTTGAGAGTCAACCGATTCCTTTCAGTTACATTCCAGAAAAGCTTATAAGTAAACCTTCTAATAAAATACGTAATTTAAATAGTAGTTTCATCAAATTTATTATGGGGTTAAATACTGATTTGAAAAGTTTGAATATGTTTTCTTAACTCAGGTTATCCTTAAACTGGTAAGATATTAAAGTAGATTTAGTAAACATTCTGCCAAGTCGATGGGGTTTTTTGTTTGTTTGTTTTGGGTTTGTTTGTTTGTTTTTATTTATTTATTTTGGCTGCATTGGGTCTTAGCTGCGACACACAGGATCTTCACGGAGGCATGCAGGATCTTTTGTTGCCGCGCGTGGGCTCTTTGTTGCAGTGCTTCTGTCTAGTGGCCACAGGTTTTCTCTCTCTAGTTGTGGCGTGTGGGCTCCAGAACACGTGGGCTCTGTAGTTTGCAGCGTGGGAGCTCTCTAGTTAAGGCGCAGGAGCTCAGTAGTTGTGGCGCAGGCTTAGTTGCCCTGCGGCATGTGGGATCTTAGTTTCCCAACCAGCGATCGAACCTGCGTCCCCTGCATTGGAAGGTGGATTCTTTACCACTGGACCACCAGGGAAGTCCCAATGGTTTTTTAAAATGGAAACTAGTTCCCTTGTTTTAAGATGTTGAGCCCAGATCTGTGTGAGGTAATTTTGATTTCTTTCTCTTCAGGCTAAAAAAAAACGAAGAGTTACTTGGTGCCTTGGCAAAATTAACAAAATGAAAGACTCAAACTATGTAAATGAATTCAATATGCCAGTGAATGTAACAACAAAAACACATAAGGCTGCTGTAACTTTAGGAGAAATTGATGAATGTGAGTACTTTTTCAATTACTTTTAATTATAAAAACATCCCTATAAAGAGAGACTTTATTTATAACTCAATTAATGTGATAAACACATTTAAATAAAATGTATGTATTTTAGGTGTAATTACAATGGAGATAATGATAAAAATAAGTAATTTTAAGAAAGTGAACGTTCATGACGTTCTCTATTTCTAGATTTCTTAAGAATAATGCATTATAGTTGAAACACATGTTTTTATTCTAATCATTATCTAGTTAAATTAGTATCCATATAACAAACATCAGCCTTAAACTCTGCTAACCTTGAAAGGATGGCGTTTACACAGGAATCCGTTTCAAAATTATGTCTCCAACATAGTTATAAATATTTTTTAGGGGCATTTTTAAATCTACTTAAAATAATCAAATCTCAAATTTAGAATTTGTCCTTTTTACCTATATTGTATTAAGGACCCCTGTGTGTTATCACTCATTCTAACCAGTGATCTTAATTGACATAATAATTTAAATGATCACATTTGTTGTTAATGTATTCTTGTCTATGATCATACTGTGAGCACGTATTAGCTAATTTGAGTTTATTACCTCTGATCAGATTTTTTTTTATCTTTGAGTTTTAAGAAACTTAATAACAAGTTTATGGATAAATTTCTTTTCCCTCTAATTATAGCTGTCTGTTCAGAGTCTGATATTTTCAGTAACACTCTTGATACATTAACTGAGATAGAGTGGAATCCAGCAACAAAGCTACTAAGTCAGGTAACTTAAATGTATTTTACAGAGTATTATCCTTTTACTCTTTTTAAAATTCATTTGTTATCGGGGTTTATTGTTGTTGTTGTAACACATTTCTAGCTCTGACTTAATTTCAGTAACAGTTTTGCTTCTAATTAAGGCCACTAGAGTTTTAAAGGTCAATAAATAATCCCTCCGTTTCATTTCCTAGATTCAGAGCTACCTGAGAAATAGGATAGTAGTCAGACAGGTGGAGAGTTAAACTATCAGCTTTATTACTAAGGAGCTTAAGGATCTGTGTCCCATTATGAGCGCTACCTCCTACTTCTGACTCAACTTTTCTAGTCAGACACAGACAGAGCATTTGTTTATGATTTTTTTTTTTAATTTTAACCCTTTCAAAATAGTCGTCTTCTATTCTAAGTTAGCTAATTTACCAAAATGCAGATCCTTTATCACTCTGGATCAAGCTAGACCATTAAAAAGTTATTGAAGAAGAAAATGGCCTAAACCACCAAACGATTCAAGGTTAAATTAATTATTTGGTTAATCCAAATTTTGTTAAGGAAACAAACAATATATGATTGGAATTCTCTCTGACTTGAAATTTGATTTTGTTTGCAATAGGAAAACTTAGAAAGTGAACTGAGTTCACTTCGTGCAAACTATGATAATCTGGTGTTAGACTATGAACAACTAAGAAGAGAAAATGAAGAAATGGAGTTGAAATTAAAAGAAAAGAATGATTTGGATGAATTTGAGGCTCTAGAAAGAAAAGCAGAGAAAGATCAAGAGGTAAAGGATGTGGAAATATGAAACTAAACTAAAACCACACATTTAAATGAAGTATCATTCTCTTAAAGGTATTTCTAAGGTTGAGATATTGGGGATCCAACCATTTTCCATATGTATACACAATTTAGAGAATTTGAGAAATAATTTATTTCTATTTTAAAAGAGTTGAATCATATTTGTTTCACTTGTGCTTATGCACAAGAAGAAGAAATTAAGAACATCTTTAGGAAGGTTTGGTGAATGTGCCTATTGATGGATTTGTCTTGAAGAAGTTATTTCCTTATAATTTGTATATTAAAATATTTAATTTATTAACATATCAGAAGTCCTGCCTAGAACGTAGCCATTTCCTACTGAGACCGACATGAATTTTAATATGTTGCTGAATGTTTTATATATGGATACTACCTATTAATGGATTTTGTTTTCTTTAGAAAATATTTTCCTAAATAGCTAGAACATTAGAATAGCTAGGGAAGCTAATTTTGCACATTTCTTTTTCCATATAAGAAAGTTACTGTGAAAATTAGTATAATTAATACTAAATAATTTTAATGGAATTTTTAGAAATGAAATGGATCACTTAAATTTTTCAAGTGTGTAATATTAGGCTACATGTTAAGAGAATGTAATCCATAAACCATCAGACTTTGGGGACTTGGTAACTGTCCAGAAGAATTCAAGCAATTTCTTAGTGTGAAGAGTCTTTAACCTAGAGTTCATAGACCCTATGAAATTATTCTATAGAATTTTGGAGTGCATATTCAGTTTTGTGGAGTAAGAATCCATAGCTGTTATCAGACTTGTGACGTGATCCACGAATCCCCTCAAAAATAAGAGCTGGTGTTTTGATGTAGGTAAAACATGAGTTAATTTGCAGCTACTTATTTCTGTATGGAGAGCCCAAAGGGACACAGTTCCTTTTCCTCAGTATCAAAGTTTCTCACCTACTTTTCTTTTTTAAAAAGAAAAAAAAAAATTCTGTGCCAAAACTATTATTTCTGTTCTACCTACAAATTACATTTACTCCTACATTTCATAGGTATTATATCCTGAGAGGCAAAAGTCTATAACTTCTCTACAGACTTTCATTTAATTTGTTTTAAAATTTGTGAATTCACAGAATGTAAAACATCATGAAAAGAACAGTAGACTTCATAAACAGTTTTATTGAGAGGGGGTGCTCTAGTGTTGTGGTTAAGAGCACGGTCTCTGGAGCAAACTACCTGGAATGAAGCCCTAGTTCTGCTGTTTATTAGCTCACCACAGATTTGAGCCTGTCACGAATTATTGGCAAGGCTTTGAGCAAGTCATCACATCTCTCAGGGCTTACGTTTTTGTGTATCTTCCTCCTTGAAGTTAGATCGGGAGCTTGCCAAGTCCCCTTCTAACTCCAAAATCTCACCTAATTTTTTTGTATATATCTTATAAAAAATAAGGTATAAAATTACCTTTGGGCATATGTGTAGCAGTAATTTCTCTAATTTTTCTTACATCACTTATACATTCAATTAATTATTAAAATCAAAGCTCACTGAATTGACTCACACACGAAAAGATTACAAAATAACACAGAATATATGCCTTGAATCTAACATCTCGATTTTTTTTTTTCTTTTTACAGTTAAGGGGGAAAATAATCCTATTCTCTTTACTTTTACTTGGACACACATTGAAATTCTAGGTTCTGTGAGGTAACCTAAAAGTTTAAGTAATATAAACTTACTCTGTTCAAAGACAGTTTTACAATATGCATTTCATGTTAAACTACAAATACAAGTGTAGGTGTATGCAACAAAATATGTTCTGAAACCTACATTTTGGGGAAAAGTTTAACCAAAACGGAGTAAAGGTCAAATTACGGCCTTAGAATATGTGGCCATTGCCCTAGTTTCCTAAGGGTTTTGTCAAAAATCACTAAAGCTGTGGATAATTTTCAAGTGGGGATACAGTAATATAAGATGTTTGAATAGTAATTTTAGAGAAAGGAATAAACAAGGGCAAGTATTATCACGATCAGGGAACAAGAGAAATTTCATCTCTCTACCTATTTTAACTTGATTTAATTTTATAATTTTCACAACTTGGAGATGTTTAAGAAGTTAATTATTTCATTTCACCTGCTGAAAATTACAGTTGAAATATGCAATATTTTCTTTGTAACAGTGGATTAACCCTATCATATCGTGTACTTTCTCTATGCTCTGCATCTTAAACATCATTGGGAGAGTGTACTCAGCTCTTTTCAAAAGTGACTTAATCTTTTTCTGTTTGTGTGAACCAGTACTTAAAATGATGAGTGATTGCAAATGAAAAGTGGGGGAACTTTCCTTTCTAGATGTTTTCAAAGATTAATGTTGATTATTTAGTTCTTCATTCCTGACAAATGTGGTTTTCTTGCACAAAAGTTAGAAACAGAAGAAAAGGTAAAAGATAGAGCCAATTTAAATTATAATCAATACAGATGTCTAAAACTTTGCTGAACAATGGTAACCACTCATCACATATGGCAATTGAGCACTTGGAATGGGGCCAGTCTCAAGTGACTTAAGTATGAAAAAAAGAATATACAATATTACATTAATTTTT
The DNA here is from genome assembly GCF_011762595.2 of Tursiops truncatus. Lineage (NCBI taxonomy): Eukaryota > Metazoa > Chordata > Mammalia > Artiodactyla > Delphinidae > Tursiops > Tursiops truncatus. The sequence goes on from NC_047038.1 coordinate 35,645,368, forward strand.
TAATACTGATGAAGAAATAATATTTTGCATATATTAGGTTAGATAAATTATATTAAAATTAATTCTGCCTGCTTCTTTTTACTTTTTTTAAAGGTGGCTTTTAGAAAAATTTTCATTATAAATTTGGCTCACATTATATTTCTGTTGACTCATGCTGACCTAAAATACGAATGTCAAACCAGCACTAGTCTAAAATCTAAAACTAGTCAGGACTGAATTAGACATCCAGAAAATATTATTTAAACAAGGTGCTATTTTTGTAAGTCCCTTACATTTGACTAGAATTTGCTTTTACTCTTTAAGGACTCATCTGATAATGATTAAATAATTCTCAGGGTAATTATGTTTATCTTTGTTAAACTGTAGTTTACTTCTTTTGAACACAGAAGTTTCTGGTACTCAAATATTTAATGCTACAGATATTTTGATAAAAAGGAAACTTTAATAGAAGTACTTGTATCTTTAAGTATTCTTTATACTTTTAGACAGTTGAACAATATAAAGCAATAACATCATCTTTCCAGTATTTCCTGTAGAATAAACCAGCAAGGTAATAGTTGATAATGCCATACATATCTCTTTAGCTTTGGTGAAGAAAATATTATTTTCTTATAATAATATTATAAAGGTACCACATGAAACTGTCATAATCCAAACCTAAATTCCAAGTCACAACTCATTAAAAAGTATGCCAGTGTAAAGCTAGGTGGATAATTTATGGGAAGAGAAAAAAATCTTATAGAATAAATACATTTCTGCACTTAGCTTACCCAAAACAAAAATCTATTTAAAGTATGTTTTTTATAAAGGTTTGATTACCACTCTATCTTATACAGTGGTGGGTACTAATTTGCTTTTGACCTTATTGTAGCTTTATTAACATGACATAACTGTTTTGGGGGTCATGCTTAGGCTTTTTTCTTATTTGCTTGTTTTGTGGGGTTTGGGGATGTTTTTTGTTTGGTTGGTTGAGTTTGGGTTTTAGTTATTTATTTATTTTTAAATAATGAGGTGCTTCATTGCAGTAGCTTGAACGGTTGATCTCTGGTAGTTGAACTAGACTGATCTCCCAGTCTTTCTTATTGTGTTGGGTGATTCTAAAGCGGTGAATGAATGCTATCTTTTTTTTTTTTTTTTGCTTTATTAACTATTGGTTTGCTCTGTTGCCTGTTCACATGCTCTTACAGATGCAACTAATTCATGAAATTTCCAACTTAAAGAATTTAGTTAAGCATGCAGAAGTGTATAATCAAGATCTTGAGGTGAGCATTTATGTTGGTATTTCTATTGATAAGGAACAAAAACTATAAAACATATATCATATGTAATTGAGCATGATTTCAGAAAATAGAAGGAATTATATTCTTTAAATATCAACGTTTTGAATTTTACTATCTACCAATTTAAACTATTAAATATAATTTCTTTTTAATTCCTTAGAATTAAAACCCAATTAAATTGTTTCATTCTCCTTTAATTGTTTTAGGATATACTAAGTTCAAAAGTAGAGCTGCTTAGAGAAAAGGAAGACCAGATTAAGAAGCTACAGAAATACATAGACTCTCAGAAGTCAGAAAGTATGGAAATGGACTTGCCATACTCATCGGTAAAAATCAGGTTTATTTTGTTGTGTCATCATTTTGGCATTTGTAGTATACTGTCATCATCATCATCGCAAAAGTTTATATTGAGCCTACTGTGTGCCAGGCATTGTTCTAATTGTTCTAAATATAGTATTTTATTTAATCCTGTCAGTAACCCTATGAGAGAGGCACTATTAGTATCATTGCCATTTTATGGATAAAGAATCATAGAGAGTTAAGGATATTATCCTTTGATTGAATATAAGTAAGTTAGAGATGAGCTTCCATTAAAAATGAGTAATTCAAAAAATTTTAATGTTTTGCAATTGTTTTATACAAGTGCAGAAGTGTATAGTCAATATCTTCAGGTAAGCACTTGACATTGATTAGTAACTAGAACTGTAAAACATGTAATTGAGCATGATTTCATAAATTTCATTAATTTCATTAATAGATATTAATGCATTCTCATTATAATTATGTAACTATTTTAACAGTTTGATATTTTTCAGAGCTATAGCTGTAGGTGATTTTAGTTGGTATAAGATCATGGCATTAAATAGTATTGAATCTCATGGTGAAATTAACTTTTTTTTCCTATTTGCTTTCAATCCACCTGATTACTTCAAGAAACTATCAGTTGGATTCTAGTTTTTAACTTTTTTAAAAAGGCAACAGTTACTAGCTGGAAAGTTTAGAATATTAGTTTCTATTGTTCTTCTTTTGTTTTCATTTGAGTTTTTCAGAGTACTTTTTCTTACCTTCTATTAGTACTCTTTTGCTACCTTCTATTAATGACAAGTGATTCTTTTTAAAAGTGTTCTCATTGTTCTGAGGCCCTGGGAAGAAAGGCACTTTCATATCATCCTGGAGTATCTGTTGATAGAATGGCAAATAGAATTGCCCATTTTTTTAAATTGATGTTTATTTTTTCTCTTTATTCATCCAATTTATTTATTCATTCATGCATGCATGTTTGCATTAATATTTTGCCAAGTACATACGGTTGAATTCATGTAAGTGCAAGTCATGTTGAAATGCCACTTCTTTCTAAAAATGAGACTGTGGATTTTTTTTTTTTTTTTTTTTTTGCGTTAGGCGGGCCTTTCTCTGTTGTGGCCTCTCCCGTTGCGGAGCACAGGCTCCGGACGCGCAGGCCCGGCAGCCATGGCTCACGGGCCCAGCCACTCCGCGGCATGTGGGATCCTCCCGGACCGGGGCACAAACCCGCGTCCCCTGCATCGGCAGGCGGACTCTCAACCACTGCGCCACCAGGGAAGCCCGACTGTGGATTTTTTTTCATGTATTTATCAGTCATTTGCATTTTCTCCTCTGTGAGTTGCCTGTTCATATCTTTTCTCTATTTTTCTGTTGGATTATTTATCTTTTTCTTTTCAATTTGTGATTTAACATCCTTAATTTTAACTATTAGCTAGTCATCTGTCATGTTTTGCAGAGAGTAACTTAAAATAATACATATCAAACTTTAAGAGGCTAGCTGAGCAACAATTGTGTTAACCTTTTTAAACAATAACAGAATTATAGTACTTCTATACAATGCTTTTATCCTTTTGAAAAATATAGCCAGAATTTTTTAAATATTTTTTTTTTGGTCACTCTGTGCCACTTGCAGGATCTTAGTTCCCCGACCAGGGATCGAATGCAGGCCCCCAGCGGTGAAAGCACCGAGTCCTAACCGCTAGAATGCAGGGAATTCCCTAAAATATTTTTACTATTTGAAATGTTAATTTTTTAATCTATTCCAAAAATACATTTGGCAATTCGCATATTTTAACCATTTTTGATTTGTTAGGAATAACATACATGTACGTGTTAAGTCTTTTCCAACTCTAACAAAGTTAGATTTCACAAAATCCCTTTTGTCATGTGTATAGGAAAACACTGAAGACTTAAAACAAATGAAACAGACTCTGCTTGATGCTGAAACCGTAGCTCTTGATGCCAAGAGAGAATCAGCCTTTCTCAGAAGTGAAAATCTAAAGGTGAAAGAAAAAATGGTAAGTTATTTTTGTAATATTTGTAAAAACAGTTGCAATGATCAGTACATTTCTGTGAATCTGCAGTGTTTCTCTCAATAGAAAGAACTTGCAAGTACATGCAAGCAAATGGAAAATGATATTGAGTTATATCAAAGCCAGTTGGAGGCGAAAAAGAAAATGCAAGTTGATCTGGAGAAAGAATTACAATCTTCTTTTAATGAAATAACAAAACTCACCTCCCTTATAGATGGCAAAGTTCCAAAAGGTATTTCATCATTTCAGACTTATCTCTTTGCAAATCTGACTTTATACAGAAATGTACCTAAAAGATTTTGCAACTATATTGCAGTAATTAAAAATCCATTATTCTCTGGTGTTTTTAATAGCTTAATATGAAGTTTTAATGTCATTTGGTATCTGTATTTATAAATGTTTCCTTGGACCTCAAACCATAAGGGTTTAAAAGTTATTTTTCAAATAAATTGAACCCAATCTTGGACAAGGTGATTAACAATTGGATGAGTGGTTTACCAACACTGGCTCTTTCTTTAATAAATTTTATATAATCTGGTTAAATAATCTAACTATGTATGTAATTTAGATTTACCCAACAACTGCAAGCTGTTTTATTTAACTTACTAAAAATTTCCTAGATTTACTGTCTAATATGGAATTGGAAAGGAAAATTACCCATCTCCAGAAAGCACTGAATAAGGAAGTCGAAGAAAATGAAGCTTTGCACAAAGAAGTTAATTTGCTCTCAGAACTGAAATCTTTACCTTCAGAAGTAGAAATGCTAAGGAAGGAGGTAAACACTTTTTTAAGCAAACAACTCTTACCTTAAAATAAAAACCTTTGCAATAGTGCCTTAAATATTTTGCCATATTTTATTTTAAAGTACCAGCCAAGAGACTGTAAATGCCTGACTCAATTTGTTAGCAATAGAAATATAAGTCAAATTCTAAGAAAAACCATGAAATGCCTGCTACACCAGAAAGTTAGAAAACACTTTAAAATGATAGGTGAGGAATTAAAGGCACATGCTGATTGTGTTTCTACTGTCCTTCTCCATGCAATCCTTACTAGAACCAGAGATTAGAAATCAAAACTTTGAAGGTAAAGTTAAACAGGGTAATATATTGTTAAAGAGATGTCACAATAAAAATATTGCCTTTCCTCAGTCAAACCTTTGCTTAATTTCAATGTCTTGAAATTGAGGTGAGGCAGAGAAAGTTTTTTCCTGAAAATTGCTTAAGTAGATCATATATTGCTAACATAGCTAAGTTTGCTTTCTTTTCCATAGATACACGATAAATCTGAAGAGCTCTGTATAATAACATCGGAAAAAGATAAATTGTTTTCTGAAGTAGCTCATAAGGAAAGTAGAATTCAAGATTTACTTGAAGAAATTGGGAAAACTAAAAATGACCTAGCAACTTCCCAGTTGAATTATGAAAGCACTGATCAAGAATTCCAAGACGTTAAAAATCATCATATTGAATTTGAGCAAAAGTATAAGATGGTCCTTGAAGAGAATGCAAAATTGAAACAGGAAATAGGAAATCTCTCTAAAGAAGCTCAAGAACTTGGTTTAAATTTGGATGCTTTGAAGACAGAGGTTGGTACAAGACACCCTCTAGGGAAATGATCTTTAGTGTTAATGGGGTTTGGCTTCCACGTGTACGTCGCACAATGCTCTGCTTTTCACATTTACTTTTTCTTATCTTAAAGCTCTCTCACAAAACCCAAGAACTTCAGCAGAAAACAACTGAGAATCAAAAAAGGTTAAAAGAAGTGGAAGAGCTGAAGGAACAATTAGAAAGTAGAGATTCTAGGCTGCACACTGTAGAAAAGGAGAAAACGCTGCTTACCGAGAAACTTCAACAAACCTTAGTAGAAGTAAAAACCTTAACCCAAGAAAAGGATGATCAAAAACAACTCCAAGAGAGCCTGCAGATTGAGAGGGACCAACTCAAAAGTGACATTCAGGATACTATAAACATGGTAAGGTTTTGACTGATTAAACTTTGAAATCTCAGAGCCTCTTTAAGAACATTACAGGAGCCATCATTTATTATTTATGATCAAGCAATAGCTATAAAATTATTTTCATTGTTTCACATTCTAATGGAAATTATTTTCTATTTCTCTGACAAAGAATATAGACACCCAGGAACAACTACGAAATGCTCTTGAGTCTTTGAAACAACACCAAGAAACGATTAACACACTAAAAATGAAAATTTCTGAGGAAACTTCCAAGAATTTGCATATAGAGGACAACTTAGGAGAAACTGAGGATGAATTTCAGGAGAAGGTAAAGGGTGTTTCTGTTCAAAGTTTTTGTATGCTTGTCTATGCGCTTTCTCCTTAACCTCAAACACTTAAGTGCAGAACAGTCATCTCAATCTTATTTATTATTCACAGTGGTAATAGCTCAGAATAATTTACACGCGTAAGCCTCATGTCTTTGAAATAACTTCAAATATAACTGCTTACAATCAATTTGAAAAGGAAAAGACAAAAAAATACTAGTTCGGACTTTGAGCTGATACTTTTCTAAGGCCTATTGTAATTTACACATCTTTAAAAGCCCCTCTGAATCCTAAGAATGTAAGAAAGATTCAGTGCTTATTATTAATTATGGCTAAAATATTTGTTTTATGTTGGATTTTGTATACTATATTTGTTTAGAGTTTGCTATAGAATCAATGTATGTATCGTATTTGTATCTATTTTTAGGGTTTGGACCGTAATTTTACTATTAGGTGCTTAAATCTTGCCTTAATAATTCATTCTAGGTAAAATGGTTCATTTTGTCCTGAGACCTTAGGAGAAAAACTACTTAACTAGTTATTCAATTATATATAAGAAAAACTAGGATGCTAATGGTGACTTTTTAAAGGGAGGTATATTAGTCTGCTAAGGCTGCCATAACAAAATATCACAGACTGCTTGTAAGCTATATGTTTATCTTCTTTGCAGAAATGTCTGTTCAAGTTTTTCCCATTTTTAAATTGGTTTTTTGTTACTGAGTTGTAAGAGTTCTTTGTATTTTTCTGGTTATTAACCCTTTATCAGTTATACGATTTGCCAGTATTTCCTCCCATTTCATAGGTTGCCTTTTCACTCTGTTGATTTTGTCCTTTTTTGCACAGAAGCTTTAAATTTTGATATAGTCTAATTAGCTTCTTTTTTCCCCCTTTACCCAGGCACACAATATTCCTGCCTTGGAAAATGAGCTTTCTCTTCTCTCTCCCTATTCTTGAGTCCTTCTCTCCTAGAAAAGCATTTTCACTTCCACTATTATCTTGTGTTCTCAGCTTATCTATAATTTGGATCAACCATGGGCCAAAGGTTCTTGACCTTGATTTGAAATTTATAACTTCTACTTTCACAGGGGGAAGGTTTTTTGAACAGTTTTTTTTTTAGAATAAGATACAACAATGTATAGCTGCTTTTAAACAAATGAAAAATGCAATCATAGGACCCCATGAGAAGGAAGCAGTAGAGGAGAAGTGAGGGAAAGGAAGAGTTATATTCACTGGGACCTACTGGCTCCTGTAGTATTATGTTCATGCTAGAAGTGTCCATGGTGATAAAAGAGTCTGATGGGATTCTCTGGGGCCATTCTGTTCATTAGAGATCTTGAAACCTGGGCTGGAAGTCTGAGATCACCTTGTTCTTGTGATAACCTTGCTCATGCTGGAATCACCCATGTAGATAAAAGAGTGGGTCTGGGAATTTCCAGGGGCCCTCTGTTCATCTGGGTACCACAGAACTCCATTAAGTAGGTCTATCAGGAATCCCTTGGAGTACCCGTTTTCAGTCCTGCTTGATGTGTTTCTCTGGAAATGCAATTTCTCTAGTGTGTCTCAACAGAAATTAGATTTTACTCATAATCATGGTAGCTGAAATACTTCCTAGGCTGAGTTCAGTTTTGAAATGTACCTTGGGCATCATTATAGAATACTTCCTCTCCATCTGCTTTGTCTTTGTGTATATTCCTTTGTTTAGGAGTAAAGATGCAGGCTTCTGAATTATAATATCTGACAAACTGCTTCCAAAGCCTATATGTTCCCCACCTCATGTATTGGGTTGGCCAAAAAGTTCGTTTGATTTTAAGTAAAAATAAAAGACACATTTTTCATTTTCACCAAGAAATGTATTGAACAATGTATTCATTGACCAAACGAACTTTTTGGCCAACCCAGTAGTTAGCTCTGTTTGCACCATTGTCAGAAGCTCATGAATATTGCAAACACTAAGAGGTTAACTAAACAAAATATGGTTTGTCCATATCCACTTTAGAGAATAGAGCAACTACTAAAAATACTAATTTGAAGATTACGTAGCAGTATGGGAAACTGCACATGATCTAAGTGAAAAAGAAAAGCTAAATTGAATCCTATATATGTAAATTAATTATGATGGCTATGTTTTAAAAAAAGTTAATGGAAAATACTGGAATGAAATATTTTAGAACTCTAATAGTGGTTGTGTTGGTGACATTGGATGACATTTTTTTCTCTTTATTTTTCAATTTTTTTTCTAATGTTACTTATAGATTACTATAAAAACTTTTTAAAACCTATGTGGCCAGTATGGAACTGAATGTATTTATTGGGCTACTATAAGGTTATATAGTGACACTCTAATTTCATGCCAACAATTGTAATGTCAGTCTTTATCTCCTTTTACCAAGGAGTTCACATTTTAAGTTACCTTTGGTTAAGACTTATTTATGGATAAATGAATTTATATAACATGCTTTTCTTAAGCAGTAAATGAAAATTGTATATTAAGAAAAGATGAATTATGCTATTATAATGTGAGATATATTTCTACCAAAAGTATTTTGCCCTCTACATGTAATAAAACTCCAGCTTTGGTGAGTATGACTGCCTCTGAAAATAAAGATTAATTGGGAATAGGGGCTAGGGAATGATTTCCAACTTTTAAGGAAAAAAATAAAGTGATAGAGTTCAAGGCGGCTTACTTTTTCATAAAGTCAGGTTAACCCATCATACGTGAAGATAATTGTTAATTATCTATAGCTGTCCAGGTAGTTCTTATCAGTGAACAGGCACAAGAGCGCACACTCTGGAGCCAGACTATTGGATTCAAAACCTGGTTATTCTTCCCTGGGTGACCTGAGGCAAGTGACCTATCCTCCCTGGTATTGTTTCCTCATCTGTCAAATGGAGATAATACTAGTACCTACCTCATATGGTTATAGTGATGATTAAACGTGTCAATATATCAAAATAGTGCCTAGTACATAATAAGTAATATATGTTGGCTATTTTTATTATTATTAAAATTATTATTAACTAAGAAATTCTTTAATGTATTTATATTTTAGATGGTTGGCATAGATAAAAAACAAAATTTGGAAGCCAAAAAAACCCAAGCACTGATTGCAGATGTTGAGGACAATGAGCTAATTGAGCAACAGAGAAAGATATCTTCTTTAATACAGGAGAAAAATGAACTGCAACAAATGTTAGAGAGTATTACAGCAGAAAAGGAACAACTGAAGACTGACCTAAGGGAAAGCATTGAAATGGTAGGATTTAGCACTGTATACTTAGCAATACAGTTTTGTCTTTGTACATTTTAGATTTTTCCAACTTTATTGAGGTATAATTTACATGCAATAAATGTATCTGATGCAAGAGCAGTCTGATGACTTTTGACAAATGTCTCTACTTGTGTACCTTCCACCTCAGTCAAGATATGGAATATTTCCATCACCCCAAAAAGTTCCCTTGAGTTCTGATCTATTTGATCCTAATCTTACCCTCTGCCCCATATAGTCACTGTCCTTTTTTTTTTTTTTTACCTTAATCACTTAATCACATGTTTTCACTTGCCTTTCCCTTCTAGAACGTCATACAAATAGAATCACACAGCATACACTCTTTTGTGTCTTCTTTCTTCTCCTGCTTATCGCTGGGTAGTGTTCCATCATATGAACAGACCACAATTTGTTTAGACTTTATCCTATTGGTAGAAATTTAAGTTATCTCCACTATTTGGCTATTTTGAATAAAGATGCTATAAACATTCATATACAGATCTTTCTATGAACATATTCTTTTTTTATTTCTCTAGGGTAACTATCTAAATGGAATAGCTGGCTCATAGGTAGAGGTATATTTAACTTGATGAAAATTTCCTAGACTGATTTCCAAAGTAGTTGGTACCATTTTACATTCCCATCAGCAAATTAAGAGAATACTGAGGGCTCCACATCCTCACCAACACTTCATAGTATCAGTGTTTTTAATTTTGGCCATTCTATTGGGTGTGTACCTTATTGTTTTCACTTGCTTTTCCCTAATGACTAAAGATATTGAGCATCTGTTCATGCTTATTAGCATGAAATGGCTTATTGGCCATTGTGTATCTTTCTATAAATTATCTGTTGTCTCAGTGATGTGTTATAGATTTCAGTGCACAGGTCTTTTCCATATTTTGTTAAAGTTGTTCCTAAATGTTTCTCTTCTATTTACGCTGTTGTAATTTTTTTATTTCACTTTTAATTATTTGTTGTTAATGTTTGCCAATATTTTCAAACCTATTTTATTTTTTGTTTCTAAATTTAGGGACAATATAATGTGTCTAGATTGAAATTAATATTTTGAGAAGTTTGCTATGGATCACAGTAGAACCTGACCTTTTGTGCAGTTTTCCATGTTCTTGGGATTGTCTGTTTGGTTAAAATTGCTGAATGTAAATAAGAACACAGATAAAAGTCATATTTGTTTCTCAGTCTCTGGCTTGTGATGTTTTTGTGATATTGATACTTGAGAAAGTCACTGTTTAAGCTTAATAACTAGGATTAACCCACTTTATGCTAGCAAAGGATGCTGCCATTTTGAGCTTGCTATTAAGCAATGTATAAAACCAAAGTCATGGGCTTCCCTAGTGGTGCAGTGGTTGAGAGTCCACCTGCCGATGCAGGGGACACGGGTTCGTGCCCCGGTCCGGGAAGATCCCACATGCCGCGGAGCAGCTGGGCCCGTGAGCCATGGCCACTGAGCCTGCGCGTCCGGAGCCTGTGCTCCGCAACGGGAGAGGCCACAACAGTGAGAGGCCCGCCTAACGCAAAAAAAAAAAAAACCAAAGTCATTCCAGCATATGAAAAGCCCATAACCATATATATATATATATATATATGTCTCATATATTATCTGTTGTCAACAGAAGCTTAGAAAGTCTCTTTTGGCTTAGGGGTAGAAAATGAGCAAACCTCTCATGACAGAATACAAAATCCAGTTCTAATTCTCATGATAAGAATGTAAGATGAGCAATAAAGAAACAGTATTAAAAAAGCAGATTCTTGACCTTTATATGATTAAGTTAAGACTTTTTTTAATTAGTCTTTTCCAATGTAGTTTGCCATGATTTCTTCTTCATTTTCAGGCTAAGGCAAATGCTGATTTTTACCTGATTTCATAAATGTAAGCTAGTATTTTAATCTCAGCTTTTTTTTTAAATTCCAGACCATTGAAAACCAGGAAGAATTAAGAATTCTTGGAAATGAACTTAAAAAGCAACAAGAGATAGTTGCACAAGAAAAGAGCCATACCATAAAGAAAGAAGAAGAGCTTTCTAGGACCTGTGAAAAACTGGCAGAAGTTGAAGAAAAGCTGAAGGAAAAGGTGACTTTTTAAAGTTATATTCCTGGTCATTTTTTCTGACTAAACTTTTTCTTTTTTTTTTTGGTAATAAATTTGATTCCAGCAGACCTAAATTCCAGAAATAATACATACCTTGCCAATGAACAGATCTTAATGCTAATATTTTGGACAATTTCAACTCCTACTGAGATGTTAATTAACATCCTTTGTGAGGATTATATTTTTTTAGTCTTTAAATGAGATAGGGGGCCTTCATTCATCTAAACGAATCATTTGATATATTCATTCATCAAGTACTGTACATTCATACAGTACCACCATGGGCCAGGCACTGTTCTGGGCTCTTGAGATACATTAGTCAACAAAACAAAGATTCTGCCCTTATAGAGTTATATTAGTTATTCTCTAAAATGTAAAATTTATCTCTACAGTTGGCCCTCCATACCTGCACATTCTGCATCCATGGATTCAACCAAACACTGATCAAAAATATTCAGGGGAAAAAAATTCCAGAAAATTCCAAAATGTGTAACTTGAATTTTGCCACACACAGGCAACTATTTACATAGTATTTACAACTATTTACGTAGCATTTATATTGTATTCAGTATTATAAGTAATCTAGAGATGAGTTAAAGTATACTGGAGGGTGTGCTTAGGTTATATGCAAATACTATGTCATTTTATATAAGGGACTTGAACATCCACCAATTTTGGTATCCACAGGGATTCATGGATACCAGGGGATGACTGTATTACCATCTCTTAGATATTTACAATAAGGTGCTATTGTAAAATTTATAGAAGAGCTAAGACCCTTGTAACAATTGTACTCCCCAAGTAATTCTAAAATGCACCCACCAAGATCTTTCTGTATATTCTAGTAGTAGTGCCACATGCATTATAGATAATATATTGTGATTTCCATTGTGCTTCTGTATTTTTTTTTCCTAATGTGGGTTCTCTTAATTCTCATCCTTTTTACTATAACTTAACTGAATATATTAAAACCTTACATCTCTTTCATATTCCTCCTAAATAAGGGAAATCAGTAAGTTTATGTAAAAGTTAATGCCTCATTGTTTGTTTTGGCCACCCCATATGGACCTTATTGGGAATGAAAGTAAATTATCCAAGTTTTTAGGAGAAGTGGAATTATAGTTACTTGGCAGTTATATCTGCATATTTAGTCTCTTTTTAAATTTTTCTCATTTTCACTTTACTTCTTTGATTAACCTAGTGACACTCTGTTAGTTTCCTAGGGCTTCTGTATCAAATTACCATAAACTTGATGGCTTTAAACAACAGAAATTTATTTTTTCACAATTCTGGCTCTTAGAAGTTCAAAATCAAGATGCTGGCGACCAAGCTCCCTCTGAAGGCTCTAAGGAAGAATCCTTTCTTGCCTCTTCCTGTCCTTGACTCCCAGCTGTCCGTGGTACCCTTGGCTTGTAGCTGCATCTCTCCAATCTCTGCCTCCATCTACCTATGACCTTCTCTGTGTCTCTGTGTGTCATTTTCTGTCTCTTATAAGGACCCTCTCATTGGATTTAGGGCCCACCTTAACCCAGGAATATTTCTTCTCAGTCCTTAAGTAATTACATCTGCAAAAACCCTATTTTCAAAGAAGATCACATTCTCAGAGTATGGGCAGACTTGAATTTGGGGTGGGACCCTATTTGACCCACTGTAAGCACTATCTAAAAGGTTACTTTACTTTTAGTGTTACTTGTCTGTTTATACTGGAGTAGTAGGCAGGGCTATGCTAATGATTATTTCAGTTTGGCAAAGTACATTTTACATAAGAATTTTAGGAGGATATAGACAAAATGGTAATTATAAAAACTATATTTCTTAAGAGCCAACAACTCCAAGAAAAACAGCAACAACTTCTTAGTGTACAAGAAGAGATGACCGAGATTCAGAAAAAGATGAATGAAATGGAAAATTTAAAGAATGAACTAAAGAACCAAGAATTAACATTGGAACGTATAAAAATTGAGAGGCTAGAGTTGGTTCAGAAACTTCATGAAAATTCTGAGGAAATGAAATTCATAACCAAAGAAAGAAATGATCTAAAGGAATTACAGGAGTCATTTGAAATAGAAAGAAATAAGCTTAAAGGACACATAAGAGAAATTGAAGCTACAGTAAGTCATACCCTTTTCTTTCATCTATTAAATGTTTCTTTAAGAACTGAGTCAGTTGGAAAGGGGGAGGCAATGTTGGGATGATGTTATTACAATTACTCTTTAAATTTAACTTGCTAATAAAGGGTCTAGAAACAAAAGAAGAACTAAAAGTGGCCCACATGCTTCTAAAAGAGCACCAAGAAACTGTTGAAGAACTAAGAAGAAACATTTGTGAGAAGACAGCTCAAATAATAAATATTCAGAAGAACTTAGAGAAATCCAATACTGAATTGCAAGAAAAGGTTTGTCTTTTCTTCCTTTGCTCCTTGTCCCCTCTTCCTTTCTTTCTCTGAAAGAAAAATAAGCAGTAGGTAGTGACTGATTTATGGTTCATTCATTTATTGGGTAGTATTTGTTGAGTGTCTAATGTAGCAGGTACAGTCCTGGATTATAGAAATAAAATGGGAACAAGGTGGACAAAATCTCTGTGATCATAGAACTTACTTTGTAGTGGAAAGAGGTTCTCAATAAATAAGCAATCAAATGAACAGGATAATTTTAGATAATAGCAAATGCTATGGAGAAAATGAAACATTGGGATAACTGGACCAACCTATGTTAAAAGCCTACTGTGTGCCAAGCATTGAGACTGTGGCTATGAATAAGATATTGTTCTTTTTCCCCAATATAGGCATATAAAAAAATCTCTCAATTCCAGTATGATAAATGCAGAAATATGCTATGCAAAGCTACATGGTACCACTAGTGATCATGGAAAGGGGGAATCAATCTGTACACATAACAAATTTGTGAAGTAGCATTAGAATTCATCTGAGAATGGGGGCCATTCATTTATTGAGATAGAATCTGCTCAATTCTGATTTTTCTCCTGTTGCATTTGGGAACTGGTATAGAAATGAAGCATGCAACTGACCGGATTGATAATTTGTTGGTAAAGTGTACTGTGGTTGTAAACTGGAGAAAAAAAACAATTATGACAGACTATTACTAGCAGAAAAGTCATGAATAATAGCTTGAGTAGGAATCAAGAGAAAATGAATAAATAGGAGTTTGTGGCCCATGGTAGGCCATGAAGGTTCAAAATCACTTCCATTGCTATGGAAAGTAGCCTCATGTTTTCCCTTTAAAAAATTATGATAACACTCTCTAGATAGTAACCTTGGTATTTTATGAATATCATAAGGTCCCAGTGCTTCATGAGGAACAGGAGCTACTTGCTAATGTGAAAGAAGTCAGTGATATTCAGGAAACAATGGATGAACCAGAGCTATTGAAAGAACAATCCAAAACCAAGGATTCAAAAACACTGGCAAGTGTAGAAATGGAAAGTCTCAGGTTGACTGAAAAACTTCAAGAAAGTCACAAAGAAATAAAATCTCTCACTAAGGAAAGAGACGATCTTAAAATGACAAAAGAAGCACTTCAGGTTGAATGTGACCAACTGAAAGAAGAAATTAGAGAAACTTTGACTAAAGTAAGTTTCATCCTTTCCTCCCATTTTAATAAGTGTTTAATAAATAAGTCTTTGGGAAAAATGACATTTGTAATGTTCCTACCAATTTTCTTTAAATGTCTCTTAATTATGAAGTGATTGGAAACAGAACAACTAAAAATTGCTCATAAATACTAAGAAACTATGGAAAATGAGTTGTTTTCTTAAATATTCAAAATGATTTAGAAAAAGCAGTGTTAAATTACAGGAAAGGATAAAGTCAAAAACACTGTTTTCTTCCCTTGTTTAAACCTATTTCCCCAGCATCCCATAACGCGTTACCATCTTCCTCACTGATCCAGTCAGAAATCTGGGAATCATTCCTACTACTATCCCTCCCTCTCCACTCACTCTGTAATACAAGAACCAAACCTTGTTGATTTTAAGGTGTGTACCTGTGTGTGAAATCCTCCCAGTCTTCTCTCCACATTGCTGATACCCTAATCCAAGTCACAATTACCTCTCTCTGGCTTTGTGCAATAGCGTCCTACCTGGTCTCCCCATTCATATCATACTTCTCTAATTCATTCCCCTTTCTGGCCCAAGTGATCTTTTCTTCTTAAAACCTTTTAATAACTTCTCATTGCTCTTGAAATACACACCAGCGTGCTTCTTCACATGACCTTTGAGACCCTAGATCCCAGACCTTGCGGGTTTCTAGCCCTGTTTCATCTCATTCTTCCTCCTGCTTATTGTGCTCCAGCAACTCTAGTCTGTTGCTCTTCTGCATCTCATGGCTTTCAGATGTTCTGGTCTCCCTTCCTGTAGTATTTCCATAGTCCTCTTTGCCTAACAAGTGCTCTCATCTTTTAGATCTCCACTGAAGCTTTCCATCCCCTAGGAAGCCCTTCCTAAGCACTCACAATAGGTTAGGTTTGCCACTGCTAGCCTGAAAGAACCCAGCACCTCTGTTTGGTAAGATCTGGTATAATAGGTATCTTTCCTTCTAAAGTGCGTAAGTCTCAAAAAGGCAGATCATGTAAAGTGTCGTTTCCCGTTTCATCTCCAATCTCTAATAAGATACTGACAACACAATGAGTACTCAATAAATGTGTTAAATATCTGAATAATGGAAGAGTGGGTGAGTGGAAATATTGTTCTGTAAATGAGCTGTTAACTCCCTGACTTAATTGTTTTAGAAAGTATCCTTGTTTCTTTACCCCTAAAATAAAATAAAGTATCTCTGGGCACCAACTGTATTGTTTTATGATCCTCTTAAGATTCAGGCATCTCAAGAGGAACAGTCCTTCCATATGAAAGAAAAAGACAATGAGACTAAGAAAATAATGAGTGAGATGGAGCAATTGAAGGAGCAATTCAAAGTCAAAGACTCAGCACTACTAAGACTAGAAATGGAAAAGCTTGAGTGGTCTGAGAAACTTCAAGAAAGTCATGATGAAGTGAAATCTATAGCTAAGGAGAGGGATGACCTACAGAGGCTACAAGAAGTTCTTCAATCTGAAAGGAGCCAACTCCAAGAAAACATAAGAGAAATGGCAGCTAAAGTAGGTTTCATCCTTTTTCGTGTGTGTGTGCTTAGTATTCTGTAAGCAAACATCTTGGTAAAAACTAAACCTTTGGGGAAAGGAATTAGTTACAGTGTAATGGTTATAACGTTTTCATAAATTTCTTGCAATTTCCTTTAATAATGAAGCACCTAGAAACCAAAGAGGAACTTGAAGTTGCTCATTGTCGCCTAAAAGAACAGGAGGAAACTATTGGTAAATTGAGAGTGGATCTTTCAGAGAGGGAAACTGAAATATCAAGCATTCAACAGGAATTAGAAACAACAAATGATGAATTACAGAAAAAGGTAAATTGGGAGTAAAGGAACAGTGGGAGAAAACTTAAGGGAGGTAGCTAACTGGATTACAAAGACTACTGTGTACCTCCTAAATTGTTTTAGAAGACATACTGGATTTTTTTCCTTAAAAAATATACATACACGTATATATATACATATATAAACACACTTTTTTTGTGTGTGCGCACATAAGTATATTTTTGGCTATTATCTTATTTTATTATTATTTTTAAGACCCAAGAGCTTCATGAGAAACAATTGATTACCATAAAAGAAAGCAGTGAAGCTCGGGAAAAAATGAGTGAACTGGAACAGTTAAAGGAACATCTCAAAGCCAAAGATTCATCACTACAAAGAATAGAAAGCGAGAGGCTCAAGTTGACTGAGAAACTTCAGGCAAGTCAAGAAGAAATAAAAACCATAAGTAAGGAAAGAGATGATCTGGAAAGGGTGCAGGAAGTCCTTCAAAAGGAAAGAGACCAACTCAAAGAAAACATTAAAGAAATTGTAGCTGAAGTAAGTTTCCCTCTTATAATGTTTTTGGATATAAAAATAGTGTTCAAGTGATAATGATGATGTTCACTACTAAGTTTGATTAATTTTCCTCCAATCATAAAGGGACAGAAAATCAAAGAGGAACTAAAAGCTACTTACATTCTTCTGAAGGAGTACCAAGAAACCATTAATACAAGGAATAGTTCAGAGAAGACAGGCCAAGGAGCAAATATTCAGAGAGACTTAGAAATTTCAGATACTGAATTACAGGCAAAGGTAGGTCTTGTTAAGTTGGAAAATGACATCTGATTATTGTGTTCGTCATATCACTTACAGAAGAAAATAATACATATGTTAGACTAAAATGTAAAGATGATTACCTTAATTTTAGAGACAGTTCTTTTTCCTAAAATTTTCTGTCTATGTCATAACTTGTTTTATGATTTTCTCAGATTCAAGAACTTCAAGAAGAAGAACATCAACTTCTTAAGATGAAAGATGTCAGTGAGACTCAGGAAAAAATATGTGAAATGGGAAACTTGAAGAAGCAACTTGAGGCCCAAAAGTCAACCCTGGAAAATACAGAATTGGAGAACATAAGGTTAACTCAGAGACTCCATGAAAATCTTGAAGAAGTAAGATCTGTTACAAAAGAAAGAGATGACCTTAGGAGTGTGGAGGAGACTCTCAAAGTAGAGATAGACCAGCTCAAGGAAAACCTAAGAGAAACCACAATTAGAGTGAGTTACCATCTTTCCCCCAACTAGTAAATACGACATCGTGTCCTAAAAGAGCCATGGTTGATAGAGTTGGTGAGGTTGTAAAATTGGTCCAATCTTGGGGAAGGCTGGAGGGATGGATATATGATAATATCTTCCAAAGTTTTCAATAAGTGTCTGCATTGACCCAAAAAGTCCAGTTATTGCTGTTTATCCCACACACATTAGCACAACTGTGCAAAGATATTTGTACAAGTTGCAATAACAAAATAAAGCAAACCCCGAAACAGGAAAAATTCTAACTGTCCATTAGTAGAGACTGGTTGAATCAATACAGCACATTCAGACCATGGAATACCAACCCACAGGTAAAGAACAAGACAGAGCTGATTTGGAAGTATCCTGATAGAGAGAAGGGTTACGTTATACAGAGTAGTGTATCTAGAATATATTGACATCTAAAAGTCATTTAGAGGGTGAGAACTGGGATGCCTAAGGAGGGGGGAATTTTTACTTCTTACCCTGTACCTTTCTACACACGGTTGAATTGTATTATTCTGAACGTACTATTTTTCTTTCTCTAATGATAAAGGACTTGGAAAAACAAGAGGAACTAAGAATTGCCCAAATGAATCTGAAAGAGCACCAAGAAACCATCGATAAACTCAGAGGAATTGTTTCAGAGAAGACAGATGAAATATCAAATATTCAAAAGGCTTTAGAAAACACAAATACTGCCTTAAAAGCACAGGTATTTCTACTAATATCTAAGTAACTGAGAGTTTGAATCAAGTCTTTTGTGTTATGAAACAGGATATCAGTTAGCCTAATATACATAGAGACTTACGTATTCAATTTAGAAACTATTAGCTTTTTCTCTATATCTATCTATATCCTAACTTATTGTATGATTATCTCAAGATCCAAGAACTTCAGGAGAAGGAACGTCAACTTCTTAAGGTAAAAAATGATCTCAGGGAAAATACATATCAAACAGAGCAGTTGAAGAAGCAATTAGAGGCCCAGAATTCAACCCTGGAAAGCATAGAAACAGAGAAGTTAAGGTTGACTCAGAAACTTCAAGAAAACCTTGAAGAAATAAAATCTGTTACTAAGGAAAGAGATGACCTAAGAAGAATGGAGCGAACCCTCAAAATGGAGCAAGACCAGCTCAGTGAAATCCTCAGAGAAACAAAAGCTAAAGTAAGTTACACTCGTTCCTCTTCCCAGCGAGTTAATGTGATGTTTTCCTTACATCAGTGAACCCTTCTTTGTAATGAGTGGTACTTTTGGTGAGAAGGAACAGGATACAGCCTTTTAGAAGGGTAATTTGGTATTATTTTTGAACATTTTAAATTCTGTAACCAGCATTTTCTTCATGGACTTTACATGTACACTTTCACTTTTTAAGGTAAAGAAAAATATGTATGTGTGTGTATATTCATAACACACACACACATATACCATAAGGTTGTTCATTATAGCAATTTGTGATAAAAAATAGGAAATAACCTAAATGTCTATCACAAGGAAACTGGGTAGTTATAAGCAATATGTCAGGATACGTGCAACCCTTAAAAAAATGAAATAGATTTGAATGTTCTAATTTGGAAGCTCAAAATAACTCCTAGGTGGAAAAGCAAGTTGTAGAATAGTATGTGTATAGCATGTTTACCTCTGCAAAATATGAGTACATTGTGGGGAGGTAAGGACAGGAGAAGAGGAAGCTGATAACTTTCTAACAACATCAAAGATGTGGAGTAAGAAATAAGAAATGTATTATTTTTACTAAGAAAATGTATCACTTTCATTAAAAAGAAAATACTAGTTAACATTAAGCTGTATCATTGGTTTTTAATTTTTTTCTAATAATAAAGGACCTTGGAAAACAAGAGGAACTAAGAATTGCTCACATGCATCTGAAAGATCACCAGGAAATTATTGATAAACTCAGAAGGATTGTTGATGAGAAGACAGAAGAAATATCAAATATGCAAATGGATTTAGAAAATTCAAATGCTAAATTACAAGAAAAGGTATTGAGGGGGTCATGACGCTTATATGTTTGGATACCTGATTTATTCCTAGAATAAAAAGTAATGCCTAAAATCCCTGAGGGATGTAATATGCTTTAGCCACATTAGAAAACAGCTTGGTAGCTTTTACTAGCACTGAACCATATACCTGCGTGTGGCCCAGCATTTCCACTCCTTGGCTATGTACCTAAGAGAAGAAAGTGCACACTTCCAGGTAAAGACATACCAATGTGTTCACAGCAGCTTCAGTCATAATTGCAAAAAACTGAAAACAACCCAAATGCCTATCAACAGGGGAACGGATAAATACATTGTGATTTATAAGTTTAAAAGCAGGCAAACTGATCTGGGATGAAAAAGGTCAGAATAGTGGTTTGTTCTAGGAAGGGGCACATAGGAACCTTATGGTAAGGTAAGTAAGTGTTCTGTATTAATTCTGAGTTGTATTTTAATCTGAGTTGTAGTTACATAGCTGTATACATATGTCAAGAGTAGTTGAGCCATATACACATAAGATTAGTGTGTAGTTATGTAAATTACACCACAAAAAAAAGTAAATCCTGTATGGAATTACACAGAATATTAATGAGTGACATGGGAAAGCTGTCTTAATCAGCTTAGAAACTATTCTTTATCCTTCCCTAAGAAGCCATCTAATCCTAACGTTACGATTATCTTAAGGTCCAAGAACTTAAAGCAAATGAACATCAACTTTTTAAATTAAAAGAAGAGGTTAGTGAGACACAGAAAAAACTATGTGGCCTAGAGCGACTGAAGAAAGAATTCAAGGCCCAAAGTTTAACTCTGGATAAAATAGAAATGGAGAACTTAAATTTGGCTCAGAAACTTCATGAAAACCTTGAAGAAATGAAATCTGTAATGAAAGAAAGAGATAACCTAAGGAGAGTAGAAGAGACTCTGAAACTGGAGAGAGACCTACTCAAGGCAGACCTGCAAGAAGCCATAGCTAGAGTGAGTTGTGCTCTTTCTTCCTGTCAAGTAAACATGTTTTTACTGTAAGAAGTTTGAAAATAAGTGATACTGTTGGTGAAAATTTGAATGTTATAACCTTTTAGGGAAGCAGTTTGACAATAGCATTTTAAAAATTATCAACATATACATTTGCTACAGCACTTTTGTAGAAATTCATCCTACCAATATATTCACATATCTGGACAGAAATACAGCAGCATTCACTACAACATTGTTTGTGATGAACAAAATCAGAAACAATCCAAGTATCTACCAGTAAGGCACTGGCTAAGTGGTGTTCATTTGTATAGTAGAAAACTAAGCATAAGAATGGGACACTCTTTATGTGATACTGATTTAGAAAGATGTCCAAGTGGTATGAAATTTGAAAGATAAGTGGCAGAGTTCAGCGTGTGACAGGACTGCGATGGGTGAGGCTAGGGACAGACACTTGGACTTTATGTCCTTCTGTACTGTTCTAATTTGGGGGTGGCATGGAGGTTGTTTTTAACTATGAACATGTGTTTTTTGAGATTTTGTTTAACTAGTTCATTGTTAAGAAAAGGTAATGTGCCTTTATATCATATTTCTCAATTTCTTCTAATAACAAAGGATCTGGAAACACAAGAGCAACTAAAAATTGCCCATATGCATTTGAAAGAACACCAAGAAACTATTGATAAATTCAGAGAGAAAGTTTCAGAAAAGACACCTCAGATTTCAAATATTCAGAAGGATTTAAATAAATCAAAAGATGAATTACCAAGAAAGGTATGTGTTGTTCTCTTCTTTGGGGGAATAACTGTACCCAAAATTACTTATGGAATGAGAAAGGACATAGATACAGATATGTCAATATAGATATATATGTACATGTACTATACTATATGTACATATACATAGACACTATTTTCCTTTCTTAAAGGAATTCTGTTCGCATTCTAACTTGTTTTATAATTATGTCAAGATACCAGAACTTCAGAGAAAAGAGCTTCAACTTGTTAGAATGGAAGAAGATGTCAATAAAACTCATAAAAAAGTGAATGAAATGGAACAATTGAAGAAGCAATTTGACGCCCAAAATTTATCTGTGCAAAATGTGGCAATGGATAACTTACACTTCACCAAGAAACCGTATGAAAGCCTTGAAGAAATAAGAATTGTAGCTAAGGAAAGAGATGAGCTAAAGAGAATAAAAGAGTCTCTCAAAATGGAAAGAGACCAATTCAGAGAAACATTGAGAGAAATGATAGCTAGAGAGAGTTCAGAATCTTCCCCTATCTAGTAACTATTTATAAGAATCAAGCTTTCTTGGAAAGGGTAACAGTGTTTTGTTTTATATTTCCTGGAAACGTCTACAAACAGTAAAGAATAATGAGGGAAACTATTAATTATAATTTTTCACACAAATAGAAAATACAGTTTTAAAAGAAGCCAAAATGATGTTATTCAGATATTACCACTTTTTTTTTTTTTTGGTAAGAACATTTTTTTTAATTGAAGTATAGTTGATGTACAATATTATATGTTACAGGTGTACAATATAGTGATCCACGATTTTTAAAGGTTATACTCCATTTATAGTTATTATAAAATATTGCCTATTCCCCATGTTGTGCAGTATATCCGGGTAGCTTATTTCATACGTAATAGTTTGGTACCTCTTAATCCCCTACCCCTATATTGTCCCTTCCCCCTTCCCTCTCCCCACTGGTAACCACTGGCTTGTTCTCTATATCTGTGAGTCTGCTTCTTTTTTGTTACATTCACTAGTTTGTTATATTTTTTAGATTCCACATGTAAGTGATACCATACAGTATTTGTCTTTCTCTGTCTGACTTATTTCACTTAGCATATTACCCTAGAAGTCCATCCATGTTGTTGCAAATGGGAAATTTCCATTCTTTTCTACGGCTGAGTAGTATTCCATTGTGTATGTGTATGTGTATATATATATATACACCACATCTTCTTTATCCGTTCATCTGTTGATGGACACTTGGGTTGCTTCGATATCTGGGCGATTGTAAATAATGCTGCTATCTATAAACATTAGGGTGCATGTATCTTTTCAAATTAATGTTTTTGTTTTTCAGAAAATACCTTTTTTTTTTTTAACTTTCTATTTTCTATTGGAGTATAGCCGATTAACAATGTTGTGATACTTTCAGGTGCACAGCAAAGGGACTCAGCCATACATGTGCATGTATCTATTCTCCCCCAGACTCCCCCTCCCAATTCTTTAGTTTTAAGAAAAAAATTGTTAAATAAAGCAGACTATTTTCTTCAGTGTAATTTTTAAAAGGGTTTTTAAACCAGGAAATAACATTATTCTCAGTGGAGAAATATTTGTAAAAGATTAAATATCTCATTTCTCTACCTCTACACGCTAGAGTTTTAAACATAGGCTCTTGTTAGTGAAGTTAGAAGGAAGAAAAGCAAGATGAGTATAAGAAAGGAAGTTCTACTAATATGTCTATTTATAGATATTCGGAATCACATATCTTAAAGAACTGAACTGAATCCCTCTATAAAATTCAGACAAATAAGAAATTGTATGAAATCTATAAAAATCTTATTTTCATATTTCATTCTCATGTCCATCATTATCTCATAGTAAAGAAATAATAAAATGGAAAGCAATACCACTTGTAATCTCAGTAGAAATTTCAGACAGTTGGAAATCACCTTTATGTGGGCTCTAACTAAATTTATAGACTTAATTCATTCAAAAAATATTTATTGAACAATGTTTTATTTTGCACTTTTAATCAGAAATACAAAATATAAACAGAATATGAATTTTCTGTTCCAGGGTGCTGGAAAGAATATATGAACAGGGCTTGGAACACCGTAGGTAGTATACTTGGTTTTGCTAGCATATATGTGTTGGCAGCAGTGATTCTAAGACAGAGATTTGGAAGAGTAGGAACCAGAGGTATATCTAAAATCCAATTTGCAACTATAGATAGTAAAGCAACAAATCCTATCTTCAAAAAATATGTGAAGGTTTTCCAATGAGTTGAGGTCACTTTTTCCAGTGAGTTGAGGTCACTCAGCATAAGACTTAGTGTTACTGTTATTCATATTCTGAGCATTTTTAACATTGCTTTTGAGTTACATGTGTGATATTTAATTCCATTATTGAAAAGATATAAAAATGTAATCAAAGTATATGACTAGACATTATATGTTACTATAGTTACAGCTGAAGCCTTGCTTATTTCTTTGTATCAAAGCAGAATCAACAGAACCACGGAGAGGTAGTAAAATATGAAAAAAAAATACTGTGTGATGGAAACCAACACCTTATAGAAAGCCTGAGAGAAAAGTGCTTCAGGATAAAAGTAAGTGTTCTCCTGTTAATATTACAAATGATTATTTGTAATGCCCTTCCAAAGGCCTAATGTGGAATGAATAGATAATGCTCAATATTTTTCTAAACTTTATAATCTAGTACAAGTATGTATATGTGTACATATATACGTGCATACACCACACACAGAAAACAGAGGAGTTTGTGGTTTTCAGGCCTCACTGGAAAGGTGATGTTTGAGCAAATACCTGAGAAAGGTAAAGGATCAAGCCACACAGGTATACAGGGAAAGAGCAGTATAAGCAGAGGGAACAGCAAGTAGAAAGCTTCTGAGACAGAAGCCTGCCTGGTGGGTTCCAGGAACATCAAGAAAGGAGGATAGCCAGTTAGAAGTGAGGTCAGGAGTTAATGGAGAAGAGGCAGGCTGTGGGGCCTTAAGCGGACTTTGGGTTTTGCTGTGAGTAAGACGGAGAATCCCTTGGACAATTTTGAGTACAGAGAGGCATGATCTGAGTTACATTTTAAAGGAATGTTATTGAAAATGAGTGGAAGCAGGAGGACCATTTGAAAGACTAATTTCAGTAATCCAGGCAAAGGTGATGGTGGCTCAGCCCAAAGAGGTAGCAGCGGAACTGGTGAGAAGTGTTCGGACTCTGAATACATATTGAGGGTAAAGCCAACAGGATGTACTCTCACCCCTATTAGAATGCAAAGTCCCTAAAAACTTTTTTGTGTTGGTTATGGCTATATCACTTAGAAAACTTCCTGACAGGAATCAGCATTCAGTATGTGTTTCTTAAAAGTACAAATGAATGACCATACAGTGCTGCTCCATGCCATAATGTGATTCATTCTAAGACTAAAGGAAGAATCCCCCCTCCAACATCCCACATTACTGAACATCTATCTAGCTTTTCCTTAAATTATAAAAAAGAGAGCTCGTTCGTGTCAGAAGCCCCTTCTATAACTTAACACCCTGAACTAAACATGTTATTTATTACATGACTGTAGCAACTTGAACTTAATGTGTTCTTCCACCTGTACTCTGACCAAGGGATCACTTGCCTGGCCTCTCGTCATTTGTGTTGATGGGCCTAGGCTCATTGAGTGTCTTCCACATGCAGGCACTGTACTGGGTGCTTTACCTCATGAGATGGGTTTTATTGTTCCATTCATAAACAAACAAACTGAGGCTCAGAGAGGAAGTTTAGTGGTTACCCAAGGTCACATAGGTAGTAAATTAGTAGAATCAGGGTTTGAAACCAGGTCTGACAAAGTGAAACTTGGGCATAGAAGCATTTTTACAAATATAATTTTATTTCCTTTAAACTATAATGTCTATATATTTTATAGATTGCATAGATATAGATATTATTTAATATTTGATCCCCTAGGAAACTTTGTGGCAATTATTGTAGTCTTCATTTTGTCCTGGTGAAAATGACTCAGTGTTTCCCCAGTCAGCAAGTGGCAGAGCTAGAACCTGAACACAAACTCTGATAAAAGGTTAGAAAACTTGGATTCTAGGCAGATAATAGAAATAAGTGAAGAGGCTCCACCAAGTTGACATATAACTAGTTTGATTCTTAGTCACGTATCTGCTCACTTACACTGCCTTCTGTACATAGAGGCCAGCATTCAGCCTTGAGCTACAATACATACTAGATTGAATTCACTCACATTTCTCTTCCGACTTTGTAAATAAATGCTCCTTCAAATCATGGATGTTCAAAAGACCAAAAGAAAATGCAGCAAAATGATAAATAACAATGGTTGCTTCTGGTTTTCTTTGTTATATTTGTTTAAATTCTTTTAAATTTCCACAATAATTTCTATAATCCAAAATCAACAATAAGAGTTCGCTTTTGTTTATAAACACAAAGGTCGAAATTTATTTTTCTCCTACAAAAAGTATTAAAGAATTAAGTTTTGTTGCAATTCTAGGGCTGAGACTATTTCTTGTTAAATTAGAATGAATTGGTAAATTGAATAAATTCTAATTTTCTTTAGGAGCTTCTTAAGAGATACTCAGAGATGGATAATCACTATGAGTGCTTAAATAGATTGTCTCTTGACTTGAAGAAGGAAATCGAAACACAAAAAGAGCTTTCAATTAGAGTAAAAGCAAACCTCGCACTTCCATGTCCACAAAGCAAGCAAATTCAAAAACTTCTCACTGCAAACCAAAGATGTTCCATGGAATTTCATAGAGTCATGAAGAAACTTCAGGTACCATCTTTTTTAGTAATATCTTTGTAAATATCACTATAAATTTCCATTACAAACTTTAGTGTTTAGGTCCTGCTTTGAGAGTTGACATGTTTGTTATTTAGTGTGTTTACTACTGAATTAAAGATTATGTGGGTCTAAGAACAGTGTGTGCAAGATCCTCAATGCACCTAGGACCTGTTTATTCAACAAAACCTGAGCTTTGCCTATGGGCCTAGACACTGTCCAGGTGTTCAGGAGACAAGTATGAATAACATCTCAGGGATCTCATAGTGAGTTAGGCAGACATATAAACAGGTAATAAGTGTAGCAATAGAAGTACGTTTAGATTATATGACATACCAGATAAAAAGTTAAGGAAGATAAGACTGTAGTAGAAGACAGACTCAAACGATAAAGCTTGGAGTTCCTTTTGTAAATGAGGCAGAGCCATTGGACAGTTATTTTAAGGTGCTGGCTGTAGCATGATCAGATTATCATTTTAGATACTTCACTGCAGACAGAGAAGAAATGAGTTTGTGGAGGATAAGCCTAGTGGCAGAGAGAAGAGATAAGAGACAGTTACAGTGGTCCAGATGCACTATTATGAGCGACTCTACTGCTAGGGAAGGATTCATAGGAATGGGGAGGACAGACGAGATCAAAGAAACATTTGGCAGCTAACATAGTAGCTGGTGCGATTGGTGGTGGAGGTACAGGAGGGAAGTTTAGATTGAGTCCCAGGATTTGGGCTTAGCCAGGTTTGTGGAGAGTGGTACCATTAACTGAGATAGAGAGGGAAAAGAGATTAGGTGTTTAGTTTGAGATGTTTTGAGGTAGAGAGAGATACCTAAGACAGAACGTCTAAGAAGGGAGACCAAGCAGGCATTTAGTCGAGAGTCTGAGGCTTGTCAGGAGAAAAGTCAGGACTAAAGATAAAGATTTGGGATTCATATAGGTGATAGATTGCACAACATGTGTAAGGTCGCCCAGAAAACATAATAGAGGAATGAGAGTTTGGAGAGATGTTCGGGTAAGATCCAAACTCCAGAAAAGATAGTTCTCCAAGAGACAGTAGCAGAAAAGAGCAACTCATGGGTTCAAGGTTAGGAAAGTCAAAGTGACAGAAAAGAACCAGGCAACAGTGCTATTACTTAAGTCAGTGGAGGAGAGTACGTCAAAGATGAAGTAGTCAAGAGTGGCAGATGCTTCAGTCAGCTAGAATGTGGACTGAAGAGATCTCCTCAACTTGTTGATAATAGAGCTCACTGGTGACATCTGTCAGAGCAGTTTTAGTTGAGTAGTTAAGGAAAAGGCCAAATTATAAGAGTTAAGGAATGGTGGATGTTAAGGAAGTAGGGAGCTGGTATCTGCCCTTCCTAGGTAAATTGCCCCTTACGCCCTGATATTCTTCCACAAACCCTGGCAATCAGATATCCAGAACTTATTGAGGAGATCCGTGAAGCATATGGCATTCAAATTATTGTCACCTTGGGCTTCCCTGGTGGCACAGTGGTTGAGAGTCCGCCTGCCAATGCAGGGGACACGGGTTCGTGCCCCGGTCCGGGAGGATCCCACATGCCGCAGAGTGGCTGGGCCCATGAGCCATGGCCGCTGAGCCTGCGCATCCGGAGCCTGTGCTCCGCAACGGGAGAGGCCCATATACCGCAAAAAAAAAACAAAAAACTATTGTCACCTTAAAGCCAAACATCTAAATATGCTTGACAAGTAAATCTTGGGACATGTCATACCCATTTTGGTTACCGAATCAAGGTAGGCAGAGGATGTTGAAAATGAATCTCAGGTATCTAGCTGGGAACTGGGTGATTGATGACATAATTAACCAAAAGGGGGTAAATAGGCAAAGGTGGGTTTCTAGGGAAAGGCATCATGTGCATTTTATTTTTTATTTTTTTTCATTTTAAATCTATTGAATTTGAGGTAACTATAGGACATCCATGAGGTATATCCAGGGGCAAGTCAGAAATATGGAACTAGATGGAGGCCTGGAAGTTATTCTCCCAAGTTGCTGAGAAGAGAAAATTGGGGATAGAGAGAGGCTCTTTCCTTCTCCCTCACTTACCAGAGGATATAGATAATAAGAGATGCCATCCTGCCTCATAGTCTCAGTGGTTTAAAACTTCATCTAAATGTGGTACAAGTTTCATTTCCCAATTTGTTTAATGTTTTTCTGCAAGTATGTGTTAAGCCATGTTACAAAGATAAAGGAAGAACAACATGAATCCATCAATAAACTTGAAGTGGCTTTTATTGATGAAGTGGAAAAGCAAAATGAACTGCTAATTAAAATACAGCACCTTCAACAAGATTATGATGTACCGCCCAGAGAATCAAGGGACCTCAAATTGAGCCAGAGTATGGATCTGCATATTGAGGTACAATTTGTTTAAAATGGGTTTAATTAGATTCCAAGCCTTTTTATCAAGTAGAAAAGTACCTTTTCATATGTTTAGAGTCATTTTTATTTACCAAAAGTTAAAAATCAGTTGCAGAATGACAGCTGGCCAGTTGTAAAGAGTGCCAGGTAATAGTCTAGCCTCCTTTCAGAACCCCAAAGATACAGAAAATAGATGTAATATCATCAAGTGGGAATTCATGGAACCCCAGGATAAGTTTCCGAATGCCTTCTAAAACTTCCTAGGTCTGTGACTGGGAGTCAGAAACATTTTTCTTACAACTCTGCATGAAGTGTCCTGCTCTGTCTCAGCAGTAGGAGGCTGGCATTCAATTCCCAAAACCATGTGCAGCCTGTTTTATGCACAGAAAACTACATCCAGAAACAATTCATATTTTGTGATTATTAGTCACAGTTTTATAGTTTTGAGGGATTTTAATTCTAACATGCAGATTTGTAGACGTGCCTCCATTATAGGCTATACACCAAAATTTTATTATCAAATAACTAAAGTTTTAAATTAGAATTATATTTACAGTACTTCAAAATATTAAGAATAAGAGTTCAATAAGGTGTTTTCCCCTTTTTATGATATTTAGATTAAAACTTTTCTAATGTTCATGTGATTCAATGCTTATTTTTCTCAGGAAATTCTCAAGGATTTTTCAGAAAGTGATTGCCATAGCATAGAGACTGAATTTCAGCAAGTACTAAGCAATAGAAAAGAAATGACCCGGTTTTTGGAAGAGTGGTTGAATGCTCATTTTGATATAGAAAAGCTTAAAAATGGCATCCAGAAAGAAACTGATAGTATTTTTCAAGTGAATAACTTCTATAATAACAAAATAATTGTAAGTAGTAATTTTCTTGTGCTACCTCATTCTTTTTGTTGTTGTCTGCTTTAATTTTTATACCTCATTTGTAAAAAGACTTAAAGCAACTTCATTTTAAGTATTTTCTTAAAATTTATTTGTATAGGCTTTGTGAAAAAAATTTGACTATGTAAAACATCTTCTGCCTCTAATGTATTACGCTTCCTTAGGATAATTAAATATATATTTATACTTGTAAAGAATATAACAAAATCTTGGTGTGTAGTAATCAATTTGTTACACACAGATTTGGAATCTGTGGAATCCGGAATCCTCTTGCAATTCTCCTCTTTCTTTTCTCACTTCTCACTGCTTCTGTAGGAATTGAGCCTTTTCCCCAAGTAGGCTCAGACAAGGTGAGACATGAGCCTGTTTCAGGGCTACAGGCAGCAACTGTAGGAAAGCCCTGGACAAGCCTAGCCAGCTGCTTTATTAATAAGGCCTCACATGCTTTTTGTCTCAGTGGTGTCACTGTCACATGCCCTGATCCTTCAACTTTGATGTTCAAAAATGTGGTTTGTAATCATTGTTCCCAAGGTGATCAGTCCTAGTGGACAGATTCATAAGAACCAACATGGCTTACGACCAGTTTATAGATTTGTTTTACTTTCCACTGCTCAGAATATTCATTCTACTTTCTGAAGTAATCCCTATCTGATATACCTAGTAAAATATGCAGTAATCAGAAAGTTGCTTGTTATTATATGTAATTGGAACAAAGGGACCTGGATTAATATTACAGCTTTTAATATTAGTTTTATATTCCTACATTTGGGTAGTTATTTCCAGACAAAGACTTTAACTTCATCTAGAAACTAAAATCACATTGAAATATAGATAATGTTTAAAAAAAATGTTTTCCTGTGGCTGGATTGTTCATCCATTTGTTGAATACCCCAAGCAAAATAGTAAATGAGCTGTTTAAAAAAAAAAAAAAAAGTCCACAGTCAATGGAAAAAAGCATAACTGATGTTTGGATAAGATAATTTCCATATAATTCCATGTTGTTCTGTAATGTTGAAGGCCCAGTTGTGATTAGAAAATAGGGATTCCTTCAACAAGGTCCTACTGTTTAGCACAGGGAACTATACTCAATATTTTGTAATAAGCTATAAGGGAAAAGAATATGAAAAAAAAGATACATATGTATGTATAACTGAATCACTTTGCTGTACACCTGAAACTAACACAACTTTGTAAATCAATTATACTTCAATAAAAAGGAAAAGAAAAGAAAATAGGGATTCCTGCTGTGGGGATCAGCATGGATCAGCATGGATATGTGGCTTCTTCCAGCACCCTGAAAGAAGGAACTGGTAATTCTGTATGGTGGGAGGTCCATAGTCTAGAGCCATGGAGGGTCCAGGATGCCAGCAAGAACACAGCTAATTTAGGATCCAAGTCTGACAGAATTGCCATAAAACCACAAAGAAATTTATAGGTAAGACCAATAAGGCATCCATGATGAGAGCAAAAAAGTACATCCCTTAGGAATTAGGAAGTAAAAAGATGATATGAGTAATTTCAGAGTTAGTTAGGCTTTGATGTAAAAGAAGACATTGGTTGATCATTATTCCCTGCACAGAAATACAAGGTTTTCAGATTAATTGCCAAAAGTCAGTGAATGATTTTCCCTGGAACCACTGAGGTTTGGAATGAAAATAGCTTGTTGTTAAGTTTATTGGTTATGCTCTGCTATTAGATGTCAGTTGATGTTTATATATGATATGATATGTGTCATAACATACATAATAACTTTAACCTGCACAATTCTTCGGATTCTTCTTCATACATTAGTACTGATCTAATAAGGTAAGATTTTCATCTTGCAAATCAACACGAATGGTCTCCAGCCTTTATTCTTTTATTCTCATCACCAACATCCAACATCGTTTGAAATTTCAGGAACTGACGCAAACCACAAAGAATGTTCACATTCTTTTAAAGTGCTGTTCTGGAATATTCTGAATAATTTTGGCCTATGCCTTGTCCTAGAAATCTATTATTTTCATAGTGGATTTTAATGTAATTCATCATAGTGGATTTTTAATGTAATTCATCTTAGAGCTATAATGGTGTTTTTACTATCCAATAGGCTATAATGAATGAATCAACAGAATTCGAAGAAAGAAATGCCACCATAGCCAAAGAATGGGAACATGATCTGAAATCAATGAAAGAGAACAATGAAAAACTGTTTAAAAACTACCAAACTTTGAAGATCTCCCTGACCTCTGGTGCCCTTGTTAATCCTACTACACAAGACAATAAGAATCTTCATGTTACATCAAGAACTACACAACAAGCCACAGAGGTATGTACTTTCTTATGTTTTTCAATTTGCAGCTTCATCAAAGACTTAAAAATGCATTTAACATCTTATATAACATTTATATATAACATGTCTTATATAACATTTCAGAGCAAAATTATAGTATTGAATGTGTTAAGGAACATGGACCATCTTTGTGCCTGTGTGATGGGCTTGTTTTTTAAATATAGTTCTATCGTGGCTATCACTCAACTAATTATGAAGCTAGACATTATATAAGAACTTCCCTTTGGATTATAAAACAGAAGTAACTCATAGCTTAATTTGATTACTAGATACAGACACTTAAAGTATTATTAGCATACAGTGTAAGTTTCCTAAATCGTGTGACTTTCTATTAAAATATAATCTGTGTCTGTATACAGAACTAGTTTAGGGGGAAAGAGCAATTTAGTTTTTCTCTAATTATCATCAGTGTCTTTCATACTGGTTAATGTTATAATCAAGATCAAAATGGAAGAGGCCAAAAATATAACAGATTTCTTAAGCAGATTAACCTGTATCCAAGAATCAGTATGTTATTTGAATAATTCAGTTACTTTATTAACTACCCTTACGTGGGACTCTGTAAAGCGAACATGCTATTTTATTTTGTTAGCACACAAAATGACTTAGTAGGGCACCCAAGAGTGTATATAAGTTATACACTTATACACTTATATAACTTATAATCATTTTTACCAAAGTAAATACTTATAATAAAACATCAACCACTAGTTTAATCACTACCAGTGGAAACTAGAAGGTCACTAGTATACAATTGATTGATTTGCTGCACTACACTACCTCAGTCAGCTGGCAGAGATAAAATAGCAGAAATTTGAAACCCATCTACCAAAGCAATAAGATAACGAAGCAGAGGGAGATTACGTCTTTAGTGACCCAGGAAGTGCCCTATCGGATAAGAAATAATATGCCACTAGTTTGGTAATTATGCTAAATTAGAGTAGTTTGGTAATGATACAGGAGTAGATGACTAGAGTAGTTTGGTAATGATGCAGAAATAGGTAAACAGAGCATTGGAACAGAACAGAGTTCAGCAGCATACTCAGATAAGTATGAGAATTTAGTATATGATAATGGTAACAGTCAGCTCAGTGGGGAAAAGACGATTTACTTAATGTTTGATTCAGAGCAATCACCTAGCTATCTGCAAAAAAAGTCTGGATTTCTACCCCACTCATGAAACAAAAATAAATTCTGAGTAGGTCAAAAAACACATTTTCCAGGAAAACCTGCATATATATGTATGTGAATAATCTTATAAATATGAACAAATTCAGGTATTTAAATTCCAGTATTTTTGTACTTGGAAAAAACTGGAAATAACCTAAGTGTTCATTAGTGGATGATCTCCACTAATGGATGGATGGATGTATCCATGAAAACAAATATGAGAGATCTATGTGTATCGATAATGGAAAGATCTGAAAAATATATTATTAGATTTTTTTTTAATGCAGAACTATATATTTAGTATACTATATATTTAGTAACTATATATTTATTTCCTACTGTATGTATGACTGTTCTTATGAACTGAATATTCACTTACGCTTAGATACACATAGGAAACTTCTGGAAGGATACACCTGAAAGAGTTTAGTCATTACTTCATTCAGGGTCAGCTAGGGTTCTGAGGTGGGGAAACTTACTCTTCATCAAATGCCTCTGAATTTTTCCATATGCTTGTATTTTTCAAGTTAAAAAGTAGGTAATAAAAATAAAGGAAAAGACATGTATTACTTTAAAGAGCTAATTATCAAATGTACTTTCTCTAAGTGGTAATTTAAAATGTAAGTACCTATTTAATATGCTTGGCACCATGCTAACTAGTAAATAAATGCTAAACCTTATAATGTAAAATGTGGGCATTTTTTAATCCGAAAGACATCAGCTTACAAATAAAAAGAAATACATGTGTAAATTGAGTGACATTGGCTTCTCTTCTTTTCTATCCTTTGTTAGTGAAATCTGTGAAAATTAATTTCTATATATGATTATTTTTGTCTTAAACTTATATACTATGACTCTGTCTATATGGCAGACCTTAAGCATGTGTACTTTTTCTAATAGAAAACTCAAGAGCTGGAAACGTCACTCCATGAAGCCAAAGAAAGCGCTATGCATGAGGAAGGCAAGATTATAAAGATGCAGAAAGAACTTGAGATGACTAATGACATAATAGCAAAACTTCAAGGGCAAGTTAATGAATCAAATGATTGCCTTGAAAAAACAAAAAAAATGATCCAAATACTTCAGGTAATTTAACAAACTTATTTTATAAATAAAAGGGTTTGTTTGGTTTTTTTTTTTTTTCTTTTACTGTTGAATTTGGCAGATAATCTAGGACTCAGCTTTTACTTCAACTTCCTATTATCTATGAATATCTGAAGTTCAGTACTCAAACTTCTAAGAAGCAAGTGACAACTTAGAAATGAAATGCAGGAGTATATTTTCATTCAAGATAATGATTTTTATCTTCCTAGAAAAATTATTTTTAAGAGATATAAATATTATTCTTTATAGTTTAAAATGTCTATTTTTTTATTTTTCAAAAAAAGGCTTCCTATCTAAATATTTGACATTCTTTGTTAGATAAGTGCATTTTAAAATTCTCTTTTCTTCTGCTTAATCCCTTGTTATTGAGTCCCAGCCTTTCGGCTGACTCTGACCTATTTTCTTTATAAAGAGCAGTAATATAAATCTTTTTGACCATGAATGCCCTTACACAGTTTGCACCCTCGTTCATCATATCCTTACCACTCCCTTTTTTTTAGCCCAGCCACTTCTCACACTTGTGCTACTTGAGTCCAGCCCTAATAAGTATTTGTGCTATTCCTGCTCCAGTGTCTCTTCATTGCAGTTAAAATTAGGAGTAAGTCAAGGATGTCTGTTCTTTCCATTATTTAACATTGTTCTAAAAATTCTGATTCATTCAGTGAGACATGAAACAGAGAGGCAAGAGAAAATAATCTCAGTTTTGTTTTTCAACAATTGTTGGTATAGCTAAAAACCAAGAAAATCAACTGTGAGGCTTTAGAATTTTTGATAGTAGTTTTTTAATATTTCAAATAATTAAATGACCACACTTTTATTCTTTCAACAAATATTTTTGGTTACCTGCTGTGTGTTGGTCATTGTTCTAGATGCCATGTATACAGCAATGGGAAAAAAAAATAGAAGTTTCTCCCTTCAAGGAGTTTATGTTCTTGTTCAGGAAGACAGAAAATAATGAAGTATATATATGTGTGTCAAATGGTGAAAAGTGCAATGGAAAAAAATTAAGCCAGACAAGGGTACATGGATACTGAGTGAGAGTTGGGGTATAAGGGAAAGAGATGTGACTTTATAAAAGGGCATTGAGGAGAGCCACACCTTTAAGGTGACATGAAGTGATGGGGTGAGTGATGTAGTAGGGAAAGGGCCTTCTAGGCAAAGGAAATAGCAAACACAAAGGCTTCAACACAGAAACAGTCTAGAAATGTTTAAGAAACCACAAGAAAGCCATTGTCTCCTGAGCAGAGTGAGCAAGAGAATAGAGGTGGGAAATAAGGTGAGAAGTAGCAGAGAATCAACCCATAAAGGGTCTTGCAGACTACTTTGGTTTTTATTCTGGGTGAGATGGGAAATCATCAGAGGATTTTGGCTAAAGGATATTATGGTCTTACTTAATTTTTTAAAAGTTGCCCTCTGAAGATAGAATACAGAAGGGTGCGTTAGTGTGACATGCTAGCTGCTACAGCAAAGGGAACCAAAAATGCAATGGCTCAAATAAGATGGAAGGTTATTTCTCTAACTCATATAAAAGCCTGAATTCCAGGTTGGGGGATGGCTTCATTCCACATGATCAATCAGAGGCCCACATTTCTCCCATCTTGTTTCTCTGCCACACCGTTGGGTGCTGTTTTCATCTTAGTGATTAAAGCCAGGTTTTAAGCTGTTCATGCTTGGGCTCACAGGAAAGGGACAAGATGGAGAAGCTAAAATATCTTAAAATCTCTACTCTCAAAGGCTCTAGCCCAGAAGTGGCACACATCTCTTCCTCTCATATTTCTTGGAGTCAGAGATGATTTCCCTAGTTTTTGGCCTGAGCAACTGGAAAAAGGACTTGCCATTTATGGAGATAGAAAAGACTGCCAGAAGAGCAAGTTTGAGAACATGGGAGCAGACTCAGAGTTCACTTTGGAGCACGTTGAATTTGAAATGCCTATTGGGGACGCCCAAGCTGAGATATGTCTTAGGCAGTTGGGTATGTGAGTCAGAGAGAGAGAGAGAGAGAGAGAGATAAATTTGAGGTGTAAGTTTGGGGAATTGTCAGCATATAAAAGTCATGAGACTAGATGGGAGCATGAACATATGGAGAAGAGATGCGGAGTAACTAAAAGATACTGAGATGGAGCAGGCGTGAGTAAAAGAGAAAGAGGGGCAGGTGGGGTGCAAGAGAGAGTGGTTCTAATTTCCTCATATAAGTGAAGAAAGGGCATAAAGAAAGAGGGAGTGAGCAGCAAACTTCACATTCAGTATAGATTGAACCTATATTATGGAGAGACAAGTATCTTTCCTGCATACCAGAAGCAACCATTTAGATAATATAGCGGAGTCTGGGGTGTCTTGTACAGCACCCTTGGGGAAAGAAAGCAAAATACAGGGTATCCATAAAAATCTTTGTACAGTTTGAATTTTTGAAAAATTTGTGTCTGTGTATTATATAAATATTCTATAAAATACAGTCTTTTGCATGTAACTCAAGAGTTGGCATTATAAAAAAATAAAAAACTATTTACCACTATTTGAAAATACCTATCCAATGTAATGTAGGGTTTATTAATGGAATATGGAAGAAAGTAGTTTGAACAAATGAATCATTAACAATTTCATTTAAGTCTTTATATTTTTCCTCTGTTGTATCTTTACAAATTGTTTATGTCAAATAACAGTGAATTTGTTAAAAATTTAAACTGCACTAGAACTTTATGGACATCCTACACAATAGGAAAAAAATCTTATAATGGCCACAGAATCTAAAATAAAGTGTTTGAGACTAAACAAAAGATGAGGAAAACATATATGAAAGGAACAACAGAACTTCAAAAAGTAATGTAGGAGAAAATGTGGTTTAAGATTTGAAACTTGCCATTTCCTGTTTTGGAACCTAAATACTGTACATCCATCAGTTTTTCCCAAATTAATTTCTAAATTTGATGTAATTTAATTCATACTCAAAGGAATTCTTTTTCTGGTAGAACAAGGAAAGTTTCTTAACAGAATCCATCTAAAATATAGATGATAAATAGATCATGTTAACTAAAAATTGTACTTTCAGTTTATTAGAAAAACTATTTAAGGTGATCGGTATGTCTTGAGTTCAGCTTTCATCACATGCCAAACGTTTGAAATATGGAATTCTTATTGTCTTTCATTTTAAGGCAGTATTTCCAATTTTGATTTTTTTTTACGTAAGAATTATTTTAAACAATGTTATATATGACTAATTTATTTCATTATATTGTGGTAAAAA
The DNA here is from genome assembly GCF_011762595.2 of Tursiops truncatus. Lineage (NCBI taxonomy): Eukaryota > Metazoa > Chordata > Mammalia > Artiodactyla > Delphinidae > Tursiops > Tursiops truncatus. The sequence goes on from NC_047038.1 coordinate 35,682,936, forward strand.
GTTACTATAACTTCTGCACTTATAGAATATATTAAAAAAATTTTAATATCATAAATGGATAATTGTTTTTGGAGTTCTTTGAATTTTTAAAACAGTATATAGACAAATAGATCAATGGAATAGAATAGAGGGCACAGAAATAGACCCACACAAATATAGTCAACTGATCTTTGACAAAAGAGCAAAGGCAATTCAGTGGTTCAGTGGAAAAGGATAATCTTATCAGCTAATGGTGCTGGACCAATTGCACATTCACAAGCGAAAAAACAAGGCTTGACACAGACCTTACACCTTTCACAAAAATTAACTCAATTGATCATAAACGTAAATATAAAACAGAACTAGGAAACTCCTAGAAGATGACATAGGAGAAAAACTAGCAGACTTTGGGTTTGGCGATGACATTTTTAGACACAACACCAAGAACACGATCCGTGAAAGAAAAAATTGATAAGTTGGACTTCATTTAAATTAAAAACATTTGCCCTGTGAAAGTCAAACCATAGATTGGGAGAAAAATGTTTGCAAAACATATCTGATAAAGGACTGTTATCCAGAATATACAAAGAACTCTTAAAACTAAATATAAGAGAACAAACAACCCGATTAAAAAACAGGCCACAGGGCTTCCCTGGTGACCCAGTGGTTGAGAGCCCGCCTGCCCATGCAGGGGACACGGGTTCGTGCCCCGGTCCGGGAAGATCCCACATGCCATGGAGCGTCTGGGCCCGTGAGCCATGGCCGCTGGGCCTGCGTGTCCGGAGCCTGTGCTCCTCAACGGGAGAGGCAGCGACAGTGTGAGGCCCGCGTACCCGCAAAAAACAAAACAAAACAAAAACAAACAAACAAAAAACAGGCCACAAATCTGAATAGACACCCCACCAAAGAAGACAGACACATGGCAAATAAACATAAGAAAAGATGCTCAACATCATGTTATTACAGAATTGAAAATCAAAATGACAAGAATAACACTACACACCTTTGGTATCTCAAAATACCGTAACAGCCAAAATTCAGAACACTGACAACACTTATTGCTGGTGGGGATGTAGAGCAACAGGAACACTCAGTCATCATGGCAGGATGCAAATAGTACAGCTACTTCGGAGGAAAGTTTGGCAGTTTCTTGGGAAACTGACACCACTTCAGCCAGATACACGCCCAGGGAGTCCCTGATATCAGTGTCTGGTCCAGAAGGCCTGGGTATTGAACTGGTGCTCTGACTGAGCAAACAGTGGCTTCATCTGACCCAGTCATCAACCTCCTTAAGCTGAGCATCTGTCATTTTTAGAAGCTTTGCATCTTTTTAGTCTTTGCTAGTCATTTTGTGTGTACAGATGTTTTGATGGGGGTTGGAGTGGGAAAGCCTAGAGGAAGAGAGAGCTCTCTGGGTTCCTAATTTAGATGGGTTTATTTTTGTATTCAATATCTAATAGTATTCCACTGTGTGGCTGTGGTACAGCAATAAAAAGAGCAATTTATTCAGCAGTAATAAGAAGTGAGCTCTCAAGCCACAGAAAGACGTGGAGGAATTTTAAATGCATGTTGTTCATTAAAATAAACCAATCCGAAAAGGCTACATACTGGATGATTCCAGCCATATGACATTCTGGAAAAGGCAAAACTAGGGAAACAGTAAAAAGTTCAGGCATTGCCAACAGTTTAAGGGGAGGGAGGGAAGGATGGATAGGTGGATGCAGGGGGTTTTTAGGGCAGTGAAACTACTCTGTATGATAGAGTAATGATGAACACATGTCATTATACAAGTGTTAAAACCCATAGAATATACAATACAAACAATAAACCCTGATGTAAACTATGAACTTGAGTTAATAGTAATGTATCAATATTGGCTCATCATTTGTAACAACTATACCACATTAATATGTTTTATAACAGGAGAGTTGGGGCAGGGGGAGGGCACAGTTTATGGGAACTCTGTGTACTCTCTGCTCAGTTTTTCCATAAGCCTAAAATTACTTTGAAAATGAAATCTATTCATTAAAGAAAAAGATTTATATATGGATTTTTTTCCTCTGAGTAGAAAGTAGATATATCACTGGATTGAACCATCTTTGACTACAAAATATCCTCAACTATGCTACATAATACTTTGTGCCTTAAATTCAGTTCCAGTTTGATATTTATATTGCTGTTCTGACATCGTTTTCTTTCATTTTCCTGATTAACCTTCGTCTGCCCATTTCATTGTTTTCAACCTTTGTTTCATTTGTTTAGGTAGATTGTTTTTAAATTGGGAAAAAAATTGTTCTAAGAAACAAAAGTCATATGTTCTCTAAGTATGTATTAGCTTCCAAGAGCTTCAGATTATACTTCACATCATATATCTATTTGTTATTCATTTCAGTGTTCATTTGTGCCTTCCCTGCTTTTTATATATTTGAAGATTGCTGTTTTAAAATGTTTCTACCAGATCAAGGCAGTTAACAACTCTTCAGAACTGCTCTAAAATTATTTTATTTTTCTTTTCTCTAAAAAATTTAGGACAAAGTTGCTTTAGGAGCTAAGCCCTATAAAGAAGAAATTGAGGAGCTCAAAACTAAGCTGGTGAAAATAGACCTAGAGAAGATGAAAAACGCCAAGGATTTTGAAAAGGAGTATGTCTTTGCCTCAATTGAACAAGACTTTAAAAGCTTAAATTTCCTTTCAAAGCTATATAACTTTCTTTGCATTAGTTAACTTTTTTAAATATGTGAAAATATTGTTATTGCTTTTTAAAAAAATAAATACATTCACAGATTTTAAATCTATTAAATTCTCATTACATATGCAAAGTTTTTAAAATAAGCACAATTCTGATTACTAACACACTATGTCTTTGGATGCTTCTTGCTCAATCATATTTAAATAGCTTTAAAATATCCTTTTTATGCTTGAAAGTAAATGTTAAGAACCTGTGGTGTATTTAGCAGTTTGACTAAGGTCTCTGTTGGTTCTCTTAATTTTATTTGTTCTTCCCATTGTATTTTTATGAAAAAGTTGTATTTCCTTTTAAATTATAATACCTAATGCCCAAGAGCATAGCCTCTTTTTATTGATTTATTTATATATAGTACTATATATGTAATAACGTGCCTCAAGTTCTTTGTGGTATAGCATAATGAAAAGGACATTAGCCAGTGTCAGGGAAACTAAATTAGAAATGTGTTGCCTCTAATGAATATATCACCTTACACAAGCTGTTTAATCTCTCTGGGCCTCACATTCATAATCAATAAAAGGATAGGTTTATATTAAAGAATTTCTTAAGATCCCTTCTGGCTCCTAACACTTTTAATTCTTCCTATAAATCTTTAATAAATATTTAATGATGATATCTAATTTTGCCTAAAATGTAGCACTCTGAATCTTCATTTGTTCTAACCAGGCTTCTGGTGATAAGAAGTGAAACTTAGGTCTATTAAGATCTTCATTATAAAAAGCAATTCTACTTATAGAATCAAATCAGCAGATACTGTCAGCCTCTAAGAAAAGCAGAGTATCATTGCTGATTTATCATTGCTGATTAATCCTTAAGCAAACAGTTCACAAAATGTCTCTACCAGGGAACAATGAGTAGAATTTGACCTTTGACTGTATCACCTTAGACCAGAGCTGCAGCCAGGGTTTGCTTTCCTGACAATGTAGAAAGGAAGCTGCTTTTTGCTTTCATGCTCTGGTAATTGTTGTACCTTCAAGGTATTTCTAGGACCTCATGGTAACAGACCAATTATTTATTTTATGGTGCCCCCAGATATAATTTTACACAATATCCGGTTAATAGCTATTGGGCTTCCAGAAATTTTAAAAGAATTGATTTCTCAATGTTAAAAAAAAATTGCTGCTGCAACCAAACAGAATACTTCCAATTTGGTGGTGTTATAGCTGTGAGGTGCATGATACCAGGAGGGTATCATGAGGGCTCATCTACTGCTACCAGGACATTGTGTTTATGTGATGTGTCTTATTAGAAAATTCTTGACAGCAGTTGTGTTTATTCCTTCATTAAAAATTAGTTTCTGGGCTTTTACATATTTCTATTGTTCTTAATAGAATCGCTTCGACAAAAGCCACCGTGGAATATCAAAAAGAAGTTATAAGGCTATTGAGAGAAAATCTTAGAAGAAATCAACAGGCCCAAGATACCTCAAGTAAGTAGAAAATGCTGATATTTCCCGATCTTTCCATTTTACTTCAATACACTTACATATTTTGAAGACTGCTATTACAGGTATGATAGTCAAAAATAAAGCTAAGTTAATCACTGATTTAGAAAGAACTTTTTATTTTTTTAGTTTTTTGGCTGCGTTGGGTCTTTGTTGCTGCATGCAGGTTTTTCTCTGGTTGCAGTACGCAGGCTACTCATTGCAGTGGTTTCTCTTGCTGTGGAGCACAGGCTCTAGGCGCACGGGCTTCAGTAGTTGTGGCACGTGGGCTCAGTAGCTGTGACTCACAGGCTCTAGAGCGCAGGCTCAGTAGTTGTGGTGCACAGGCTTAGTTGCTCCGCAGCATGTGGGATCTTCCCAGACGAGGTCTTGAACCCGTGTCCCCTGCATTGGCAGGCGGATTCTTAACCACTGTGCCACCAAGGAAGCCCCAAGAAAAAACTCTTTTTAAAATGAATTCATTGGGCTCATATTTATCCTGTGACATCTCCTTAATTTACTGTAATCTTAACTGTCTGTCCATTATAGATTTTTAGAAAATACAAATTTTACTTTTGCATAATCAGATCTTTACCTATTGGTGAAGATATCTTCAGCACTGTAAAAGAATGACTTAACTGTCAGGGTAGAAGTACACTTCCAAATAAAAATACAAGCACATGTCTTAATAGATTGTAACCATGTGCACAGTAAAAATATTATCAGTTCACAGTAAAAATAACTAAATATTATCCTATTTGTTCTTGATACTGAAAATATAGTTGATGCATACTTGCAAACTTTTTGAAATTTATCTTAGGAACAGTCTTCAAGTTTAATGATCAAATTTCTGCATATATATCTCTCAAATTATACCTTCTTCTGTATTTCTATCTCTTATATTTCATTTGAAAAGAGAAAATGCTGAACAGTACTTGGGGCAGCTTTGTATAGTAAGACAAGCATTGAACTAGCAGTCAGGGACAGGCCTCTGAACTGATTGCTCTCACTTAAGGGCTGTGTGAAATCCTGAAGGCAATGTATATAATAAGGATCAAACTAAAAGTTGTGTATGCAAAGCACACTGAAAATTCTAAAGATCAAGGCAAGTGTAAGATGATATTTGTGTGTATTATTGTCCACTCATTTACAAAAAAGAATTAGAGATAGTGTTAAAGATGATCATAGCTCCTATCTGGAAAACTTCAAGGGATAAAAATAGAACTGAGGATTCCTTGTTGTTACAGAAGGGTCAGGATAATTACTCTTGATTTGTAAGTGACTTTCAGGTACATATTGTCCCTGAATTCAGAAAAATTCAAAAGGAAATGGCCATTGAGTATCTTCCCCACACACACCTTCCCCCCCTTTTATAAATCGTCAATGACCCAGTGGATTATTCTATTTCATAAGCACCTCACACTTGTATGCGTTTTTATCTAAAATTTACAGAACAGTTCCTTACGTTACTTTTACACACACAGTGTAGAATACTTAATAATATATGCACTAATATCATTCTAAGGTTTATCTTGTGAACAGCTATGTGTTGAATACTTGTGATGCACTGAATGACAGGGGTGGACCCCACACACACTGTAGGAAGAAACCCGCCAGGTGATTCTACTGCTCTAGAAGATAGATCAGTGGAGGATAGCTCTGGGGAGGATTGCCACTACTACAGTGATGGTGAACGATCTCAGCAGGAGTATGAGAGTGGAATTGGTGGGTGGAGAGAAGCAGGAGGATTCGAGAGCTGTTTAGAACTGATGACCAAATAGCCGTGTGAGGTTAAGGGAGAAGGAGGTGGGCAAGGATGACTTCCAGGGAGATGGTGGTGTATTGGTTTTTATAGTGAATTACTACCTTTCATAATGTTTTCTTTATTTGGAACTACTAAAATTATCACCTGTCTGTATTTTTGCCTCCCACAGTGGTATCAGAACATGCTGATCCTCAGCCTTCAAATAAACCCTTCACCTGTGGGGGTGGCAGTGGCATTGTACAAAGCACGAAAGCTCTTATCCTGAAGAGTGAGTATATACGGCTGGAAAAGGAAGTTTCCAAGTTAAAGCAGCAAAATGAACAGCTAATAAAGCAAAAGAATGAGCTGTTAAGGTAAGATCTGCTCACACGATATAGAAATTATACTTACGTCTCACGTGTCGGGGAGGATGATATAGACCCATACATAAATAGTTTTTTGCAGTTGGCAATGCTTCACACATACGGAGAAAGTAATTTTTAAGTTACATAAAATATGTCTTTTTTAAAAGGCATAAGAATATGGTAGCACCATTCCAGATGTTGGTTATCTGTCAGTTGACCTATTTTTAACTAAGCCAAGAACTAGGAAGTAAAGAAGAATCTTTGAGGGAGCAGCTTAAATACACCACAAGTCCATATACCCAAGTTAGTGAGGCTCTTACTCAAGGAGGAACCCCTTAGGTCCATTATCGTAGCCTGCTTAGTTTTACTTTAAAAACAGTTCTGACAAATTTAATTATTTGGCTTCTACCAATGACTAGAAACTTGTGCTAACCTCTACCAATGAGACGAGGAAAAAAATAGGCATTAAACAAATAATTCCACAAATAACTAATCCTTTGTAATGAGTGCTATCAAGCAAACAGCAACAACGAAAAATAGGACATTATGAAAGGGTATAACACAGAGGGATCAAACCTTATCTAGGTATGGGGAGGGGTGGTGATCAAGAGACGGACCTTTAAGACTGGATGTGAAAAATGAGTAGAAATTAGGCCAGGTGAAAGGAGAGGTGGGTAAGCCTTCTAGGCTGAGGGGACAGCATGTGCACAGGCTTTGAGTCAGGAAGGGTGACCAGCTGGTGGAACTGAAAGACATCCACTGTGGCCAGGGCATAGAGACTGAGACAGTGAAGTGCAAGATGAGATGCCAGAGGTAACTGGTCCAGGTTACACAGGCCCCAAAGGTCATTGGGAGGACGTTTGGGTGGTATCCTAAAACGCAATGGAAGGATTCATTCCACTGGAGGATTTTAAGCCAAGGCCTGCTGAGATCAGATAGCATCACAGTATAGGAGGCCCCAATTTAGGAATCTGTTTATTGTTGTCCAAGCAAAAGATAATTTTGGCATGGACTGGAATGGTGCCAATGCAGATAAAAATAAGGAAACGAATTTGAGAAGTAAGTATGAGGTTGTATCAACAGACTTGGCCCACGTAAAGGAGAGAAAGGCCTCTAGGATGGTTGCCCAGGTTTCTGTCTGGAGAAATTGGATAAATGCTGGTGGCATTTCCTATGAGAAGCAAGACTGTAACTAATCCAGAAAAGTACCGTGAATTATTTCTTTTAAAATAACAAAGGTACATTAGAATCATCTACCCAGACTGATTTATCGAATTATGGCCACAAATTATCAACAGATAAACCTCTGGACAATATCACTGATTTGTTTAAAAACCTGATGTCATGCTCTGAGCTTTCTTCTCAAAACTCCATGATTTCGGAGGTTTATTACAATTACTTAAACTATGCTGACCTCATTTCATTTTCTGAACTGTGGAAACAGTCCAAACAGGAAGCATTAGGTTGAAACTTAACTATAAATATTAAATGGTAAATTATAGGTTATGTATATTTTACCACAATTTAAAGCAGTTTTTTTTTTAACTTAAACATGAGTACGTTGCAGGAATTGCAGTCTTATGTTCTCCTTTTTTCTCCACCTCTACCCCACCCGCCCCGCCCTGACCCCTCACGTTTAAGCAATAATCAGCATCTTTACAATGAGGTCAAAACGTGGAAGGAGAGAACCCTTAAAAGAGAGGCTCACAAAGAAGTAACTTGTGAGAATTCTCCAAAGTCTCCTAAAGTGACTGGAACAGCCTCTAAAAAGAGACAACATATGTCATCTCAGTGCAAGGAAAGGAATTTACAAGATCCTGTGCCAAAGGAGTCGCCAAAGTCTTGGTTTTTTGATAGCCGGTCAAAGTCTTTGCCAGTACCTTCTCCGGTTCACTATTTTGATAACTCAAGTTTAGGCCTTTGCCCAGGTAGGTAAAAATACTGGTTGCTTGGAAATGCGGCGGGGGTGGGGGGCGGATAACGGTTGGAACCTCTCTTTAATGTGTGATCCCCACAGGGCAAGTGTAGACAAGAGAGGATGGCGTTGATCAGGCTCACAGCGCACAGACTTCATTGCTGTGTCTGTGGGAGAAAGTTTCTCCAAAGCACAGCTCTGAAGTGCAGTAGTCACTTTTTACCCCAAGTGAAGCCTTTTTTTTTTTTCTTCCCTTTGGTATGTAAAAATTCTACTTGTGAGTCATTGCTTAGCAAATCAAATCTGAAAATAAGATATTATTTCTTTAGAAATGCAAGAAAACAACCCCAAGTGAAGGTTGCCTCTTAAACCCTCAGCTTTCCCCTGGAATGGACAAGCAACTCTCCCAAGGCCATCAAGATACTACCTTATAAACAAAACCAGTTTTACTGAAAAAGATTTTCTTATCAATTCAATGGGCCAGTATTTCCAATAGTATTATATTCATTTTACACAAGCCAGATCATAGACTTGTATCATTTACTTATTCATTTAATCGATCAGAATTTTTTTATTTCAACTCTGTGTCACACATTAGACCCTAATGGTACATTAATAAGCAAAACCAGATATGGTCCCTGCCCTCTTAGAGCTTACAGTCTAACAGGTATAGACAGTAATCAAGTGACCAAAAAAAGTAAAATTCTAGAGTGCAAAAGGCTATGAGACTTATAATAGGTTGTTGTTTGTTAAATATTACAGAAGTCTGCCTTGAAAAAGGGAACTGAGATCTAGGAGGTTAATGTGAGTTAGCTTAACAAAGCGGGGAGGGAAAAGCATTTCAGGCAGATGGGACAGTGACAGCCGCCGTCAGGGTAGGAGGAACCACAGTCAGGGGAAGGATTGAAAGAAATATGCTGTGACCAGAGCACAAGGAACACAGGCTTCTGTGGATGTAGTCAGTGAAGCCAAAGAGAGAGCTCAGAGCCAGACATGCAGGACTTTGTAGGTAGTGTAAAGGAATTTAAACCTGATCCTGTAGGCATATAGAGGAAGCTGTCGGAAGACTTTAAACAATAGCAGGGGAACGTGATGACTTGTAAATTTTGAAAACATTACCTCAGATGTTAGGTAGCCAACAAATCATAGGAGCAAGAGTTTGACAGTCGCCTGGGCAAGGGTGACAGCATGAACCTGGGCAGGTGCAATGGAGATGGAGAGACGTGGACAGATGGGAGAGATTTGGGGGCAAAATGAGCAGTGCTAGGTGCCTGATCGGATGGACTGGGGTGGAGTCGGGGATCGCCCCCAGCTCTGCGGAGGTGCTATACACAGAGGTGGGGAACATGTCCGGAGAAGCTCTGTAATATGGCGTTTCTCAGTCTTTGTCACCACATAGCATTTATCATGTGCCCACGTGTGTATGGCCACGGCCCTTTGTGACAGTGCATCTGCCTCTCAGAAACACCCTTGTAGAAACCTAAGCAACAAAACTGTACATTAAGAGAGGCAGCTGCCAGAGATCATTTAAAGCTCTGAGCAAAGGTTACCAGGGTTTATGAGAACTCTACTTTGTGACAAAGAAGGAATCAGTCTGTTCTCGTCAACTACACGTCAAAACTGGATCACGTCAGCGCTCTGACAGTGCTGTTAGAGATATAGGAAGGAACAAGGCAATTTGGGAAACATTTTGAACTATTCACTTCATTGAACAGTATGTAACAAACATTTGAGGACCTTCCATTAGCTAACACTTCTATGGAACTTTTGCTGTGTACACACACACACACACACACACACACACACACACACACACACACACCATTTTAGAAGGGTCTATTCAAACACTGATAAAGTTTTATAATCACCTATTGATTTTTATCTGACAGTGCCAAAGGCACATGCATAATATGAAGTAATCCAACCTCAAATAAAAATGCTTACGTTTTTTAATCAATACATGGGTCTCTCTGGTACAGTTTTTAAGTAAAATAAAAGAATAGTCTGGGGGGATATATAAATCAAGAACTGACCAATTCAGAATTAAAGGACATAGTCTCAGCTTGAATTAGTAAAATGTCAGTCTAAAAAAATTTTAATTATAAAAGGAAATTTATATTATCTCAACACCTAAGATAATTTCCAAGACCAGTTGTTCTAGATTTACCTTCATGAATATAATAATTTGAAAATAGATATTGTTTGTAAACAGATGCAGTTGAAGTGCTTTTTAAAGGCTCAAAGAAAACTTTTTAAAGATGGCTAAATATTCTCTAAAATACATAGTATTTGTACAGCTCACCATTTTTTTTTTCCCCCTAAAAATAGGACAAAAGAAAATCTAACTGAGTTAATCTGTGTTTGGTTCACTTTGAATCTCAAATTGATGAATTCCAAATAAGACTTTATTACTTCTTGGTTTTATGTACAATATGGTTTTTCTAACAATTCATCTTACGAGAAAATGGGGAATAAACTTCTTCAACTCTGAAACTAACACACTATTGTGAAGCAATCATACTCCAATAAAGTTCTATTAAAAAAAAAAAAACTTCAACTCTGCTGAAGTGAAATATAGTTTTTTAACAAGCAAAATAATGAACCATGTTTAAGTGCTGTGTTCCATTCTTCTTACATCTCTTCTTATATCTCTACTCCAAACATCCTTTTCACTTTAGTTGTATTTGGGATTTGTGTATGTTTTTACTAAGATTACTTTTGTTGTTGATTTTTTTTTTTTTTCCCCTCTCAGTAGAACAAATTGCTGGAGCAGAGACTGTGGATCCCCAGCCAGGTCCTTGGCATGCCTCCTCTGGAAAAGATGTGCCCGAGTGCAAGACTCAGTAGATTACTCTCTGTCACTTTTCTGGGGGCCCAGCGTTCCATGTTTGGAAATGCCTGCGTTTATCCCTGGCAATGATGTCACAGTCCAACTTAATTTCAGTTCAGTTTTCACTTTGCCGGTAGAATTGGAAGGTGAAGGAACGGGATTCATTCCCGTTATTTAGAATGGTGATAGCAATACCTTCTTCTTGAATGTGGTAATCCTTTAGAAGTTGAATAGTTTTATTTATTTATATGTTTTGTAAAGAATAAAGTTATTGAAGGAAATTTCCAATCTTTCCACGTATACATAAAATGTATACTTTTTCATTAATGTAAAGTTATCCACGTGTGACTTAGAGAATTCCAAAGCATGATTCATAAATTAATATGAAACATCATTTAATTAACAAAATTACAGACTCCCTTTTTAGTACCTTGAACATTCAATAAACGTTTGCTTAGTTCTGAATGACGGCACCATGTAATATTAACTGATGGTTTCTCGGTGGGGTACTCAGGGTATGTTTGGCTCTCTTCTCTTCTTGTTTGTTGACTTTCAGAATTTTGCTGTAAAAATACATACATGCATTCCACACTTAGGTTGTTAAGGAATAGCAAGTGATACGACCTCTTCATTTTCTAGTTTTAATCTTCCTTTTGCTGTGATAAGCTACAAAAGCTGTTCCTCACTTTTCAGTGTTTTACCAACCACCCCACTCCCTATGCAAGCACTCTGAATTGGTTGGTTTGTTATTAGACTTTGTACCCGATTGCACATTTATTCCCAAGTGGAAGAACCACATAGATTTATTTTACCCTTTCACTTTAGACATGGGGAAACAGCAACCAGAGTTTCCATCAAAGTTTTCTAAACCTGGGGTCCCCACAGATACGTAAGGCGTTCTAAGGTGGACTTCTTCATGTAGGCTGTAAAACCTCTGAAATTTAATGTTAACTTTTGTGTGTGGATTCATTTTTCTAGGGTACTAAGGTCCATACTTGCTTTTATCATACTCCCAGAGGGGTCTCTGACCCTACAAGAGGTTATGAACTACGTTTTAGAGAGTATTTGATATTTTATAGCATATAACTTTGAAAAACCACATAGAACAGCAAGATGCTTAAGGTTCAGAACAGAGTTAGTGATTTCAAGGCATTCTTAGCTCTTTGCTAAGAATATTTATTCAAAGGAAGAGATTATGAATTGCATCACAGCCATCATTCTAAAGTCTGGATTGGATATTTTCCCTTATCTTAACATACTGTCACAGGGATTCACTAGGGCTGAGGGGAAAGTGTCCTCTCCTATAATTTCCCCTGGGCCTGTTTCTCCTTTTCACCCTTACCCAAACAGAACACTATAACAGCACTGCAGGTTTGATTCTTTACGGCTTCTAGTAGGTACGTTCACCTGAATAATAAAACTAGTTTAAAGGCCATTAAAAATATAATCAGTCGTCAGGTTTCCAGTCTAGCAGAACGTTGCTTAACTCTGAATTTGGATGTCCATTTCCTTCCTTGGATTTGGGAAATTTGGGGCCATTATTGATTTCTTCAAATCAGCTCTTCATCCCCGTCTCTCTTCTTCTGGTCTACTTGCTAGTGTCCCATAAGTACCTTAGGCTCCCTTCACTTTTTTCTTTCTTTTTGCTTCTCTGACTGGATAATTTCAAATGACCTGTGTTCCACTTTGTTGATTCTTCTGCTTGATCAAGTCTGCTGTTGAACCCCTCTAGTGAACTTTTCAATTCAGTTATTATATTCTTCAGTGCCAGAATTTGTTTGGTTCTTTTTTATAGTTTCTATTTATTTGTTAATATTTTCATTTTGCTCGTGCATCATTTTCCTGATTTCATTTAGTTGTCTGCATTCTCTTGTAGATCACTGAGCTTGTTTGAAACTATTATTTTGAATTCTTTGATAGGTAATTCTTAGATTGCCATTTCTTTGGAGTTGGTTTCTGGAGATTTATTTTGTTCCTTTGAATGGGCCATGTTTCTTTGTGTGCCTTCTGACTTTTTGCTGGGTTTTATGCATTTGAAAAAACAGCCACCTCTTCTAGCTTCGTACAGGGGAGCACCATCAGTGAGCTCATTTATAGATGCTGGGGTCCTCTGAATCAACCTTTTGGTGCGATTGCAACTTCTCTGGGCTTGTGTGTGTGATTTGCCAAGTTGAGAGGGTTGCCAGCGCCTTCTTCAGGAGCTCATAACCTCTTCCTCCTGGTGTCTGTCTGCAGTACTGCAGGTTCTTTGTTGCTACAGCAGGAAGCCACCCCACTGCCCATTTTTCTCATTGGCCCCAGGCAGCCAAAGTACATCAGCACCCCAAGTCAGGCAAAACACAAACCAGTGACTTGTGCAGCCATCCAAGAAGCTGGAACACCAGACACACACTCTACTCTTCTTCCTCCCTCTCAAGGATGAAGCTTCAAGCTGGGCACGTTGTCCTGACTGTGCAGAGCCACACCAGCCTCTGATGGCACGGCAGGCTCTCTGGTGCCAAACCATGCCAGTTCCATCAGCACTCCAAGTAGGGGAGCGTGACCAGTCACTCAAGCAGCCCTTGAAAAGCTGGAACTTTGGGTGAATCTTCCACTCTCCTCTTTCCCCCTAGTCCCCATGATGGGGAAACTGAGCCAGGGGATAAGCTGTGCTAGCCTGGGAGAGGGGTAGTAGCAAGTAAAAAATGGCTCTTCTCACCCGCTTCAGTGTGGCTGTCCTCAGCTTTGCCCTCACCCAGGGTACTGCAATTTCTTAATGGGCTTCTGAAGTTCTCACAAAAGTATTTTGGTCTATATATGGTTGTTAATTCGGTGTCTGTTGGGGAAAGAGAGCTGGCTCTTCTGTTCCTCCATCAATGTTGGAATGTTGCTAACCTCTAATGATCTGAGTTTCAATATTGTGATGAGTGTTTATGAAGGAATGGTAGTGAAAATCAGCAATGGAAACTTGCAAGAAGGTTAAAAAGCAGTAATATGGTCAGACAATACTAAAATGATCTGAAAAGCAAAATTAGGACCAGAGAAGACAAAATATATTTACTGTTCATAAGAAACATGTTCTTGAGCCTGGCAGAATTATTACTGAGAGCCTACCATTCATATTCAGTGAATATTAAAAGACCATCTACTATGAACTCATTGGTCTAGGCCCCAAAAGGTACTTTTGGGTTTTTTTTTTTTTTTAATTTTTAAAGGGCAATGTTTGCTATCCATTATAACTTAATAATCATTAAGTGCAAGTGTAACTTATTGTACTGATGGTTTTACATGCCGAGTCCTTCCTCACAACATCCCTGAGGTAAGTGCTATGACTATTTTAAAGATGAGAAAACTGAGATTTATAGTTAAGTGACTTAGCTAGTGAGGGAAAGACGTGGGACTTACCTTTATCCTTCTGACTTCACAGTCTTTGTTCTGAGCCACTGTGACTATTGTAAATACACTTAGCTCCAAGAGCAAAAAAGTTATCGAAAGAAGTTTATTTTTCTCACATAGGAAATCCAGAGGAGTTAGTCTAGGGCTGTTGTCTTGAGGCTGTCTTCAAGGAACCAGGTCCCTTCTCTCACCCTGCTGTCTTTATGCATCTGACCTCACACCAAGTCACAACATGGCTGCCATGTCCCTATGCATCACAGATGCATTCCAGGAGAAAGAAGGGAAGGAGCAAAAGTCAAAAGCCTTTCAGAGAGGCATCATCTTTTTATCCAAGAAGGAAGCCCTCAGAGATTGCAGCCTATGTTTCATTGACCAGCTCTAGTAGCAAAGAAGGCTAGGAATTTGATAGTTGTTTTCCAGCCTTTACAAAGTAAAAGGCAGGGGAAGTCAGTTGAGCGAGCCCTACTTAAATAGCACATACACAAAATAGCCTAAACAGTCTCGGCTCAGTTACACACCTGATAAAGTGATGAGTTACTAAGCCTCTAGAGAGGGCTCACAGGATCTAGTCCATTCTTTTTGATCTGATATTTCTGTTCTCTTCAGCCAAACCTGATTTTTTGCTCTTACCCAACAATGCACTTTGAAGTTCCCCAGACTCAACCCCCTCAGTATACTCAGGATGCCTGCATTCTGCCACTAAGTATATATTAGTGTTAGAATAGACTGCGTGTGCCAAAATAACTGTACTTATACCTTAAAAAGCACAAGAGAATTTTTATTTCCCGCCCTCTGAACTATCTAGTTCAGGGTCCAGAAAGGAAGGCTCCAGTATCTTCAGTGACCTGCATTCCTTCTATCTTGTTGCTAACTTCCACATGCAATTCCTGGCTCATTCAATCTTTGAGTGCTCCCAGAGCAGCCCATAGTAGGTGCTAATAAAAGAGAAAGGGTGGCTTCCCTGGTGGCGTCAGTGGTTGAGAGTCCGCTTGCGGATGCAGGGGACGCGGGTCCCTGCCCCAGTCAGGGAAGATGACACATGCCGCGGAGCCTGCGCCGGAGCCTGCGCGTCCGGAGCCTGTGCTCCGCAACGGGAGAGGCCGCGGCGGTGAGAGGCCCGCGTACCGGAACAAAAAAAAAAAAAAAAAAGAGAAGGACTTAGGTTAAATTAGTGAAGGAAATGATTTCAACATTCTACGTTTCAACATTCTAAGTAAGATGCTGTTCTACTTTTCACCTTCTACGTAATTGGAGTTAACAGTTCTACCTGAGTTCCACTAGATGGCAGCACATTACATATAAAGTATGTGAATGTGCGAATTATTTTCTAAAAACTGGAGGAACCTGAACTACAAATCCCAACATGCATTAGGCACCTGACCTGATTTGGAACAAAGGTCTTAAGTTTGTTGCCCGCGCAGTGATCTGGAGGACGCCATCAACTTGCTGCAATAAAGTAAGATTTCCCAATATATTTTATATTTTTAATAGATTTATTTATTAATATATTTATTTTTGGCTGCGCTGGGTCTTCGTTGCTGCCCGCGGACTTTCTCTAGTTGCAGCCAGCGGGGGCTGCTCTTCGTTGCGGTGCGCGGGCTTCTCATTGCGGTGGCCTCTCTTGTTGCGGAGCACGGGCTCTAGGCGCGCAGGCTTCAGTAGCGGTGGCGTGTGGGCTCTAGAGCGCAGGCTAACTAGTTGTGGCGCACGGGCTTAGTTGCTCCGCGGCATGTGGGATCTTCCTGGACCAGGGCTCGAACCCGTTTCTCCTTTATTAGCAGGCGGATTCTTAACCACTGCGCCACCAGGGAAGCTCTCCCAGTATATTTTAAATGAAACTTTGGCCAGGGAAAAGGAGAGGTTTTCTTTTCAGATGTTAGTTTTGCACATTACCTTTTTTCAGGATTAAACTTAGCAGTTAGTTCAGGATACGGATGGGTTTTTAACAAGTTTGAAACTCCGGTAGGTTTTTCAAAATAGCCAAAGGAGAGGATTTTACAGTGTCAAAGTGGACATTGTTTTCCTGGCTTATGAAGAAAGAGATCCTGAAAATGCTCTGTGTCTCTGCTAATCAAAAATTAACACTTTGAGGGAATTCCCTGGTGATCCAGTGGTTAGGACTTGTGCTTTCACTGCTGGGGCCTGGGTTCAATCCCTGGTGGCGGAAATAAGAGCACATAAGGCCTACGGCGCGGCAAAAAAAAATTAACACTTTGATTCCAATATTTAGAGTAAGAAATCCATCATGTCTGGTTTTCACGTTGGATTTCTTGAAAGTTGCCTCATTTAAGCCCATGTTTGCACTCATTTTTCCAAACAAATCCGTTTTAATATAATAGTGCGGTTATATCTAGTAGTAAGGCTTTGGTTCGAAAATCTGGTCCCAGAAAATAGGGAGGACAGCTCGGGGGAGGTTTTCATAGGGAGCAAAACGGCTGCCCTGTGCTTCAGCAGTTGTTTAGTAAGTTCTTCGGTGGGTGTCAGAGCCTCCTAGGGAAACATTTGCAATGTGCCTTCACAGTCCCATGACCCAGAAGTCACTAATGCCAATAGTGTACAACAGCAACTTTTTAATACATCATGCTCGAGACTGGGGGAGGGTAAAGATTATTGGAGTTTCGACTCTTAACCAGTTTTAAGTAAAAACGTATCACTCATGTAAGAAGAAAAATAAAAGCTGAAAATTCATTGCATCAGAGTAGGTCAGGCATTGTAACAGCCCAGCTCTCCGTCAATCAGAGACCATCAGTGAAGTCGTAAGCTAGTCCCTGGAGTCGGCTCTTATAAAAACGCGCTGTTAGTCTAGACCTCCGAGAAGCTGACTCCGAGAGAGTTCAACACGCACGGGATTTATTAGGAGAAATGCTGGTGCGAGAGAAAATGAGTAGGGATCTAGGTAAGGCTGGGAGAGCCAGCAGACCACGACGGAAGTCTGCGTGCAAGGGAGGGAGCGAGGGACGCTGGGCTGGGCGGTGTGGGCGCATCCTTCACGGCGCGGGAGGGTCCGCGAGGCCGGCGGGAGGAGCTCGACGTGTCCCAGAAGTGGGCCTACCTTAGCGTTCGTGCCGCACTCAGGCATCGGCTGGGAAAGACCAGGGGGGAGGTGGCCTCTGCACAAACTCACCGATGGGTTTCAGAGCACAGCGCCGGCCTCGTGGTCAGTTACTGGGCACCTGTTCCACAGAGCCGCAGGCCCCTGGCGCTGCGTGGGGATTTAGAACCACGAGGTCTTCTCTTGGACCCGCAGTCTGGAGGCTTGGGTTTGAATTCATAGCCGTGAAACACTGGGCAAGCCACGTAATGTCTTTGAAGTCTATGCACTGATGACCAGACCCTGTGTCAACTTTTAAACACTTCCCTCATCCACCCCTGCTCTCCGTCCCTGCTGTTTCTCCACCGTCTCTGCACCACTGCCGCCACCTCCGAAGGAAACCCCCTGCTCTCGCCTGCTCACTCCCTCCCCAGGTCTGTTCTCCACTGTGAGCTTTCTAGAATACACATCTGATCATGTCATGCTTTTGAAAGCCTCATTGCCCATTGCCCACAGGAGTAACTAGCCCTCAGAAAGGAGAGCTTGCACAAAGAGTGGAGGCTTGAAATCCCGGTGAGTGCACATTGGGTACAGCAGAAAGCCAAGTTTGGCTGAAGAGAACAGAGATAAGTTCAAAAAGCAATGACTGGATCATGTGAGCCCTCCAGGCAAGACTAGCTAGCTACCTGTACTCTTTATCAGGCAGGTAATTGAGCAGACTGATTGTGGACGTCATTTTGTGCATGTGCTGTTTCAGTTAGTTCACTCAACATCCACCCAACTCACGCCCTCACCCCCACCTTTTTACTTTGTAAAGCCTGGAAAACAAACTCAGATTCTTAGCCTCCACTGCTAGAGCTGGCCAATAAAACACAGGCTAGAATTTCTGAGGAAGGCTTACTCGTTGAATAGAAAGGTGAGGCCTCTGAAAGAGTTCAGGCTTTCCTTCTTTCTGCCTGGAATGCAGATACGATGTCTTGGGAGAAAGCAGCCATTTTGTGGTTGGTGTGTGGTCAGAGGCACACACTAAGAACAGCAGGGTAAGAGAAGGGACTTGGTTCCTTGCAGACAGCCTCATTTAATCATCATTTGACTCTTCACGACCCCCAACCTCATCACTAGCCATTCCTCTCACCCTGAGATCTACAATCCAAGCACTGACCAAATATCTTCTGCACATCATATTTCCCCTATGTCAGAATTTCTCAGTCCTCCCTTTTAAAAATTACTGATTGCGTCTGTTAAAGTGTTACTGATGAATGCTTAAACTTTAAAACAGGATCAGCAGCGTTGTTGGGTAGAATGTTCACATAGCAAAAGAGTCAGGAGACCTGAGTTTGGTTCTGGCTCTGCCGTTGACCAGTTCTATGACCTTGAGCAGGTCAAATCAGTTCCCTCATCTGTAAAATGGGGGTATTGGACATGATCTGATTTTCCAACTCTTTTTTTTCAGTGACTGTCTGAGGCCAACTGTGAAATCTTCTCAAGGGACATGGAAAAAACACAGATGATTAATAGTGCAGACCCCAAGAAAAGTTTACAAGAGAAGAAGCAGCCCCAAGTAGTAAGGACCCACCCAGTGCCATAGCAGTGTGTGCAGGGAGGGCCAGCGGGGAGGGTGGGCGGTAGTGAGGGGATGCTGCTGTATCAGCATCAGAGGCTGACTTCTCTGGGTACTGAAAAAACCTGAAGATGGATTAAAGTCCGATGTCTGTCTGTCACCAGTTATCACTTCAGTGGTTTTTGCTAAATGTTTTTCATATGCAAAGCTAGGTATTTAGAGTAATCATTCTTGGAGAATGATGGGAATATTCTCAAGTGGTAGGAGTATTTGTACAGAGGTGCTGTCATCAGGTTCTTAAAGGAGTGCATTGAACCGTTCCTTCTAGACATTACTGCACAAGGCCATGTGCTACAGGGTAAGCCATTAAATACACGTCTTTAGATTAAACCACAGGTTCCATTATGGGTCGACTTGATGGGAAGGTCATCGTCCTGACAGCAGCTGCTCAGGGGATTGGCCGGGCAGCTACCTTAGTAAGTTATTATCTTTTGTTGTTTGCTTACTAACTTTTGAGGTATTGAATTATGTGGCTGGGTTCCATGGGTATTTATTTCTGCTCTTTTTTTTTTTTTTCTTTAGTGCTTCTGTTGTCTTAAGTTACAAAAAGAAAAGTGACTACTCCTAACTCCAGGCAGATAAAGGAATGAATACCTCACATGTTTATTATGTGACATCACTGATAACCTTTGACCTGAGAAACTTCTCTCTCTGCCTCAGTTCCTCTTCACCGTAATAAATTTACTGCAGGGACCCTACAGAAGTGCATGGCTTTCTGAAATTATGTCAGTCCAGATATAGGACTCCAGAGTTATGAGACTATCAAGTTACCTTTGCCTTCTAATTTATATCAACTTCTCACACATGAAACCCCCCACCAGAGCTAAAAATGCACTGTTATTAGGAGGAAAAGTGTTGATATAACCCATTTTTCTCTTACTATTTGGAGTTTACTCACCTGCTCAGAAATAGAATGCATGCTATCAAATCAAAAAATAATAGTATTTTGAGAGGTGTTTAATAACAGAATCCTATTTTTTTAAAAAAACGTTTTATTTGGTATTAAAGGGACAAAGTCAGCTGACAAGCACAATGTATGTCACGTTGTTCTAATTAATGATAAAAATAGTAACAATGGGAAGGATGAGGTGAGACTAGATAGTTTGAAATTCCACCCATCTTATAGGGAAAACAACAGTGAAAATAAGGTAAAAGAGAAAGGCTAAATGACTTTCAGTTCAGGAGAGCAGTTTAACCATGTAAACAAAGGATTTATTTGTGCATTGTGTCTACCAGGCTTTTGCAAGAGAAGGTGCCAGAGTCATAGCCACAGATATCAATGAGTTCAAACTTCAGGAACTGGAAAAGTACCCAGGTAAGCAACTCCGCAGCTTGAATCTGGGATTCAGTCTACAAGGGATTATAAATCATTAGTACTTACATGTTGAAAGAAAATTCCTTAGCTGCTCAGCTCCACTGGCCTTCTTTTTAGAGCCTGATTCTCTGATATCAAATTTGTATTCTGTGAACCTAGAGATAAAAATCTGTACACTTAAATGTAAACAAAGTATTTAAGCTGTATACTTAAAATTTTTAATTTATCCAACATGTCAGAGGATTCAGTAGCTAATGACAAAGTCATATGTGAACATTTAACAGTCGTTATGTTACCTTTTGATGACAACTGTGCCGCCCCCGTCTGAGGGCAGCGCTGTCCAAGAGAAACGTGATGTGAGCCATATGCATAATTTTAAATTATCTAGTAAATTTTACATTTAAAATGTTAAAAGAAACAGGCGAAAATTCAGTTTCAGAATATTGGTTTCAATATCATGACCAGAAACCCTAAGAGATTACCCAGATTATTTAGGTGTATATTACCCCTTACAGCACCACACTGAACCTAACTCCAATACCAGAGGACTTCAGTTTGAGTTACTCTGAAAGAAAGCAGAACCGCTGAAAGAAAGAGAACTTACCTGGAAGTCGACTATTCCAGCAAAATAGAACAGGTTCCGTGATCAAACACAAATCAGTTCACTGACCTAGTTAACTGCATTAGACTTAAACTGAATTATAATTCCTATAAGTCAAAGTCAAACTGTTGGAATAGAAAAGCACAGAAGAAAAGAAGTCTTTCTGAAACTCAATTTCAGTCTTGTCTGTCTGTGTTTATAACCTTTTCTTTCTATATCCAAAAGAGAATAATAAACTATATATATTTTTATTTAAAGCATAAAAATAATGACTGCTGCTTTCATTAGAGAATGTTCAGGGAGTTTCTGTGCAGTATGTGTCTCTCAGACCCCATGCCGGATCTCTCATGTCTGGCTTTCAAGTATTTCATCCCCTCTTCTGGCCTCTCGTTTCTTCTACTTGTAATTTTGTCCAGAAGTAAGTGATGGTACCCTTGGCCAACAGAGTCATTTCTAAAAAATAATAGAATTAACATAAAGGTAAAGTGCTCAAGTAGAAACAATCCCTTATCCACCGCCCCTGCCCTTCCCCTTCACACAGACAGAATTCAGCACTACTGTAGCACTGACTCAACCTCTGGGGGAAAGAATGGGCTAAAATGAGCCAACTCTCAGCTATTACTGCTGGCTTACTGAGAAGCATCTGTTGTAGATCATTCATACTTCACTGTGAAGTCTTTACTCAGAAAAGACCTGAATCATTCGTTTCAGAGAATAGAGAGAGAGAGGGAGAAAGAGATGTTACTGGGTGGTCAAAGTGGGGAGGACGTCAAGATTTTTACTGAGAGTCTTCAGACTGTGAAGACCCTACGAATGATCAACAGTCCTACAAAGCCCCACTGGACAGATATTACCATCTTCACACTTCGAAACAGCTGAATCTTCAAGGCTAACCATTCTTTATGAGTATAGGCAAATAGTGTCCTTTGTTTTATTTTTCAGGTGTTCAGACTCGGGTCCTTGATGTCACAAAGAAGAAACAAATTGATCAGTTCGCCAATGACATTGAGAGACTTGATGTTCTCTTCAATGTTGCTGGGTAATTCATAGCTCTTTAATTTCACTCTCCTTACAGAAAGCTTTCTGCAACTTTCACTAAAAGAATTTTGATAATATGGCAAAATTATTCACTGTGAACCATAATATATTCCTTGGGGAATGTGGCTAGATTTTTGGACAGAATTTTTATTACAAGTAAGGCAGCCATAGACATTGACATGGGCTTGGGGCCTAAAGGCCGTTAAGGTCACTCAAGGCAACCAGTACTAACGCTGTTGCTCTCCTCAGGGCTGGTAACAGGCTCATGCCAATGGACTTGTTGCTGGTGCTCTACCAGGACTTATAAAATAAGAAGTAAAGCTGTTTTCCAGTAGAGTGCCTTTAAAAGGAAGTATATATACACCAGAAGCCAAGTACTCAGTTTATTGAAATGAAGATGTTGCCAATTTTTTTGGCATATTCTAGTAAGTCTTTTATACCTCCCAAGCTCAGTGTTTCTTACATGTTGTACCTTTATACACGGCACAAAGAGAATGGCTTAATTAAACTTATTAGGGTGGTACCCAGCTTGCTGAACCATGCATGAATGATGAAAAGCTGGACCTGGGGCAGCTACATGTAGATACAACGAGTGCTGGTACCCACTGTCCCTTCTCAGGAATGACAGTAGATGTGAGGAACCAGGAACTCAGTAGACACCTCCGATATCCCACTCTTCTTGTGTAGTGTTACATTTGTACTGCTGCATTGGTAGAAAAATTCTAGAGCCTTCTAATATATTTCTATGGTTCTTCCCAATCATGATTCAGAGTAAAAAAAAAAAAGTCTCAGTTTATCCATAGTTTATCACATGTTACAATGTTCGGAAATTAAAGTAACGATTGTGATGATCTAGTTTATAAATAACCTGCTCATTCCTCCTATGAGAATATACCCAGAGCCATGAAAAAAACAACTAGCAAAATTAGTTTCTGAGCACCTGTTAAATTTTCAGCAATGTAAGGGGAACAGAAATAGAGGATGTGATTCTTGCTGTCATTCGGTTGAACTAGAAATACAGTGGTGCATAGGGATCACAACTGACAATATTTTATAATTAATTACATAATTTTGGTCTAGGGGACAGTGAAATCAGTTAGGACTCTAACTCTAACTGATGTTTAGAAAGCTTCCTTGAGGAAGTGTGACTTCAAAAAGAGTGAAGGTTATTTTAAAGGTTTTGTCTTGTTGTACGTTGTTTACTCAGTATGTTAGAACCGTACAGTAGGGGTATTACTTTGCTACCCTGAGATGTTGAGTTTTCCTTGCAGTTTTGATTTCCCTTGAGAATGTTTAATCTGTGCCACCTGAAGGCGCTCTTGATCTTGAAATAGGAGTTAGGCCAAGCGCCCTGTTCTCCTTTGTTTTTAATGGCAGCGATGTTTCCTGCTCAGTAGGTACAGAGTTTCTTATGTTTGGTGGCTTCTAACTCCTGCCTTCTTTTAAAAGAAGGATTTTGTCTTCAAATAAATTTTTTTAGCTTATGTTGTTGGGATACTTCCTCACCTAAGGTACTAAGTGATACTGTGTTTGAATTGTTAATCTTGCTAAGGGAAAGGACAATGGTCTAAGCCAATAAATGACAATAAAAAGGATAAGGAAATGGAATAGAAATGTTTTTCAACGATCATCTTTTTCCCCGTGGTTTAATCACACTTCCAGTTTTGTCCATCATGGAACCATCCTGGACTGTGGGGAGAGAGACTGGGACTTCTCAATGAATCTCAACGTCCGCAGCATGTACCTGATGATCAAGGCCTTTCTTCCTAAAGTAAGGTGACCACCACCGCTAGGATGAGTACCGCTGGATAAGTAGGTCTCCATACTGGACACCCAGAGAGGATCCCTACTCTGAAGAGTGATAACAGTGAACATAATGACTAACCTGTAGTGAACATTGATATCAAAGCATTTCATAGAAATTAACTCACTTAACTTTCCACTTCATTCATTCAAGGAATATTAAGCACCATGTGGCAGGCTGCTTTCCAGGTGCAGAAGGCACATCAGAGAACTAAACAAAGTCCTTTCTATAAGGGAGGTACTATTTTGAGGGGCGAGATACGATAATGTGTAATCAAATAAACTCTAACGTGTGTGGTGGTTATAAGTACAGTGAACTTAAAAGAAGCTAGGTTAGGGAATTCCCTGGCAGTCCGGTGGTTAGGACTTAGCACTTTCACTGCGGTGGCCCAGGTTCAATCCCCTGGTTGGGAAACTAAGATCTCACAAGCCGCGCAGCGTGGCCAAAAAAAAAAAAAAAAAAAAGAAGCTAGGCTATCAGTGAGGTCTAGTGGGAGGGCCTCATTAATAAGGTGAAATTTTCATAGAGGTCCCGATGAAGTGAGCAAGCTGTCCGTTCAGGTATCTGGGAAGAGGGTTCCAGGGATTGGAACAGCAAGGGGGCATGTGGGACCAAAGCAGTCGAATGAGGTAGGTACTATCACAGACACTGCAGAAGGATGAAACCGGGAGGTTAGATAACTCGCCTAAGGTCATATAACTAGCAAGTGATTAGAGCCAGGATTTGAACCCTTGAAGTTGGGCCCCTTCTTGAATGTCAGCATCTAGGCCCCCCCATCTCCAGGTGGATGTACCCCATTGCTTTTCTGTACCCCGAGTATTCTCCTTGCACTCCTGCTTTTAGCTGAGCCACAGAGGTACTGGAGAGGTGAGAGACAGCGTGTGCTAAGGAGACAGTATTCCTCCTGAGTGTGCTACCCTTGAATTTGCCAGCCTGCACACAACTCCTGACTGTTTCTCATTTTATTTTACAAACAAGCATTAAGTGCCTTTTGATGGAAAGCACCACGCTAGGTTCTCTGGGGGAGGGGGCGTATAAATATGAAAAACACTGACTTCAAATGAGCTTATAAGCCAGTAGTAGCAGACAACACAGGCTCAGACAATGAACGAGGTTGACTTTGTACAGAACCGGCTCAGTTCAAGGTTGTAAGTTGAACCTTAGTGAAATGCAGAAGAGCCATGCTTCTCTTCCATTCCAGCTGGATTAGATGACTGACATACTGAATGCTGCCCAACCCAGGGCAGGAGAAGAGTTTTGTTTTGTTTTGTTTTGTTTTTTGTGGTACGCGGGCCTCTCACTGTTGTGGCCTCTCCCGTTGTGGAGCACAGGCTCCGGACGCGCAGGCTCAGCGGCCATGGCTCACGGGCCTAGCCACTCCGCGGCATGTGAGATCTTCCCGGACCGGGGCACGAACCTGTGTCCCCTGCGTCGGCAGGCGGACTCCCAACCCCTGCGCCACCAGGGAAGCCCAGGAGAAGAGTTTTTTGATGACAAGGCAGGGCAGATACTTTGCTCTGGACATTGGGCCTAACGTCAAGAAGGATACAGATGAATGCTAAAAGGAAAATTAGAGAAATTGACTTAGTAACTAAAAAAAACTAAAAATTTTTTAATCTTCTTGTTTAGCCCCTAGAAGGAATCTTTGGGTTGGCTCATGGAATGTTGAACCAGCAAATTTTTTTAAAATATAAATTGCCTTTTTTTTTCCTTATTTGGAGTTCATGAGAATCTGTTATTTGGAACTTAAATGTATTTTTTGAAGACTAATCCTTAGCATAGGATATGAGGAAAAGCAGAGGCTGTGGTAAAAGAGGAAAGCTCAGGTCAAGTGAATAAGACTTACACATATATGAGACTCATTGTAGTACTGAATGCTTGACAAATATCAGGGAAGGACATAGGTGTGAGATACAGTGGAGCTGAAATTTAAGCTTGTTAAGTGTTAACTTTTAAAATACCAGACATTAACTTGCAAATTAGCGAGTTTGTCTGTGATTTAAAGCATCTTAATAATCCATATGAGCCAATGAAACTCATCTGTAAGAAATCCTAAGAGTTATTAATGACTGGGATGGGGAGTCAGAATGAGTTGGTGCCACTTGTTAAAATGACCCCAACTGACCTTACCTGGGATTCTGGAATCTGTCATTGGAAGACCTTAGGAACAACCTGAGTTCTGCCCCTAAGTTCGCCACGGGACCTGGGAGATGGCACCTGTGCTCTCTCGGTGTCTATTTCTTCATTTAAAATGAGGGTGATTGGGCTTCCCTGGTGGCGCAGTGGTTGAGAGTCCACCTGCCGATGCAGGGGACTCAGGTTCGTGCCCCGGTCCGGGAAGATCCCACATGCCGCGGAGCGGCTGGGCCCGTGAGCCATGGCTGCTGAGCCTGCGCATCCGGAGCCTGTGCTCCACAACGGGAGAGGCCACAACAGTAAGAGGCCCATGTACCACAAAAAAAAAAAAAAAAAATGAGGGTGATAGATTACACAGTCCTTTCCAGCCCTAATTATGTTCATTAACCATGACGCACATATACCAGATAGAACTTTCCAGGGGAAGCCAGGATTTAGAGTCTAGGCAGATTTGAAAGGTCAGATGGTCAAAACATAGGAACACTTGTAGGAAATTTTTGTTCATGGATAAGCATACAGAAAACCATTCCAAGACTGGAAGAGCAGTCAGAAAGCAGAGAACAAATTAAAAATACTGTGAAAAGAGGTCAGTGTAGAATCCAAGGTCCACCAGAAGAGAGGATCCATTACGAGGGTTCGGGGAGGTCTTGGATATTTGGGTGTTCTCCTCCTTTGCTCTATCTTAGCAGAGTCTCTCGCACGTAGAGCCGCTTAGCAAACATTTGCTGGATGAAGAAATGAATCTAGGTTGTCAGTCCAGGTGGAGGTCAGGCATGGAATCACTGAAGACCCAAGAAGCCAAGGTCTGCCAGGTTTAGGAGCTGGGCTCTGGTCAGTGGGGGCAGAAGAGCTGCGTCACAGTAGGACTAACTAGATGCAGCTAGAGGGAATCTTCAGAGCTCTTTGTAGCATCCGCCTGAGCTTCTGGGAGATCAGTCCTAGACAGCATTACTACATCCAGGCACTTCACTTTACTGTTGTACCTGCCAGAGACGGCTGTTGCATGCAGAGCCAGGAAGAGCATTCACACCATGACCGCAGGTGCTGATCTGGTGTTGAGAAGGCAGCACAGAAGGACGCAAGGACTGGGCTCTAGAATCAGCGGCTAGACTTGGGCTGAGTGGACAGTCCAAGTGTTAGTGGGCAGCAGTAGCATCTCCCAGGTGACTGTTTTCTAAAGTTCTGCCTGAGGATTTTATTGCATTTCAGAAGACCAGAGACTGAACTTATTTAATAGCCCATCTTTATATATTAAATTGGGCTACATGTATTCCATATGTATAAAAATGGATTGTATATATTATCAATTATACCTCAGTGACACTGGGAAAATAAATTAATTTAAATGGGTTATGTTATTTGCTAAACTGGATAAGAAAGAATAATTTTAAGGCTTCGTTTTCAACACTGTTATATTTTACTAATTTTCCTGGTCTTTTTTTATGAGGACCCCATTTCATTATGATTCTCTTTATTATATAGACAAACAAGTTGGGTTCAATATTTTCTTTCCCTGCCATCTTCTGGATTTCACTGGGTCACCTCAGCCTCTCCTTTTATCCTTTTAATCCATTCAACATAATACCTTAGGGTTGTTTTAGACTTTCTGCTCTTAGGTACCGATTAGTAGCTAAGTATCAAAACAGAAAGTAAGAATACTATAAGGAAAAATAGAATCTTGGCAAACTCATCCCTGGATCATCCAGTTATTCACCTTCTCCATTCCTACACCTCCTTGAAAGCTGCTGGATAAACTTACCCCAGCAGAAGTGACTTTTTTCTTTGACCCTTTACACTGCCTACTGAGACTCCTCTGTCTTAGAAGCTCTTTCTTTACTTGATTTTCATGATAGAGCATATCCTGGTTCTCCTTCCTCTGTTCTCCACCTCCCCCAGCACTTATTTTAACTCTTCACCACCTCCTCCTTGTTCTTTATGGTCATCCCTGCAGCCTCTGATTTCAGTAAGTTAGTGCCCACGAGGCAGGCATTCTCTCCAACTCTTGCTTCTTCCCCCCAAACATTGATGGGTGGATACCCATGCCCTCGCATATACCTATATCATCTTGAAAACATACATACATCTTTTAATTAAATATAAGTTCATCTGAAAACATTTTTTAATTCATAGCAGCTTTTTTCAGTGATATATTTGTTTAGGTCTGGGGCAGAGCTCAGCAATCTGCACTTTAACCTAGCACCTCAAGAGATTTTTTTGTTTTGTTTTGGTTTGTTGTGGTACGCGGCTCTCTCACTGTTGTGGCCTCTCCCGTTGCGGAGCACAGGCTCTGGACGCGCAGGCTCAGCGGCCATGGCTCATGGGCCCAGCCGCTCTGCGGCATGTGGGATCCTCCCATACCGGGGCACGAACCCGTGTCCCCTGCATTAGCACGCGGACTCTCAACCACTGCGCCACCAGGGAAGCCCCAAGAGATTTTGATTCACGGAAACATATTGACTGGCTGCTGTGTACCCTGTCTAGGAGGACAGGACAGCCACAGACCCTCCTCTTAAGACTTTCACACTTTCTGTGTGGGATTCTGAAGGACATATTCTTAGGAAACACTGCCCTAGACGGGGAGCAGCCCTCGCTGCATGTAACCATGTACCAAGTCCTGCTCACGTACCTCGGCTGTCTCCACCTCTGTTACCCACAGACGTTTCTGCTCTCTACTTTCATTACTCCTTTCCTAAATCCCTGCATCAGCTTCCAGTGCTCTCCTCTACAAGATGCCATAGTAATCTTTGTAATCTTCAAATCTGAACATGCCACTCGCCCTCTGCATTAAACCCCCTCATTGTCTCTACCGCATTGCCTTCAGGGTAAAGCCAAAATTCCTGAATTTAGCCCCACTGGCCTCTGCAGCTTTATTCCTCCCACATTCTGTCTTCCAGCCAGACCCATCCCTTCTTCCCACTTCCTTGGGAAGAAAATACCCTTCTCTTTTATTTTTCTGATTAACGCTCTAGCTTTCAAAAAATCAGACCTCCTCTGCGTGCCCTGCAGCCTGGTCCCTTCTTTCCACGTCCGCCCCCTCCCCAGTGACAGTCTTTCCTCTTGCTGGATGCAGGTTATACCAGCCACTTCAATCAGACTGGCAGCTCTATAGGCAGGCAGGGACTGAGTCATTTCTCTTTGAATCTCCTCGACCTACCACTGTACCTGACCACAGTAGGTATGCAACTATATGTTGAATATGTGATGAATGGAGAAAGAGTTTTCCATCGGGAGCATACAGTAACATTAACATTCATTAGCCTTTCATTTAGCTCAGAGTTCCTTCTTGGTCTTGGCTGATGCTTTTATGCCACAGGAAGGCAGTAAACCCCTGGGAAATGTTCCTGCCAATGTGTACACAAGCCATCAGTTCCCAGCAACGATTGGGTGAGACCATTAAGACTGCTTCACAGGGAGTTCCCTGGTGGTCCAGTGGTTGGGACTCCGTGATTTTACTGCCAAGGGCCCGGGTTCAATCCCTGGTCAAGGAACTAAGATCTCACAAGCTGCGTAGCGTGGCCAAGAAAAGAAAAA
The DNA here is from genome assembly GCF_011762595.2 of Tursiops truncatus. NCBI lineage: Eukaryota > Metazoa > Chordata > Mammalia > Artiodactyla > Delphinidae > Tursiops > Tursiops truncatus. Next base: position 35,712,390 of record NC_047038.1, read on the forward strand.
AGAAAATAAAATCCGATAAAAAAAAAAAAAAAAGACTGCTTAACATGCTTAACAGTGCTTAATGTTAATAGCTAATATGATGGTCCTGCAAACCATAAGTAAACGTGCATCTTTTAAAGAGGTAGTAGTTTTAGCCTGCAGAGTAGCATCTTTTTTTGGTCTTTGTTTTGTTTTGGCAGATGCTTGCTCAGAAATCTGGCAACATTATCAACATGTCCTCTGTGGCATCGAGCATCAAAGGTAGGTGTGTCTTCCTCTGGGCGTCACGACACACGTACTCACACACCTTCAAGAGCTAAGGGTTTGGGGAACAAGCGTAGCAGAGATCATAAAACTGCTTTTTTATAAATTGCTCTGAAGTTTCTTAAGTACCAGTCCTTTTGCCTTAGATGTGAACCAGTCTGAACCAGTCATAAAGTTAAATATAAGTTGGTTTGCTTTGCTCTACCTTTTATTCCTTCTAATGGATATGGAAATGAAGATCAAACGGGGAGAAGGAAACTTTTATACATTTAATTAATCAAAAAAGATGTATTAGACACCCACTAGATGTCCCTGACCCCAAAGAATTCACAGTCTAAAAGGGGGGAGAGTCAGGCAAATGCACATCTTCTACAGTGTGATAGGGTCATAACAGAGCATTGTACAAAGTGCTGTTACAATAGCAGGGACATAACTCTGCCTGTGGAGTGGGGGAGTGCTTCACAAAGACATTTGATCCAGCCCTAAATGAGAAGTCAAGTTGAAGGGCCAGATTGCAGTGCAAAAGTGGAGATGATGGACAGTGTCACAGTCTGGCACAGATGGATTTCGAGTTGAAAATGAAGTAGTTACTGCTGAGATAACATTCCTTCTCTTAGCAAGGATGTACACAGTAAGCCTGCACAGGAGACGAATGCAAAGAAATGCCTAAGCCTCTGGGTTTGTTTGGGTTGTGTTTTGTTTTGCTTTGCTTTACCCTAAATTTCTTCGTTCTACCAACTGATGATGAAAAACTAAAGCCACTGCTATCACTTAGGTGCAGCATCTCAACACCGAAGTCTCAACTGAATTGTGCCAATAATGATATTATTTTCCCAGATTCAGAAACTAGCTCTATTAAAGGAGAAAATCTGATATCGATTTTTAGAAAGGGTGCAGGGACTTCCCTGGTGGTCCAATGGTTAAGACTTCCCCTTCCAATGCAGGGGGTGTGGGTTCGATCCCTGGTCGGGGAGCTCAGATCCCACATACCTCGAGGCCAAACAACCAAAACACAAAACAGAAGCAATATTGTAACAAATTCAATGAAGACTTTTTAAAATGGTCCACATCAAAAAAAAAATCTTAAAAATGGTGGAGTGTGAGGAAGCATGACAATGGTCTCCTGCTTCCTGAAGTTGACTGTGTTTTTTTATTCCTTCAACGGTTGAACTTTCCTTCATTCTCAGGAGTTGTGAACAGGTGTGTGTACAGCACAACCAAGGCAGCTGTGATTGGTCTCACAAAGTCTGTTGCTGCAGACTTCATCCAGCAGGGTATCCGGTGCAACTGTGTGTGTCCAGGTGAGTTGGGCACTGTGGGACTATGAACTTGTCCTTTCTGACCTCCTGGCTGCCACTGTGAAAAGTATCTGTAAGCTTGTTTACCACATGTTGTATTGTCATTGGGAAAAGCTCCAAAGAAAAAAGAGTCCAGGCTTATTAAGATAACAGTCCAATGGTAAGTTGGGAAAGAGATCCTAAGTCATTAGGAATAACCCACAGATGTGTTAAAAGACAAAATTCAACCAAGTAATTTGAAGATCTAATTGGCTTTATTCAACGATTCATGAATCAAGTGGCATCCCATCTAGCAACTAGAAGGATGCTCCAGGGAGCCATATACAAAAATGGAAGGTTTTCATAGAAAGAAGGGTGGGGCAAGGAGGTCATTGGCAAAAGAAAAGAAAAGGTTATTCTGGGCTGGGACTGCTTTTTTAAGGGGGAGGGGATGGCACAGGTTTTATACTACAGGTTGCCTCTTCTTCCTCTAGGGGGATAGAGAGGACCCACAGGGGCCCAATTACCTCATTGGTGCTAACCAGAAAATTCCAGACTGGTTGATTAAGATTACATTTCTGGTAAAGGTTGAAACTGCAATTAGGTTAGGCATTAAATGTAGGTTTTGTATCATGGGCTTTAGCACAAGTGATGCCATTTTGATTTAACAGATGCAAAAGGTTTAAATGCTACTTGTGTGGATGGGGACAATTCCAAACCCTGTGGTTGAGAGACATAACTGGCCAGGGCTTGGTGTTTTAGAAGCAAGCCCAGGATGGCCTCGTCAGGGGAAAATTGAAACGTAGACCATGCTCACAGGACAGCAGGAAGAAAGAGGAGCCTCCCAGACATAGGGAGCCACTGAGTCATGTCCATCACCTGGGGTGGCCCATAAACAAAAAGGAGGGATTCATACCTTCCTTTATGCTGTAAAGAGGGGGTCAGCAAACTATGGCCTACAGGCCAGATCCGGCCTACCACCTGTTTTGTAAACACAGTTTTATCGGAGTACATCCACACCCAGTTTGCTTTTATATTGGTTAAGTTTGTTTTCATGCTGCAGTCAGAGTTGAGTAGTTATAACAGACCAAATGGTTCTCAAAGCTAAAAATATTTCCTGTCTGGCTTTTGACCAAAAAGTATGCTGGCCCCTCATATAAAGGAAAGGAGGAAAGCAGAACTTATTATGAGTAGAAAGGGCATTTATGTTTACACTATACTGTAGTCGATTAAGTGTGCAATAGCATTGTGTCTAAAAATACAATGTATATACCTTAATTCAAAAACATTTTATTGCTAAAAAACTCTCACCATCATCTGAGCCTTCAGTGAGTCATAATCATTTTGCAGTAGTACCATCAAAGATCACTGATCACACATCCCCATAACAAATATAATAATGAAAAAGTTTGAAATATTGCAAGAATTACCAAATGTGACACAGAGACATGAAGTGAGCAAATAAATGCTGTTGGAAAAATGGTGCCTATAGACTTGCTCGAAGAAGCATTGCACAACCCTGAAATCTGTAAAAAATGTAGTATCTGTGAAGCTCAGCAAACCAAAGAGAGTAAAATGAGGTCTGCCTAGGAAGAATTATCAACTTCCTCTCTGAAAAGAAATTCAGTACTGCATGTCCAGAATCAAGGTTTCTCTTAGTAGTTCACAACTGGTATTGTGGCTTTGGGGAGGAGAAGCAATTCACAGTTACCTGTGGGACCTTTCAAAACCTGAGGGGCATGCCAGCATTTGGAGAAGGAGTTGATGGGGAACACCGTGTGTAGTTTGGAAAGTGCCACTGGAAATTCTGATGTAATTCATCATGGTCTCCCCTCAGGTTGAAACCCACTGACTTAGGAAAGGGGGAGACTACTAAATAACCTTCAAGGGACAGAATTTCCATGATTGAGGTGTTCTGTTTAATTTTTCTTGGACTAGAACAGTAAACATAGGTAACACCAAGAAAGAGGAGGTTACAGGAGAGAGAGTTTCACCGGGTTTTAACATACACGTTGGTGATACTTGAGTCTAGCTATTTTTGGTGCCATTTTCCCAGTGGAATAAATGGCAAAATGATTTGGAAAATGTGGTTGTTTTGAAGCTGGACTTTTCAGAAGATTGGAAAATATATTCTCCCACTGTCTGGAACAAGGAACTAGCTGTGACTCACTGAGCCAGTCACAAAGAAAATGTGACAAGGAATGAGTGTGTCTGGGTTGGTGCTGATGATATAGTCACAACACTTCAACACCAGACTGGTGTGGACAGTGGCATGGTGTGTCAGTCTGTGCCAGGGACACAGCAGAGTCAGGTGACAGTGGAATGAAGTGCGAGGCATAGGCTTGCTACAGAGTTTTCATGTAATAGTCATGAATACCGGCCATATGTAAGAGTCGGTGAGCATTTGCCTCAGCGGGAGGAAGCTGTTAAGGATTTTGAGGAGGGCGTTAAGTGAATGCTTAAGGTGCCTTGAACACACTGTTGGTAGAATTGTGGACTTTAAGGAGGCTGTTGATGAGGCAAGTGAGGAAAATATCACCAGAAATTGGATACAAAGAGATTTTCGCTTTGTGGTTTAAGAAATTTCATCAACACTATTGCCTGCTGTAACTGTGGAGGGTAGAAAATGTTCCTGATGAACCAGGTGATGTAGCCAAGGCAGCTCCCACCCAGCCTATTGAAAGTGTCGCCTGCTTACAGTGAAATGTGAGAGCACAGAGACAAGCTAAGGAAAGGGCTGTTAAACAAAAAGGAGCCAGGATTTGCAGATTTCGAAGATTCCCAGTCTCTCCAGAGAAATGGCAAATGATAATAAAATTAAGAAATGGTTTCCGAGGCGGGGAGGATAATAAATTGGAAGATTGGGACTGACGTATACACACTACTATATATAAAATAGATAACTAATAAGGACCTACTGTAGAGCACAGGGAACTCTACTCAATACTCTGTAATGGCCTATATGGGAAAAGAATCTAAAAAAGAGTAGATATATGTATATGTATAAAGACTTACTTTGCTGTACACCTGAAACTAATACAACATTGTAAATCAACTATATCCCGATAAAATTTTTTTTAAAAAAAAGAAAGAAATGATTTCCAAGCAAACATCAAATCTATGGCACACCCAGGAGCATGGTCTAAGGATGGAGCTGAGAGTATGACAGTGAAGTCACTTGCTATGAACTTAGAAAGATCATGTGGTCTCCGGGAGTACGGTCAGCAGAAGAAAGCCCTCTGAAGAGAATTTGCAGATCACAGAAGTTAACAGAAATGTATGGGAACTTGCTCTGTAAAGAATGTGAACTAAGTGGGATTTAAAATTTTTTAGTCATTATTATTTTTCTTGTTTTTAAGTAAAATAAAGTTATATTTTTTCGATGAGAAATATGAAACAATGGTTAAAACAGGAATTTAAAACCGACGAAAATAGGCCAGATAATGAGGAAAATTAAGAGCCACCTAAGTTATCGAGGACTGTGATGGGTGTGGAGTTGTCCCTGAGAATCCCCCCAGAGTGAACCTGACAGCAGAAAATGTTTTTGAGATCATTCGGTAGTCTGGGTCCTTATACTGATATAGTGCTTGTATGATTTTATCTATAATACATCTCAGGGTTGTTGCGAGGATTAACTGAGATAATACCTATAACAGTGCTTAAAATCCATAAAGTATCATATCAATGTGATGTGACTAAAGTATGTCCTGGGAATGCTGGGTGTCATTTTTTGCCTAATGTACTTCACAAAGAAGTATAGTCTGTGTTTTTGAAAATCATAGACATTTATTAAAGAATTTATAAGCCTATTAAATAAAAAGCAGGCAGGTAGAGGTGAAATTGTCACTCCAAGTCATGGAGAAGGCTTTCACTGATCGTTGTATCATATGGAAAGGAAGTTTAAAATTTAATCATCAATTTCTTTTTCAGTCTAAGTAAGTAACCAAGCTGAATGCCCTCCTTTGATTTAGGAACGGTTGATACCCCATCTCTGCAGGAAAGAATACAAGCCAGACCAAATCCTGAAGAGGTATATCTGCTATTTTAAATGTGTTTAAATCCTCTGGTTAAAAAAAATAAAAATGCTCCTTCCTTACCTAGAGGAGACAAATCCATAGAGACAGAAAGTAGAAGGGTGGTTGCCAGGGGCTGGGGGAGAGGGAGTGGGGAGTTATTGTTTAATGGGGATAGAGTTTCAGTTTTTCAAGATGAAAAGAATTGTGGAGATTTGTTGCACAATAATATGAATGGACTTAACACTACTGAACTGTACACTTCAAATTGGTTAAGATGGTAAATTTTATATTATGTGCATTTTACCACATTTTCAAAAAATATGAAAATGCCCTCTTCTTTAATATTATCTTTCTGATCTGTCACAGTCTCTGTAGGTTTTAGTATAAAACAGATAGTTTGAGTAGATTGGGAGTCACCATAGTCCTGTTTGGTCCACAATTAAAGACATTGATATTCTCCTGTATCTTGTGTCATGTATAATTAATCAAGGCAACAAGCCAGTGGTACCTTTGTAGATTCCTCTTGCCTTTGACCTTCTGAAGGTGTTGCAGGTGAGTTACTTCAGCTCACATCACTGATGTCCGGTATGGTTTCTGGTTCCAGGCACTGAGCGATTTCCTAAAGAGACAGAAAACAGGAAGATTTGCAACTGCAGAAGAAATAGCCCTGCTCTGCGTGTACCTGGCCTCTGATGAAGTAAGCACTGTTCTTCCCAGGGGGTTCATTATCCTCAATCACATTTGGCCACAATTTGCTCATCAAAATAGTATGATTTAGGGAGTGATGGCATGTAGGTGCTAAGGTGCTGCTTTTACAAGATAGGAATAAGTTCTGATTTAATTTGCTCATAGAAAGGCCACATTGATCTGAGCCACCAACTCTTCCTCATTCAACTTTACATGTCACTGAATCTGATAGCACATGAAGTGGTGGAGGATTGAAAAAAATTAAATTGCTCAATTTTATAATTACTTTCAAAAATTACAATTTGGGAAACCATTTGTAAATTTGATTTGTAAATCAAACCAGTGAACCTCCAAAATTATGAGAGCTTCCGGTGAAATGGGGAAAGGGTTAACCAGATTTGCGTCCAGGAGACACAGAATTAGCATCTGGTGTTTTCAGTTTTACTGGTGACTTGTTTAGAACAATGCCAGTACCTCTTTTTTTTCCCTATGAATTTTTACTTATTTATCATCACGTATGGAAATTCCTAATTCTCTTTCCACGTTGCACCTATTTAGTAATCAGTTTTTTCCTTAACGGCTACTGTATATTTTTTAATGGCAAACAGCTGTGAAAGCAGAAACTTTCATAAGAGATATTTCTTATAAGGTATAAAGTACAAGGGCATCCCCTCTGTTTTTGTTTGTTTGTTTGTTTGTTTGTTTTTGCGGTACGCGGGCCTCTCACTGCTGTGGCCTCTCCCGTTGAGGAGCACAGGCTCCGGACGCGCAGGCTCAGTGGCCATGGCTCACGGGCCCAGCCGCTCCATGGCATGTGGGATCTTCCCGGACCGGAGCACGAACTGGTGTCCCCTGCATCGGCAGGCGGACTCCCAACCACTGCGCCACCAGGGAAGCCCTAAAAATGTTTTAACTTAAACATGGATAATAGACTCAAATTTGTGTTCCTAGTTTTAAATTCACCTAAAGCCTGAGGCAATGGAAGAGGCTGGAAGGAAAGACATCATAACAGGAGTACAGAGTGTTTTAAAGTTCAGTATATATTGTATAGCACAGGGAACTCTACTCAATACTCTGTAATGGCCTATATGGGAAAAGAATCTAAAAAAGAGTGGATATATGTATATGTATAACTGATTCACTTTGCTGTACACCTGAAACTAACACAACATTGTAAATCAACTATACTCCAATAAAAAAAAATAAAATTCAATATATGAAGACTGATCATATAAAGTAGATAAACTAGGGGGTTATTAGACACTCTACCAAGAAACACCCCCAATTTCTCCAAGTTTTTTTCAAAAGGCAAGCTTTCTGTTTTACATATGGACTCTTCTAGATCTTTCTAAAAGGACAAAGGTCCTTTTGTTGAACATTTCAAGCCAGAACATTCCCAAATATTTGGTAACCTAAGCTCTGGCTAAACCAGGGCAATTTAGCTTATCAGCAGTACCCACAAATCAAATGAGCTCTTGTGAAGATACAGATTCAAAGAAATCAGAAAGGTTAATGTACTCAGTCATTCATAATCTGCCTAGTCATTTCCTCTGCTATGAACAACTGTTGTTAATAGTTCTGAGAAGTAGTAACTGCTCTGTCACTAAAACATTTCAACCTCTGTATCTGTCACATTTACCACCACCTGGTGTGCACCAAGTTACACTGAAGAGGGGCTAACTGATCAGTAACACACCTCCTCACTCCTGCCTACTCCCCTTTCCTTCTCTCTTCTCTCTTCCAGTTAGTTCCCTGGTCGTGTACTATTCACAGACATAAAACAGAGGGGGGTGCTCCCCTGGTGGTACAGTGGTTGAGAGTCCGCCTGCCGATGCAGGGGACACGGGTTCGTACCCCGGTCCGGGAAGATCCCACATGCCGCGGAGCGTCTGGGCCCGTGAGCCATGGCTGCTGCGCCTGCGCGTCCGGAGCCTGTGTCCCGCAACGGGAGAGGCCACAACAGTGAGAGGCCTGCGTACCGCAAAAAACAAAACAAAACAAAACAAAACATTTTTAAACCTCTACCACAAGAATCACTTCAGCTTTAATTCTTTGGAAAATGAAAAATTCTATGGGGAAAAATATCAGTAATTTTTAAACTTCTTTAGTTTTGTACAGATTTGGATGTCTGAAACTAGTATAGAATTTTTTTTTTGGTTAATAGATTATAATAATTATTACTCATATAAATTTTAAAAAGACATTTAGTGTGCTTCAGTACCTGGAATTACCCATGTATATTGATTAACTAAATATACATCTTTTTTTTAAAATTCTGTTTGGTAATTGACATTACTACTTTGTTACTGACACACTTGATTATGTTCAAAGGTTTATTAGTGGCATAAAACTCAGCTAGTTAGGATACTTCTGCGATTCAAAATGAAAATGTACTATTTTAGCCTATACTTTATCCTAATTTGGGTAATGGCTCTATATCACAAAATTTCTTAATTTTCTGACTCTGAGTCCAGACACTCTTAGAATGATGTGACATGTGCTCAAACACCAGCCAGAGGCCAGTCAGATCCAGATCACAAGAACACTCAGCAGTTTTAAATCATCTGAAATTTAATTCAGATTTTCCTAATTTCTATTTGTTAAAAGTGTGGTTTCCTGGTTCTATGAGGATAAACTGTTCAGCTATCTCAGTCAGGAAAATTGAAGAAACACAACCTGGTTAATTGTTCTATCTCCTTGTGTTTATCCCTGCAGTCTGCCTATGTAACAGGTAATCCTATTATCATTGATGGAGGCTGGAGCTTGTGATTTCAGGATCTCCTTGCTGGGAAGGCAGGCCGTTCCTGTCTACAGTGAACCTGCTTATGAAGAAAACTCACCCATCCTCTCTTTCCTATTAATGGCATATTAATGAAAATAAGACCTTTTTGATGATGTCATTGTTCACAAGAGTCTGATTCTTTAAATATATTCATCTCTTTCTAATCTCTTCTGAAATCATTGTAGATAGGTGAGATAATGAACTCACTGCAAAAAGAACATTTTAAGAATAAACCTCAATTTCTAAGTATATAAAATTAAAATGTGAATATGAAGAAAAAAGGAAGTTTCTTTTTTAAGAAAAAAGCTATTCATTTCTATTTTACTTCTGTTTTGCGTATTCAAATATTTTTGTACGATTCTGCATTGGTCTGTATGTGGGTACTAATTTTAAAATTTTACACAGTCATAAGTGAACACCAAAGGTATAAAGGAGTTTGGCTTCAGTAACTTACACTTAAAGGAGTTTAGGTTCAGGACTATATATTGTTGATCTGTTATGTAAAAGAAAAATAATCATCAGATGTTTATCCTTAATGGATATCATCACTTATAAGTAAATACTTTTTTTTTAGTCTAACTAAAAAGTCTTTATTAAAATAAGCAGTATTTGACATGGACATAAGAAACATATAGTTAACTACCTTACAGTATTGTCAGTTTGAAGAATATTTTTCAGATTAAGTATAGATTTCCTCACCAAATTCTGAGATAACAGACAAGAGAACATGAAACTTAGAAATAGTCTCCGGATGAAGAAACAGAAATAAATCATGTAACAGGAAACAAAATTAAAGAAAATAAAAGTTTCAATAAGAAATTTAAATTCATGGAAAATAATTCCATAACAGATTACTAGGGAGAAGTTTTTTCTTGCTCTTTTAGTTTCAGGGTTTTATGTTTGTGTTTTATTTGTCGTTACCTCAAAAGACCAAATGGTATGATGCACATGTAGATACTCAGTAAATGAACAGTTAATCTTTCATCTCAGAACTGTAATATTAAAAAGGAAAATTTTGAAATGGACAATGAAAGTTTAAAATTTTATGTATGAGGAAGAACATGCAGTTGATGAAGGTAAGTTAAAACCAACAGCAAAAAATAAAACAAAATAAAATAAATCTGACAGCAAAGGATATTTTGACTAACATTCCTGAAGAGTCCATTGATTTTAAGATTTGCTTTAGGGTTCTGGACCAGGTATTCCACTACTGGACCACATGTAGCTTGGTTGGTTACCTAGAACCTAAGTCATCCAATTTCTCTTCCATTTTAGTTTTTTGCTTTGTAAAATTAAGGAGTTGGGCCAAATGACTTGGGTTTCTTTTGATGTATCATTATCAAAAGGCTGTAACTTCTTATCAAGTGAAGTAATGGAACACTGAAGCTTTTAAGCTTTTATGAAGTACTTCATGCTCTGAGCCATTATACATGTACATGTAAGCTATTAAAAAATGAATTATAAATAAACATGATGGGACTTCCCTGGTGGTCCAGTGGCTGAGACTCGGCGTTGCCAATGCAGTGGGCCCAGGTTTGATTCCTGGTCAGGGAACTAGATCCTGCGTGCCGCAACTAAAGATCCCACATGTCACGAGGAAGATGGAAGACCTCTCATGCAGCAACCAAGACCCGGCACAGCCAAGTAAATAAATAAACACATGATGAACACTGCAAAATGGACTCTAAATATTAACAAATGCTCCCTCAGAGTGAGTTCTCCCAGAGATAACTATAAAACATTATAAACAGTAAAAACTAGCCAAAAAGTTCAATGTTCTCCAAAGTCATGTTCTCCAAAGTCATGTATCAATGATCATATGACTGAAAGAAATGGAAAAATATATTTGATTTCTGTTATAAGAGGAAGCTGGATGTCACTAGAAACTTTGGCGAGCTTTAGGAGAGGAAGAGTTCTGTTTAGGAAAATAATCATTTTAGGTGCTCTGAAGAAGCTTAATAGACGGAACCTAGGTTCATCCATTCTCTCCATAAGGGAGGACCTAAGAGAGAAGAATGAGTGGTTTCTGCCTGGTGGAGACATTTACGTGACATTGTACCTCTTGCCTGCAAAACGGCGATTAAAATTGGCACTTGCTTAAAGGAGTGAAAAACAGGTAAGAAAATTTTTATTTCTGTAGGAAATGGAAATTACCCCGAAAGGGGCACACGCGCATATACACACACTTAGTTGAAAGGGGAGGCGGAGGGAAATATAGAGGAAAGGAAGACACAGAAATGGAAGGCAGAATGAAATGAATGCTGATGGACAAAAAGTCATAAACGCAAGAAGGGCAAGTGTTAAGCGATGAAAGGGAGAACAAGTCTTTTATCCCACTTAATTGGTCACCTGAAGAGAGGTCTTCCCGCCCCACCTGAGAAGACACTTCTAAAAAGCACAACTAAAAAGGTGGAGTGAAAATCCAGAATGTTGAAGGGAACGATAAAGCCAGCAATTTGCTGCCCGGGCCGCACTCCTGGCTCCGCAAGAGGCAGTGCTGCGCGTCCTCGCCCAGGAGCTCGTCATCGCCGGCCGAGACGGCGCCAGGGTCGGCGCGCGCTGGGCAACCATCCCTGTAGCTTCCCGGGGAGACACGCTCGTCCGGTCCCCAGGGGCCGGCGAGGCCGCCCACCGCGCGGCGCCGCCCCGAGGTCCCGGGAAGTGTACCTGCGGTTCTCCGGACCCCCAGTCAAGCCGCGCGCCCGCCCCCTGAGGCCCCAGACCCGCGGAGAGCGCGTGGGGTGGCCGCTACTGGGTCCCACCCACCCGGGCTCCCTGAGCGGTCCACACAGCCCGCGCCCTGCCGCCTTCCCGGGACCGCCCACGCCGCGGAGAAGGCGGGGCCGCAGACACCCGGCGGCGCGCCCAGCGCCCCGCTATCTGCAATAATTGCAGCCTCCGCCGCTGCCTGGGGCGATGCGCCACCCGGAAACCGGCTCCGCCGGGCTCCACCGCAGGCCTTTGAGCCCCTTTTTGCATCCATGAGGCTGAGCCGGCTGCCTGAGCCAGAGAGTGTTAGGTGAGTAGCCCCCGGAGAGCACTGAGCGTAAATTAAACCGGCGGCCGTGGCGGCAATCCTCTAGTGCCGGGCCAGAGGCTGGGAGCTAGCGCCCAGCGCCTTCTGGTTGTACGCAGAGTGGTGGGTGGGTGTGGGTGTGTGTGTATCTCCCGTCGTTAGTTGTTATTGGAGTAGGTTTTTCTTGTTCGTTTTGTTTTAGTTCTCAAATCCACCATACGTTGCTGCTACTGTGGCCTGGGTTAGCACCCCTCATGTGCAAAGACTCATCAATTCCTCCTGATTGGGGAATATAAATAAGCCCCTGCTCAAAGCGCTCGCTGAGTCTGTGGCTTTATTTTACTTACCAGGCATCAGCTTGTTATGTCAGCCTTGTTATCTCACCCTGGATTCTGGTGTTTTTTGTTGCCCAAAAGATCAATAGCAGGAAGACACCACTAACTTTCTTCCATCAAGAAATCCAAGATGGGCTTCCTTGGTGGCGCAGTGGTTGAGAATCTGCCTGCCAATGCAGGGGACACGGGTTCGACCCCTGGTCTGGGAAGATCCCACGTGCCACGGAGCAACTAGGCCCATGAGCCACAGCTACTGAGCCTGTGCGTCTAGAGGCCTGTGCTCCTCAACTAGAGAGGCTGCGATAGTGAGAGGCCCGCGCACCGTGATGAAGAGTTGGCCCCTGCTTGCCACAACTAGAGAAAGCCCTCGCACAGAAACGAAGACCCAACACAGCCAAAAAATTAATTAATTAATTAAAAAAAAAAAAAAGAAATCCAGGACACCAGTGGCTAGAGACAGCAGGTGCTTTACTTTGCCAGATCTACCTCTGTTTTCTCTGAAAGGCTAAAACCCCCTTTCCCCATTCGTCTATAATGGGCCCTCCACCTAATATTATTGCTGCTATACAGTATCTCATGAAATTCTGGTTTACTCTTTCTCTCTAAGTCAAGAGTGAAACATATCAATTCGGCAAATACCTGTGCATCTTCTGTGGGCCAAGCAGGCCTGGGGACAGGAGATACAAATAACAATGGAATACAATTCCATTCTTAGGATTCCAGCTCCACATTCCAGGAGCTCAAAATCCAATGGATCAGAATATACCTAACGATTAATTAGGTAGTGTGATTTACCCTATACTAATGATGTGAGCAAAATGACCGGTTCACATATTTTCTAGCATATTAAGGTCTTTAGAATTACAGTCCTATTGACTAGATTTTTGCCTTTTTAGGGTTTCCATAGAAGGCATGATAGAATAAGTAGGGAAAATCAGTGATGTAGGTCTGAATCCTGGGGCCTACACACAAAGTTGCCCCAGGAGGGCAACTCACCCTCATTCCCACCTGTGGCTAGTGTGCCTTCTTGTACAGGAGAAACAGGAACGCTAAAAACATTTCCCAGACTCCCTTCCAGTTAGAGTTCTGGGTGTAAATTAGAGTTCTGGATGACTTGCCTGAGATTTCAAAGGCAGAGATAAGGCAGAAGACTCCCTGCTCCTCCCTGATGTTTTTGGCTGTTTTCTGTTAGCACGGAAGGTGCACGAGGTGCCAGTGTCCAGGCTCTAGAACTGTGGGTGTTGGGAGGGACTTACAGCAACCAGACTCAGCATGCCATATTGAATCACCAGCCCTCTGGCTGTCAAGAGGCAGCTGAGGGAGATAGTGAACATACTCTGAGTTCCCTGTCCAGACAGCTTCCAGATCCCAGCTTCTCAGGGTCACAGGTACAGTATGTTCTTGAACTCCTTGGTTCCTGTAGGCCTCCTGATTGTGGCAAAAATAGTATATTCCCTGGTGGCTCATCTAGTAGTGTTCTGGAAGTCATTCCTAGAGGCCCAGCCAAGACCCTGCACTTGTAGCCCTTTCAACAATCTCTAGCCTTTCAACAATTCACTTAATTCTCTGTATAAAATCTCTTTCTGCTTAAAATATTTGGCATGGTGTCTGTTTTCTGCATTGACTCTGCGTAATATGTTTGCTGTATAGCCTCTAAAAGTCACCTAAAGCTAATCTCTTCAGTTTCTTTAGATGGGAAATGAAACCATGAGATTAGATCCAGGGCCTGGCAGTGAGTTGAATGCCTTCACTTGGGCTCTGCCCTCTCTAGTTGCTACAGACTCCTACATTTGAGTTGGCCCCTGAAGGTATTTGAGTTTGTTACCCATACACTAGATTACCCCTGAAGTCTCTTGCTCTACAAGTGTAATGTAAAACATTTCTTCATTTAAAGCATTCTCAGAGTATATCACAAGAGATCGTTGACTATCTGGTTCATGACTAACTGTTCGTGAGTCCTGTTGGTAATTGGGAGGCCACTGACTCTCGGTTGGCACACAAACCCTAATGATAGAACAGATTTTTCCTCTTGGGAAAAGGAATTTACATCTTTTTCACACAAAGCCTAGGAAACTAGTATGTGGGGAGATGGAGCTCCCTGTATATGCACTTGTGTAGTGAGGGAGCATTCTTTGTAGTCTTGGGTCATACATGTTAAGGAAAGTGCAATGATGATAAGTTCGAAGGAGTTTTGAACAGCCTTATAAAGTTAGTAAGTATACCTTGCCAATACAGTAAAAGCTCTTTATGTGTTTTTTTTAGGAATCTATTTATGTTTCTGTGGTTCATAAGGAGGAATGAAAGGTTCGAGTTTACCAGTGTCCCTTATCTGTGCTCTTCAGTACAGTACATGTATGCTTCTTTCTCAAAGAAAATCTCATGAAAGGAAGATAAAGCACTGAGGGACTTTTTTTTGCGATACGCACTGTGGCCTCTCCCGTTGCGGAGCACAGGCTCCGGACGCGCAGGCTCAGCGGCTGTGGCTCACGGGCCCAGCCGCTCCGCGGCATGTGGGATCTTCCCGGACCGGGGCACGAACCCGTGTCCCCTGCATCGGCAGGCGGACTCTCAACCACTGCGTCATCAGGCAAGCCCACACTGAGGGACTTTTGGGGGACTCCTTGATGTACTTAGTACTAGTTTAAGGTTTTCTGTGACGTAGGCATTATCACCATTTTGCGGTTGAAGAAAATTGTCCAGACTGGCTAAGTAACTTGCCCCAAATGGCCCAAGTAGGAGGCAGTGACACAAGAAGGAAACTCAGGGTTTTCATGTCCTTTTTCCTCTGACCGCTCCACATAGCTTGCATATGATGCTCATTATGAGCTCATTGACATGGATGTGCACAAAATTCCCTACCTGCACTTTCCTTTTTACCCCTTACCCTTTAATCATGTGGTTCCTCTGCCTGTAATGGTCTTTCTTTTCTTTTCGAGACTAAGTCATCTTTCAAGGCTTAATTCAAGTATCAGCCACGTAGGGCATTACCTCCTCTCCCCTGTTTAACGCTATGCCTGCACTTCTCACATTATAATTAAATTACCTTAAGGTGGCACTAGCTGCTGTAACAGATAATCTCCAAAACCTCAGTAACTTAACACAATAGAAGCTTATTTCTCATTCATATAAAGTCCAACCAGGTGTTCAGCTGGTGGCCTTCTCCTCAGTGATTCAGGAACGCTAACTCTTTTTATATTATGGCTTTGCCACCCCCTAAGACCTTGGAGTCCTTAGTTTCCAGGCAATGGACAGGAAAAGAGAGAGCATAATGTAAAACATGGGAGCTTTCTTACAGCGGTGGAAGTACAACACATCATTTATGCCGACATCCCTTTGCCAGACTCAGGGACTTGCCACACTGACCTGCAAGGGAGGCTGGGAAATGTCAACTATCTGTGTGTCTAGGCAGCAGAGGAAACTGGTTTGGTGAACACATAACAATCTCTGTCCCTTTCTTAAAGAGCAGAGACTGCATCTCAGTCATCTTTCTGTCTCTTGTGTTTACACACCATAGAAACCCAGTAAAAGGCTGATGAACTTCAATGATTGTGAAAAGATGGGGTTGCTTATCTCATGTGCCTTAAATTGAAACTTAACCACACTTCATTATGGTTACCTAGGGAATGATCTGTCATACTCTGACTAGGTTGCAACCTTTGACTATAGGAACTGTGTCAGACTGTTCACATTCAAATCCCTAACACAAGGGCTAGAACATGGTAAGAGCTTAATAGAGGTTTGTTGAATGAATGAGTCCTTAGAGAGAAAAAAGAGGAACAGAGTTAGTCTACATGGAGTTAAGAAATACTAACTGAGATGGTGACATTTGGGTTAGATCTTGAATGACTCGTAGAACTTTACCAAGTAGAGAAGTAAAACATGAAACCCCAGGCAGTGATGGTAGTTGTGTTTTGTTCTTGTTGTTTTGTTTCATGAGTAGAAAGTAACAAAACAATCATATGTTTATAAGCCCAACTTTTAAAAATTCAATATTCAAATATTACAACTAAACTTCAGGGATAGGGCAGAAAAAATATATATAACCTTACAAGCTATGCAATCTCTAAAGACTAAAAGAATGGTGCTAAAAACCTTGGCACTGATTTTTAGCTGCTGAAATGTTATTTTCTGGACATTTTTGAGAAATTTCGATACGAAGGCAGTGTTCTATCAATATTTGTTCATCCTCTGTGAAGGTTTTGCACCATGTCAAGAAGCTAGGGAGACATGTGTAAGCCAAAGGTTCCTCATCACTGCTCTTATCAGAGCTTCTCAGAGACGGCTCTGCATCAGAGTCACCTGTTGTATTGGTAGGATGCTTTTGGCTATAAGTAACAGGATATTCAGCCAAAATTGCCTTCAAAAATACAAGCTTCTTTCCTCATACGACGAAATATCTAAGGTAAATAGATCCAAGGTTTGTTCAGTAGCACATTGATATCAAGGTCCATGTTGCTTTCCGTTAGCTAATCTTGACGTTTTCTTCATGGATAAATGATGGCTGCTAGAATTCCAAGAAACACAATCCCCATCCACAGCTTCATCCTCCCCTGCAAATAGACGCGCGCGCACGCGCGCGCACACACACACACACACACACACACACACACACACACACAGAGACAAAAAGAGAAGAGGGTTCTCCTCTTGCCTCTCTGTCTTTATATTAGAAAGGAAAATCTTACCCAGTGGTCCGCAATAGCCTTGCCCGCAAATTTCATTGGCAAGAAATGAATCATGCTCATCCTTAAACCGACAGCTGGCAAAGAGGAATGATGTTACAGAGATTGACTTAGACCAGTCATGATTTATTCCTAGGGCTGGTGAAGGGACCCGCTGGCATACCTGAGCAGTGGCTCTTAGGTAGGTAATAAGTCACATTGCCACACTTGGGGAGATTCAGTCTCTGGAGATTCTGATATTAGTAAGCCTAAAAGTAATATTTTAAACTTTCAATTAAACATATTTGCCTTTGGGTGGGGGGAGAGATTTTTTACAAAGAGAAGCAAGTATTGGGTCCCTTCTTACCTAGGGATCATTTCCTTTTATTCCTATCTCATTGCATAGTGTTTTACTTCATGATGATTCAGTCAAATCACTATATTAATTAACCAAATAGAATAGTGGTTGTTTTCTTTTGATAACTTGATTGCATGCAGTTGGAACACTTAATCCTTTCCGATAAGGTAGTTCTCATTCAAGGAGACATTCTTAGTCATTTCAGTAATTAATTGTCAAGGAAATTTTAAGCCCTACTCTTCACTTAATCTGAATTCCTCACTGATGGAATAAGGCTTCTTTAGGGAAATGAGCATTAGATCAGAGTTGATTAGCAGAATCCAGAAATTGGAAAGTTTCAATATGTTCTACATAGAAATACCGTATGGTATGGAAACCCTACACTTTTAACATATAAATGGATGAACACCAAAGATAGGAGATTTTTATTATAATTGTTACAGAGTACTTAATGAGCAATCATGGAGACACTATTTCAAATGCATGAATACAGTGCACAGAGTACTCCAGCAATATATGTAAATTCTCAGTACAGTCACCCCATTAAATGTCAGCCTGTCCTACCAAAGACAGAAAATAACAAGAACAACCATTCTTTATCCATGTAATGATCTTTCAGCAGTAATTCAGGTGATAGCAGTAAGTGTATTTTACTTGCCTAAGAGCCTGTGGACATCTGCAAGTTGATAGTTCTTTCATTTCCTCTGGAATATTACAGAAAGCACTTTTAAACACTTAGATTAATAAGATAACCTGAAAAAGAGAAGGTTGATTTAACAAACCTCTTTCTATATATGAAAGCATATTTACGGAAGTTGTTTTCAAAGTGTGCTTCACTTGCCAGGAGGAACAGGGGTGAGTGGACAGGGTTTCTGCAGCTCCACCTTTATCTGTCCCATTTGTTGGATTTCAGGATAAGGTTTCATTTAACAGAAGATCTCTGGCTTAAAAAAATATTTGAAAATTGCTGTAAAAGCTTCTAGGCAGTTCCCCCATCTTCTTTGAAAACCACAAAAACAAAAAAATGACTTAAATTGTGGCAGGTGGAATTAAGTTACCTAAAATCAAATTACCAGAGTCTGTCTATGAAAAATATTATTACCAAGGAAAGCTGTGTCATTTTCTTTTCTCTAAAGCTCTAAGAATTGCGTAAATTCTTTTAAAATGTATTTTAAATTGCATTTAAAAATCTTTTTTTTAATTTACTTATTTTATTTATTTATTTTTGGCTGCGTTGGGTCTTCTTTGTTGCACACAGGCTTTCTGTAGTTGCGGTGAGTTATTCTTTGTTGCGGTGTGAGGGCTTCTCATTGCGGTGGCTTCTCTTGTTGCAGAGCACGGGCTCTAGGCACGCGGGCTTCAGTAGTTGTGGCGCATGGGCTTAGATGCTCCACGGCATGTGGGATCTTCCCGGACCAGGGCTCGAACCCGTGTCCCCTGCATTGGCAGATGGATTCTTTACCACTGTATCACCAGGGAAGCCCCTGAAAAATCTTCTTATTGTAAAAATACTAACAATAAAGAAACATAGAGAATAAAAATGAAATTCCAACAACTCCATTTCCGTCCTCAAAGGCAACTGATGTTAACAGACTTTTTCCTCTTTATTTACATATATATACATACCAGAACTGCTCATATTCTTGATCTGCAGTTTTCTCTCAAGTTTGGAGGAAAGACAAAGTTCCTTTGAAGTCCACAGCTCTATGATTTTGGTGGCATATGTGCCTAATACTGGAAAATAAAGCTCAAATTAAATCAAGATAGTTTCTAAGTATGTGTATCAGTCCTGTAGGAAATTCTGTATACTGGGAATGCTAAAGAGAGGCATGATTGGCCAATAGCCTTTGCATTTGTTTTTAGAAAATACTTGACCTACTAACTTATAAGCAAGTGGGCAGTCACAACAGTCATAACAGCCGTGTCCCTGGGCTTATGTCAAGCCTCATTCTTCTATTGAAATCTGTACTTGAGTCAGAGAACTTTGATTAAACTCACATTATTTACTGAATTTATGAAGTCTATAAAATTTCACCATTTGAAAAAAATACATTTTTTTCTAATATGGTTTACAGGTTGTGTATCAGTCTGAATAAAGCAATATCTTGATTGAGAGGCAGGAAAAAAAACTTGAAAAAACTTGGTTCTGTGTATAGGCCCTTTTACTGTTTATTTAAAATGTACCTTGCCTTCCTAGTTCTCAGTATAATTTTCTGATATACAAAAATCTCTCAAACCATCTAAGTTTAACTGGATTTTTTTTAAATGAAAAGCTTCTTAATTCTTAGAATATTAAGTCATATTTAAGTGGCAAGTTGTCACCGAGCCAGTTAACTGGTAATTCAGAATACGTAAACAATATTTGTCAAGAGAATAGAATAAAAGTTCTTATTTCATTCATTTTGTTACCAATGTTGTGCAACTTAAATGGATTAGTAAGAATTTTTGTTTGTAATAAACTCTATAACATTGATAACAATGGAAAAAAGTAGAGCTGAACAAAAGATAGAAATTTTTAATATTTATATTTGCTTGTGGAATGTGTTTTCAAACTTATAATTAACTATGGGTATATACAAGTAGAATTTTAAACAAAATATAACAAAAATGTAAAATTATAATGCAGTGACTTGATAGAAAGGACATGAAGTCGAAGATATAGATTAAAGAACTACCTCATTTCACAAATTTTTATAGTTTTACTATGGGGCTTGGCGGATACTGGCTGTGTTCACTGAGAAAAGTTATTTAGCTTCTCTAAGTTTTAGTTTTCTTATTTAAATATGAAAGAGATTGGACAAGGTAATTTCTAAAGGCCTTTCCAACTTTTATTATTCCATTAAACTATGAGTGATTTTTAGCTGCTTAAAAGCCATCTAGTTTCTCCATATTTCCTCACTTTTTAACTTTTCCATCTCAGACACCTAGCATCTCACATCGATTCTTAACTCTGTTGAACCTTTACTGGACCCAAAGACTTTTAAAGACTTCCATGAACACAATAAGAAAATTAATTAGGGTCCATTAACTATAGTATATCATTTAACTAGCATCGTTGAAAAACAAAGCATTTCACTTAAATTAATTTTATTGGTAACTGACACCTATTTTACTGAATGCAACATTTTTGTTTAACATTCGCTTTAAAGAAAAGCTCTAAAAATTTGCCAATACAGAATGCTAGGTTTGAATATTTATGAACCATCCAGGCAACTTGAAAAGAATTAAAGTGATCTTGTTAAGGAGTATAGTTTTTGAGTTCACATTTTGATGCATATATAAATAAACAAATTCTAAAGAAAAAAAAAAGAAAAGCTCTAAACGGTACTGTATATTTTAATGCCTTTTAAAACAAAATATTTCCACCTAATTTTTTTCTTTTCATTTTCTTACAGTTGTAGAATCACCTTTCTAAACATCTGTTATTATACAGGGGCTCCTTCAAGGCCAATTCAGGTATGAAAATTCTTACTAAGGATTTATTTGGTGGCAAGTGACAGAAACCCAACTCAGACTGGTAAGAAATTTTTTGGCTCACCTAACTGAAAAGGAGCTGCTTTCAGCGGTACCAGCAATGCTTTTATTATTGCTTTTTATTATTTATTATTGCTTTTTATTATTATTTTTATTATTGATTATTAATTTAGAGCTTTCTCTTTCTGTCTTTCCATATTAAGACTCTGCTTTGTTCTGTGGTTAGTTACCTCATTCTTTAGAAGGCTTTTCTTGTATGTTACAATGATTGTCAACAGCAAGTCTGGGCTTAGCAACCCTGACAGAAAGAAAACTCTTTCTTAATGGTTCCAGTAAACACCCTAAACCTGACTCCCTTGGCCAGCTGTGGGTCACATGCTTATGCCTGAACTGGTCAAGGTGACCAGGGAAGGAGTTCCCTCTCTGGCCAAGCGTGTCTTCATCTCTGGAGCATTGGTGGAGCTTGGGGATTAGAGAGGGAAGGATAAAAGTCTCACATGAGCCATATGTATGGGGAATAGAGGAGGCATGGATTCCACAAAAGAAAATTAGTGTGCTATCACCAAAAACAAGGGGGAGAATCATGCTTGGCCGGCCAAAACTATAAATATCCCCTATGAAAAAGACATTTATTCCCACATTTTGTAGCATTAGATTGCAATCTTTTCCATCTCTTTCATTGTCAGCTGTCACTCACGCTGCTCTCAATTTGTCTCTATCACAATCTCTTCCTACATTTTAATGTATAACATCATAAGAGGATTTGGAAGTCAGATGAGCAAAATCATTAGAATTGTTTTCAAAATAAGAGTTAATGCGCTCTGAGAACTTGAGAGCCTCTTTATGAGCAAGGCGTATAAACTTTCTACTTTTTAATGGACTTCATGATATTTCTTACGTTCCTTAAAAAGCTCATTTTTCCATATTTTCTGATTTCTTTACCTTCTTCTGCCTTCTTAATGGGAGATATACTATTGTAAATTTGTAAATATTGTAAATTTCGAGACCCAGTGACTATGAACAATAAATGCCATGAACATGGTTGCTTTAAGTTACATTTTTGTGATTTTTCTAAATTTAAGTTGGGTTTTGAAATGAGACTGGTGGTTTAAGTATTCTTTTGGAAATGGAAACATAGCAGAGTACAAACAAACAGAACTGACCAGTTGTAAGTTGTTTTATTAAACAACTTATTAAAATACTGGTATTTTATTTTACCTTTTCTCTCTGCAATACCTCTCTGATCTCAAACAGTACTTTGGTATCCATGGTGGAGACTATGGGAGAATAGGGACTTTTTTTAAACACAAAACTATATGAATTCTCGAAAATAGCATATATTGTGCAACATGCCCAATTTTGATTTTTTATGTTAAAAAGGACTAGAATAACATTAATAAAATGAATTCTCAAATTCATTTTAGCCAGTAGTGTTATGTCCCCTAATCAAGAAGTTTGCCTTGAAAGAAAGAGGTTAAAATCATGATCAAAGAAAATGAATGGAATTATGTAGTAAATTCTTCAAGACTGGAGAGGCCTTGTCCTGCTTTAAGAGGAAAAGCAAAAAGAATCTCAGAGATTTATGATAATTAGGGAGGAGGAATATGAGTGGCTAATAACCAACACTAGTGAATGCCTAACATATCCATGGTTGGACCTACTCTTGTCTCCATTGTACAGATGGAGAATTACTTACAGCCTGAGAAATTTTGTATATGATGGAGCTGGACTTTAGACCCAGGTTTGTCCAAATCCAGAGCCAATAGACTTTGTCACCTACTATATTAGGGGGTCAGTCTCTACAGAGGGTGAAGGCCAAGTGCCATGGTTTGGGATACAATGTCCAAACTCTCCAGCCTTGTCTCTCATTATCCATAGCCTCCCACCACAGGCTCTAACAGAGTTTTCCCTTGCACCGCACTGGCTTTCACGCCTCGATGCCTTTAAGACAAGGGTTCTCTGAACCCAGCATTTTCCAGTCAAAATGGCATTCTTTCTCATCAGTCTAAAGTTTGAAGTATTTAAATTTTAAAAACTACATATACATAGACACATATGTAATGTATCATTCTATATACTTGTATTTATTTTATATAATATATAATAAAAATCAAACTGAAGGCTTTTTGAGATGCCACTCTGGCCAACATTGTATTCTGCAAGGAAGAAAAATGATGATGGTGGTGGTGGAAAGGATATCATTTTCATTGAAATTTTAAATGCAAGCATCTTGGCATTTTGTTAAACAGAAAATGATGCCTTGAGGCAGGGGTCCTAGCTAATTTATCCCTGTCTTTATGGTCTAGCATAGTGCCTGGCACATATTAGGCACTCAAATGTGTATTGATGGGCTTCCCTGGTGGCGCAGTGGTTGAGAGTCCGCCTGCCGATACAGGGGACACGAGTTCATGCCCCGGTCCGGGAAGATCCCACATGCCGCGGAGCGGCTGGACCCGTGAGCCATGGCTACTGAGCCAGTGCGTCCGGAGCCTGTGCTCCGCAACGGGAGAGGCCACAATAGTGAGAGGCCTGCGTACCACAAAAAAAAAAAAAGTGTGTATTGAATTAGATTTTCCCTTCTCTCATATAATTTTCTCTTTGGTTCTGCCAGTGCTTATAGTTTGTACCTCTATCATAATACTCATCATACTTGTTGCATTAGGAATAAGTTTGGTTACTAATAAAAAGAAAACTTGGTAATAGTGGTTTATACAATTACTCCAAAGCTTGGCAGTCCAAGACTTACGCAGCAACTCATGATGTCATCAAGGAACCAGCTCCTCCTCCTTTCTTGTCTACTGTCCTTGTATAGGGGTTTTTATTTTCATGGTTAAAAGATGACTTTTGGCCCTCCAGGAGGTATATCTACAATCTAGGAAGGAGACAGAAACGTGAGAGGGCAAAGAGTAAACAGTATGATCCTTGAAAGGTCTTGCCTTATTGTTTGGGAATGAAAGCCCTCCCCAGGGACTCCCACTTATATCTCATTACATAGAACTATGACACATGGCCACCTCTAGCTGCAGAAGTAGCTAGGAATTGGAATATTTGGCTTTTCAGCCCATATAGCGTGGGAAGCCAAGGGAGAAGAGATTGAAGTGGGTGTTTATGAAGGCAACCTACAGGTCTGCCCTACAGGTTTTTTAGTTACTTCATACAAATTTATTTTTCTTGGTGTACTGTAAGTCTGTAGAGAACAAAGGATGTGCTTTGGTAATCTTTGAATTATCCACAGTGACTACCAAGAGTCTGTCACAGCACTTATCACAGTGTCTAAGACATTGTGGCTGCTCCATCATTGTTGTTGTATTTTATTTAATTTCAATTTTGAAATAAGAACTAGGCAGGAATTAGTGACTCTGGTTTCTCTGAATATGATGGAATCCGTAGATTTCTCTTTGGTGACTCATTTCCTCATATCAACATTGGAAAATTACCTGCAGCTTTCCTGCTTCAATTTGGCCCATTAGAGAGGACAATTTAACAGTAATATTGCTGGGATTATTTGCAATATAACTCAGAAAACAGGGTGGGAAGGAAATCATATAAAAATATGGTAAACAAGGGCTTTTTCAAGAAAGGTAAAAAGATAAGGATTAGGATTATATATTGTAATCAAAGAAAAGATTAGCAATTGAAAGTTAAGAACAGTCTAATTTAAAATATTTTAGCCACTAAGGGGAAAAATAAGTACAGTTCATTCATTTAAATCTCAAATTGCTGTTCTATATCTATACTCTTTCTCCTTCAAAACAGATCCTGTTCTTCCCTCTATCATATTCTTAATTATAAATCATGGAGAATCAAGATAAAACAATTAAGCATGAAGATTCAGAACCATCCACAGAGGTGAATCACACAGCCTCCAGGTGTCAAGTACAACAGGTATGATCAAATGTAGAACATCCCAACCATTTCCTTAAGGAGGGGACTACATTTCCAAATCTATGACAGAATTGTGTTCTCTTCATTCTCTATCACTCAATTAACAATTCTCCCCATTCTTAAATCCCCAAACTGGTGTAGTAGGTGTGACTGCCAGTTTTCCTAGATAGTCATTAGCAGCTGGCCCTACATGGAGAGCCTGTGAAGTGCTTTGTGTTCCCAGCCTAAGCCCTAGAATGATTCTGGTTTCTTCCGTCTTTATTGCTTAAGTTAAAGTAAATGAATGAATGTGAATTCGTTTTCGCCACAGATGATTATCTCTTTCTGAATCACTCTGACATATTTACCAACTATGGTCTTGAATCATATTTTAAATAGGCTAATATTTAAACCCAGTATTGAAAATCATAATGAGATTTTATGTGACTCAAGCATTTATAATTCTACAAATAGTGACTCAATGGTAAATACTCTTCACATAGTTTGTTCTTATTCTGAGCATTCTCCAATTAGCTAGTAATAAAGCTGTGCTTTTCCTCTGTAAAGTGTTAGCCTTGATTCTAGCAACAGAAATTTGATTTGTGATGTGATGGCTCAGTAACTATAAAAATGTACAGCAAATATATAGTTCTAAGGATTTTTTAATTGCTCTAAACACAGGAGGAAACAGTTATGAACCCCAGAGGTATAGATGGAAATGAACCAACAGAAGGAAGTAACCTACTGAATAGCAATGAAAAAATGCAAGAAACACCAGCTGAACCAAATCACTTGCAAAGACTAAGACAGACATTTGCTTGCCCTCCACGTGGTTTACTGGATAGAGTAATAACAAATGGTATGTAAATGATAAGGATGAATTCAGAACAAGAGGGTAAAAGATGAAGTTGTTATAATGAGAGATTCCAAAGTAATATGGTTTAAAGGACACAAAGACGTTTACTTCTCTCTCACATAAAAACTACAAGGTGAACAATTCATAACGGTATGTAGCTCTGCTCCATAGTCATTCAAGGTCCCAGGCTGACAGGGCTCCACCATTTTCAACACAGGGCTACCAAGAGCAGTGTTGTCACCACCATTCCCGCTAGCAGGAAGAGGGAGAGAGCAGAGGTCAAGGGCATTTTCCTTTTCTGTATCTGAGTAATTTCACAGGATTACGTTAGGCCTCCAGTGAGAAAAATGACTGAGAAATTACTTATAAACAGAAAAGCACCAAATAAATGTTGGTTGTTATTACTGTTAAGTCATGCCACTAATGTTTGAGCAAACACAGCTCAATTTATACTTCCAAACAAATTTATCATTTTGTAAGTAAAGATCCTGGTTTCCAATTCAACTTATTGCTGCTATTACTTAAAATTGGGGGGTTAAGGAGGGGGAATTTATCTCTGCACTATTTTGATGTGTTAGGGTTGAGATATATTTGTCTTTTAGGAATGGATTTGGTCTTTGGAGGCATCCCAACATTATTCTGATATCAATCTGATGAATAAATGGATGTTCAATTTCAGTAATGTTGTTTTTGTTCAAAAAGGAAGTTGTGTGCATGTATACTGCATGTATATTGGAGGATGTGTAATATAGTAATAAAAAGGAGAATGGGGTTGAAACTTCTCTATAAAGGCAAATTTAAAGACAGTTTCAAAAATTGTGTTGAGGAATGACAGCATCGTTACATATATGGCTTCCCCCAGGAAATATGTTGAAGAATGTAACATGTTTGATCTAGAAGTTATATTCACTGAAAAATCAGGCTCACTTCTTTATACATATACTTCATTTGTGAGCTCTGAAAAACATTTTTATCATTCGCCACTGGAACAGTGGAAGCCAAGTATGATACGTTATACTGTTCTTCGGGCTCTAGATATGTTTTTAATGAAATTAGGGAAGTTTCTAAACCAGCACGAGAAAAAAGTCTCAAACTTTACTTAAAACATGTAGAGAAAACCAGGTTCTGGAATATACACTAGTTGAGAAGGCAACAGATAGTTTAATACCTTTACTGTTCTTTTTATTTTTTTTAAACTTTCACCGTTCAAGTTATGACACACTTCTAGTTAAAACCTGTGCACTACAATGGATATGGATTGCATTAAGGAAAGGGGTATAAAAGAATGATGTGATTTGGAGACTAGTTTTATAAAATTCTATAATCATTGTCCTTAAAGCTGCCTGAGAAATGGGGACTCACGATACATAAACACCTCTCGCTTGTTTTCTTATACTTCCGTTTCTGAGGCTTACAAGACTGCTTTTTTCCCCTGTACTCCTTCCTGTGACCCTTCATCAGGCAAAGTATTCTTCTTAAGAAGTAAATCTTACATGTGAAAATATTATTTTTCAAAATTGTAGATAAGAAATAAATTATTAATTGAATTAAACATGATTTAGAGAAACCTTATACATGTACATTCATTATGTATTCAGAATTTCATTTTGAGTATGAGGAGGGAAAAGGGAAGTTAGAGGTTTTTTTTAAAAAGTAGTATAAACGTATGGGCACCAAGGGGGGAAAGTGGCAGGGGTGGGGTGGTGGTGGGATGAACTGGGAGATTGAGATTGACATATATACACTGATACGTATAAAATAGTTACCTGCTGTATAAAAAAAATAAGTACAATTTTTTAAAAAAGTAATGTTGAAGTGGAAAACCCTTAATTCTACCTTTCTGAATTAGTATGAAACTAGGTTTATGCTGTGATAAGATACAAGTTAGTAGCTGGCAATTCCTGATTTCCCATTATTTTTCAGCTCCTGTTACAAATTTCAGCCCCGATAGCCAATTGGGAAATACTGAAGGCCCCTTTGTTATTTTGTTGTAATAGCATCATAAGCCTAGAAAATCTGGAACAATTCTGTAAGGGTTTAGAAAATGGGACATTGGACGTGATCTCTAGCAATATGTAGAGGAGACTCAATGAATAATCCTTTCACTTATGCCAGTGAAAACATCTGAAAATAATTTAAGGCTTTTATCTGTCAAGAAAACAGGAAGTCATCGGACACCAAAAACAAAGTATAAGTAGGAGAGAGAAATAAACACTCAAGCTGGCCTTCTCTCCAGAGGCTTCTGCAAAATACCAATGAACTTGAGATTTATTCTGAGAACCATGAGAGTATAGGAGGCTTTGCTAGAGCCGCCCAGGTTGGGAGAAGTATCATAGGAGAAGTCATTCTCCCTCACCCACACAAAGGTGGAACCCAATGTGTTGGTGGATTTGAGGTAAACCTGCCCTGCAGAGGGGCCCAGTAACTAAACCTGTCTGTCTAAACTGTGGTGCTGGCTGGAGGAGGGGAGAGTTTCCACTAAAAATGGGTAACTTCATTCTGATTTGTGCTCCAAATTCATAGAAAAATAACTCAAACTGAAAATATATCTAAAAGTGGTCCCAATTTGTAAGCATCTAAACACATGGTAGAAGCAAATTCAGATCCTATCTGGAAAAACTCAGACTCAAACCTAAGGCTCCAGCAATTCCCAGAGATACAGTTGCAAGGAAGAGCTCACTGTTGCAAGAAAACAAACAAAAAATCATAAATAAATGCACAAGGAAACATCTCAACATTTTCCATTATCAGAAAATAGAATATAAAATATTTTTGATATCTGTAAAGAACCTAAAGAGGAAGTAGCAAGTATGAGTATAAAACAACTCTTTATACAAATGAACAGATTTTAATAAGAACCAAACTGAAGTTCTAGAGATGAAAAATAAAGTACGGTAATTGAAATTTAAAACAGTGGATAGACAACAGAGTAAGTGGAAAGAAAGTTGGTAAACTAGCAAATAGAGCTGAAGAGATTATGTACAATGCAATACACAAAGACAAAGATGGGAAATATGAAACTAGGGTTAGCAACACGGAGAGGAGAGTGTGACTATTTAATCATAGTTACAGAAAAAAAAAGAATAGGAAAAATGGGGGAGATAAAATATTTGAAGAAATACAGAATTTATAAAAAGCATAAATCCTAAGCAAACCAAAAGGAAGCCATTCCTAAACATATACTGAATTTGCAGAAAGCCAAAGGAAAAGAAAGATCTTAAAACCAACCAAAGAAAAAGAATTCCCTAGAAGAGCTGAAATTAGACTTACAAAACAGTAACAAAAGACAGAAAACCAAGGAATAATATTTTCAAGGAACTGAAAGTAACGCTCAACTTAGAATTGTATACATAGATAAGCTATCTTTTAAGAATGAGAATAAAGATGATTCCAGATAAATAAAACTAAAAATTTGCTACCAGCAGACCTTCATGAGAAATATAGCATGCTCTGCTACAGAGTGTTTCTGTACCATGATTTAGTTTATATGCGATGGTAAATAGGGAACTGTATCAGTGTAATATGGAGTTTGCATTTTTGTACATAATTTTTCCTGGCATATTAATCTTTAACATCATCGAGCAATAGCAAATAAGTACAAAGTGAATTGAACCCTTCCCCCAAGAAAGATCAGGTATATACTTTATTACAACTAAAGATAAAGACTTACTAACTTTAAAGATAAAGCCTTTTAAAAAGCTGAGCACCCTGGGTAAGTACCTTCCTTTGAGGCGGTTAGTTGTTCTCTTAGGGACGTCAAAGACTTAAACTTTCCACGACATTAAGCTGTCTAATGAAGCCACATGTGATGAAGAAGCTGCCAACACTTACCTCAGTTAAAAAACAAAACAAAACAAAACATTAACAACAACAAACCATTTGATTGATGGAGAAGGCTACAGTCTGGATAGGATTTGACGGAACTACTCTCTGCTTAGAGCAAATGCTCTCAAGATTCTGCATCTTGAAATAGTAAGTGTGGTTCCAGTGTTGAAGTCTGCAAAGAAGAGGTTGACTATGGGAGATACAAATATTAGTGGAGATTTAACTGTGCTGGTACTTTTATTAGGATTGTTGTTGTTTCTGTTAGTGCTTTGGTCACAAGTTTTGAGTTGTGAGTAGTCTGCCCAACTCTCTTTTTTCCATGTGCCTTTCTATTGTCAATGTACGATTTTGTAGAACACAAGGTTTTCAAACAGGGAAACATATTTCACATTCTAACAGACATGCCTCTGCTAAAGGAAATACTTCAGGCAACAAAATAATTGTCGAGATGAAAGGTTTGAGATGCCGTAATGAATGATGATGAAAGAAAAAGGTAAGTATGTAGGTAATTCTAAACAAACTGACAATAGAAAAGAAGTAATAGTTAAACAATAAACAATAATGCTTAATTCAAGGCAGAACTAAAATACTGGAGTGTGATTGTTAAAGTGTTCTCATGTTTCTGTGAAGAGAAATATATAGATATATAGATAGTGACTCTCTTTTTATTAACTAATGAATATTTATGGTAAAATTATAAGGAAAAATAAGGGAATAGTTAAAAAAAAAATCCAAGATAGTAGTTTCTTCTGGCAGTGTGAAAGCAGATGGGCGATGGGATTAGAAAGAGCGCACAGGTGGATGCAAAGGCACTGTGGTAATATCCTACTTTTTAAGGTGCTTGGAAATTACCCAGTTTTTTATATTACTGATGTTCTTTAAAACTT
This sequence comes from Tursiops truncatus, assembly GCF_011762595.2. Classification (NCBI taxonomy): domain Eukaryota; kingdom Metazoa; phylum Chordata; class Mammalia; order Artiodactyla; family Delphinidae; genus Tursiops; species Tursiops truncatus. Next base: position 35,742,671 of record NC_047038.1, read on the forward strand.
ACACATGATTATAAATATTTGTATGTGTCTTCATTTTTTTTAATGTTTAGATTATATTAAAACCTGCAGATGACCACTCCTTGGTAGAAACTAGTTTTCCTCGTTTATTTCAGTTACCATGGTGGTTCTTCTGTGGGCTGTAGTTTGGTCAATTACCGGCCCTGAATGTCTTCCTGGAGGAAACCTGTTTGGAATTATAATCCTATTCTATTGTGCTATCATTGGAGGTAAACTTTTCGGGCTCATTAAGTTACCTACATTACCTCCACTGCCTCCCCTTCTGGGTAAGTGCTAAACACATCCTGTTTACTTCAGAGTAAGTCATATTAAGTCATATTATGGAAATAATATATAATGGTGTGCCTCTCATGCCCTCTTCCTAAATCCACATTCTTTGCCACTATGTTGGTAGCTTAACATCAGCCATGGTGGAAGTATCTTTAAGACAGAACTCAGCAAGTGCTACAAATCAGGGCTTACTATATTGTTAGTCATTCACATCACTGACAAACAAGTGAAGTTCCAACCTGCATTTTCATTGGTTCATTTTCATCTTACTCATTAACATAAACAAAATTATCAGCCGATATTCATGGTGACACTATACTCGCTCGTCATAATGTGAATGACTTCTTTGCTAAGCCAGATAGTAGTCAAGCATTTATTTGTAATCTGATTTTGTCAGTTCATTGTTGAACTGCAACCATGGTTGGTTATGGATCTGGAGTTCAACAATGAAAAACAATGAAAGCATTCTATGAGAATCGATTGGCTCTATAGAATTTACAGCGATGATTGTTGCATATTTATAAACTGTATTCTGCACATCCCTTATATCAGTAAAATTTATAATAAATATGTAAATATATAAATACACACACACTTTTTTGGACAGCTACTTATTAAGCATTTACCAGCACACCATTGGCTGTATTGTATTATCATGCTTATTAAAATAATTTAGCCAAAAATATTCTTCCAGAGGCCATGAGAACTGTCCAAACATGAAACACATGAAAATTAGTCTTAACACTGGACATTATATCTTTAATGTTTCTTCAAAGAATTCCATATTACAAAATTTTAATTTACCACTTTCATTATACCACAAAAGGCATTTTGTGTCCTTTTCTAACAGATTTATAAATCACTAAGTTTTATTTAAAAATCACATATCTTTCACACATATATATTTGCACACAATTCCTGAGTAACAATTTTTCCTGTTATTTTATGTTAGTGAGGACAATTAATATTGGCTAACAAAGACCAATATTACTTGCTTTTGAATTTGTGGTCAGCAGTTGAAGCTAAATATAAAAAGAAGTAGAGTTATTTACATTTGACCATGCACTATTTCTCAATATACTTTTCAATTTTAGGTAAAAATAAAGTTATTTTGCTTAATTCCTATTATTTATCATGAGTGCTTTTTGTTCTCTAAAGTTATGAACTGAATTATTGTTAAAATGAGTTGTTTCTAAATATGCCTGTATGCTGTGATAAAGGGTTGGCAATCCACCTCTTTTGTAAATAAGATATTATCGGAACACACCCATGCTCATTCATTCACATATTGTCTGTGGCTGCTTTCACACTACAATGGCAGAGTTGAGAAGTTGTGAAAGAGACCCTGTGGCCCACAAAGCCTAAAATATCTCTTATCTGACCCTTGACAGAAAATGTTTGCTGACTCATGCATCTAAATCAGTGCTTCTCAAACTTTATCATGCAGAAAAATGACCTTGGGACCTTGTTAAAATGCAGATTCTAATTAAACAGATCTGGGGGTGGAGCCTGAGATTCTGCATTTTTAATAAGCTAATTATAAGTTTTCAAACATGGTTGTGCATAGGAATCACCTCATGAAGTCTTTTAAAAGCTGATGCCCAGAGATTCTGAATTAATTGATGTGGCATATGCCCTGGGCATCAGAATTTTTAAAAGTTCCCCAAGTGATTCTACTATGCAACCTAAGTTGAGACTGCTGTTCTAGGCTCTATGAAAATACACTTTATACCTCATCCTTTTTTTTTTTCCATTCTATGCCTATTATTACAACAAACTAAGTATACCACATTGCCAAGTGGTACAGACTTGGGCTTTGAGATCTCATGAAATCTCCTGGGGTGACTGAAATTATTCTGAAAGATCACATACGTTATATATCTTAGCATCCCTTTTTGTAGTGTTGCACTTGTGATAGAAAAAAGTTTACCACTTTTTATTGTAGTAGGGCCAGTAACTAAAACCGAAACATTATCTGAATCCATAAAGACTTGTTGAGACAGAATATGTGTGATGATTGCCTGTTCTATATTTTCATAAGCTCATTGAAATAATTGCTAGAGATAGAGGATGAAGGAGAATTTTTTTTATTCCCCAAATAAACGTGAAAACAGTTGCCCTGGAACACTTTCCTTTGCCCATGGTCTGGGCTGACGTGGCCACCTGATTTTGATTTGGATATTCCCTTCTTGCCTCTGAGCCCACATGGGCCTCTCCTTTCGTTGTGGGGAGAAGAACACCTTTCCTAATAGAGGGGTATTATTCTTTTTTCTCTTAATTTGTGTTATGGAAATCTTTTTAAATATGCAAAAGTTATCAATACATGACCAATCTTATTTCATCTACTCCCAAGTTTTTTTGAAGCACATTATAATTGAAAAAAATTTCCATAATACAAATTAAGAAAAAAAGAAGAATAGTCCTATATCAAAGGAAGTGTTCTTTCCTCCACAACCTACATGAGAGGGAGAGGCCAACGGGGGCTCAGAGGCAAGAAGATGCCTGCCAAGTCCATATCAGGTGACCAGAGCAATCCAGACCATTGGCAAAGGAAACTGGTTCCCAGGGAAATTTTCACGTTCATTTGGGGAACAAAAAAATGCTCCCTTCCCCCCTAAAACTCCAAAAAAAGCCCTCTTAACGTATTTTTGAATTCTTGTTAGATTATTATTCTTTTTGATTCCAGGTAGTTACATGCTATAATTAATTTAGGACTGGTTTAGATCCACATTTTAAGTTTCAGTGAGGAACTACTGACGTATTAATGAAATATAAGGTTAGTGCAGCATTTTGGGCTTGGTAATTCATCAATATCTATGAAAATGAAATATGCCTGTACCCTAGGGCTTAACATTTCCACTGCTAGGTATTATCCTGTGGATATACTTACACAAACCTACAAACATGTAAGCTCCATATGGACAAGGACCATGTTGGTCTAGCTGCTATCTGTATTAGCAGGGTATCATAAGGGTCTGGCATGTAGTAGGCACTTAATAAATACTTGATGTATGAACTGTGCTCATTTCAGCACTGTTTGTAATGAAAAATCTTAAAGTCCATTAATTGGTTCCAAAATTATGGTACTTCCAAACAATGAGATACTATTGCAGCTATTATAAAATAAGGCAGATATATATATCAATGGGACTATATCCAGGATATATTGTTAAATGGGGAAATATTATACAATGGTATATAAACATGCTTTCATTTGTGTCCAGCACACACACACACACACACACACACACACACACACACACAAAAGCACACACACACACAGGCATGCTTAAATAGGTATAGAAACTTTTTGGAAGGGCACAAATAATCCTTAACAATGAAAACCTTTGGGGAATGAAGATCAAAAGTTGCCCTTGGGGGCTTCCCTGGTGGCGCAGTGGTTGAGAGTCCGCCTGCCGATGCAGGGGACACGGTGAGAAAATCCCACATGCCGCGGAGCAGCTGGGCCCGTGAGCCATGGCCGCTGAGCCTGCGCGTCCGGAGCCTGTGCTCCGCAACGGGAGAGGCCACAACAGTGAGAGGCCCTCACTTTACACTTGTAAGTAATTTTTAATTTTACCATAAGCATATATTATTCTTCTCATTATTCTTTTAAAAATAGTTATTGTAGGCTAGTTTATATTTTCACAAATTCTAGAAAGACCACGACTGCAGAATTCAGAACTTAGAGACCTTCTTCCAGATTAAATGGCAGTGATGAAAGATGCCTGGGAGTGATGCTCCTTTACCTAACGGTGTCTGGGGCAAGTCACAAAAAGCCACACGGGTAATTCTGTAGGGCGCGGTCAGCTAACTGCTACGCGGCAGGAAGCTGAAATAAGCTGAGTCATCCTTCCTGTGGCCACTGCGCTTGCGCTAAGTATACTAATGAGGTTTTAAAGTAGCGACCTATCCGATGCTGGCTCACAAATCGCACCATCGGCGAAAGCCAATCACAGAGCGACACATGTTCTTAATCCCTATATAAGCAGACTGCTATAGGATTGCGGGGTCTTCCTTCCATCTTTCTTCAACCAAGCTGTGCTCCAATAAAGTGTGATACGAGAAGAATCTTGCGTGTGGCGGCTCGTTATTCTGCTGGTCGGAAACGGCCCGCCGCATAATTCTTTTCTGTTCTCAAAGCTTACATTCAAAACATCCCAACACTAGTAAATTTGTCCAGTCATATAACGGGTGGTGCTTATAAGGACATGGTGAGAAGAGGGTAGTGCTGGAGAACGGAGGGTGGAAGCCTCACAGTATCTGCTGGAGAAGTCTTTCCCTTTGCATGGGCATGAAGTATTATCACTGAGGGCAGGATTCCCTTACAAACTACTCAGTTTCCTCAGTCACACTCAGCTACTTGCAGTTTCTAGAAGGTCACACTTCTTTTTCATACCTTGGAAGAAACTGCTTTCTCTTTCAGAAACTTTTCAACTCCCTGGCCTCTTTACCCCTCTTCTCCTTCTTTGCACCCCTCTGACTCTCCCCTCCCGTCTCAGCTCATACAATACCTCCTCATGCTTCCATAAAATTCAGATTGTCAATTTGTCTTGCTCCCCTAGAGGCTGAAAGCTTGTTGAGGTGTAGTACCCAGTTTTTGTCCATTATTATATCTCTAGTGCCTATTATAGTATCTAAAATACTGAAGGCATTTGGTGAAGGTTGAATGGCTGAACGAAAAAAGAGTCACCAGCTGACATGACAGAGCAATGTCCATTTCATCATAACTCACCTTAAGCCTTTGCAGAGCAGGTTATGTAGGGTCTTTTGTTCTTAAATTATCCTGTTTGAAGGTAAAATGGAATCCATATAGGTATTTATTGACATTTCAGGTAATCCGACGTTGGCAATACTGTCAGGAGCTCTTTGCTAGTTGCACACAAAGGGATGACTAAGTTGGACATTGTACTTTTTTTAATATTTATTTTATTTACTTATTTTTGGCTGCATTGGGTCTTAGTTGTGGCACACGGGATCTTCATTGTGGTGCGCGGGCTGCAGAGCAAGTGAGCTCAGTAGTTGCGGCACGTGGACTTAGTTGCCCTGCGGCATGTGGGATCTTAGTTCCCCGACTAGGGATCGAACCCACGTCCCCTGCATTGCGAGGCAGATTCGTAACCACTGCACCACCAGGGAAGTCCCTGGACATTGTATCAAAACATTTTACATTTAGAATTTGATCACACTTTCTATCCAAATACTGCATCCTGTTTCTCCCTTTCAGGTTCAGCTATTTAGGAATTATTAATTATTCTAATCTGTTGTTTTTATCTTCGTATTAAAGCCTTGTCTTAGCTCCTCTAATTTATTATATTATTTTAATTAAAAGCTTAACCTAATTTCACCTAACTGATAAGCAAAAAAGGAAGTATTTCCTAGGATTATAGGGTAGTCTCTTTCACAGCTAAAGTGCCAAAACCTATTGCCTGTATTTGAAAACTAACTAAAGAGCTGTTTGACTTTTCCATTCTAGGCATGCTGCTTGCTGGGTTTCTCATCAGAAATATCCCTGTCATCAGTGATAACGTACAGATCCAGCACAAGTGGTCTTCTGCTTTGAGAAGCATAGCCCTGGCTGTCATATTGGTTCGCGCTGGCCTTGGGCTTGATTCAAATGTATGAAGTATAAATTTCTAATTATTGACTAGGAATTTTGTTCCTTCACCACTGCCAGTGTTTAGAATCACTGAGCTTTGGGAAATGGAAGTGGGCATTGTGCATGACATTCTCAAGAAGAGAACAGAATCTGTTTCATGCAGAACTCTCCCCAGAAGATGTTCCCATACTCTTTCTTGGAGAAAGGTGGAGTTACTATGTGGGGACAGCACCAAGAATAAAGGCCCCCCCTTTTCTCTGACAGAGATATGGGCCATAGTTATAAATTATGGTCATGAGAGAGAAGACATCATCTCTTTGGCATGCGAAGCCCTATATAAGAGTTGAGGGCTAACTGTACTGGCTCAGGAAACTGCCTCCTATATAGAATGAGTCTCAAGTATGAGGTTTTTAAATGCTCTTTTACATTAGGAATGTTTTGATTTAGAAATGCATGTTTTGGGGGACGGAGGTTTTCACCCAAGCCTCATTTTGGGACCATAAATTATAAATAAAGCTAACCCTGAGAGGGTTAACTCAGCTAGCGTGGGGATTATGAGCACAGACTCTGGAAGCAGCCTGCCTGGGTGCAAACCTAGCTCCACAACTCACCACTGTCATGATCATAGGCAGATCACTTTAACTTGAGCCTTTTTACTTGAGGACATCTACAAAATGGGCATAATATTACCTATGTCGTAGGGCTGCTCTGAGGAATAAATAAGCTAGCTGTAAACACTTAGAACACTAGATGTTCTAAGTGGAACATTCCTGGAAGATTTGTGATGGTCCAGATGTGGGCTGAATATTGAAGCAAAAGCATTGAATGTCATCATCTCTGCATGTCTTTAGAGAAGTATTTTAGTATGTCTAATTTTCTGTTGCAGGCCCTGAAGAAGTTGAAGGGTGTTTGTATAAGATTATCCTTGGGTCCTTGTCTTGTGGAGGCGTGTGCGTCTGCTCTTCTTGCCCACTTCCTCATGGGTTTACCATGGCAATGGGGATTTATGCTGGGGTAATGGTTTTTCTTTATTGGATGAAAATATGCACAGACATTTAGGGCTTTCACCGATTCCTTACAAGAGAACACGTAATAGCATTTTCTTAAGGACATCAAAAAATACAACATCGATATCAGCATAATCTAAATATTATAACTTCAAATGATAGTATATGTGTATAGTGTATGTCTAGCTTTTGCAGTGATTATAATAATTTAAACTATTGAAGAAGTAATGATCTTTTACCTATACGTGATTCCAGACTGGTGAGAGAGATGCCAGATCTCACCTCAGAGTCTGGTATAAAGGATAATAAATGTATCAACGGTCATCAACACCCAGAAGTGTTTTCCTCCTTCTTTTGTCACCAGACTGTTTGAATAGATGGTTCTGCTGTCTCTTCCTTCCATTGTCAGTTCTTATGTCTAATGGTTAAAAGCCATGAGAATTAAATAAATATGAAAGTACTTAGAATTTAGTACTAGTGAGTATGCAACAAGTAAGAAGTTCTTATTTCTCAGGGTTATGACCCTGGAGCTATACTGCTTGGATTCAAATTCCAGCTCTATGACTTTGCGTTATGCAATCTTTGGCCAGTTATTTAATCTCTCTGTGCCTCAGTTTACTCGTTTGCAAAACAAAGATAATGATTGTAGCTTTTTCATGGCGTTATTGTGAGGATTAAATTAATAGATGTAAAGTGCTTAAAATGGTGTTTGGCACGTAGTAAGCACTATAAAATGCTTTCTGGTGTTACTACTGCTGCCATTATGAGTGTCACTGTCAATGTCATTATGGCCTTTTCCTTCTAATCTGTTGTCTTATTTTTCATACTCAATCCTGGTAAAAGGCCTAACGTCACTGGGTTCCAATCCAAAAAGTCTGTGGCCATGTTTTTCAAACCTCATACCATAGTGTTTTGTTTTTTAAAAAAGTTAGATTCGTGGGGCCTAACCCCGTCAGGTCTTCTATACCACCCATAAACGTAACTTTTTAGGCAGCCTAAGTAGTTCTAACACAGGTTATCCATGGCCATACTTTGAAAAAAGTGTTCTATAGAACTTGCATATATGTATGTGTTTCTGGGTTGGTGCTTTGCTCCCATCTGAAAGACTTTAGTTGTCCAAAGTGTAACCTCTAAAAGAGTAGAGGTTATTATACTTTCAACAACAATAATAATAATAATGAGTAAGATACTGTCATAAATGCCTAAAGCACTGCCTGCTTAGTTTTGTTTTAGGCGCTGTATCTCCAGCTGTCGTGGTGCCTTCAATGCTCCTTTTGCAGGAAGGAGGCTATGGTGTTGAAAAAGGCATCCCGACCTTACTCATGGCTGCTGGCAGCTTCGATGATATTCTGGCCATCACTGGCTTCAACACCTGCCTGGGCATGGCCTTTTCCACAGGTACAGGGATGCGTTCACAACGTGCTGTTCTCTTGCACTCTAGAAACATAGATTGTGGTGTTACAAGCATGGCATAGTTGCTTGATAATTAATTAAGGCAAATTAAAATGGAAAAAGTCACCTCCCAAGATTTAGTTCCATACTAGGAAGGGACCAGTAGCTTCACCCTCTAGACATAGACTGCTCAAGCAGTTTGGTAAGTGCAGTAAGGGGAGATTCAAAGGACTTGAAGATTTAGAGAAGGACTAAAACAGCTTCTACATGGAGCCTCTGGGAAGGTTTAATCTTGGAGACTTCACACAAGGGATGAGTAGATTTTCAATGAGCACAATGACAGCAGGCCAAGTGGGAGGAAGAGCGCTCTTCTAAAACAGGAACAGTTTTAACATTTGGTGGGTAATAGCAGCAATGATTTTAATGGGTATCTTTTCCATACTTACCAAGTGTTGGAAATGGATGCATTATGTTTTAAGTAGTAATGAAAAAGAACTTAAGGCATTTTTTTCTCTCCCACTATTATTCAGTACCTTGACTCTCCTTTGGCACAGCATAAATTTAAGTTCATTTTTTAATCCACGTCCAAGAGTTGGAAATAAGATTTGCAATTTCATATTATTGACAAAATGTAATTGTAGCTTAAATTTAGCTTCAGATTATTTAGTGGGAACACGCCTTCATAGAAAGTCATGTATTTTTAGCCTCTCCACTCCACTGTAGTTACTGTCCCATTTTGGGGGGTTATATATGATTTCTGCTGAGTACCTAGAACTTCGCCTCTTCCTGTTGCCCCAAAGTTGCCTTACATCCAGTCCCTGCCATATGTCACTGGTTAAATTAATCTTATCAAAAACATGGCTTTCATAAGGTTACCTTCTTGTTCAAGAACCAGTGAGGATTTCCTCTTATCTATTAAGTCAAATCTACACTTTTTTCTCTTTTGGAAACCTTGTTCTGATGCTGAACTGTTTGATAATAAAGTGCTTATTTGCAGATAAAAAAAACAAAAACAAAAAACCTCTGCTCTACCTATCCAGAAGTATGTTTGCACTGTTCTCCTGCTATACACCTTTTAAACAATAGCTCTCAGCCTCAGCTGCATACTAGTATTACGTGGGGAGTTTTTTAAAATACTCTTGTAGGCACTGCCTTAGGCCAATTAAATTAGAACTTCTGGGAATGGAAACCATGGCTTTAGAGCAACAGCTTGCATCAGAATCACAGGGGATGGGGAGAGCAGGGCAGGGAGGGCAACGAGGAGGGTCTGCAGGGCTGCCAGCTGTGGACTGCCTGCAGAACCTTCCCAGTCAGCAGTGCTGTATTCCCTCTGCCCTGCCCCACTAAATGTGGACTAAATGTGGTCCTTAGGCCTTTTGCTTGGAACCACCTGGAGCTTCTTTTTTTTTTTTTTCGGTGCGTGGGCCTCTCACTGCTGTGGCCTCTCCCGTTGCGGAGCACAGGCTCCGGACGCGCAGGCTCAGTGGCCATGGCTCACGGGCACAGCCGCTCCACGGCATGTGCGATCTTCCCGGACCAGGGCACGAACCGATATCCCCTGCATCGGCAGGCGGACTCTTAACCACTGCACCACCAGGGAAGCCCCTGGAGCTTCTTTATAATGTGGATCCCAAGCCCTGCCAGATTTACCGAATCAGAATTTTCAGAGGTAGGGCCCAAGAAGTATTTTTTTTTTTAAAACAACCTTACTATATCAGAGACAAACTAATTGGCTCCTTTCTACACATTTATAGTAAATTATTTACCATATTAGCTCAAGACATAGGCTACTATCACAGCTAGATGCTTTTGACAGTCCCACCATTTCCTAGCAGAGAGCTATCCTAGCTAAGTAAAATTACTACAGAGGTAATTATTCTTTTAAATAAGAGAGAGGATAGAAACCGTAGGGGAGGAAAAGCTTTTTCGCCTCTACCCACCTTAGGTTCATTGGCTGGGACCCTGTAAATCAGACTGACCAAAGACAGCTTAACAAGAGAAAATGTTTACTAGCATGTGCGTGCGCCGTGCTTACACACTGGAGTATGCAGTGGTGAGTAACTCAAGGGGTGGTTAGAATTGGGGCTTAAAAAGCATCTTAGCGGAGAACAGTGATTTTGTAGAGAAGTGCAAGACAAAGGAAAAGGACTTTGAGCTTTTAGAGGCAACAAATTGGGGAAAGGCGAATACACGAGCAAACTATTGTTAGGTAAGGGCTGGTTTCAGCGCTTTGTTATGTAGATTCCTCTGGTGCTGTCCCTGGGCTGATTAGGGTTCCACATGGCCTCAGTGGTTAACTTCTGTCATTCCTGATGGAGAGGGGAGGGGGAGAGCTTTACAAATTTATGTCCTTTTAAAAGCAAATAGGGAGATGGCAGAGAGCTTATTTTGTATATGTTTCTTCTCAATTGCCTTCAGCTCAAAATAATCCTTATGCCAAAGTGGCATACCTTAGGGGTGGCATATGCTGTACCCGAAATTATAATAACAAGAAACCACATAACTGGTTAGTACATATTTTCTTAGAACAGTTGTGAGTTTCTTAGAACAGTCTTTATATATTGAGCAATATTAATATAATTTTCTGCACAATGTGCTGGCAAAGATTTTTTTAAATTAAAGTTTCCTAAATCCTGTTTGCTATGGGGGAAAATGTAGTTTACTTACCTCTATATTGTGATATTTCAAAGAAGCTAAGCAACAAATAAAGACTTCCAAGAGCAATTTCAAAAATAATTTATTTTCAGATTTAATCTTAGAAATAACATTCGAGAAGGAGTGAGTCCCCTACGTTCATTGTAGTAAGAAAAGATTTTACTTTTATTGCCAAATTCTTAAGTTACTGTATTCTGTATATAGCTACTAAAATCAATATGCATTTATTATTAAAAAATCAGGCTCTTAAATGGCAGTTTGAATACTAGGTCTGTCTGCTCACCCAGCCTATGCATGTAATACAGTAGAACAAATTAGACCTGATTTATGAATTTTACCTTTCATATTTTCTTAGTAAATTATGTAAATTTATACTGAAGTACACATAGAAAAAAGTACACAAATCATAGCTTATGCCTATTTTTAAATTTATCTCCAATAATATGCATACCTTTCTTAATGGAGGCCCATTTTATTAGACATTTTAAGAATATGGAAAGCAGGAAAGATCTGTACATTTTCCTTCTATATAATTAGACTCTTTATGTTAATGATTAACGTCTGTGCATTTATGGATTTAGAATTCTGTCTCAGGTTTTTCTTTTTACGTTTTTTTTAAGGCTCCACGGTTTTTAATGTCCTCAAAGGAGTTTTGGAGGTGGTAGTCGGTATGGCAGCTGGATTGCTTCTTGGATTTTTTATTCAGTATTTTCCAAGCAGTGACCAGGTAAAAGAAATAATCTGTGGGTAAGTCATGCTCTAACATGTCATTGGAGGAGCATTCTAGAACACTCCCCTGAAAGCTGGTGTGAGTTATGTGATTTAGAAAATGGCCCCCCATTTTAAAACTGCTCATTGCAATATTAGTGCTGTCCATGAGATTTATGAAGAGGGCTGAATGTATCAGATTTTTAATGCAGTCCTGGAATTTTTTTCTCTAATTTATATTCTGTATACTTCAAACTTGACTGTAAAACAAATAACATCAATTCTAAAATAATACAATATGTCTTTTTATTTATCTTAATTTTATTTATTTTAATTTTATTATTATTCATAGTACTCAACTAAATCAAGATATAAAATGGCTTTGGGGGCCTCTTTTTTTAGTATCAAAATGCCTTAGATTCTTTTTTTTTAAGTTTTTTTTGATGTGGACCATTTTTTTTTAAGTCTTTATTGAATTTGTTACAATATTGCTTCTGTTTTATGTTTTTTGGCCACGAGGCATGTGGGATCTTAGCTGCCCGACCAGGGATTGAACCCACATCCCCTGCATTGGAAGGCAAAGTCTTAACCACTGGACCTCCAGGGAAGTCCCAAAATACCTTAGATTCTAGTACTATCAAATAGACAGACCTTATCATCTCATATCATATAGTTCAACATTTCTCACCAAAGATATCAAAGTCCTTTACTGTACACAGTGATTTCTTAATAAACAAAGGTTTTGTTTGTTTTCCTTTGCTCCCCTTGTCTCTTAGATAAACATATAAAAGTCTTTTTTTTTCCTAGAAGAACTGGCATTATTTTGAGATTTCAGAGCATTTTGAATGGAATTAGAAACTTAACTAAAGTAGAACTGTACGTAAGAACGTTAATATTAACATTACTTGCATGTATGTTGGTTTGAATTTTTACTGTGCACAAAAAGCTTCAATTGTAGATTGTAGATTTTATGAATGCATAATAGAAAGTTATAGGATTTTCTAATTAAACAGCAAAGTAAAGAGAAAAATGATAGCTTACATTTTGTTGTTTACCGTGTATAAAATGACGTGGTAGGTACAATAAAGTGCCACTAGTTCAATATAGCAGCCACTGGCTACATGTGGCCATCGCAGATACAGAACACTACCGTAGACAATGCAGATACAGAAATTTCTGTCGTCACTGAATGTTCTGTTGGAAAGTGCTGATCTAGTGCACTCCATACAATAACTGATGAAAAGAGTACTGTTAATATGAGCATTTTACTGATGAGGAAATTGAGGCTTAGGGAGAAATGATTGAAACAAAGTCACGTAGCTAGAAAGCAGTGGAGCTGGGAATGAACTCAGGTAACCCACCGCCAGAGCCTGCACGCTTCCAAGCCAAGCACTTCTAAAAAGCCTGCCTGCCTTCTAAAGCAATCAAGAAGTTTAAAAGGCCAAACGGAAAAGTGAAAGGAAAGAGGTACACGTTTCTGAGACTTTAAAAATCAACAACAAGGACCTACTGTGTAGCACAGGGAACTCTGCTCAGTGTTATGTGGCAGCCTGGAAGGGAATGGAGTTGGGGGGAGAATGGATACATGTCTATGTATGGCTGAGTCGCTTTGCTGTGCGCCTGAAACTATCACAACGTTGTTAATCAGCTATACTCCAATATAGAATAAAAAGTTGAAAAAAAATCAACAACGAAAAACTACTCTGTCGACAGCCTCTTAAAACTTCTTGGTATTCAAGGATTTAGAAAGAAAAACCAGGAGAGTATCAAATTAAAGAGTGAACAGAGAACCTAAAAATAATAGAGATATCATATCTTTAGCCTTCACAGAATCCCTGGGATGTAACTGCTTTAGGGAACAGGGAAAGAAGACTTGAAGAGCTTAAGTAATATGGCCAACTACATATGTCAGTGGTGTAAAAGCTGAAATTTTATCCCTGGTCTCTCTGTCCCTAAAGCCTATGTGCTTTTTTCTGCTGTTGCATTTAGCCCTGTGAAATTCTGCTTTGATAACTGCAGAGAATTATAACTGGTATTCCTGGGAGAGGCACCTAACATCTGTACATGTGCTAACTCTACTTTTACTAAGGAAAAGAAAGTAAATGTTCTGTCATGCATTTATATGCTCAGACACAGACGTTTTTATTTTCTACTAAGTCCTGAATATGGAAAAACCAATAGTTAGAAATCAGTTATATGAAATAATTGAGCTAACCAACCTCTCTCCTCCTCTAGGACAAGCTCGTGTGGAAGAGAGCATTCCTGGTCTTGGGGCTGTCTGTGCTGGCTGTGTTCAGCAGCATGTATTTTGGTTTCCCTGGGGCAGGAGGACTGTGCACGCTGGTCCTGGCTTTCCTTGCAGGCAAGGGATGGGCCAGCGCAAAGGTGAATTCATTTTAAGTTCTTCTGCTCATGATCACTTTCTGATCAGATTAATTTTTTCTTTCCAGATACTTTCTTAACATCAAATTAATGAAATTATTTAATCATAAAAGCTATTTTCTATACATTTGTAAATGTATGTCCAAGTTCACACACGCACATCCTTTTCCCCTTACATACGAATCTAGAACTTAAGGTCTTTACTTAAAACATATTTACTGGGCTTCCCTGGTGGCTCAGTGGTTGAGAGTCCGCCTGCCGATGCAGGGGACACGGGTTCGTGCCCCAGTCCGGGAAGATCGCACATGCCGTGGAGCGGCTGGGCCCGTGAGCCATGGCCACTGAGCCTGCGCGTCTGGAGCCTGTGCTCCGCAACGGGAGAGGCCACAACAGTGAGAGGCCCACGTACCGCAAAACAAAAACAAACAAAAACAAACAAAACAAACAAACAAAAAATACATCTTTAAGTAGGAAAAAAAAACCATACTTACTTACTTAAAGCGTACCATGGTTCTATTTCCATGCTGCCTTCCTTATCCTTTGTAAGGGCTGCAGAGTACTGCATTGTATAGCTGTGCTATACTCTATTTAATCAGTCTCCTACTAATAGACATTAGATTGTTTCTAGTTTGCTAAGACAAAAAGCGCTTCAATAAAATGCCCTTACATATACTATATTCAGTAAACTCTAAGGCACTATCCAGTCTTATTATTATTTTACATGCTATCAAGAAAGAAAAAGAATGCTGCCAATTAAACTGATATCCTAATTTCAGAAATATTAAAATGAGAAAAATTTTAATGTTATAGCATATTATTGAGTTTATCTATAGGATACATTTCTAGAAATAGGATTGCTCTTTGAAAGACTGTGCACACTGATACTTTTGATAATATCAATTTGCCCTTTTAAAAGACTGTACCAATGTACATTCTCACCAACAGTATGTGAGAGAATCTGCTTCTCTGATCTATTTTCAGTCTTCAGCTATTGTGCCAATCTGATGGGTGAAAAATGTATCTCATTGCTGATCTGGTGGCATTTCTTTATGAGTGAAACTAATCATCTTTTCATATGTTTACTTGCCAGTGTATTCAAAAGCTTGTGCCTGTTTTTTATAAGATTGTTTTGGTTTTCCTTACCAAGTTTCAAGATCATTAAGGTTATCTGTTTTCTTAATATGTATTATGGAAATCAGCTGATTGCCATTTATTTATTTTAATTTTAAAATACATTTTTATAGATTTGAACTTGACAGGGTCATGTGCTATTCTGTTTAATAAAGAAATTAGATGTATGTGACCTAAACTAAATGCAGATATATCCTTTTGGAAAACCTAAAGACAACTGCTCAAAATAATTAAGCTTAATAAAATGCCATATGGAAACATGTGAAGGTTATAAATCTTGAGATTAGATAAATAATCATATTCAATTATGGGAATCTCTGCAGAGATATACTAGAAATAGAATTTCCTTGTGGGTAAATAGCATTCAGATAGGAGGCTTCCATTCATTCTCTAACAGTGTGATTATAAAATTAGGACAAGCATAAGTGTGAATCATCTTGCTTTAGAGGAGAGAAGGATTGGAAGGGGCTCCTGGAGCCTTGTGTGAACAAGGGCACTGAGGCCACAAGGAAGTGAGCTGAGATGGATTGGACTTTGAGGAAAAGGAGAGTCCCTTTGAAACCCTGCTCTAGACACCAGATGGGCACCTAGGTTTGTTGCCCTGTCAGAGGCTTGGCTGTAAGGCTTTCAGGTGGTCTACTTTTTTTCTTTTCAGCAGCACCTATATTATTCATATAACATCGAACAAGATTTCTGATTTCATATAACATCGAACAAGAGCAAAGCTAAAAAGTAAACAAACTTCCTCGTATAAATTGGGTACTCCTGTCATCCCTCATCTCTCATAAGCCTTTGCTCTTATCAAACATTTGTTTTTCTATGGCTTCCCTTTTCTTGAGGGCTGAGGCAAGGTTGTCCCGTATCGTGGGCAGTCTTCTGTCCAATCTCAGCTTGGGACAAAGGGCTGTGCTGCCTCCCTTGCTTCTCTCTGAGGACTCACCACTGTCTGTCTTCCACCCTAATCTGGGCTGCGGACTAATACACCTGCTCCTTGAAGCTCTCTGATCTACTCCTTTGCCTCAGGACCAAGGACACAGTTTTCACCCAGTAAAGGGATGCAGCTAAAGTTGCATTGTGACCCCTTATCCGACACCTGGGAAGTTTGCCAGCCGTTAGCATTCTACAAACTGTCCCTTAACTTCTTATTTTTGTATATTGTTTGGTTTCTTTTTTGCTGTTATAAATATTTTTTATTTCAGTTGTCAGTTGCTGGGTTACAAATTACCTCAACATTTAATGACTTAAAACAACAATTTTGTTTTGTTTTAATTTGTCTTGCATTTCTGTGGACAGACTTGGCTCAGGTGGGTGCTTCTTACTTGGAGTTGCTCATGAGGTTGCAGCCAAATAGTGACTGAGACTGGAATCTGTCCCTTAACTTCTTAATTGTAAACATTTGTCAGTATTAAAAGAAATAAATTACTAAAGAGAATAATTTTTAAATAAAATTAGTTTTCTTTCTGAGTATGAAAGTACTATACGCTCATTTTAAAATATTGGAAAATAAAAAAAAGTCAGAAAGCAAAGGAAAGAAAAAATCGTTTACAATTCCTCTACCTAAAGCCAACAGCTCTGTAAGCTATTTAAGTATTTTGGCTTATTTCCGTTCATTTATTCAACAGGAAAAATTTCAAATACACTTATAGTAAGTTTCTTCAAATTGAATTTTACTGGAAAATGCTATCTGTTGTCACCTCTTAAAAATTTTCAAAAATTAACAACCAGCTCATATTATCCTGTCATGGGTAAAAGGAGGGAAAGGAACTAATAAATGTTACTGCCACTCTGTAAGGCCTTATACAAGGCACTAAGTGAGTATTCTCACTTACTTTCACAAAAGAAACTGAAAAAGTATTACCATTTCCATTTTATAGAGACTGTAAATCAGAAGAACTTAACATGTTCTAAAACATGTCCGAGGTCACAAAATTGAAAAAGTGGCACTGGGATTTAAGCTCAGGTTTGAATCCAAAGCGACTGGTACTACCCTTATAATACAACTGTAGCATTATTACACAGGACACATTTCTATATTTTGACATCTATTTGAATAACACATATCACATATATTAAAAATGTTATACTTCTACACTTTGCAATTTAAAATTAAGTTCACAAATGATAGGATTTTAAAAAACAACAAAAAAGAGTCATGTCATTTGGAATAGGGCAATAGTTTTAGCAACAGGGAAATCAAAGGGGAGACTGATCCCTACTACAAGTGGTCACTAGCTGTGGGCATAGAAGGACAAAGAGGGAAAGGGAAACTCTGATGAGTTTCAGTTGTGCTATTCTCCAGAATATAGTGTGGGTTATATAGAAAATATTGTTAAAGCTGAAACAAAGCATCTGTTTGAATGCATTTGTCATAACTTTGCCTGAATTACCTGCAGCCTGGTTGATTACATAGAAGGTCAATGTAAGCCACAACCCAGAGAAAGAACTAGGTACCTTGTTTTCATATTTACCTCTGGTTACTCTCCTGTGTATATCTCTTTATCTACACACACACACACACAAAACACAACACACATACTCACACATACATACACACATAGGGATGCCCCATAATTTTTTAAAACCATTTCCTTATAGTTAAATATTTAGGTGATTTCTAGTCTCTGCTATTTTTAATTATGCTGAAATTCAATTTCTGATCAGTTCCTTAGGCCAGATTTCTAACAGTGAAATTTTGGGGTCAAATAATATGAACATTTTGAGGTTTTTGACATGCATTACCAAACGGCTTTCTAGAGTTGTATCCATTTACTTTTCCACTGTAATATATGAAGTACCTATCTCATTGCACCCTCATCAGCTTAGAATAGTGTTTCTCGAACTTGAGAATGCATCAGAACCACCTGGTGGTGTATACACACATCTATACATATGAAGTTAGATTTTTGTGCCATTTTATATTGTTCATTTTTTACACTCAAATATCATATACTTTCATGTGGTCAGATGTATGAATCTCTTATTAGGACCTTTCCTCAATAGTTTTTTTTTTCCTTAAAGATGTCTTTCTTGTAAAGTTTTACATACGTCATCTCATGTATTCTCTACAATAACCTTGAAAGGTAGATATCAGACCATTTTACAAATGAGGACACCAAGGCTTAGAGATACTAGATAGACTGCCTAAAGTCGCAAAGCCAGTAAGTGGCAGAGTCAGGATGAGAACACACAATGTGAATACATCAA
This sequence comes from Tursiops truncatus, assembly GCF_011762595.2. NCBI lineage: Eukaryota > Metazoa > Chordata > Mammalia > Artiodactyla > Delphinidae > Tursiops > Tursiops truncatus. Next base: position 35,761,037 of record NC_047038.1, read on the forward strand.
ACTGGTTCCCTAAAGAAAGGAAAGCAAGAGAATCTTCATTGAATCAATTATGTGGCAGACACCCTCCAGAGCAGCACAATATTATATAAAGAACATAAAATTTAAGTTATGGAGACTCGGATTCCAATCCTGCTTCAGGCTGTATAATCCCCAAAATGTCACCTACCTTCTCTAATACTCAGTTTTCTCAACTGTAATATGAAGAGACTAATAATAACATCTAAAGAATTGTGGCTGTTGTTTGGGGAAATGGAAATGAAGCACTTGTAAACTCAATAGTGCTACAGTAATACTGTTGTTGAGTTATACTTTGAAAAGCTAAAATATTTTATAAAATTCGTTTGTGCCTGTAGTTTCTGATGTTATTTCTTACTTTTCTGCTTGGTTTTCCATATAATCATTAATCTTGCCATTTGTCTTATTTTATTCAAATGCACTCACCTTTCTTGGGCCTGTCATCTGTTTTTTCATCTATTTTCAAATTCAGTGCTTCTAGATGACCTTTATAGTTATGGGATTTTGTTTTCTGTTATATTTTGGATCTTCTGAATCTTGAATTGTTCAGTCTGAGAAGTGTCCACTTACGTAGATATTTAACCCATGATGAAACCTTCATTTCTCTTAACTTTCTTCTTTTGTCCATCCTTGAAAGTGATTTATATTTTTGAAGATTCTTACCATTGATGCATAGAGATGTATAAAGTGGCCTTAACTTTCAATGGACAACACAGTCTTCATTCCCCTTGGCTCATCTTCTTTTATACTTAGCTTATTCTATGGTTCCAGTTTCTTTTTATTTATTTATTTTTTTTTTGCGGTACGCGGGCCTCTCACTGTTGTGGCCTCTCCCGTTGCAGAACACAGGCTCCAGACGCGCAGGCCCAGCAGCCATGGCTCATGGGCCCAGCCGCTCCGCGGCATGTGGGATCTTCCCAGACCGGGGCACGAACCTGTGTCCCCTGCATCGGCAGGCGGACTCTCAACCACTGTGCCAGCAGGGAAGACCTCCATTTTCTTTATAAATAAATTCATTTTGTTTTTGAAGTTATGAAAAGCCACAAGAAGATACATTGTGACTCTTCTCCCTTTCTTAAATTATATAATATGTAAGCCTATATCTGATGTTCAATTAGTCTAAAATGTTACAGTCAAAATACAAATCATGTTTTTAGTCTACAGTTTAGAAGTAAAAATAATTTGATAGAGAAAACTCTTTAGGACTTCTGCTGTCATTGGAGTTCTGAATACATGAAATATTTTTGAGGACCTTCCTTAAACAATTAGTCCTGGCAACAAAAGGCTAAGTAACCTAAAGTTAATATAGTTGAATTTTGTTCTTTACAACTGGGGGTATCAAAGTCTTAGTTTTAGCTATGATATACTCTAAAAATTAAATGCAAAAGTAAAATTTAAAGATGTGGAAGGGTGGCAACTGGACCTGTTGGGGCAGAACTAGTCATTGTCATTAAATGATAAAAGATCTTGTATGTTTTCTAATATAAACCTCTCATTTTACAGATGAGAAAAATGAGGTGCTAAGGGCAAGTGGCTTGCAGTTAGTGGGTGGCAGAATTTGAACCTCATTCATCATCTGATTCCTTATGATGTAGAAACAACTGTTTTTCATGATAGAGGAATAGAATTATATAAAAAAATCAACAAATCCCCTCACAGATGCTGTCTTTATAAGCTAAGAGGAAATAGAATCTTCACCCTAATAAACATATCAGAAATAATAACTGAAGAAAATAGAGAAACAATGTAATCCTCCTTTGTCGGAATTCCATACATATATGGAAGTGCATATCCTTAAGAACATGTAATTGTAAGGGTAAAAATGTGGTCCAAAAATATAGATTTAAAAAAAAAAGTATTTATTTATTGGCTGCGTTCGGTCTTTGTCGCTGTGTGCGGGCTATTCTCTAGTTGAAGCGAGCTGGGGCTACTCCTCGTTGCGGTGTGCAGGCTTCTCACTGTGGTGGCTTCTCTTTGTCATGGAGCATGGGCTCTAGCCACGCGGGCTTCGGTAGTTGTGGCACACGGGCTCAGTAGTTGTGGCTCACGGGCTCAGTAGTGGCACACGGGCTTAGTTGCTCTGCGGCATGTGGGATCTTCACAGACCAGAGTTCGAACCCATGTCCCTGCATTGGCAGGCGGATTCTTAACCCTGTGCCACCAGGGAAGTCCCCCAAAATAAAGATTCTTAATGTTGACTGAAAAAATCTGTTAAATGTAAATTCATAGGTACTGTACTGGGTACTGCTAAATTGCCCTCCAAAAAAGTGTTGTCAGTTTGCTCTCCTACCAATTATTCAATCTTACAAATTGAATCTTACAAAGATTCAATTATACAATCTTACAAATACTTTACATTGTTAAAACTTTTTTAGTGTCTTTTTCAATGTGATTACCCCCTCCCCCCAAAATATGGTATATCATTTTAATTTGTGTTTCTCTAATTACTGAGTTTTAGTGTCTCAGGGTTTTTGGCCATTTGTGTTTCTTCTTGTACAATTACTTGTGCATATGCATTGCCCATTTTTCTACTAGGGTCTCTATCTTTTTCTTATTGATTAGACATTGTTCCTTATTCTGTTACACATAGTACAGTTATTTTCTCCTGGTTTGTCACTGTCTTTTTTATGGTTTATTTTGCCACAGACATTTTAGTTTTGCATGGTCAATTGTGTCAGTCTTTTCCTAGGATGTTTGCATTATGTGTTATAAAGTTATGCTTATGTCAAATAGGGTCTCCTAAGGAAAGAGAAATCACATAGTAACTGGAATAGGGAAGTTTATTATTAACCATCCTGGGGATCAGTTAACAAGGGATTGGCTTGTAAGATGTACAGAGACCCCTAAATAATATAGGAATAGCAGCTATAAACTCCTAGGGCTGAGATAAAGCACACCCTTCCACCTCTCCTCCTCACCTCACTACTCCCTCCTCCAGGGCTGAGAATCCAGACCTTGTTAGAGCCTTGGTTCACTGGGTGACACAGAGATCACCCTGGTGCCCTACCTACAAAATTTACTAGAAATCTACTCTCCAAACTTATAGGAAATCCACCCTCTAAGTGCATGGGGAGGTATATGGCCCAAGGGAGGTGGCTACGAAACCACCCCAGGTATAGGCTGGGGAAAGCTGCTAGCACCATGCACTGCAAGACCCTGGCACTGGAGAAGCCACCTGGACTGCAGGAGCCTTGTGCTGGAAGATCTTGCTGGGAAGAGCCACAGAAACCAGGAAGAGTTCCTTCTCTTGCAATAGATTTCAGCACCTTCTACTGACAATACTTAACATGGTACCAGCTGGCAAAGGTGAAATGTTTAAAGGGCCCAGCTCCATTTTCTGCAGAGAAACAAGGAAAGGCAGATTTGGAGCCAAAGGGCAATAAATTAATAACTGGTACAGCACTTTGTTATACCTGGATTTTATCTTTGTGCGTGATTTGAGATATCCACAAACAGTATTTTTTTATAAAGAAAAAATTGGAAACAACTTAAAGGCCTATTGATAAAGAAATGATTGAATCAACTATGGTTCTCCCATACCACAGATTACTATGCAGCAGTTATGAGGTGAATATCTAGATATATGCACTGATATAAGGTCTTTAAATCATATTGTTGAATGAAAATTAACAAAATTTTAAACTATGCAATAATGTAATAATAATATAATTAATATAATATTATTCATTATAATACACACACACAGATTGTGTATTCAGCAGCAGAAGTCCTAAGATTACTTTGTAAAACTCTTTATAATTAACATTTACTTGTAAACCAACACTAAAGTACCTCATATATCTTAATTGTGTTAGAAATATCTTTGCGCAATTTTTTGCTCTCTTCTAGCTAACTTCTTATTCATAGATGCTACAGAGGTAAAGGTTATCTCAGGTCAAATTGACTCAAATTTCAAATTAATAAAATTCTTAGAACTTCTAAATTCATATAATGAAAGTCTGTTTGTGTGTGTGTGTGTGTTCCTTTTAGGCAGATGTTGAAAAGGTTATAGCAGTTGCCTGGTTCATCTTTCAGCCCCTTCTCTTTGGACTGATTGGAGCAGAGGTAGCCATTACAGCTCTCAGACCAGAAACTGTAGGTAAGAATTTTGCTAAAATCAACTCTTCTTATATTCAGTTGAAATATCTTTAGTAGGTGTGTGTTCAGTGGTTCCCATTGTCACAATTATATAAAAAGGTAACGAGCTAAGTCTTTTAGAGCAGTTCGTTAGAAAATAATGTTTGTCAATCTAAGACAGTAAATTTTATACCTTTAAATATTGTTCCTTGTAAAGAAAAGTGACACTGCTGACTGCCATCAATAAAATGCAGGCCTTAAAGTGTTTTTCCAAGGATAAAAATGTTCATCTAGCCTTACCCTGATCAAGGGCCAGAATTTTAAAGATAAATAGTGAGTTCTATAATATGAACCCATAGAATAAAAATGTTTGTTCATTCATTCTTTTATTCATTCACACATTTGAAAGCCATTATGTTAAAACTCTCTTAATTCATAGCACTTCACTTAAAAATTAATTTACACACATATACTCATTATTTCCTCCTTTCCTTGCATCACAATATTCTTCCGTCCATACTAGGGATCCCATTCCCTGCCACCTCTTTCTGGATCTTACACATAGATTCTTCCCTTTTTCTTATTCATCCTCAAATATCCTTGTCACAGTGTTCTTCTCTTCAGAAGTTAAACAGACTTTAATCTCTAACTTAAAATAATATCCTTCCATTCTGATACATGCTATAACATGGATGAACCTGGAAGACATTACACTAAGTAAAAGAAGCCAATCATAGAAAGACAACTACTATGTGGAATCTAAAATATGGCACAAATGAACCTATCTACAAAACAAAAATAGACTCATATACATAGAGAACAGACTTGTGGTTGCCAAGGGGGAGGGAGGGACTGGGACTTTGGGGTTGGCAGATGCAAACTATTGCAAATAGACTAGGTAAACAGCAAGGTCCTACTGTATAGCACAGGGAACTATATTCATTATCCTGTGATAAACCATAATGGAAAAGAATATAAAAAAAAGAATGTCTGTATGTGTATAACTGAGTCACTTTGCTGTATAGCCAAGATTGGCACAGCATTGTAAATCAGCTCTACTTCAATTAAAAAAAAAAAAGAAATCAACAAAGTAGAAAACAATAGAGAAAATTAACAAGGTCCAAAAAAAAAAAAAAGACACTACTGTGTGATTCTACTTATATGAGTCAAATTCATAGAAATAGAGAGTAGAATGATGGTTGCCAGTGGTTTTGGGAAAGGGGAGATGGGGATTTGTTGTCTAATAGGTACAGAGTTTCAGTTTTACAAGATGAAAACGTTCTAGATATTTTTTGCACAAAAATATAAATGTTTAACTTAATTCTTACTGAACTGCACATTTTAAAATGATCAGGATGGTAATTTTTATGTGTATTTTATCACAAAGTTAAATAAATATACACACATATATTTATGAAAGATATATATATATATATATATCCTTCCTCCATTTCACTTCCCCCCTCACCTACCACTCTATCTCTCTATTGCTCTTTTCAGACTTTTCCAGAAGGGTGTCTATATTCCCCTTTTCCATTTCAGTTCTCATTCCCTTCCTCAGTACATTTCAGTTTAGCTTCTGCCCCATCACACAACCAACCCTGCTCTTACCAAGGTTATATTATTAAATCCACTGAATACTTACCAGTCTTTATTGCACTTGATACTACTGACCTCTTTAAAACACTTTTACATTGAAGTCTGAAATTTCATATTTTCCGGTGCCTTTTGAGTCTTTACCGTATGTATGGCTTAAGCGCTGCTCCTCCTCAAAGTTCTTTCCAAAACCTTCTATGCTTCTTGTTCTTTTATCACTTCCTTGAGCTCATCTACACTCAGTGACTTTGATTATAAACTATGTAATTCCAAAATCTTTATCTCTAAATCTATAAATCCAGTGGCTGATTGGACATCACCACTTATAAATCCCACAAAACTTAAAACTCAGTGTGTCTAAAACTTCCTCTTCATCTTCTCCCCAAACCTTCAATGTTCCCTCCTGGGAATGGGATCATCTCTTTTGTATCTTGTACTTCAGCAACAAATATTTTTGAAAATCTACCAACCTGGGAGAAATATCCTCCAACAAAAAGCCACAAAACTTTTCGGTAAAAAAAATATTGCAGATTTACAGTAGAGCCTCCTGCAGTGTCTATCCCTTTTACCCAGGCTTTTGAACTTGACAAAGTTGTTTATCCTTTTTGAACTTCACTTTTTTCAACTGTAAAATGACAGGAATTACCCCACAGGTTGTAAGGATTAAGTAAAGTAATGCACTTAAAGCTTACTACAGAACCTGGCACAGAGTAAATACTCAACAAATGTTACTTTAAAAAAAATCATCCTGTAACTTAGCAGTCACTTTAGCTGTGCCTTTCTCAGATTCCAGTAGCCTGCAGCGGCCAAGTCACAATCCTTTATTTTGCACTTCAGGATGAACTTAACTTTACCAGCAAAGGATTCTAAATGCTGACTGAATGCAGTAGCTGTATATGAAAACCAGGGCTAATGGGCTGTCAGTGTACACACCAGTATGATGAAACAGCTGTAGACTGCCACTGTCTGTTCTGATTGGTCACTGCCCAGCGAGCTCTGTTCTGATTGGCTGATTGCCCCCATAATGGCTTATAAATATTTTGAATATCGCCTCTGGTCTTATACTCTCTGTAAAGAATTCTCAACCACTTTGATGAAAATAATAATTTTTTCCTCTTCTGTGCCCTCTTACCAGTATGCTTATACTGTACTTACCTTATAGTATATTAATTCGTTTTTTATGTTTCTGTCCTCCTCTGTCTTTGAAGTTCATAGAAGTAGAGTCTGTACATTATACATTTTTGGGTACTAGTACCTAGTCCAGATCCTGCCATGCATAGTTATTGAATAAATTCTTGTTAAATAAATGCATGGAAGAAAGTGTGTTTCTTGCTATAAAGCTTAAAAGAACATTCAAATCTCCTTTTAGAAATTAAAATATGTTTAATTTCTGTTTTCAGTTTAAAGGAATATTCTGGTTTCTCTCAGAGCAAATAACTCTTTCGGATTTTACTAAAAAAAAAAAAAAATCAAGGGGAAATACCTTCTTTTAAACATGTGATCTGATTAATCCTTAATATTGATGTTTTGATAAATTATGCCTAGCCATTTTTGTCTTTTTAATTTTGTGAATGTTTTTAGACTTCTGTTGAAAGAGTTCTGAATCAGTAACCATGTGATTCAATTTTTCCCCCAGTATTTCATTATGTCTAAAAACTGAGTATTTCTTACAGGCCTTTGTATTGCCACCCTGGGCATTGCAGTATTGATACGAATTTTGGCTACATATCTGATGGTGTGTTTTGCTGGTTTTAACTTTAAGGAAAAGATATTTATTTCTTTTGCATGGCTTCCAAAGGCCACAGTCCAGGTAATGATGGATTTTAATTCCTATTTCTATATGATACCTTGACATTTTTAATAAGAGGGCTTGTTCAAATTTGGTGAAAATAAATAATTGAAGTTTGATTTATGATAAGATTTTATACTAATTTACTCTTTAAAAGTTTTATTTTTGGTATATTGATTCATTAAATATGACAACTCATTAAATTTCCTTAGATCACCAGGGTGCAACTCAAACTCCAATAAATCCCTACACTACTAGAAAGCAGTAGTAAGTAGCAGGAGGGAAGAGTTGGAATTTTTGTCAGTCAGAGCTCTCTAAAATAACCCAAAGAGATAGTTATTAACTCTATTCATTTCAATATCTTCTAAGAAGAGAGTGAAACAGAAATAGCATAGCCCATCTTAGTATTTGGAAATACTTCAATATCTATATGATTGATCATCAGTTATGCTTGACCACAGTCTTTAATAGAGAAAGATTCATTGAGAAATAACTCAGAAGATGCTTTATTTCCTAGATTATTAGTTGATATTAAATTTTCAAACCACCTGAACCTCCTGACAAACGTCTCAATCACATGACCCAAAATTTGTGCACTCTAATAAAAAGCAGTAACCAATGGGTACTCGAAAGTGTTGACCAGGTATTTGGTAGCATACCTATAATTGCTCGTTAAATTAGAACTTTATAGATCATCATTTGTTGCAAATGTAATATATCCCTGATTGTATTGTGTATTCTCCAACTAATTACAACAAATAAGATTGAACTGTTTCATCCTTGATTATTTTGCAATTATTTAAATGTGTAAATTTCTGTTTCATTAAATGAGAATTAGGTGTTCTTAATTTAGGAAGCTTTGAGGGGTGCAGTGTGCTGCTCTGTAACTATATGCCGGATTTTGTGTGGCTATGGGATTGGGGCATTATTCCAGAGAAGTTTTTCTTTCCATCAGACTTTCAAAGGTGTCTGAGACATAGTGGCTAAGAATGCTGTGAGGTTAATAGAGCACAGTAAGTTGACCAGTTTCTCCCTCACAGTATCTCCAGCCTCCACACTACTTTCAGTAACTTTAGTAGGTAAATATCAAAATAATCGCTCTAGTAGCTTTAGTATGAAAGATTTGTTTCTAACATCAACATTTGAAAGATGGCACTTTCCTGCTATGAAAACAAATTTTAAAATAAGGAGAAATTATCTGGGATGTCTTGAATAATGCATGTTCTCAAAGCAAGTATTGTATACAATTTCTTTTTTCTTCTTTTGCCACTGCACAAGAAACAAGACTTTCTTATATATTTTTTCCACATTAGTGTTCTTTAAACTTTTTTGTCTATGACTTACTATAAGAAATATATGTATATTTTTTAAACATTTATTTATTTATTTTTTGGCTGTATCGGGTCTTAGTTTTGGCACATGAGATCTTTCATTGCGGCACACGGGCTCCTGTTGCCATGCGCGGGCTTCTCTCTAGTTGTGGCGCACGGGCTTAGTTGCCCTGCAGCATGTGGGATCTTAGTTCCCCGACCAGAGATCAAACTGGCGTCCCCTGAGTTGCAAGACGGATTCTTAACCACTAGGCCACCAGGGAAGTCCCGGAAATAGATTTTAAATGACAACTTAGCAAACATACAAACCCCCAAACGTACACACACATACACATATACTCAATGACAGAGAGCTGAAAGAGAAATATACATCATAATGTGTGCAGTTCTTGCTGAGAATTCATGAAATGTTGAATTAGTTATGGCACAAGGTGATCTGAAATAGCAAAGAGCCCTCAAACCCAAGGACTAAATGAGATAGATTTTTATTTCTCTCTAACCAGCAGTGCAGCATGGGAATTCCAGAGCTGGCAGGGTAACTGCTGTCCTCAGCGTATGCCTTTCATCCATGAGTCCAACTTTCACTGTTTGTCATCCAATGGGAAGTGGGAAAGAATAAGGTACAAGTGTCCATTTCTTTTCAGGGAACAGTTACAAGAAGTATTTATCATTTCTGCTCCCCTCTTAATGGCCAGAACTTAGATACATAGCTTCAACTAGTTGCAAAGAAGACTGGGAAAAAAGTCTGTATTTGGACAGCAATGTGACCAGCTAAACTCAGGAGTTCTATTATAGAAGGGAAAAGAGGCATTCAGATATTTGTGGGCAATGAGTCGTCTCTGCCATTGTGTCTCATCCACACTGATATTTTCTCTTCTGTTTCATTGCTATGTTCTGTGCCAATAAGAGGATAACCAGATTGATTGATGTATTTTCCCCATGTGCACTGATAATATTGCATTTTGTCTCTAAGAGTTTTCATAATACTCCCCAGTAGATAAATTTTAAACAAAACATTTCACCAACTCCTAAGGCAAAGAGTTCATCAAATTCCTAATAAGGTTAACTTCAAGTTTCAAAGGTACCTACCACTTTCAAGTTTCTTGATGTTTAACAATTAGCTTAGGCTCTACAGCAATATTCTTATGTTTTTTCATGTAAAATTTCACCATCTTCCAGTAAGTATCACTGCATTTTTTCATCTTGTCCTTTCTTAATTCCAAATTCCTAAAGACAAAAGAATGAGATGACCATTCAGTAACTTTCAACTTTACTCAGGAGGAATTTAGTATATAGAATCTTGTTATAGTTAATTAATATCCTAAGTCTGTATTTGCCTTGTGTTCTGAAATATATTTGCCTGATATTTTTGTAAGTTTACCTTATGCAAATAGGTACATATGAATCATCATTCTTTCCCTATGCAAGGGCAGGGAGAGCTTTTAGATCATTAAAATCAACTGTAGTACACTTTGAAAGAAGACTAATAGAACTTTGTCAGTTGAGCAGAAGAACAAGAAATTTGTTTTTGCAAATGATAAAATAACCGTTTTTTCTATGTGCTTGTCTTATCATGCTTCCAACTTTACCTTTAAACTATTATAGGCTGCAATAGGATCTGTGGCTTTGGACACAGCAAGATCACATGGAGAGAAACAGTTAGAAGGATATGGAATGGATGTGTTGACAGTGGCATTTTTGGCCATCCTCATCACAGCCCCAATTGGAAGTCTACTTATTGGTTTGCTAGGCCCCAGACTTCTCCAGAAAGCTGAACATCAAAATAAAGATGAAGAAGATGAAGGACAGACTTCTATACAGGTTTAGAGGTGAAAAGAGAGAATGCCGAATATAGTCATCAGAAAGCTGCTCTCGGAGGCAACTTTTATCCATATGGATATTGACATATGTACTGTTTAAGCTTAAAATGTACTAGAACCAAGTGTGGCTGTTTCTCTAAACAGCATTTTTAGCCATTACCCTTTCCATCTGGGGGGGATGGGGGTAATGTTCTACATCTCCAACCTGATCTCTGCCTTTTTTTTTCTTTCACACACTATTCATCATTATATCTTAATTTTTATAGGGACATATATACTTGAATGTACTACCACAATTTAATTGCAGTGTCCTGTTCTGCTAACCAACAGCTTGCTCTGACTTACTATTACCATCACAGTTTCACGGTTCATGGTCACCTGGCCTCTCATGCCTTGAATTGCTTTGGGCTCCTCTTTTCTTTTTTTAAAATACCATAACACAATCCCTCTTCAATTTCTATCAATCTCTACACCAGCCTCATGAATATCATATTAATCAGGGTCAGGTAAGCTGCTATAATGAAGAAACGAAAAATGAAGTACTTAAATAGAGAAATTTATTTCCCTCTTATGAAACCAGCTGACAGTGTTACTCTGCTCATGCAGTCTACTCAGAGACCCATGTCCTTCTGTCTTGAGGCTGTGCCATGCCCTAGCTTAGGACAAAGGTTAAAGATGTCTGTCCCCTTTCTAGTCCTCAGGAAGAAGGAAAAAAGAAAGTCCAAGGCAAGCAATTTATTTTTAAGGACGTGCTGTGGAGTTGGACACATCTCTCCTCTTACATAATGTTAGTGAAGCCCACACCCCACTGTGAGGAGGCTGAGAAAGTGTCTCTCACTAAGCATTCACATCCTGGGAGATGGGAAGATCAGATTGGAGAGCCAGAAGTACCAATGTGTTGGGTGTTGCCATCACCTAATAGCATCTTCTTACAGGTTAACAAGGACCATGTAAAGTTTGTAACTTTAACCAAAAGAGTGACTTCTGTGGCAGGAATTTCAGGGATTGCAACATGCTAGTAGAGAAGATAAGAAGAAAGGCTTATCTGCAAAAGTCACATTTTATCCCACTTGATCAACAGAACGTCTCTGCTTTTGTGTGTCACCCATTAAGTTCCTCTACTCTAGGTCAACTCCTGCCTAGTTGTTAGAATAATCATATGTAAATAAACATGTCATTAGACTACCTAAGGGTCTGATTTATTAGCAGACAAACATATGAACAAACTGTAAAAAGGGATATAAGTGCTCTGACAGAAGTGCGAATAGGGTACATACACCCTTCATTTAGTTGTTAGACTAACATCTCATATTGAACTAATCTTATCATTAGACTACTGTTGCAGCCCCTTCCACCATGACATTCACCTCTGTTCAAAACTAGCTTAATTTTTATTAAGCTAACATATTATGAAGCCATAGAATCTTCATTTTTATGTCAGCCTGACTCTGGTTACTTTCTGGGACTGTATTCCCTTAGTGTTTATGTTCTCAAATTGGACTGGATTAATGTATACCAAAGTTCAGATGGATGAACTTCCTTGGCCAGGTGCACCTTGGGGGTAGCACCATAAACTTAATGCTCACCTGGTCCTCTACTTTCACAAGCTCTGAAACTAGATTCATCCAACAAATACTTACTGAAAGCCTTTGGTGACCCAGGCACATCATGAAGACTAATATTGTTTCCAGCTTTAAGGATCTGACAGTCTGATAGAGGAGAGCAACCACTAAACAAGAGATTGCAAAACAGTATGATACGTGCCATGATGCAGGAAGTAGAGGGGCGCCAGGGAGGTCGTAGCAGGAGCACCTTATCAATCCAGGGGGAGGTGCAGTTTAGACACAGCCTCCAGAGAAAGTAGGACTAGGGTTAGGACATGGGGGATGATTAGGACTTAGCAAAAGGCATGTGAGGCCCAAGGGTGCTGCAGTCAGTGCTGGTTCCCATGTTCACCAGTAGCTCTTCTCCATGTAACAGGCTTTGAATACTTTTTAACTAATACAAAATACAGTTAGTATAAGTAAATGAGAATGTTGTTATAAATATTCAAGGCCCCAAAGAAGAATTAGAAATGGAAATTTACAGAATGTAGAAATAGTTGAAGAGCACAGTAAGCCACTGTCATAGCCTATGCCCTTTTCAGAGCAAGCGGCTACTTCCTACCTCTACTCTACACCCAAGTCTCTCTGGCTGTCTGTCCAGTATTGGTCTCTGCAGGGCTCACCATGAAGTCTCAGGTTTGTCACCACATTGTAAGTCACAGCTCTTGACTTGGCTGGTGAACTCAGAGTTAATTTGATACAGTGTTGACTCAAGCCAACCAAACTTACTCCACCCACCCAACCACAGATAGGAACCATTACTCTAACCTCTAGGTGCCTGAAAGAACGGTGTATGTACACTATACATACTTCTGTCATAGTACTTATAGTCCTTTTTTCAGTTTGTTTATATGTTTGTCTCCTATTAAATTAACCCCTGAGGGGTGGGAACCTTATCTTGGTCATCTTTGAATCCTCAGCAGTTTGCACAGGGCATTTAGTAAATTTTTATTAACTGAGTCAGTGAGGAGATTCTCTTTCAGTATCAGAAAACTACCTGCCACATAACAGTTTAGATGTTAGGCTGCTTAGTCTATCTTAGTCTGCTTGGGCTACTGCAACAAAATACCATAGAACTGAGTGGCTTAAACAACAGATACTTATTTTCTCACAGTTCTGGAGGCTGGAAGCCAAACGTGAAAGTTGCCAGCCTGATCAGGCTCTAATGAGGGCTCTCTTCGTAGCATGCTAATAACCTCCTTCTCGCTGGGTCCTCACAGGGTGGGGTGAAAAAATGGGGATGGAAGAGAGTGTGCAAGCTCTCTGGTGTCTCTTCTTATAAAGGCACTAATCCCACCATGAGGGCTCTACCCTCATGATCTTATCCAATCTAATTACCTCTTAAAGTCCCCATCTCCAAATGCCATCACATTGGGGGGTTATGGCTTCAACTTATGAATTTGGTGGGGGGATACAATTCAGTGCACAGCAAGGGTGTCATACTTCCAAGGACAGTGCTAAACAAACACTATAAATTCATGTTCTTCAAGATGCCTATTTTTCCTAGGGTTGGTACCATCATTCTCCCTTTGAGAAGTGTTTGTTTATTGTCTGTTTGTTTGTCTTTAGGCAGACTGATTAGGCTTCAGCTCTTCAAGTTATTTTCACAGTCCAGTGTTTTTCTCTCTGGTATTAACTCCATAACATTGATTGGACTTTAATGTTCTCAAAATATCCTCAGTCTTATGTTTGCAAGTGATCTCATCCATTACATTCTTTAAAAATGGTACTGATTATTTTTGTCTGATTACAAAATAATACACTTTCATTGCAGAAAATTTAGAACACAGAAAAGAACAATAAAGAAAACTGAAACTAATGTAAACACCCATTTTATTTTGATTCTTTTAAATTTTACTCTTAATCTAAACACCCATTTTATTTTGATTCTTTTAAATTTTACTCTTGCAGTTCTGGGGGTTGTCTTATTTTCAGAACGATATATCATCCACCAAATTCATTGGGTGAAAGCCAACATAAATACATTTGACCTCTGGGAAGGCATATAGATTGAAGAATTTTTGTTGTATACGATGAATCCTAAGCCTTCCAAAAAATAATTTATTCACCTGGTAATATTCAGATATTCATTTTGCAATGAATAAAACAGATAAATCCCTGCCTTTATGGAGTTATGTTCTAAAATCCATTCATTCACTCACTCCGAATACACTTGTAACTTGGCTAACTATGTGCCAGTTTTGCTAGGTGCTGGGAAATACAGTGATGAAGATATTCAAGGGTTCTGTTTAATGGAACTTGAATTCTAGTGGGAGATTGACTCTGAGGGGAATACAAATGTGAATAAGATACTTGCCTTCAAGAACCTTACAAGGCAGCAAGATGTGTACAAATAGCTGTAATCCAAATGAATGATTCAAAACTGTTCTCAGTGAGGAAAACTTCTTAAAGGAGGTGATACTTGAACCGGACTTTGAAGAAAGGGTATGATTTGGATTGATGAGTTGATATTAGGGAGTAAAGCGAAGAAGGGAACAGCTAGGTACAGGGCTGGCATATTAGCCAAGTGTGAAAACAGTAAAGCCTGGGGTAAACGGCCGACACTTAAGGTTGATAACGGGAATTAGTGAGAGGTAAGACTGGAAAAGAAAATTGGCACTTAAATCATACCAAATAGATCATTGGCCAAATTTCTATTTTTATTGAAGTGCTTTCAGAAGTACAGAAGATATTTTTGAAACTTTATACAGAAACTTTATACTTTACACAGAAGATATTTTTGAAACTACTTTCATATCCAATTTAGTAAAAACTGCTGTAATGAATAAGGTTCTCTTTGTTCCTCAAAAGTTTTTTTTTTTTTTTGCTTTTAATGACATTGTTGCAAATATAACCAATTTAATTGCTATGAACTTACTATTGACTTTTTTTACCAAAAAAGCTTCAGATGTTTCTTTAGCTGCTTTTTAAGTGATTATTATTAAGTTTGTATTATATTGTCTTTAAATAAATGAAGGACATTATTTTTGAAATGTTTCAGGACATTATATTTCTATATGAATAATTTAGTTCTCTGTAACAGATGGGAATTGCTTCGTGCCATTTTGGGAGCAAGTGATATCACATGCTTTAGTTGACTAACTCAAATTAAATATGGCCTGAGCCCTCTGACCTGGTGAGAATTCTGGAACTCTGTTTGTTGATGTGCCCTCCATCTTCCTTAAATTGACCCTAAAGCATTTGACCTCCAGCAGTCCATTGCATCTGGGGCACAGAGCAATGTCCTGGAGGCCAGCAGATTCCTCTCAGAGGTCCTTCTTCCCAGCTCTACCATTTGTTCTTCATCCCAGTATCCTTGGGGATCTCCTTGCTTTTTCCTTCCATACCATGAGAACAAAGCATTTCCTTAGCCGTATAATCACAAAAGACCTTGTCTACTCTCCTAAAACAAGGAAGAAAATGACTTTAAATCCTTGCTGAGCTGTCTACACCATGCTGAAAGTGGGAAGGGGTTACAATAAAAAGAGAATTTTTACTCAGTCGCCCCAAAAAGAGTTGTAATTTGAATGAGATCTTAAATGATAAATAAGAAAAGGAGAGAGGGAACACTCCGCATAGACGGAATGACTTTAGAAAAAACATGGGGTCAAAAAGGAATACAGCGTGTGCAGGAGAAAAAAAACAGGAAAGGTCAGTTTGTCTTTCTAAGAAGTTTAGACTTTCTCCAATAACAGTTGTTTTCGTCTATATAATAGGAAGCTTGGGGATTCCATAGAGGAAACTTGAAGTCCACCTTTGGCACTGAGAACCCAAAGCTTCTGGGCCCACCTTAAACCAGAGCAGTTCTGCTTTCATTGTTTCATATGAAGATTTCCACATAAGATTTCATGGTGCCGGGGACAAAACTAAACAAAGGTTTTACACTGATAACAGAATATCGTCTGTTTACTTTGTATCAAGCCCTGTTGCAGACACTTACCATGCATCAATTCATTTAGTCTCACACCACCACCACATCCTTTACAGATAAGAAAACCCAAAACTCAGGGAGATTATGTATTTGCCTGTGGTCCCAAAGCTACAAAGTGGCAGTGCTGAAATTTGAGCGCAGTCCTGACCCCAGAGACTATGTTATTTTAAGACTGCACTATATTTAAGTTTACCTAAGAGGAAATATGATCTGAGTTTTGACAAGTTACTTCTGGCACGCGCAGCCCCTGGCGCTGCTTTTTCGCTAATGCCCCTCCGAAGTCAACTCCGTCCCTTGACTTTTACAACACAATAGGTCAGTGTTCTCAGACATGGAAAGGAAAGGGTTGAACAGACTGAAAACACACCGGGCGGTCGCGGAGAACACTGGAACCCTCCGGCTCCGGGGCCTGGAAAGACCAGGACGCCACTTAGACGCGTCAGCCCCGCCCCGCCGCCGCCAGCCCCGCCCCGCCGCCGCCAGCCCCGCCCCGCCGCCGCCAGCCCCCCACTCGTCGCGATTAGCCCAGCCTCGTTGCCATTAGCCCCGCGCCGCCGTCGTCAGCCCCGCCCAGAAGCCGCTGTCGCGCAGCCCACAGCGCTCTCCGAGGTTCCGCCACCTGTACCTCAGAGCTGCGCGTGGGCTTTGCGGCGGTTGCTGGGCGCCAGGGCCGCTCCCGGGGCAGCGGCGGATGCTAAAGGAATTGTATGTACGGCCTATTTGTCTTTACTCTCCCCTTTGGCACTAGTCCCCTGTCTCCCGCGGTCTTTCCTCTCTGGTAGCCCCCAGGAACGCCTTTCCGTCCCCTTCAGTTCTAGGGAGCGTAGTTCTAGGGGGCTTCTTTGCCTGGCGCTGGGGAAACAGTCACAGACCTCTTTCTCTCCTCTCCCTGACTCGTGTCTTTACTCCCTCACCCCACATATCTCTTCTTTATTCTCTCCCTTCCTCCTGCGTTTCTTTCGTTTTACAGGTACTCGCAAGTAAGGAAATGTCTGTCAGTCAGGACTGACTGAAACATTAATTTTATTAAGCGCAGACTACTGTACAAATGGTGCATATCTGCAAATGAACGTTCGTAAGCTCCTGTGATTGGAGATGTGTTCCAGGATTGGTTGCTGATCCTGGGAAGGCTCACCTCCCTCCTCCCACGCCCCTCACTCCGCCTGTTCTATCCCAGTGGACCAGCCCTTTAGATCAGTGCTTTTGAAGGATTAAGGACAGTTGTTGCACAGGTACCACGTGTCAGGCATATCATGTAGGAGTCCTTATTAAGAGCTCTGCAGGCCCATAACTGGTCACTGATGCCCCTCTGTGTGTGTCCTGTAGTCTATGAAAGATCAGATGGGGTGATGGAGAGGGAAGATTGGCTTGGGTGGCACTGAGAGAGGTCACACCTCACTCTGTCATTTTTCATAGGTATAAATAGTATTGTTATTTGTTATTGTTATTCTGTTACTGCAACAGAAGTGTGGGAAGGTGACACTTATTACTATCACATTTAAGAATTCATGCACCAGACATTTTAGACACTATATGCCTGTGAAATGGATATTCATATTTATTACCTTCTGTGAGTACTAGAATTTATACGACTGGTTTTGTCAGTTGACTCTCTGTTGTCATAAACTCCTGGCCAGTACCAGACAAAAGGAAAGAGGCAGGTGTAACAATAGCAATATATAAAGTAATATTTTATAGCACTTCTCATTTTGTATATTATTTTCATACTCATACTGTTTATATAGCCTATGAGATAGAGTTGGTTAACAAAACTCCATTTTACTGAAGAAGGAACTAAACACTGAGATTGGGCAGTATGTGGAACATAGTACAATATACATTCAGTAAATATGAGAAAAGGGATAAATGGATGAGATTTTCGAGAAGCCATGTCTTATTCACTTTTGTATTCTCCAAACCCAGAGGTAAGGCTGGCAACAGTAAGCCCACAAATGTGGGTTAGAGAGGTCGAGTGACTCGCTCAGGGACAGGAATGCATCACATATTTTTAGGGCATCTACTGTTTTGCCAGACACTGTGAATACGATGGTTAAAAAGATGCAAGATTCCTGTTCTCATGGAGCTTAAATTGTAATGAAGATAGAAAATAAACAGGTAAACAATATGTGAACAAAGAAATTTTGGATAATGGTGAGTGCAGTGAAGAAGTAAAACAGTGTGAGGTGAGAGGACCTCAGGGAGGGGTTACTTGAGATTGATTGGTTAGGGAAGGCCTCCCTGAAGAGCTGACATTTGTGCTGAGACCTCAGTGATATAAAATAGACAGCCATGGAAATATTTGGGACCAGAGCAATGCAGATAAAGGAAACTTCAACTACAGAAGCCCAAGGTAGGAAAGAACTTGACTCTTTCAAAGAATATCATAAAGAATGCTGTAGCTGGGATGTAGAGAAAGTGGGACAAGATGAGCTTGGAGAGATAGTTAGGAGCCAAAGCATAGATAGGGGCCATGAATCGGCCCAATTCAAACCCCAAAGGGCTTTGAATCGGCCATGGGGCTCTACTCATGGGACAGGTTAGGAATTTATTTAAAGTATGATAAGAAACCAGTAGGGGGTTTTTTGGAAGGGAGTAATATAATCTGATTTATTGTATAAAGGTTTGTTCCGCCTGTTACATGGTGAATGGGTCATAGGGAATGGAAAGCAGCATTAGGAGAAGACCCTTGTGGTAATCCAGGAAGGAATGACCATAGTTTTGGCTAAAGTGGTATAAACATGGATGGATGTGAGATATATTTGGTGGCAGAGGCTACAGACTTGGTGATGTTTTAAATATAGGGGTGAGAAAAAGAGAGAAGCTCCTAGTGGATGGTTTTGCCATTTACCAAATGGAAAAGACCGGAGAAGAAAATGTGTAGAGGGGGGACTGTTTTTATTTTGCTCACCTTATGTTTGGTCTGCTTGCTAAAAATCTAAAGTAAGTTCTGAGTCTTGAGTTCTGTGTATGGAACCAAAGATATAAAGTTGAGAGACATCAGGATGTAGATAAAACTGCCTAGGGATAGTGTGTTCATAGAAAGCATTCCAATGATGAGAGGTAAAGCAGAGGAAAAGAGGCAAGCAGAGGAGATGGAGAAAGAGTAGCCAGTGAAGTAGGAAGAAAGTCCGAAGTGTGTGGTGACTTAAAAAGCCAAGACTACAAAGCATGGCCAGTGGTACTGAAATGTGGTGAGAGGTGAGGTGAAATAAAAAAATCTGACTTGAATTTTGACAAGCATAATGAAGAGTAAATGTGATGTGAAGAAATGGACATAACACTGTAGACATCTCAAGATATTTCACTGTGAAGAAGAACTGAGAAATGGAGGTTATAGAAGAATATATGGGGTCGAAGTAGGATTCTTAAAGGTGGGGATACTTAAGTATGTTTTTAGCCTAATGGGAATGACCCAGTATAGAGGGGGAAAATATAGTATAAGAGAGAAAACGTATATCTTAGGAGGGGAATCTTTGAGAAAGTGAGAGGGGATGGGATCCAAGGAATATGTAGAAATGTATGTTGGCTCAGGAACATGAACATAAAATTTATAGTAATGGGAAGAAAGAGAGTATAGGTAGAGATGCAGATACATGAGTAGATTCAGTGATCAGAAGATGAGAGAGTTTCTGCCTGAAGTTAATTCTCTTTTTCTCAAAGAGCATAAAGAAAGTATGAGGCAGGATCAGTAGAAGAGAGGTGGAATGTTTGGATAAGAGGTTTAAGGGGTGAAGAAAAGACATAAACTAGTCATTTCGAAGATAGAAGGCAGTCATACTTGTCTTAGTCCGTTCAGGCTGCTATAACCAATAAAAAAAACATAGTCTGGGTGTCTTATAAACAGATTTTTTTTCTCACAGTTCTAGAGGCTGGGAAGTCCAATATCAAGGTGCCAGTAGATTCAGTTTCTGGTGAGGGCCCAGTTCTTGGTTTATAGATGGCCAAAAGAGGCAAGAGAGCTCTCTGGGTCTCATATAAGGGCACTAATCCCATTCGTGAGTGCTCTGTCCTCATGAACTAATCACCTACCAAAGGCCCACCTTCTAATACCATCACATTGGGGGTTAAGATATCCACATATGGAATTTGAGGAGTTACAAATATTCAGTCTGTAGCAATACTAGAGAAACATAGTAGCATAGCTGGGCAGAATTGAGTGGCCATTTCATATTTGTGGCCTTGTGAGTGAGTAGCTGAGATAGGGTGGAAAAAAGATCAAAGGAGCCAAGGAGATCAAGGAACTGAAAGACCAAAGTGGTGGGTGGGTAGACTACCTGGGTATAAGTGATTAAGTTAGTAGCTAAACTAGTCCTTGAACCCAGATACCCTGACTTTCCAGCTCAATGGGTTACTATTTTACTGAGAAATGGTTCAGATCATTACTCTTTTGTGCCACCTACCCTTCCAGTTAACATTTTTTTAAAAATTGTGGTCTGATGGTTTTTGGCCAATACATTTAAATTCTAGACTTTCATAGGCTAGTGTTTCTGACTCTCTTGTCCCTTTAATATTTAGTTGTTAAATATTTTGGCTGTTTGTGTGTGTGTGTGTGTGTGTGTGTGTTTTGTTTTTGTTTTAACTCAGATTTTTTGAGATATAATTCACATACCATACCATACATACCAAATTCACCTATTTAAAGTATACAGTTCAGTGCTTTTGGTGTATTCACAGATATATATAACCATCACTACAGTTTTAGAATATTTTCATCACCTCAAAAAGAAACCCCATACCTTGGAGCTAACACCCTTATGTCCTCCCCACCCCTTACCCTAAGCAGCCACTAATCTACTTTCTGTCTCTATAGATTTCCCTATACTGTACTTTCACATAAATGGAAGCATATAGTATGTGATCTTTTGTGATTGACTTTTTTCACTTAGCATTATGTTTTCAAGGTTTATCACAGCATGTATCAGTACTTCATTCTTTTTATGGCTGAATAATATTCCATTGTATGGATATACCACATTTTGCTTATCCATTCATCCGTTGATGAATATTTGGGTTGTTTCCACGTTTTGGCTATTATGAATAATGCTACTATAAATATTTGTGTACAAATTTCTGTGTGGACATATGTTTTCTTGAGAATATACTTAAGAGTAGAATTGCTGGGTCATATGGTAACTATGTTAAATCATTTGAGAATCTGTCAGCCTGTTTTCCAAAGTGGCTGTACCATGTTACATTATCACCAGCAGTATATGAGGGTCCCATTTCTCCAAATCCTTGTCAACACTTGTTATCTTTTTTTTTAAGTGAGGTATAGTTGATATACAATATTACATAAGCTTCAGGTGTACAACATAGTGAGTCACAATTTTTAAAGGTTATACTCTATTTATAGCTATTGTAAAATATTGGCTGTATTCCCTGTGCAGTACAATATATTTCTGTAGCTTATTTATTTTATACATAGTAGTTTGTACCTCTTAATCTCCCACCCCTATACTGGCCCCCCTTCCCTCTCGCCACTGGTAACCACTAGTTTGTTCTCTCTATCTGTGAGTTTGTTTCTTTTTTGTTATATTCACTAGCTTGTTTTATTTTTTAGATTCCACATATAAGTGAAATCATATAGTATTTGTCTTTTGTTTTTGTTTTTTTAAACATTTTCACGAGTATGTGTTTATTAAAGTACAAAAGCCTACCTTTTAAATAGTAAAGGGAAGATGAAGGATGAGATTTGGAACTCCTGTTGCCTATAGAGCTGGGATGACAAGTAACAGGGAGACCTGATCTGTAGTCACCCTAATAACAATAATAATAATTGCATTTGGATACCCCTTTATATTTTATGTTATGCTTTTATTTTCTCTTATCTCATTTGATTTTGTAACTACCTTTTTCAGATGAAAAAACTGAGACTTGGAGAGGTTAAGTGTCTTGACTAAGGGCACATACCTAGAAAGTGGCAGAATTACTAACCATGGTGTTCTGACAATAAGTCCCATATCTTTCACTATAGTAGTTTGCCTCTTCACTTTTTACACTCCATTATATCCAAAGTGATAACAAAGAAAAGTTCTGCTAAGTAGAAAGTAATGGCTGGCTGGAGTCCACTTACAATGTGAGAACGTTTTGTATATGTTTAAAATCCAACAGTTAATGGGATTAGATATTTATCTACCATCTATGGTGTTAGGTAATTCAAAGAACCCAGAAATGATTATGAAATCAGCACTGATTCAATCTACCAGGAAAATAAATGGAAATGCGAGTCACTGAGAAGCATTTCTTGGACCCCATGTACCACACGTGCTTCCACAATACCCTATAGTGACTAAATTCTATATAAAGAATACAGTACTAGTTACATAGTGCACTCTCAATTAATATTTGTCAAGTAAAAGAATGATGGTAGTTAAACAAGCACTTACCATACTGGGGTGGATGCTGCAATAAGAATGCATACTGAAGGGAGCTTCTACAAGAATGACTTCTTAAACTATGTAGAATTAGCTGGGAAAAAAGCAGGGGTGTTGGGTGAGGAGGCAACATACAGAATGTATAAAGTCTTGGGGATGTGAGGCATGACAAGTTTGAGGAACTACAGTTTAGTACGGTTGAAGTTTAGAATGCCAAGTGAAGAATGAGGAGATACACAGGGACAAGGTTAGCCCTTATAACAGAGGGCTCTGTAAGCTGAGTTTGAGGAGTTTGGACGTTTCTCTTCTATGGGATGCCATTGAAGAATATTAAGCAGGAACTTGCTGTAATCACTGTACATTTTAGAAGATGCATTACGGAAATTACAGGGGGGAGTACCAAGCCTGGACGTGGGGAAAACAGTTGGAAAGACCATTATAGTGTTTAGAGGGAAAGGTGCTTATGACCTGGACTGGGATAGTGGCAATTTATATGGAGAAAAGTGGGCAAATTTTTTTAATATTTAGGAGCTTGTGTTATCATGATTTAGTAACTCACCAGATGTCAGCAGGAAAGGAAAAGAGGGGAGAAGGAATGACTCCTCAGTTTCTAATTTGAGCAACTAGGTAGATGGTAGCTTCATTCTCTGAGATAGGAAATTCTCTGAAGAAGGAATAGATTTGGTGGGGAAAGGTCTTGGGTTCAGTTGTACATACATTGAGCTTAGCTTAAGATGCTTATAAAGGTGATCAAGTAGAGATATTCAATATTTAGGTAAATATACTAGTTAGAAAGAGGTCTTCTCTAGGCCAGGCTCATCAGCTTATTGGTCATTGGGAGTAAAATAAATGTCTTAAAAAATATATAGAGAGAGTGACAAGAAAAAAGGGCAGAAGGCAGAATCCCAAGGAACCTCAACATTTAAGGGACAGATAAAGGAAAAGAAGCTTGTAAAGAAGGCCAAGGATAGACAGCTAGAGAGGGAGAAGGAAGGTAGAGCAAGTGACAGAATGATGTGAGAATTCAAAAGGGAAGATGACTTCCAGTTTTGGGTATACCTTGCAGGAAGCTTTTCCTGGAATACCCTTAAGCAACAGCTATAATTTGCAAAGAAGAGATGCAGTGGGAAGGTATTCCAAGCAAATAAGAGAAAACAAATAATGCATAGGAGAGCAGTTAACAGTTTAATTTGACTGAAATACAGGGTCAAGAGAGATACAGAGGAAGCTGACAAGATGGTTTGATGCCATGTTGTGGAAAACCTTGGATTCTGGACAAGTTGTTAGTAACTATTCTATGGGTGAGAAAAGCCATTGTGTTTGGTACTAAGAAAAAGACAAGAATATAAAACATGCTCTGAATCGTGGAATACCTTACCATTTTATTGTGGAAACAAAATCTAGGCACCTGAAAAGAATAAAAATTCAATTTTTATTAATGAGATTAATGAGAACAAATACTAAATACTATAATAATTTTAATAGTGGCAGAGTCCATTTGAATTGGAGTAGTAGTGTCCAGATTTGTATTGTCCTAATTAAATAGTAATGTCAGCTAGTCATTGTCTTAAAAAAAAAAAAATGGGGCTTCCCTGGTGGCGCAGTGGTTGAGAGTTCGCCTGCCGAGGCAGGGGACACGGGTTCGTGCCCCGGTCCGGGAAGATCCCACATGCCGCGGAGCGGCTGGGCCCGTGAGCCGTGGCCGCTGAGCCTGCGCGTCCGGAGCCTGTGCTCCGCAACGGGAGAGGCCACAACGGTGAAAGGCCCGCGTACCGCAAAAAAAAAAAAAAAAAAAAGTACAGTATCTGAAATAAAACATTCACTGGATGGACTCAATAGCAGAATGGAAATGAACTAGGAAAGAATCAATGAACTTGATGATAGGTAAATAGAAATCATTCTCACTGAAAAACAGAGTGAAAAAAAGACTGAAAACTAAAATGCACAGAGCCTCAAGGACCTGTGGGACACTATTATGGAGTCTACAGCCTAATGAGACAAACACAGTGAACAGTCACTCTAATCAATACATGACTACAAACTGAGATAACTTCTCTGAAAAAAGTGATCAACATTCTATAAGAACATAAAAAACTGGACCTTAGTCTATGGGCAGTGGTGGTGTCATAAATATTTCTCTGAGGTCCTTGAGCTGAGGGATTAAAAAGGAGTTAGCCAAATGAAGGGGAGGTTGGTGGAGAGTATTTCAGTTGGAGGGAAAAGCAAGTATTAAGGCTCTGCAGAAGGAATCTAGCAATTTCAAGGACCTGTAAGAACATCAGAGTGGCTAGGAATGGAAAAAATGAATGGGGAATGGTATGAAATTAGGCTTGAGAGAGACCCATGGACTACATTGTGCAGAATCCTGTAGGATTATCATTGCAATTAACTGGATGTTTATTCATATGTTGATCTCTTAATCCCCAAAATGATGGTATTAGGAGGTGGGACCTTTGGAAGATAATTAGGTCATGATGGTAGAGTCCTTATAAAAGGGATTAGTACCCTTATAAAAGGGACTCCAGAGAGCTCTCTAGCTGTCTCTTTGTCATATGAGGATACAATGAGAAGTCAGCAGTCTGCAACCCAAAAGAGGGCCTTCACCAACCATGCTGGGACGCTGATCTTGGGACATCCAGTTTCCAGAACTGTGAGGAATAAATTTCTGTTGTTTATAAGCCACCCAGTATTTGGTACTTTGTTGTAGTAGTTTGAACACAGCCATGTTAAATATTTTTGTCTTTATCCTAAAGCCAGTAAGGAGTACTGGGGCACTGAACCAGTGAACTGAAGTGAGGATTGAGGGCAGAACCTTCCTGACCCCCAACTTTTAGCAGTTGATGAGAGAAAATGAGTCTGCAAAGAAGACAGGAAAGGAATAAGAAGAAAGATGGGGGGTGGGGTAAGAGAGTGGTTTAATAAGAGTGAAAAGAATGTTTCATCATGTCATATGTTCACTTGTGGATTATTTATGACCTTAAGTAGAATTACTTTGTGGAGTGAAAGGAGTAGACCCTCAAGTGGTAAATATTGCTGAGTGAGTGGTTTGTGAGGAAAAGAAGACTGTGGTGAGAACCACCAACTCTGCAAAAAGTTTACTAGTAAAGGGAAGGAGCAGCTGAATGGGGATGTGGGTTTCTAGGAAACTTTTATTAAGATGAACTCATTTAAACGTCATTGGGAAGGATCTAGTTGAAAGGAAGTGGGAGAGGAGGAATAGTTGATAACAGGCAGAGAAGGATCATTGATGATATAAAATTCTTGAGAATACAAGAAGGAATATAATCCAAAGTACAAGTGCTCTGCTTGCCTTAGGAGGAAGGACACTTCCTTTAATGTAAGAGGGAGAGAAAGATTTATAATGGAAGTTGGAGGTAAGGTTATCTACTGAGAATGAGGGGTTATATGTGGAGCCACGGTAGTAAATGCATTACCCAAGTGTATGTTTAAGACTCAGAAGGATTACAAACTTGGGAGTCAACTGTTCATGTCTTTGGTGAATAATGGAAAGGAACCAAGATAAGGTCAGTAAATAACAGTGACTGGAAGAGGGAGAAAGCGGTATTGCCAAACTATACAAGCTTCAAAGAGGCAAGGTTTTTAAAAAGTAATGTATATAAATAGCAGTTGTCAGAAGGAAGTAAGCAAATAAACAGCTATTATGAAAGAGGACTGTAGGGGAAGTAGTATGCTTAAGGGAAGGGCTTGGTAAACAGCTATTATGAAAGAGGACTGTAGGGGAAGTAGTATGCTTAAGGGAAGGGCTTGGTTTCAGATAAGACACAGAATTTGAGAGAATGCTCTGAAGAGGTTGAGAGTTTGATAATTCTAGCAGAAGTTCCAGAGTGCTCAGTGAAAGGGGTTGGAGGGTAAGAGGCCCGTAGAGGGATCTTAACACCTTTATAATTGATTTCCAATGAGCTATTTCTAAATAATCGTAGCCTTCTCTGACTTATTCATTATTTACACCCTATTTTCAAGTTTTTCCTAAGGCCCTTATTTTTAATACTTTCTTTTCTAAAATAGACAAACCAAAAAGTTAGATAGATACTTGATAGATTTTCTCTTCTTTTTTTTAAAACAGATTTAAGTTATAATGGCCATTTTCTAAACGTTAGCATCTAAACCCTGTGAGAGCTTTGTCTATGTCTGACATAGTGTCTGATATATTATAAGCACTTTAGTTTTAAGAGTGTGGGCTCTGGAGCCAAACTGCCTGATTTGGGCCCCAGCTCCTTTATTTATACCTTTGTGACCTCGGAAAAAGCACAGACAGTGGGAGTGAACCAAGGGGAAATAATGTATCTCTGACCTGGGAAAAATGAGTGAGGTTATCGTAATTTGTCGGGGGCATCATCTAAGGCAAAATTCCTAGAGAACTATTCCCTAGAAACCAGAACAAATTGAGATAAAACTGAGTGTTACAAATCTACCTCAACTGAGCTCAGTCTCTGATTTCCTTAAAGTGATTAGCACTCCCCCCCACCACACATTTCTTTCTGGAAGAAGATAACATTTGGAGACTGTATCATTTCTTATACATGTCAAGTTTTCAATAAAATTATTAGCCATGCTAGCTTTTAGACAATACTTTATGACCACACACCAAGACAGAAAATTGAAAATAGAAACGTGTTCAAAGATGACCCAGATTTTTGAGTTAGGAGACGAAGATGTTAAGATGACTATGATTGTAAGACCTCAAACTATAAAAGTCTTTGAAGAAAAAATAGGGGGAAAGCTTCATGACTTTGGATTTGGCAATGATTTCTTGAATGTTACACCCAAAGTACAGGCAAAAAGAAAAACTAGATGAATTGGACAACATCAAAATTAAAAACTTTTGCACATGGAAGGACACTATCAACAGAGTGGAAAGGCAGCCCACAGAATGAAAGAAAGTATTTGCAAACAGATAAGTGATTAATAGCCCTAGTATTTAAAGAACCCCTACAACTCAACAACAAAAAACAATCTAGTTTTTAAATGGGCAAAGGACTTGAATTGGCATTTCTCCAAAGGAGATATATGAATGGCCAATAAACACATGAAAAGATTCTCAACATCACTAATCATTAGGGAAATGCAAATCAAAACACCACATTGAGATGCCGTTTCATATCCATTAAGATGACTATTAACAAAAAACCAAAATAACAGGTGTCAACAAGTGTGTGGGGAAATTGGAACCCTTGCGCATGGCTGGTGTGAATATAAAATGGTATAGTCACTGTGGAAAACAGTATGGCAGGTCCTCAAAAAATTAAACGTAGAATTACCATATGATCTAGCATTTCTCCTTTGTACATATGCATGAGAATTGAAAGCAGACTTTGAACAGTTATTTGTACATCCATGTTTACAGCAGCATTATTCACAATAGCCCCAAAGGTGAAAACAACCCAAATGTCCATCAACAAACGAAGGGATTAAATTCATAGCTTTTGCCCAGTCCTAAGGTAGAATTCCATGATTCCATTGCATTCTGGTACTTGGATGTGACCAGTGGCTTCAAACTCATCATCTTCCCCTGCCACTGAGCAGTCCTGGCTTCATCTCTCTCTAGTTGTATGACCCTGGGAAAGCCACTGACCCTCCAGTCCTCAGAGTCCTCATCTGTTCAATGGGGGGAGGTGGGTGGTGATATGAGGAAAGCAGACACATACCACGTATGTAGTACCTATCTTGGGGTCTGGTACATTGTAAGCACTAAATATATGATTGTACTTATTCATTCAGCATCTGTTCATTCATCAGCACTGGTTTTAATTAATTCCACAATAGGAAGCATGGATGTAGTCCTAACCCACTACTTGCAGGCGAATTTTCCAGGAAAACGATCATCTCCCACTAAATCGAGTAAATAAGATGCTACAGTATGGCGGTTTCCTTTGCATTTTATGTTGGTGTATTGCCATCTAGTGGACAATGCACAAGTTACAAGCAAAAGAGGAAAAGGGCGCACAGAGAAAGGCGATAATCCTAAAAGAAATGTTTACCTTGCAGATCGCTCCAGAGCATTGTTGGATTTCAACAACTATCTGAAAAACATAAATAACAAGATGTGTTCTGAATAGAAAATAAATTGTAAATGAACACTATAGTATGTTACCAGCTTATAATCTTACAATCTCTAACTTGTTCTAAGCAAAATAAAAAATAAAAGAATCAGCATTCTTTCCTGCAACTGACCACTTTTCTCCATTTGAATTCTCCATGCCACATATTGGATGGGAATCTAAATCATAAGGAAGCCACTCAACCAGGGGTTAGACCTCCTGACTTCACTACCTTTAACTAGCTAAGCAACTCTGTTTTCCTTTCTGAGTATGTTACCATTATGGAGTGCTTACCATATGCTTGGGACTATGCTGAATATTTTATTTGGATTATCTCACTTAATCATTAAATTATTAATAGTGAACCACTAAAAAAAAAGAGACAGATGAAGGGGGTAAACAAAATATGGTATATACATCAATGGAATATTATTCAGCCTTAAAAAGGAAGGAAATTCTGATACATGTTACAAAATGGATGAATTTTGGAGACATTATACTAAGTGAAATAGGCCAGATGCAAAAGGACAAATATTGTATGATTCCATTTATATGAGGTACCTGGGGTAGTCAAATCATAGAGACAGAAGGTAGAATGGTGGTTACCAGGGGGTTTCAGGAGGGGAGAATAGAGAGTTATTGTTTAATGGATACAGAGTTTCAGTTTGGGATGATGAAAAAGTTCTGGAGATGGGCGGTGGTGATGGTAGCTTAACAATGTGAATGCACTTAATACCACTGAAATGCACACTTTAAAGTGGTGAATTTTATGTCATGCATATTTTATCAAAAGAAAATTTTTTTAGTAACTATAATATCAGTCAAAGAGAGGGAAAATATATTATCTTCGAAGGAGTCATGGTAAGAATGATAATTAAATTCTTAACAGAAATTATGGGAGCCAGAATGCAATGGAACATTTTTTAAATGCTTACAGAAAATAACTTCTAGACTAGAATTCTGTATCCAGTGAGAATACCCTTCAAAAGTGAAGGTGAAATTAGCACATTTCAGACAAATAAATAATGAAAGGGTTTATTGTCAACAGATCTATAGTAAAAGAAATACTGAAAATGGACAATACCGAGGTCATCAAGGATATTGAGCAACTATAAAGACAGGTTACAACCAGTGCAGTAAAGAAAGAAAAGGAGATTAAATGCATAAATAAAACTTGTATACTTACTTGTATACTTAGAAAATCCAAAAGAATCTACAGACTATTAGAATAAAGTGAACTTATTAAGGCCTGCATATAAAATAAACAAACAAAAATTACTTGTATTTCTGTATATCAGCAAAAACAAATAATGAATTTTTTAAATGATACTATTTTGGTAACATCCAGAAAAGCATCAATGCCTAGAAATAAGCCTACCTAGAAATAAGCCTAATGAAAGATGTGCAATACCTCTAAATTCAGTTTAGAGTTTTACAAAACGTTATTAAAATAAAGAAAATCTAAATAAGTGGAAGGATATACAGTGTTCAAGGACTGACATACTATTAAGATATCACGTTCTCCCCAAACTGATCTGTAGATTCAGTACAATTTCAGACAAAATTCCAGCAGGTTTTGTGTGTGTGTGTGTGTGTGTGTGTGTATATTTGTGAATTGACAACTTGATTCTAAAATTCATATGGAAATACAAAAAGCCAAAGAGTCAGTCCAACTCTATCAACACCTATTATATAAGCACTAATGTAGTGTTGGCATAAGGATAGAAAAATAGGCCAGTGGACCAGAACAGAATCCAAAAATAAATTCACATATATATGGTCACCTTATTTACAACAAAGGTGACCCTGAAGTGCAATGGGTAAAGGATGGTCTTTTTAAATTAATGGTGCTGAGTCAATTAGATATCATATGGGAAAAAAATCAATTTTTATCTTTTTCTCACACTATACATAAAAATCAATTCCAGATGGATCATAGACTTAAATGTAAAAGGCAAAACACTAATGCTTCCAGAAGAATATGTAAAGAGATATCTTTATGATCTCAGGGTTGGCAAAGATTTCTAAAACAATAAA